>NC_137705.1:15487846-16180753 GCF_964034855.1 Anser brachyrhynchus
GAGTGCATTGGCACCACTTGGGATGCACTGCAGTGAGTCCAGAGAGTGCACTTGCACCACTGGGGATGCAGTGCAGTGAGTCCAGAGAGTGCACTGGCACCACTGGGGATGCAGTGCAGTGAGTCCAGAGAGTGCACTGGCACCAATGGGGATGCACTTCAGTGAGTCCACAGAGTGCACTGGCACCACTGGGGATGCACTGCAGTGAGTCCAGAGAGTGCACTGGCACCATTGGAGATGCAGTGCAGTGAGTTCAGAGAGTGCACTAGCACCACTGGGGATGCAGTGCAGTGAGTCCAGAGAGTGCACTGGCACCAATGGGGATGCACTGCAGTGAGTCCAGAGAGTTCACTGGCACCACTGGGGATGCACTTCAGTGGGTGCAGAGACTGCACTGGCACCACTGGGGATGCAGTGCAGTGAGTCCAGTGAGTGTACTGGCACCACTGGGGATGCAATGCAGTGAGTCCAGAGAGTGCATTGGCACCACTTGGGATGCACTGCAGTGAGTCCAGAGAGTGCACTTGCACCACTGGGGATGCAGTGCAGTGAGTCCAGAGAGTGCACTGGCACCACTGGGGATGCGGTGCAGTGAGTCCAGAGAGTGCACTGGCACCACTGGGGATGCACTGCAGTGAGTCCAGAGAGTGCACTGGCACCACTGGGGATGCAGTACAGTGAGTCCAGAGAGTGCACTGGCACCACTGGGGATGCACTGCAGTGAGTCCAGAGAGTGCTCTTGCACCACTGGCGATGCAGTGCAGTGAGTCCAGAGAGTGCACTAGCACCACTGGGGATGCAGTGCAGTCAGTCCAGAGAGTGTACTGGCACCACTGGGGATGCACTGCAGTGAGTCCAGAGAGTGCACTGGCACCACTGAGAATGCACTTCAGTGAGTCCAGAGAGTGCACTGGCACCACTGGGGATGCAGTGCAGTGAGTCCAGAGAGTGCACTGGCACCACTGGGGATGCACTTCAGTGAGTCCAGAGAGTGCACTGGCTCCACTGGGGATGCACTGCAGTGAGTCCACAGAGTCCACTGGCACCACTGGGGATGCAGTGCAGTGAGTCCAGAGAGTGCACTGGCTCCACTGGGGATGCAGTGCAGTGAGTCCAGAGAGTGCTCTGGCACCACTGGGGATGCAGTGCAGTGAGTCCACAGAGTGCACTAGCACCACTGGGGATGCAGTGCAGTGAGTCCAGAGAGTGCACTGGCAACACTGGGGATGCACTGCAGTGAGTCCAGAGAGTGCACTGGCACCACTGGGGATGCAGTGCAGTGAGTCCAGAGTGTGAACTGGCACCACTGGGAATGTAGTGCAGTGAGTCCAGAGATCGCACTGGCACCACTGGGGATGCAGTGCAGTGAGTCCAGAGAGTGCACTGGCACCACTGGGGATGCACTGCAGTGAGTCCAGAGAGTGCACTGGCACCACTGGGGATGCACTGCAGTGAGTCCAGAGAGTGCACTGGCACCACTGGGGATGCAGTGCAGTGAGTCCAGAGAGTGCACTGGCACCAGAGGGAATGCACTGCAGTGAGTCCAGAGAGTGCACTGGCACCACTGGGGATGCAGTGCAGTGAGTGCAGGGAGTGCACTGGCACCACTGGGGATGCAGTGCAGTGAGTCCAGAGAGTGCAGTGGCACCACTGGGGATGCAGTGCAGTGAGTCCAGAGAGTGCACAGGCAGCACTGGGGATGCAGTGCAGTGAGTCCAGAGAGTGCACTGGCACCACTGGGGATGCACTGCAGTGAGTCCAGAGAGTTCACTGGCACCACTGGAGATGCCCTTCAGTGAGTGCAGAGACTGCACTGGCACCACTGGGGATGCAGTGCAGTGAGTCCAGTGAGTGTACTGGCACCACTGGGGATGCACTGCAGTGAGTCCAGAGAGTGCATTGGCACCACTTGGGATGCACTGCAGTGAGTCCAGAGAGTGCACTTGCACCACTGGGGATGCAGTGCAGTGAGTCCAGAGAGTGCACTGGCACCAATGGGGATGCACTTCAGTGAGTCCACAGAGTGCACTGGCACCACTGGGGATGCAGTGCAGTGAGTCCAGAGAGTGCACTGGCACCATTGGAGATGCAGTGCAGTGAGTGCAGAGAGTGCACTGGCACCACTGGAGATGCAGTGCAGTGAGTCCAGAGAGTGCACTGGCACCACTGGGGATGCACTGCAGTGAGTCCAGAGAGTTCACTGGCACCACTGGGGATGCACTTCAGTGAGTGCAGAGACTGCACTGGCACCACTGGGGATGCAGTGCAGTGAGTCCAGTGAGTGTACTGGCACCACTGGGGATGCACTGCAGTGAGTCCAGAGAGTGCATTGGCACCACTTGGGATGCACTGCAGTGAGTCCAGAGAGTGCACTTGCACCACTGGGGATGCAGTGCAGTGAGTCCAGAGAGTGCACTGGCACCACTGGGGATGCGGTGCAGTGAGTCCAGAGAGTGCACTGGCACCAATGGGGATGCACAGCAGTGAGTCCAGAGAGTGCACTGGCACCACTGGGGATGCAGTACAGTGAGTCCAGAGAGTGCACTGGCACCACTGGGGATGCACTGCAGTGAGTCCAGAGAGTGCTCTTGCACCATTGGCGATGCAGTGCAGTGAGTCCAGAGAGTGCACTGGCACCACTGGGGATGCAGTGCAGTGAGTCCAGAGAGTGCACTGGCAACACTGGGGATGCACTGCAGTGAGTCCAGAGAGTGCACTGGCACCACTGGGGATGCAGTGCAGTGAGTCCAGAGTGTGCACTGGCACCACTGGGAATGTAGTGCAGTGAGTCCAGAGAGTGCACTGGCACCACTGGGGATGCAGTGCAGTGAGTCCAGAGAGTGCACTGGCACCACTGGGGATGCACTGCAGTGAGTCCAGAGAGTGCACTGGCACCACTGGGGATGCACTGCAGTGAGTCCAGAGAGTGCACTGGCACCACTGGGGATGCAGTGCAGTGAGTCCAGAGAGTGCACTGGAACCAGAGGGAATGCACTGCAGTGAGTCCAGAGAGTGCACTGGCACCACTGGGGATGCAGTGCAGTGAGTGCAGGGAGTGCACTGGCACCACTGGGGATGCAGTGCAGTGAGTCCAGAGAGTGCAGTGGCACCACTGGGGATGCAGTGCAGTGAGTCCAGAGAGTGCACAGGCAGCACTGGGGATGCAGTGCAGTGAGTCCAGAGAGTGCACTGGCACCACTGGGGATGCAGTGCAGTGAGTCCAGAGAGTTCACTGGCACCACTGGAGATGCCCTTCAGTGAGTGCAGAGACTGCACTGGCACCACTGGGGATGCAGTGCTGTGAGTCCAGTGAGTGTACTGGCACCACTGGGGATGCACTGCAGTGAGTCCAGAGAGTGCATTGGCACCACTTGGGATGCACTGCAGTGAGTCCAGAGAGTGCACTTGCACCACTGGGGATGCAGTGCAGTGAGTCCAGAGAGTGCACTGGCACCAATGGGGATGCACTTCAGTGAGTCCACAGAGTGCACTGGCACCACTGGGAATGCAGTGCAGTGAGTCCAGAGAGTGCACTGGCACCATTGGAGATGCAGTGCAGTGAGTCTAGAGAGTGCACTGGCACCACTGGAGATGCAGTGCAGTGAGTCCAGAGAGTGCACTGGCACCACTGGGGATGCACTGCAGTGAGTCCAGAGAGTTCACTGGCACCACTGGGGATGCACTTCAGTGAGTGCAGAGACTGCACTGGCACCACTGGGGATGCAGTGCAGTGAGTCCAGTGAGTGTACTGGCACCACTGGGGATGCACTGCAGTGAGTCCAGAGAGTGCATTGGCACCACTTGGGATGCACTGCAGTGAGTCCAGAGAGTGCACTTGCACCACTGGGGATGCAGTGCAGTGAGTCCAGAGAGTGCACTGGCACCACTGGGGATGCGGTGCAGTGAGTCCAGAGAGTGCACTGGCACCAATGGGGATGCACAGCAGTGAGTCCACAGAGTGCACTGGCACCACTGGGGATGCAGTACAGTGAGTCCAGAGAGTGCACTGGCACCACTGGGGATGCACTGCAGTGAGTCCAGAGAGTGCTCTTGCACCATTGGCGATGCAGTGCAGTGAGTCCAGAGAGTGCACTAGCACCACTGGGGATGCAGTGCAGTGAGTCCAGAGAGTGCACTGGCAACACTGGGGATGCACTGCAGTGAGTCCAGAGAGTGCACTGGCACCACTGGGGATGCAGTGCAGTGAGTCCAGAGTGTGCACTGGCACCACTGGGAATGTAGTGCAGTGAGTCCAGAGATCGCACTGGCACCACCGGGGCTGCAGTGCAGTGAGTCCAGAGAGTGCACTGGCACCACTGGGGATGCACTGCAGTGAGTCCAGAGAGTGCACTGGCACCACTGGGGATGCACTGCAGTGAGTCCAGAGAGTGCACTGGCACCACTGGGGATGCAGTGCAGTGAGTCCAGAGAGTGCACTGGCACCAGAGGGAATGCACTGCAGTGAGTCCAGTGAGTGCACTGGCACCACTGGGGATGCAGTGCAGTGAGTGCAGGGAGTGCACTGGCACCACTGGGGATGCAGTGCAGTGAGTCCAGAGAGTGCAGTGGCACCACTGGGGATGCAGTGCAGTGAGTCCAGAGAGTGCTCAGGCAGCACTGGTGATGCACTGCAGTGAGTCCAGAGAGTGCTCTGGCACCACTGGGGATGCAGTGCAGTGAGTCCAGAGAGTGCACTGGCACCACTGGGGATGCAGTTCAGTGAGTCCAGAGAGTGCACTGGCACCACTGGTGATGCACTGCAGTTACTCCAGAGAGTGCACTGGCACCACTGGGGATGCGGTGCGGTGAGTCCAGAGAGTGCACTGGCACCACTGGTGATGCACTGCAGTGAGTCCAGAGAGTGAAATGGCACCACTGAGAATGCCCTTCAGTGAGTCCAGAGAGTGCACTGGCACCACTGGGGATGCACTGCAGTGAGTCCACAGAGTGCACTATCACCACTGGGGATGCAGTGCAGTGAGTCCAGAGAGTGTACTGGCACCACTGGGGATGCAATGCAGTGAGTCCAGAGAGTGCACTTGCACCACTGAGAATGCACTTCAGTGAGTCCAGAGAGCGCACTGGCACCACTGGGGATGCACTGCAGTGAGTCCAGAGAGTGCACTAGCACCACTGGGAATGTAGTGCAGTGAATCCAGTGAGTGCACTGGCACCAGTGGGGATGCACTGCAGTGAGTCCAGAGAGTGCACTGGCACCACTGGGGATGCACTGCAGTGAGCCCAGAGAGTGCACTGGCACCACTGGAGATGCAGTACAGTGAGTCCAGTGAATGCACTGGCAACACTGGGGATGCAGTGCAGTGAGTCCAGAGAGTGCACTGGCACCACTGGTGATGCAGTATAGTGAGTCCAGTGAGTGCACTGGCACCACTGGGGATGCAGTGCAGTGAGTCCAGAGAGTGCACTGCCACCACTGGGGATGCACTGCAGTGAGTCCAGAGAGTGCACTGGCACCACTGATGATGCAGTACAGTGAGTCCAGTGAGTGCACTGGCACCACTGGGGATGCAGTGCAGTGAGTCCAGAGAGTGCACTGGCACCACTGGGGATGCAGTGCAGTGACTCCAGAGAGTGCACTGGCACCACTTGGGATGCAGTGCAGTGAGTCCAGAGAGTGCACTGGCACCACTGGGGATGCAGTGCAGTGAGTCCAGAGAGTGCATTGGCACCACTGGGGATGCAGTGCAGTGAGTCCAGAGAGTGCACTGGCACCACTGGGGATGCACTGCAGTGAGTCCACAGAGTGCACTGGTACCACTGGGGATGCATTGCAGTGAGTCCAGAGAGTGCACTGGCACCACTGGGGATGCACTGCAGTGAGTCCAGAGAGTGCACTGGCACCACTGGGGATGCAGTGCAGTGAGTCCAGAGAGTGCACTGGCACCACTGGGGATGCACTGCAGTGAGTCCAGAGAGTGCACTGGCACCACTGGGGATGCACTGCAGTGAGTCCACAGAGTGCACTGGCACCACTGAGAATGCACTTCAGTGAGTCCAGAGAGTGCACTGGTACCACTGGGGATGCACTGCAGTGAGTCCAGAGAGTGCACTAGCACCACTGGGGATGCAGTGCAATGAATCCAGTGAGTGCACTGGCACCACTGGGGATGCAGTGCAGTGAGTTAAGAGAGTGCATTGGCACCACTGGGGATGCACTGCAGTGAGTCCAGAGAGTGCACTGGCACCACTGGGGATGCACTGCAGTGAGTCCAGAGAGTGCACTGGCACACCTGGGGATGCAGTGCAGTGAGTCCAGAGAGTGCACTGGCACCACTGGGGATGCACTGCAGTGAGTCCAGAGAGTGCACTGGCACCACTGGGGATGCAGTGCAGTGAGTCCAGAGAGTGCACTGGCACCACTGGGGATGCAGTGCAGTGAGTCCAGAGAGTGCACTGGCAGCACTGGGGATGCAGTGCAGTGAGTCCAGAGAGTGCACTGGCACCACTGGGGATGCACTGCAGTGAGTCCAGAGAGCGCACTGGCACCACTGGGGATGCACTGCAGTGAGTCCACAGAGTGCACTGGCACCACTGAGAATGCACTTCAGTGAGTCCAGAGAGTGCACTGGTACCACTGGGGATGCACTGCAGTGAGTCCAGAGAGTGCACTAGCACCACTGGGGATGCAGTTCAGTGAATCCAGTGAGTGCACTGGCACCACTGGGGATGCAGTGCAGTGAGTCAAGAGAGTGCACTGGCACCACTGGGGATGCACTGCAGTGAGCCCAGAGAGTGCACTGGCACCACTGGGGATGCGGTGCCGGGAGTCCAGAGAGTGCACTGGCACCACTGGGGATGCACTGCAGTGAGTCCAGAGAGTGCACTGGCACCACTGGGGATGCACTGCAGTGAGTCCAGAGAGTGCTCTGGTACCACTGGGGATGCACTGCAGTGAGTCCAGAGAGTGCACTGGCACCACTGGGGATGCAGTGCAGTGAGTCCAGAGAGGGCACTGGCACCACTGGTGATGCACTGCAGTTACTCCAGAGAGTGCACTGGCACCACTGGGGATGCGGTGCGGTGAGTCCAGAGAGTGCACTGGCACCACTGGGGATGCAGTGCAGTCAGTCCAGTGAGTGTACTGGCACCACTGGGGATGCACTGCAGTGAGTCCAGAGAGTGCACTGGCACCACTGAGAATGCCCTTCAGTGAGTCCAGAGAGTGCACTGGCACCACTGGGGATGCACTGCAGTGAGTCCACAGAGTGCACTAGCACCACTGGGGATGCAGTGCAGTGACTCCAGAGAGTGCACTGGCACCACTGGGGATGCACTTCAGTGAGTCCAGAGAGTGCACTGGCACCACTGGGGATGCAGTGCAGTGAGTCCAGAGAGTGCATTGGCACCACTGGGGATGCAGTGCAGTGAGTCCAGAGAGTGCACTGGCACCACTGGGGATGCACTGCAGTGAGTCCACAGAGTGCACTGGTACCACTGGGGATGCAGTGCAGTGAGTCCAGAGAGTGCACTGGCACCACTGGGGATGCACTGCAGTGAGTCCAGAGAGTGCACTGGCACCACTGGGGATGCAGTGCAGTGAGTCCAGAGATTGCACTGGCACCACTGGGGATGCAGTGCTGTGACTCCAGAGAGCGCACTGGCACCACTGGGGATGCAGTGCAGTGAGTCCAGAGAGTTCACTGGCACCACTTGGGATGCACTGCAGTGAGCCCAGAGAGTGCACTGGCACCAGTGGAGATGCACTGCAGTGAGTCCAGTGAGTGCACTGGCACCACTGGGGAAGCAGTGCAGTGAGTCCAGAGAGTGCAGTGGCACCACTGGGGAGGCAGTTTAGTGAGTCCAGAGAGTGCACTGGCACCACTGGGGATGCAGTGCAGTTACTCCAGAGACTGCACTGGCACCACCGGGGATGCAGTGCAGTGAGTCCAGAGAGTGCACTGGCACCACTGGGGATGCAGTGCAGTGAGTCCAGAGATTGCACTGGCACCACTGGGGATGCAGTGCTGTGACTCCAGAGAGCGCACTGGCACCACTGGGGATGCAGTGCAGTGAGTCCAGAGAGTGCACTGGCACCACTGGGGATGCACTGCAGTGAGTCCAGAGAGTGCACTGGCACCAGTGGAGATGCACTGCAGTGAGTCCAGTGAGTGCACTGGCACCACTGGGGAAGCAGTGCAGTGAGTCCAGAGAGTGCAGTGGCACCACTGGGGATGCAGTTTAGTGTGTCCAGAGAGTGCACTGGCACCACTGGGGATGCAGTGCAGTGAGTCCAGTGAGTGTACTGGCACCACTGGTGATACACTGCAGTTACTCCAGAGAGTGCACTGGCACCACTGAGAATGCACTTCAATGAGTCCAGAGAGTGCACTGGCACCACTGGGGATGCACTGCAGTGAGTCCAGAGAGTGCACTGGCACCAGTGGGGATGCACTGCAGTGAGTCCAGAGAGTGCACTGGCACCACTGGTGATGCACTGCAGTGAGTCCAGAGAGTGCACTGGCACCACTGGGGATGCACTGCAGTGAGTGCAGAGAGTGCACTGGCACCACTGGGGATGCACTGCAGTGAGTCCAGAGAGTGCACTGGCACCACTGGGGATGCAGTGCAGTGAGTCCAGAGAGTGCACTGGCACCACTGGGGATGCAGTGCAGTGAATCCAGTGAGTGCACTGGCACCACTGGGGATGCAGTGCAGTGAGTCCAGAGAGTGCACTGGCACCACCGATGATGCAGTACAGTGAGTCCAGTGAGTGCACTGGCACCACTGGGGATGTAGTGCAGTGAGTCCAGAGAGTGCACTGTCACTACTGGGGATGCAGTGCAGTGAGTCCAGAGAGTGCACTGGCACCACTGGGGATGCAGTGCAGTGAGTCCTGAGAGTGCACTGGCACCACTGGGGATGCACTGCAGTGAGTCCAGAGATTGCACTGGCACCACCGGGAATGCAGTACAGTGAGTCCACACAGTGCACTAGCACCACTGGGGATGCAGTGCAGTGAGTCCAGAGAGTGCACTGGCACCACTGGGGATGCAGTGCAGTGAGTCCAGAGAGTGCACTGGCACCACTGGTGATGCACTGCTGTGAGTCCAGAGAGTGCTCTTGCACCACAGGGGATGCAGTGCAGTGACTCAAGAGAGTGCACTGGCACCACTGGGGATGCAGTGCAGTGAGTCCAGAGAGTGCACTGGCACCACTGGGGATGCAGTGCAGTGAGTCGAGAGGGTGCAATGGCACCACTGCGGATGCACTGCAGTGAGTCCAGAGAGTGCACTGGCTCCACTAGGGATGCACTGCAGTGAGTCCAGAGAGTGCACTGGCACCACTGGGGATGCACTGCAGTGAGTCCAGAGAGTGTACTGGCACCACAGGGGATGCACTGAAGTGAGTCCAGAGAGTGCACTGGCACCACTGAGAATGCACTTCAGTGAGTCCAGAGAGTGCACTGGCACCACTGGGGATGCACTGCAGTGAGTCCAGAGAGTGCACTAGCACCACTGGCGATGCACTTCAGTGAGTCCAGAGAGTGCGCTGGAACCACTGGGGATGCAGTGCAGTGAGTCCAGAGAGTGCACTGGCACCACTGGGGATGCAGTGCAGTGAGTCCAGAGAGTGCACTGGCACCAGTGGGGATGAACTGCAGTGAGTCCAGTGAGTGCACTGGCATCACTGGGGATGCAGTGCAGTGAGTCCAGAGAGTGCACTGGCACCACTGGGGAAGCAGTGCAGTGAGTCCAGAGAGTGCACTGGCGCTACTGGGGATGCAGTGCAGTGAGTCCAGAGAGTGCACTGGCAGCACTGGGGATGCAGTGCAGTGAGTCCAGAGAGTGCACTGGCACCACTGGGGATGCAGTTCAGTGAGTCCAGAGAGTGCACTGGCACCACTGGGGATGCAGTGCAGTGAGTCCAGAGAGTGCACTGGCACCACTGAGAATGCACTTCAGTGAGTCCAGAGAGTGCACTGGCACCACTGGGGATGCAGTGCAGTGAGTCCAGAGATTGCACTGGCACCACTGGGGATGCAGTGCAGTGAGTCCAGAGAGCGCACAGGCACCACTGGGGATGCAGTGCAGTGACTCCAGAGAGTGCACTGGCACCACTGGGGATGCAGTGCAGTGAGTCCAGAGAGTGCACTGGCACCACTGGGGATGCACTGCAGTGAGTCCAGTGAGTGCACTGGCACCACTGGGGAAGCAGTGCAGTGAGTCCAGAGAGTGCAGAGGCACCACTGGTGATGCAGTTTAGTGAGTCCAGAGAGTGCACTGGCACCACTGGGGATGCAGTGCAGTGAGTCCAGTGAGTGTACTGGCACCACTGGGGATGCACTGCAGTGAGTCCAGAGAGTGCACTGGCACCACTGAGAATGCACTTCAGTGAGTCCAGAGAGTGCATTGGCACCACTGGGGATGCACTTCAGTGAGTCCAGAGAGTGCACTGGCACCACTGGGGATGCAGTGCTGTGACTCCAGAGAGTGCACTGGCACCACTGGGGATGCAGTGCAGTGAGTCCAGAGAGTGCACTGGCACCACTGGGGATGCGGTGCCGGGAGTCCAGAGAGTGCTTTGGCACCAGTGGGGATGCACTGCAGTTACTCCAGAGACTGCACTGGCACCACTTGGGATGCAGTGCAGTGAGTCCAGAGAGTGCACTGGCACCACTGGGGATGCACTGCAGTGAGTCCAGAGAGTGCACTGTCACCACTGGGGATGCAGTACAGTGAGTCCACAGAGTGCACTGGCACCACTAGGGATGCAGTGCAGTGAGTCAAGAGAGTGCACTGGCACCACTGGGGATGCACTGCAGTGAATCCAGTGAGTGCACTGGCACCACTGGGGATACAGTGCAGGGAGTCCAGAGAGTGCACTGGCACCACTGGGGATGCATTGCAGTGAGTCCAGAGAGTGCACTGGCACCACAGATGATGCAGTACAGTGAGTCCAGTGAGTGCACTGGCACCACTGGGGATGTAGTGCAGTGACTCGAGAGAGTGCACTTGCACCACTGGGGATGCGGTGCAGTGAGTCCAGAGAGTGCACTGGCACCACTGGGGATGCAGTGCAGTGAGTCCAGAGAGTGCACTGGCACCAATGGGGATGCAGTGCAGTGAGTCCAGAGAGTGCACTGGCACCACCTGTGATGCAGTGCAGTGAGTCCAGAGAGTGCACTGGCACCACTGGTGATGCAGTACAGTGAGTCCAGAGAGTGCACTGGCACCACTGGGGATGCACTGCAGTGAGTCCAGAGAGTGCACTGGCACCACTGGGGATGCACTACAGTGAGTCCAGAGATTGCACTGGCACCACTAGGGATGCAGTGCAGTGAGTCCAGAGAGTGCACTGGCACCACTGGGGATGCAGTGCATTGAGTCCAGAGAGTGCACTGGCACAACTGGGGATGCACTTCAGTGAGTCCAGAGAGTGCACTGGCACTAGTGGGGATGCAGTGCAGTGAGTCCAGAGAGTACAATGGCACTAGTGGGGATGCAGTGCAGTGAGTCCAGAGAGTGCACTGGCACCACTGGGGATGTGTCCAGTGAGTCCAGTGAGTGCACTGGCACCACTGGGGATGCAGTGCAGTGAGTCCAGAGAGTACACTGGCACTAGTGGGGATGCAGTGCAGTGAGTCCAGAGAGTGCACTGGCACCACTGGGGATGTAGTGCAGTCAGTCCAGTGAGTGCACTGGCACCACTGGGGGTGCAGTACAGTGAGTCCAGAGAGTGCACTGGCACCACTGGGGATGCACTGCAGTGAGTCCAGACAGTGCACTGGCACCACTGGAGATGCAGTGCAGTGAGTCCAGACAGTGCACTGGCACCACTGGGGATGCAGTGCAGTGAGTCCAGAGAGTGCACTGGCACCACTGGGGATGCAGTGCAGTGAGTCCAGAGAGTGCACTGGCACCACTGGGGATGCGGTGCTGGAAGTCCAGAGAGTGCTTTGGCACCAGTGGGGATGCAGTGCAGTTACTCCAGAGACTGCACTGGCACCACCGGGGATGCAGTGCAGTGAGTCCAGAGAGTGCACTGGCACCACTGGGGATGCAGTGCACTGAGTCCAGAGATTGCACTGGCACCACTGGGGATGCAGTGCTGTGACTCCAGAGAGCGCACTGGCACCACTGGGGATGCACTGCAGTGAGTCCAGAGAGTGCACTGGCACCACTGGGGATGCACTGCAGTGAGCCCAGAGAGTGCACTGGCACCAGTGGGGATGCACTGCAGTGAGTCCAGTGAGTGCACTGACACCACTGGGGAAGCAGTGCAGTGAGTCCAGAGAGTGCAGTGGCACCACTGGTGATGCAGTTTAGTGAGTCCAGAGAGTGCACTGGCACCATTGGGGATGCAGTGCAGTGAGTCCAGTGAGTGTACTGGCACCACTGGGGATGCACTGCAGTGAGTCCAGAGAGTGCACTGTCACCTTTGGGGATGCACTGCAGTGTCTGCAGAGAGTGCCCTGGCACCACGAGGAATGCAGTGCAGTGAGTCCAGTGAGTGTACTGGCACCACTGGGGATGCAGCGCAGTGAGTCCAGAGAGTGCACTGGCACCACTGAGAATGCACTTCAGTGTGTCCAGAGAGTGTACTGGCACCACTGGGGATGCACTGCAGTGAGTCCAGAGAGTGCACTGGCACCACTGTGGATGCAGTGCAGTGAGTCCAGAGAGAGCACTGGCAGCACAGGGGATGCAGTGCAGTGAGTCCAGAGTGCATTAGCACCACTGGGGATGCATTGACGCGAGTCCAGAGAGTGCACTGGCACCACTGGGGATGCACTGCAGTGAGTCCACAGAGTGTACTGGCACCACTGGGGATGCACTGCAGTGAGTCCAGAGAGTGCACTGGCACCACTGAGAATGCACTGCAGTGAGTCCACAGAGTGCACTAGCACTACTGGGGATGCAGTGCAGTGAGTCCAGAGAGTGCGCTGGAACCACTGGGGATGCAGTGCAGTGAGTCCAGAGAGTGCACTGGCACCACTGGGGATGCAGTGCAGTGACTCCAGAGAGTGCACTGGCACCACTGGGGATGCACTGCAGTGAGTCCAGTGAGTGCACTGGCACCACTGGGGATGCAGTACAGTGAGTCCAGAGAGTGCACTGGCACCACTGGGGAAGCAGTGCAGTGAGTCCACAGAGTGCAGTGGCACCACTGGGGATGCAGTGCAGTGAGTCCAGAGAGTGCACTGGCAGCACTGGGGATGCAGTGCAGTGAGTCCAGAGAGTGCACTTGCACCACTGGGGATGCATTTCAGTGAGTCCAGAGAGTGCACTGGCACCACTGGGGATGCAGTGCAGTGAGTCCAGAGAGTGCACTGGCACCACTGAGAATGCAGTGCTGTGATTCCAGAGAGCGCACAGGCACCACTGGGGATGCAGTGCAGTGAGTCCAGAGAGTGCACTGGCAACACTGGGGATGCACTGCAGTGAGCCCAGAGAGTGCACTGGCAACAGTGGGGATGCAGTGCAGTGAGTCCAGAGAGTGCACTGGCACCACTGGGGAAGCAGTGCAGTGAGTCCAGAGAGTGCACTGGCACCACTGGGGATGCAGTGCAGTGAGTCCAGTGAGTGTACTGGCACCACTGGGGATGCAGTGCAGTGAGTCCAGAGAGTGCACTGGCACCACTGAGAATGCACTTCAGTGAGTCCAGAGAGTGCACTGGCACCACTGGGGATGCACTGCAGTGAGTCCAGAGAGTGCAGTGACACCACTGGGGATGCACTGCAGTGAGTCCAGAGAGTGCACTGGCACCACTGGGGATGCAGTGCAGTGAGTCCAGAGAGTGCACTGGCACCACTGGGGATGCAGTGCAGTGAGTCCAGAGAGTGCACTGGCACCACTGGGGATGCGGTGCTGGGAGTCCAGAGAGTGCTTTGGCACCAGTGGGGATGCAGTGCAGTTACTCCAGAGACTGCACTGGCACCACCGGGGATGCAGTGCAGTGAGTCCAGAGAGTGCACTGGCACCACTGGGGATGCAGTGCAGTGAGTCCAGAGATTGCACTGGCACCACTGGGGATGAAGTACTGTGACTCCAGAGAGCGAACTGGCACCACTGGGGATGCACTGCAGTGAGTCCAGAGAGTGCAGTGACACCACTGGGGATGCACTGCAGTGAGTCCAGAGAGTGCACTGGCACCACTGGGGATGCACTGCAGTGAGTCCAGACAGTGCACTGGCACCACTGGGGATGCACTGCAGTGAGTCCAGAGAGTGCACTGGCACCACTGGGGATGCGGTGCTGGGAGTCCAGAGAGTGCTTTGGCACCAGTGGGGATGCAGTGCAGTTACTCCAGAGACTGCACTGGCACCACCAGGGATGCAGTGCAGTGAGTCCAGAGAGTGCACTGGCACCACTGGGGATGCAGTGCAGTCAGTCCAGAGATTGCACTGGCACCACTGGGGATGCAGTGCAGTTACTCCAGAGAGCGCACTGGCACCACTGGGGATGCAGTGCAGTGAGCCCAGAGAGTGCACTGGCACCACTGGGGATGCAGTGCAGTGAGTCCAGAGACTGCACTGGCACCACCGGGGATGCAGTGCAGTGAGTCCAGAGAGTGCACTGGCACCACTGGGGATGCAGTGCAGTGAGTCCAGAGATTGCACTGGCACCACTGGGGATGCAGTGCAGTTACTCCAGAGACTGCACTGGAACCACTGGGGATGCACTGCAGTGAGCCCAGAGAGTGCACTGGCACCAGTGGAGATGCACTGCAGTGAGTCCAGTGAGTGCACTGGCACCACTGGGGAAGCAGTGCAGTGAGTCCAGAGAGTGCAGTGGCACCACTGGGGATGCAGTTTAGTGAGTCCAGAGAGTGCACTGGCACCACTGGGGATGCAGTGCAGTGAGTCCAGTGAGTGTACTGGCACCACTGGTGATGCACTGCAGTGAGTCCAGAGAGTGCACTGGCACCACTGAGAATGCCCTTCAATGAGTCCAGAGAGTGCACTGGCACCACTGGGGATGCACTGCAGTGAGTCCAGAGAGTGCAGTGGCACCACTGGGGATGCACTGCAGTGAGTCCAGAGAGTGCTTTGGCACCAGTGGGGATGCACTGCAGTTACTCCAGAGACTGCACTGGCACCACTGGGGATGCAGTGCAGTGAGTCCAGAGAGTGCACTGGCAACACTGGGGATGCACTGCAGTGAGCCCAGAGAGTGCACTGGCAACAGTGGGGATGCAGTGCAGTGAGTCCAGAGAGTGCACTGGCACCACTGGGGAAGCAGCGCAGTGAGTCCAGAGAGTGCACTGGCACCACTGGGGATGCAGTGCAGTGAGTCCAGAGAGTGTACTGGCACCACTGGGGATGCAGTGCAGTGAGTCCAGAGAGTGCACTGGCACCACTGAGAATGCACTTCAGTGAGTCCAGAGAGTGCACTGGCACCACTGGGGATGAACTGCAGTGAGTCCAGAGAGTGCAGTGACACCACTGGGGATGCACTGCAGTGAGTCCAGAGAGTGCACTGGCACCACTGGGGATGCAGTGCAGTGAGTCCAGAGAGTGCACTGGCACCACTGGGGATGCAGTGCAGTGAGTCCAGAGAGTGCACTGGCACCACTGGGGATGCTGTGCTGGGAGTCCAGAGAGTGCTTTGGCACCAGTGGGGATGCAGTGCAGTTACTCCAGAGACTGCACTGGCACCACCGGGGATGCAGTGCAGTGAGTCCAGAGAGTGCACTGGCACCACTGGGGATGCAGTGCAGTGAGTCCAGTGAGTGTACTGGCACCACTGGGGATGCACTGCAGTGAGTCCAGAGAGTGCACTGGCACCACTGAGAATGCACTTCAATGAGTCCAGAGAGTGCACTGGCACCACTGGGGATGCACTGCAGTGAGTCCAGAGAGTGCAGTGGCACCACTGGGGATGCACTGCAGTGAGTCCAGAGAGTGCTTTGGCACCAGTGGGGATGCACTGCAGTTACTCCAGAGACTGCACTGGCACCACTGGGGATGCAGTGCAGTGAGTCCAGAGAGTGCAGTGGCACCAGTGGGGATGCAGTGCAGTGAGTCCAGTGAGTGTACTGGCACCACTGGTGATGCACTGCAGTGAGTCCAGAGAGTGCACTGGCACCACTGAGAATGCACTTCAATGAGTCCAGAGAGTGCACTGGCACCACTGGGGATGCACTGCAGTGAGTCCAGAGAGTGCAGTGGCACCACTGGGGATGCACTGCAGTGAGTCCAGAGAGTGCTTTGGCACCAGTGGGGATGCACTGCAGTTACTCCAGAGACTGCACTGGCACCACTGGGGATGCACTGCAGTGAGTCCAGAGAGTGCACTGGCACCAGTGGGGTTGCACTGCAGTGAGTCCAGAGAGTGCACTGGCACCACTGGGGATGCACTGCAGTGAGTCCAGAGAGTGCACTGGCACCACTGGGGATGCACTGCAGTGAGTCCAGAGAGTGCACTGGCACCACTGGGGATGCACTGCAGTGAGTCCAGAGAGTGCACTGGCACCACTGGGGATGCAGTGCAGTGAGTCCAGAGAGTGCACTGGCACCACTGGGGATGCACTGCAGTGAATCCAGAGAGTGCACTGGCACCACTGGGGATGCAGTGCAGTGAGTCCAGAGAGTGCACTGGCACCACCGATGATGCAGTACAGTGAGTCCAGTGAGTGCACTGGCACCACTGGGGATGTAGTGCAGTGAGTCCAGAGAGTGCACTGTCACTACTGGGGATGCAGTGCAGTGAGTCCAGAGAGTGCACTGGCACCACTGGGGATGCAGTGCAGTGAGTCCTGAGAGTGCACTGGCACCACTGGGGATGCACTGCAGTGAGTCCAGAGATTGCACTGGCACCACCGGGAATGCAGTACAGTGAGTCCACACAGTGCACTAGCACCACTGGGGATGCAGTGCAGTGAGTCCAGAGAGTGCACTGGCACCACTGGGGATGCACTGCAGTGAGTCCAGAGAGTGCACTGGCACCACTGGTGATGAACTGCTGTGTGTCCAGAGAGTGCTCTTGCACCACAGGGGATGCAGTGCAGTGACTCAAGAGAGTGCACTGGCAGCACTGGGGATGCAGTGCAGTGAGTCCAGAGAGTGCACTGGCACCACTGGGGATGCAGTGCAGTGTGTCCAGAGAGTGCACTGGCACCACTGGGCATGCAGTTCAGTGAGTCCAGAGAGTGCACTGGCACCACTGGGGATGCAGTGCAGTGAGTCCAGAGAGTGCACTGGCACCACTGAGAATGCACTTCAGTGAGTCCAGAGAGTGCACTGGCACCACTGGGGATGCAGTGCAGTGAGTCCAGAGAGTGCACTGGCACCACTGGGGATGCAGTGCAGTGAGTCCAGAGAGCGCACAGGCACCACTGGGGATGCAGTGCAGTGAGTCCAGAGAGTGCACTGGCACCACTGGGGATGCACTGCAGTGAGTCCAGAGAGTGCACTGGCACCACTGGGGATGCACTGCAGTGAGTCCAGTGAGTGCACTGGCACCACTGGGGAAGCAGTGCAGTGAGTCCAGAGAGTGCAGAGGCACCACTGGTGATGCAGTTTAGTGAGTCCAGAGAGTGCACTGGCACCACTGGGGATGCAGTGCAGTGAGTCCAGTGAGTGTACTGGCACCACTGGGGATGCACTGCAGTGAGTCCAGAGAGTGCACTGGCACCACTGAGAATGCACTTCAGTGAGTCCAGAGAGTGCATTGGCACCACTGGGGATGCATTTCAGTGAGTCCAGAGAGTGCACTGGCACCACTGGGGATGCAGTGCTGTGACTCCAGAGAGTGCACTGGCACCACTGGGGATGCAGTGCAGTGAGTCCAGAGAGTGCACTGGCACCACTGGGGATGCGGTGCCGGGAGTCCAGGGAGTGCTTTGGCACCAGTGGGGATGCACTGCAGTTACTCCAGAGACTGCACTGGCACCACTGGGGATGCAGTGCAGTGAGTCCAGAGAGTGCACTGGCACCACTGGGGATGCACTGCAGTGAGTCCAGAGAGTGCACTGTCACCACTGGGGATGCAGTACAGTGAGTCCACAGAGTGCACTGGCACCACTGGGGATGCAGTGCAGTGAGTCCAGAGAGTGCACTGGCACCACTGGGGATGCACTGCAGTGAATTCAGTGAGTGCACTGGCACCACTGGGGATACAGTGCAGTGAGTCCAGAGAGTGCAGTGGCACCACTGGGGATGCAGTGCAGTGAGTCCAGAGAGTGCACTGGCACCACTGGGGATGCATTGCAGTGAGTCCAGAGAGTGCACTGGCACCACAGATGATGCAGTACAGTGAGTCCAGTGAGTGCACTGGCACCACTGGGGATGTAGTGCAGTGACTCGAGAGAGTGCACTTGCACCACTGGGGATGCAGTGCAGTGAGTCCAGAGAGTGCACTGGCACCACTGGGGATGCAGTGCAGTGAGTCCAGGGAGTGCACTGGCACCACTGGGGATGCACTGCAGTGAGTCCAGAGAGTGCACTGGCACCACCTGTGATGCAGTGCAGTGAGTCCAGAGAGTGCACTGGCACCACTGGTGATGCAGTACAGTGAGTCCAGAGAGTGTACTGGCACCACTGGGGATGCACTTCAGTGAGTCCAGAGAGTGCACTGGCACCACTGGGGATGCAGTACAGTGAGTCCAGAGAGTGCACTGGCACCACTGGGGATGCACTTCAGTGAGTCCAGAGAGTGCACTGGCACCACTGGGGATGCACCTCAGTGAGTCCAGAGAGTGCACTAGCACCACTGTTGATGCACTTCAGTGAGTCCAGAGAATGCACTGGCACCAGAGGGAATGCACTGCAGTGAGTCCAGAGAGTGCACTGGCACCACTGGGGATGCACTACAGTGAGTCCAGAGAGTGCACTGGCACCACTGGGGATGCAGTGCAGTGAGTCCAGTGAGTGTACTGGCACCACTGGGGATGCACCTCAGTGAGCCCAGAGAGTGCACTGGCACCACTGAGAATGCACTTCAGTGAGTCCAGAGAGTGCAATGGCACCACTGGGGATGCACTGCAGTGAGTCCAGAGACTGCACTAGCACCACTGGGGATGCAGTGCAGTGAATCCTGTGAGTACACTGGCACCACTGGGTATGCAGTGCAGTGAGTCCAGAGAGCTCACTGGCACCACTGGGGATGCAGTGCAGGGAGTCCAGAGAGTGCACTGGCACCACTGGAGATGCAGTACAGTGAGTCCAGTGAATGCACTGGAACCACTGGGGATGCAGTGCAGTGAGTCCAGAGAGTGCACTGGCACCACTGGTGATGCAGTACAGTGAGTCCAGTGAGTGCAGTGGTACCACTGGGCCTGCAGTGCAGTGAGTCCAGAGAGTACACTGGCACCACTGGGGATGCAGTGCAGTGAGTCCAGAGAGTGCACTGGCACCACCGATGATGCAGTACAGTGAGTCCAGTGAAGTGCACTGCCACTACTGGGGATGTAGTGCAGTGACTCGAGAGAGTGCACTGGCACCACTGGGGATGCAGTGCAGTGAGTCCAGAGAGTGCACTGGCACCACTGGGGATGCAGTGCAGTGAGTCCAGAGAGTGCACTGGCACCACTGGGGATGCAGTGCAGTGAGTCCAGAGAGTGCACTGGCACCACTGGGGATGCAGTGCAGTGAGTCCAGAGACTTCACTGGCACCACTGGGAATGCAGTGCAGTGAGTGCAGAGAGTGCACTGGCACCATAGGGGATGCAGTGCAGTGAGTCCAGAGAGTGCACTGGCGCCACTGGGGATGCACTGCAGTGAGTCCAGAGAGTGCACTGGCACCACTGGGGATGCACTGCAGTGAGTCCAGAGAGTGCACTGGCACCACTGGTGATGCAGTACAGTGAGTCCAGAGAGTGCACTGGCACCACTGGGGATGCAGTGCAGTGAGTCCAGAGAGTGCACTGGCACCACTGGGGATGCACTGCAGTTAGTCCAGAGAGTGCACTGTCACCATTGGGGATGCAGTACAGTGAGTCCACATAGTGCACTGGCACCAGTGGGGATGCAGTACAGTGAGTCCAGAGAGTGCACTGGCACCACTGGACATGCAGTGCAGTGAGTCCAGAGAGTGCACTGGCACCACTGGGGATGCACTTCAGTGACTCCACAGAGTGCACTGGCACCACTGGGGATGCAGTGCAGTGAGTCCAAAGACTTCACTGGCACCACCGGGGATGCAGTGCAGTGAATCCTGTGAGTACACTGGCACCACTGGGGATGCAGTGCAGTGAGTCCAGAGAGCTCACTGGCACCACTGGGGATGCAGTGCAGTGAGTCCAGAGAGTGCACTGGCACCACTGGAGATGCAGTACAGTGAGTCCAGTGAATGCACTGGAACCACTGGGGATGCAGTGCAGTGAGTCCAGAGAGTGCACTGGCACCACTGGTGATGCAGTGCAGTGAGTCCAGAGAGCTCACTGGCACCACTGGGGATGCACTGCAGTGAGTCCAGAGACTGCACTAGCACCACTGGGGATGCAGTGCAGTGAATCCTGTGAGTACACTGGCACCAGTGGGGATGCACTGCAGTGAGTCCAGTGAGTGCACTGACACCACTGGGGAAGCAGTGCAGTGAGTCCAGAGAGTGCAGTGGCACCACTGGTGATGCAGTTTAGTGAGTCCAGAGAGTGCACTGGCACCACTGGGGATGCAGTGCAGTGAGTCCAGTGAGTGTACTGGCACCACCGGGGATGCACTGCAGTGAGTCCAGAGAGTGCACTGGCACCACTGAGAATGCACTTCAATGAGTCCAGAGAGTGCACTGGCACCACTGGGGATGCACTGCAGTGAGTCCAGAGAGTGCACTGGCACCACTGGGGATGCAGTGCAGTGAGTCCAGAGATTGCACTGGCACCACTCGGGATGCAGTACAGTGAGTCCACACAGTGCACTAGCACCACTGGGGATGCAGTGCAGTGAGTCCAGAGAGTGCACTGGCACCACTGGTGAGCACTGCTGTGAGTCCAGAGAGTGCTCTTGCACCACAGGGGATGCAGTGCAGTGAGTCCAGAGAGTGCACTGGCAGCACTGGGGATGCAGTGCAGTGAGTCCAGAGAGTGCACTGGCACCACTGGAGATGCAGTGCAGTGAGTCCAGAGAGTGCAATGGCACCACTGGGGATGCAGTGCAGTGAGTCCAGAGAATGCACTGGCACCAGAGGGAATGCACTGCAGTGAGTCCAGAGAGTGCACTGGCACCACTGGGGATGCACTACAGTGAGTCCAGAGAGTGCACTGGCACCACTGGGGATGCAGTGCAGTGAGTCCAGTGAGTGTACTGGCACCACTGGGGATGCACTTCAGTGAGCCCAGAGAGTGCACTGGCACCACTGATAATGCACTTCAGTGAGTCCAGAGAGTGCACTGGCACCACTGGGGATGCACTGCAGTGAGTCCAGAGACTGCACTAGCACCACTGGGGATGCAGTGCAGTGAATCCTGTGAGTACACTGGCACCACTGGGGATGCAGTGCAGTGAGTCCAGAGAGTGCATTGGCACCACTGGGGATGCAGTGCAGTGAGTCCAGAGAGTGCCCTGGCACCACTGGAGATGCAGTACAGTGAGTCCAGTGAATGCACTGGAACCACTGGGTATGCAGTGCAGTGAGTCCAGAGAGTGCACTGGCACCACTGGTGATGCAGTACAGTGAGTCCAGAGAGTGCACTGGTACCACTGGGCCTGCAGTGCAGTGAGTCCAGAGAGTACACTGGCACCACTGGGGATGCAGTGCAGTGAGTCCAGAGAGTGCACTGGCACCACCGATGATGCAGTACAGTGAGTCCAGTGAAGTGCACTGGCACTACTGGGGATGTAGTGCAGTGACTCGAGAGAGTGCACTGGCACCACTGGGGATGCAGTGCAGTGAGTCCAGAGAGTGCACTGGCACCACTGGGGATGCAGTGCAGTGAGTCCAGAGAGTGCACTGGCACCACTGGGGATGCAGTGCAGTGAGTCCAGAGACTTCACTGGCACCACTGGGAATGCAGTGCAGTGAGTGCAGAGAGTGCACTGGCACCATAGGGGATGCAGTGCAGTGAGTCCAGAGAGTGCACTGGCGCCACTGGGGATGCACTGCAGTGAGTCCAGAGAGTGCACTGGCACCACTGGGGATGCACTGCAGTGAGTCCAGAGAGTGCACTGGCACCACTGGTGATGCAGTACAGTGAGTCCAGAGAGTGCACTGGCACCACTGGGGATGCAGTGCAGTGAGTGCAGGGAGTGCACTGGCACCACTGGGGATGCACTGCAGTTAGTCCAGAGAGTGCACTGTCACCACTGGGGATGCAGTACAGTGAGTCCACATAGTGCACTGGCACCAGTGGGGATGCAGTACAGTGAGTCCAGAGAGTGCACTGGCACCACTGGACATGCAGTGCAGTGAGTCCAGAGAGTGCACTGGCACCACTGGGGATGCACTTCAGTGACACCACAGAGTGCACTGGCACCACTGGGGATGCAGTGCAGTGAGTCCAGAGAGCTCACTGGCACCACTGGGGATGCAGTGCAGTGAGTCCAGAGAGTGCACTGGCACCACTGGGGATGCAGTACAGTGAGTCCAGAGAGTGCACTGGCACCACTGGACATGCAGTGCAGTGAGTCCAGAGAGTGCACTGGCACCACTGGGGATGCACTTCAGTGACTCCACAGAGTGCACTGGCACCACTGGGGATGCAGTGCAGTGAGTCCAGAGAGCTCACTGGCACCACTGGGGATGCAGTGCAGTGAGTCCAGAGAGTGCACTGGCACCACTGGGGATGCACTTCAGTGAGTCCAGTGAATGCACTGGAACCACTGGGGATGCAGTGCAGTGAGTCCAGAGAGTGCACTGGCACCACTGGGGATGCAGTGCAGTGAGTCCAGAGACTTCACTGGCACCACTGGGAATGCAGTGCAGTGAGTCCAGAGAGTGCACTGGCACCACCGATGATGCAGTACAGTGAGTCCAGTGAAGTGCACTGGCACTACTGGGGATGTAGTGCAGTGACTCGAGAGAGTGCACTGGCACCACTGGGGATGCAGTGCAGTGAGTCCAGAGAGTGCACTGGCACCACTGGGGATGCAGTGCAGTGAGTCCAGAGAGTGCACTGGCAGCAGTGGGGATGCAGTGCAGTGAGTCCAGAGAGTGCAGTGGCACCACTGGGTATGCAGTGCATTGAGTCCAGAGAGTGCACTGGCACCACTGGGGATGCACTTCAGTGACTCCACAGAGTGCACTGGCACCACTGGGGATGCAGTGCAGTGAGTCCAGAGAGCTCACTGGCACCACTGGGGATGCAGTGCAGTGAGTCCAGAGAGTGCACTGGCACCACTGGAGATGCAGTACAGTGAGTCCAGTGAATGCACTGGAACCACTGGGGATGCAGTGCAGTGAGTGCAGAGAGTGCACTGGCACCACTGGGGATGCAGTGCAGTGAGTCCAGAGACTTCACTGGCACCACTGGGCCTGCAGTGCAGTGAGTCCAGAGAGTACACTGGCACCACTGGGGATGCAGTGCAGTGAGTCCAGAGAGTGCACTGGCACCACCGATGATGCAGTACAGTGAGTCCAGTGAAGTGCACTGGCACTACTGGGGATGTAGTGCAGTGACTCGAGAGAGTGCACTGGCACCACTGGGGATGCAGTGCAGTGAGTCCAGAGAGTGCACTGGCACCACTGGGGATGCAGTGCAGTGAGTCCAGAGAGTGCACTGGCAGCAGTGGGGATGCAGTGCAGTGAGTCCAGAGAGTGCACTGGCACAACTGGGGATGCAGTGCAGTGAGTCCAGAGAGTGCACTGGCACAACTGGGGATGCACTTCAGTGAGTCCAGAGAGTGCACTGGCACCACTGGGGATGCAGTGCAGTGAGTCCAGAGAGTGCACTGGCGCCACTGGGGATGCACTGCAGTGAGTCCAGAGAGTGCACTGGCACCACTGGGGATGCACTGCAGTGAGTCCAGAGAGTGCAATGGCACCAATGGGGATGCACTTCAGTGAGTCCAGAGAGTGCACTGGCACCACTGGGGATGCAGTGCAGTGAGTCCAGAGATTGCACTGGCACCACTGGGGATGCAGTGCTGTGACTCCAGAGAGCGCACTGGCACCACTGGACATGCAGTGCAGTGAGTGCAGAGAGTGCACTGGCACCACTGGTGATGCACTTCAGTTTGTCCAGAGAGTGCACTGGCACCACTGGGGATGCAGTGCAGTGAGTCCAGAGAGTGCACTGGCACCACTGGGGATGCACTGCAGTGAGTCCAGAGAGTGCACTGGCACCACTGGGGATGCACTGCAGTGAGTCCAGAGAGTGCACTGGCACCACTGGGGATGCAGTGCAGTGAGTCCAGAGAGTGCACTGCCACCACTGGGGATGCACTGCAGTGAGTCCAGAGATTGCACTGACACCACTGGGGATGCAGTGCAGTGAGTCCAGAGAGTGCACTGGCACCACTGGGGATGCACTACAGTGAGTCCACAGAGTGCACTGGCACCACTGGGGATGCTCTGCAGTGAGTCCAGAGATTGCACTGGCACCACTGGGGATACAGTGCAGTGAGTGCAGAGAGTGCACTGGCACCACTGGGAATGCACTTCAGTGAGTTCAGAGAGTGCACTTGCACCACTGGGGATGGGTTTCAAGCCAACTGCATTAACCGCTCATGCTTCTTTCTTATGAGACGTTAGTAAACCAATTACATAGCCTTGTCAAGACTAAATCACAGGTAAAAATCCTGTACATCTCATGTGGCCAACCACTCCCAACTAGGATTCCAAGAACCAGGAGGTTCGGTGAAAATAGGGCTAGTGCTATTAGAGGGGTGATTATTAGGGTAAGCCCTAAGCTGTCTTTAATGGAGAAGTATGGGTGGAATGGGATTTTGTCGCAGTCTGATACGATTCCTAGTGGGTTATTTGAGCCTGATTCGTGTAGGAAGGTTAGGTGGACTAGGGTGATTCCTGCAATTAGGAAGGGCAGTAGGAAGTGGATGGCGAAGAATCGGGTTAAGGTTGGATTGTCTACTGAGAATCCTCCTCAGGCTCATTCTACTAGAGTTTGCCCAATGTACGGGATGGCTGAGAATAGGTTGGTGATTACGGTGGCCCCTCAGAATGACATTTGTCCTCATGGTAGGACATACCCTACGAAGGCAGTTGCTATTAGGGTGAGTAGGAGGATTACTCCTGTGTTTCAGGTTTCTTTGTATAGGTAGGAGCCGTAGTAGAGGCCTCGTCCGATGTGTAAGTAGATGCAGATAAAGAAGAGCGAAGCACCGTTGGCGTGGAGGTTGCGGATGAGCCATCCGTACTGGACGTCTCGGCATGTGTGAGCTACTGAGGAGAAGGCGAGTGAAGTGTCTGCGGTGTAGTGTATGGCTAGTAGCAGGCCTGTTAGGATTTGTGTGGCTAAGCAGATGGCTAGAAGGGAGCCGAAGTTTCATCAGGCAGAGATGTTGGAGGGGGCGGGTAGGTCGATTAGGGAGTTGTTGATTATTTTTAGTAGGGGATGGGATTTGCGGATGTTAGGGGCCATTAGTGAGTCTGTGTGTTATTAGGATTATTACCAGGATGGAGAGGGCGAAGGATCCTAGGTAGGCCTTAATTAGCCCTGTGTGTATTGAGGTTGCGGCTTTGCTTGCGGCTACTTGTAGTTCAGCAAGGCCCTCTGGCCCTATTTTTTTGAGTCAGGAGAGGTCGATCAAGTGTAGGGCAATGTTTTGTCCCTTTTCTAGTAGGTTTTTGGAGAAGAATCGGTGTACTAGGGGGTTGAAGTACCCTAATGCAGAGGAGAAGTTTATGAGGGGGTTTGGTTTGGGGTGAGTGAGGGTGTGTGTTATGTTCGATAGTTCTAGGGCTAGGATGATTCCTAGGATTGTTATGAGGATGGCAGCGGTTTTGGTGATAAGGGGTATGGTTATTGGGGGGGTTTTGGTTGGTGTGATGAAAGAGGTAATGATTATTCCTGCTGTAATGCTGCCTAGGGCGAGTCGGGTTAGGGGGGCGGTGATTAGTGGGTTGTTTTCGTTTATTGATACTATTGGGGGGATTCGGGTTTGTCCAGCTTGGACTAGGATGGTTATGCGGATGCTGTAGGTTGCGGTGAATGCTGTGGCTATAAGGGTTAGGAGTAGGGCTCAAGTATTTAGGTATGATGTGTTTAAGCTTTCGATGATGAGGTCTTTTGAGTAGAATCCGGCTAGGAATGGGGTTCCTATCAGCGCCAGGTTTCCGATGGTTAGGCAGGAAGTAGTGACTGGGAGTATTTTCTGTAGGCCTCCTATCTTTCGGATATCTTGTTCTCCGTTTAGGTTGTGGATGATAGACCCTGAGCATAGGAATAGTATGGCTTTAAAGAAGGCATGGGTTGAGATGTGTAGGAAGGCTAGTTGTGGGAGGTTTAGTCCGATAGTGACTATTATTAGTCCTAGTTGGCTGGATGTTGAGAAAGCAATGATTTTTTTGATGTCATTTTGGGTTAGGGCGCATGTGGCAGCGAATAGGGTTGATAGAGCACCTAGGCATAGGCAGGCAGTTAGGGCTGTCTGGTTGGTGGCTAGCAGGGGGTGCATGCGGATGAGCAGGAAGATTCCGGCTACTACTATGGTACTGGAGTGCAGTAGGGCTGATACTGGGGTGGGGCCTTCTATTGCTGCGGGCAGTCATGGGTGGAGTCCAAATTGGGCGGATTTTCCTGCGGCTGCGAGGATTAATCCTATGAGGGGGAGGATTGGGGTTTGGTGGGGGTGTACGGCTTGTTGGATCTCTCAGGTGTTGAATGTTGAAGCTAGTCATGCTATGCTCAGGATCAGTCCGATGTCTCCGATTCGGTTGTAGATTACGGCTTGTAGGGCGGCGGTGTTGGCATCTGCTCGGCCTTGTCATCAGCCGATGAGAAGGAAGGACATGATTCGTACTCCTTCCCAGCCTACGAATAGGAGGAATATGTTGTTTGCGGTTGTTAGGAGGAGTATGGCGACTAGGAATGTCAGTAGGTAGGTGAAAAATTTTGTTACGTATGGCTCTGAGGCCATGTATCATATGGCGAATTGTAGGATTGATCATGTTACAAATAGGGCGATTGGAAGAAATGTTATTGAGTATTGGTCTATTTTTAGGCTCAGGGGGATTTTAAAGTTTATAATGAATTTTCACTCCCAGTGGCAGGTGACAGATTCTACTCCCGAGTAGATGAATGCGGTTGTAGGGGCTAGGCTAATTAGGAATGCGGTTTTAACAGCGCGGGTGGTGGCTTGTGGGGTGTTTTTAAAGTTTTTAAATAGAAATGGCAGGATGATTGGGGTTAGGAGGATTGTCAGCGTGAGTAGTGTGAGGGAGTTGATTAGTAGTGTGGGGTTCACTACTTTTACTTGGATTTGCACCAAGATGGGTGGTTCCTAAGACCAGTGGATTGCTGTTATCCTTTAAAAGTAAGGGGGCTGAGGTTTTAGGCTCAGATGTAAGAGTTAGCAGCTCTTGTTGGTTAAACCCTCCCCTCGGCAGGTAAGAAGGTTTGAACTTCTATTCTTAGAATCACAGTCTAATGTTTGGTTTAAACTATACTTGCATGAGGGGATTCCGGAGATCAGTTCGGGTTTGAGGATTAGGAGGAATATTGGGATAATGTGGAGTGTTATGAGCAGGTGTTCTCGCGTGGTTGAGTTTTGCATAGATGTGATGTGGGAGGGGAATGAGCCTCGTTGGGTCATTAGTAGTATGAATAAGGTGTAGGAGGCGGTTAGTAGGGTTGCGATTCCTGTTAGGATGATCGTGAAGGCAGATCAGTTGAATAAGGTGATTATAATGGTTAGCTCTGCTATGAGGTTTGTTGTTGGGGGTAAGGCTATGTTTGTTAGATTGGCCAGCAATCATCAGGTAGCTATGAGTGGTAGGAGAGGTTGTAGGCCTCGTGTGAGTAGTAGAATTCGGCTGTGCGTACGTTCATAGTTTGTGTTGGCTAGGCAGAATAGTATGGAGGAAGTTAGTCCATGGGAAATTATTAGGATCATTGCCCCTGAGAATGATCAGTGGGTTTGGATTATTCCTGCGGCGATAACTAGGCCTATGTGGCTAACGGATGAATAAGCGATTAGTGATTTTAGGTCTGTCTGTCGTAGGCAGATTGAGCTAGTCATTAGGGCGCCTCATAGGGCCAGGGTTAGGAAGGGGTAGTGCAGGAGGTTGGACAGTGGGCCCATAAATAGAGTGACTCGTATAATTCCGTATCCTCCTAGCTTTAGTAGTAGGGCGGCGAGGAGTATTGAGCCTGCGATGGGTGCTTCTACGTGGGCTTTTGGCAGTCAGAGGTGTAGGCCGTATAGTGGGGCTTTTACTATGAATGCTATGAGCAGTGCTAGACCTGATAGTATTCCTGTCCATGAGGTGGATAGGGTTGGGTGGGTTAGTTGTAGGGTTGGCAGGTGCAGGGTGCCAATTTTCACGTATAGGTGTATGATTGTGATTAGCAGGGGTAGAGAGCTTACTGGCGTGTAGAATAGCAGGTAGATGCCAGCGCTTAGGCGTTCTGGTTGGTTCCCCCATCGGGTGATTAAGATTAGGGTGGGAATGAGGGTTGCTTCAAATGAGATGTAAAATAGTGCTAGTTCTGTGGTGGAAAAGGCTAGTAGGATGAATGGCTGGACTGCGACTAAGGTTGAGATAAAGATTCGTTTGCGTTGTAGGGGTTCTTGTTGCAGGTGGTTTTGGCTTGCTATGATTATGAGTGGGAGTAGTCAGCAGGATAGTACTAGGAGGGGGGATGAGATTTGGTCAATTCCTGTTCAGTTGGATAAAAATTTGTAGGGGTAGTAGGTTGGGATTAATCACTGTAGGCTTAGGGCAGCGATTAGGAGGCTGTATAAGGTGGTGTTAGTCCATAGAAATTTTGGTGGAGACAGCAGGGCTGTTGGAAGAAGTATGATTGTGGGTAGGATGATTTTTAGCATTGCAGGAGGTTTAGGTTGTGTAGATGGTCGGAGCCATGTGTGCGGGTGGAGGCTACTAGGATGGCCAGGCCTGTGCCCGCCTCACACGCTGAGAAGGTTAGCATGAGAATTGGTACCATGGTGAATGAGGAGACTTGGTTTTCGATGGATCATATTGATAGGCCTACGAATATCGATAATATTATGCTTTCAAGGCATAGTAGGGCGGATACTAGGTGGGTTCGGTGGAAGGCTAGTCCTAGTCCGCTGAAAATGAAGGCTGAGTAGAAGCTTAAATGTAGGGGCGACATAAGAAAGTTACAGGGTTGGCTGTAATCTGCTGGGTCGAAACCAGCTATCTTTTTGGTTAGACTAACTTTCTGTTATTCTGCTCATTCTAGGCCCCCTTGAATTCACTCGTAGGCCAGTCCGAGTGTTAGGAGAAGGAGGATCACTACAGTTCAGGTGAGGGTCATTAGGGGGGATTGGAGTTGGACGGCTCATGGCAGGGGGAGTAGGAGGGCGATTTCTAGGTCAAATAGGACGAACAGGATGGCTACTGAGGAAGAATCGGACTGAGAATGGTAATCGAGCAGATCCAAGTGGGTCGAATCCACATTCGTACGGTGAGAGTTTCTCTGAGTCGGGGTTTATTTGGGCGAGTCAGAAGTTTAATGCGGTTAGGGCGGCGCTTAGGATTGATGATAGGGCGAATATGAACATGAGTGCGTTCATTGCTCTCCTCTGGGTTTATACCAGATTCTAGAGATTGGAAGTCAATTGTAATTAATATACTAGAAGAGCAAGATCCTCATCAGTAGATGGTTATGTAGAGGAATAGTCAGATGACGTCTACGAAGTGTCAGTATCAGGCTGCTGCCTCGAATCCGAAGTGGTGGTCTGATGTAAAGTGGAACTTGATCAGTCGGAAGAGGCAGACGGTCAGGAAGGAGGATCCGATGATTACGTGGAGTCCGTGGAATCCAGTGGCAACGAAGAAGGTAGATCCGTAGACGCTATCGGCGATTGAGAATGGGGCTTCGTGGTATTCTATTGCTTGTAGGGCTGTGAAGTAGAATCCCAGGAGGATCGTTAGGGTTAGGGCGTGGATGGCGTGTTTTCGGTTTCCTTCTGTGATGCTGTGATGGGCTCACGTTACGGTAACGCCTGAGGCTAGTAGGATGGCTGTGTTTAGTAGGGGGACTTCTATCGGGTTGAGTGGTTTAATTCCTGTTGGGGGTCATTGGCCTCCTAGTTCTGGGGTTGGGGCCAGGCTCGAGTGGAAGAACGCTCAGAAGAACCCTAAGAAGAAGAATGCTTCGGATGTGATGAAAAGGATTATGCCGTATCGTAGGCCTTTTTGGACTGTGGGAGTGTGATGGCCTTGGAAGGTGCTTTCTCGTACAATGTCTCGTCATCATTGGAGTATTACTAGGAGTATTGAGATGAGGCCTAGGGTTAGTAGTATGGATGAGTTGTAGTGGAATCACATGATTAATCCTGAGGTTGTGAGTAGGGCGGCGGCTGCCCCGAAGATTGGTCAAGGGCTTGGGTCAACTATGTGGTATGAGTGTGCTTGGTGTGCCATTAGATGTTTTCTTGTAAGTATAGGCTTAGAAGGAGCACGAAGACGTAGGCCTGGATTATGGCTACTGCTACTTCTAGGATGGTTAGGAGTAGTAGGATGATTATTGTTAGGATGGATACTGCAGGAAGGGTGGGTATTAATGCAATGGAGGCTGTAGAGATGAGTTGGATGAGTAAGTGTCCTGCTGTAAGGTTGGCTGTAAGGCGGACTCCGAGGGCTAGGGGGCGGATTAGTAGGCTGGTTGTTTCGATCAGGATTAGTGCGGGGATTAGGGGTGTAGGGGTACCTTCGGGTAATAGGTGGGCTAAAGAGGCTGATGGTTGGTTTCGTAGGCCTGTTAGTAGTGTGGCGAGCCATAGTGGGAAGGCTAGGGCTATGTTCATAGATAGTTGGGTGGTTGGGGTGAATGTATATGGAAGGAGGCCTAGAAGGTTGATTGTAAGAAGTATGATTATTAGGGATGTAAATATTATGGCTCATTTGTGGCCATTTTTGTTGAGTGGGACTATTAGTTGTTTTGTGATTAGGTGAAGGAGTCATGTTTGGATAGTAGAAAGGCGGTTGTTGATTCATCGGTTGTTTGGGGACGGGAATAGTAGGGCTGGGAAGAGTAGGGATAGTAGGATTAAGGGGATGCCGAATAGACTGGGGCTGGAAAATTGGTCAAAGAAGCTTAGGTTCATGGTCAGGATCATGGTGTGGGTTTGGTAGTGAGGGAGGTCTTATTTGATGGGGGGTTGGTTGTGGTGAAGGCTAGTAGTTTTGGTTGGATGAGGAGTGCTAGGGTTAATCAGGTTATAATTATGATTGAAAATCATGGTGCGGGGTTAAGCTGTGGCATATCATTAAGGAGGGGGAAGTCCCTCTTTGGCTAGCTTAAAAGGCTAGTGCTGTTGCATAGCTTCTTAATGATTAGGATGATGATAGAAGGGACGATCAGGCCTCGAAATGTGGGAGTGGGGTTGATTCTACTACAATGGGTATGTAGCTGTGATTAGCCCCGCAAATTTCTGAGCATTGTCCGTAAAAAATCCCAGGCCGGGTGGTAATGAATGAAGTTTGGTTTAGTCGGCCTGGGATTGCGTCTGTTTTAACTCCGAGCGTTGGGACTGCTCAGGAGTGGAGTACGTCTCCTGCAGTAATGATCACGCGGATGGGGGATTCTATTGGGATAACTACGCGGTGGTCAACTTCTAGCAGTCGGAAGTGGCCGTTGGGTAAGTCTGGGGTGGGCACTATGTAGGAGTCGAATGATAGGTCTTTGAAGTCTGTGTATTCGTAGCTTCAGTATCATTGGTGGCCGATGGCTTTTAGGGTGAGGTCTGGTTCATCGATTTTGTCCATTATGTAGAGGATTTGTAGGGATGGGAGGGCGAGGAGTACCAGGACGAGAGCAGGTAGGATTGTCCAGATCAGCTCTACTTCTTGGGCGTCTACAGCATTGGACGAGAGTTTTTCTGTTAGTATGTGGGCTAAAAGGTAGAGAACTAGGCTGCAGATAGCTAGGGCAACGATTAGGGCGTGGTCGTGGAATTCAACGAGTTCTTCTATGATGGGTGATGAGGCGTCTTGGAATCCTAGTTGGGAGTGGTTGGCCACATGAGATGTACAGGATTTTTACCTGTGATTTAGTCTTGACAAGGCTATGTAATTGGTTTACTAACGTCTCATAAGAAAGAAGCATGAGCGGTTAATGCAGTTGGCTTGAAACCAGCATGTGAGGGTTCGATTCCTTCCTTTCTTGTACTTGGACGAAGGCCGGTTCCTCGAAAGTATGGTATGGGGGAGGGCAGCCGTGGATTCATTCAACGTTTGTGGTAGTTAGTTCTGGTTGTAGGACTTTTCGTTTGGCCGAAAAGGCTTCTCAGATGATGAATATTAGTATGATTACGGCTACTATTGAGATTAGGGAGCCGATGGAGGAAATGGTGTTTCATAGTGTGTAGGCGTCGGGATAGTCCGAGTATCGTCGGGGTATTCCTGCTAGGCCTAGGAAGTGCTGGGGGAAGAACGTTAGGTTTACTCCTGTAAATATTACCCCGAAGTGGGCTTTTGCTCATGTTTGGTGTAGGGTAAACCCAGTGAGTAGTGGGAATCAGTGAGTAAATCCTGCTAGAATGGCAAAGACGGCGCCTATGGATAGGACGTAGTGGAAGTGGGCAACTACGTAGTACGTGTCGTGCAGGGCGATGTCTAGGGAAGAGTTTGCAAGAACGATTCCTGTTAATCCTCCGATGGTAAATAGGAAGATAAATCCTAGAGCTCATAGTATTGGGGGGGTCTCATTTGATTGTTCCTCCGTGCAGGGTGGCTAGTCAGCTAAATACTTTGATTCCGGTAGGGATGGCAATGATTATAGTGGCTGATGTAAAGTAGGCTCGGGTATCAACGTCTATTCCTACTGTAAACATGTGGTGAGCTCAGACGATGAATCCTAGGAAGCCGATGGATAGTATGGCTCAGACTATTCCCATGTAGCCGAAGGGCTCCTTTTTGCCTGAGTAGTACGTGACTACGTGTGAGATGATTCCAAACCCCGGTAGGATCAGAATATAGACTTCTGGGTGTCCGAAGAATCAGAATAGGTGTTGGTACAGGATTGGGTCTCCTCCTCCAGCGGGGTCGAAGAATGTGGTGTTTAGGTTTCGATCAGTTAGTAATATTGTAATACCGGCGGCGAGTACGGGGAGTGATAGAAGGAGTAGGATGGCGGTAATTAGTACGGATCAGACAAATAGTGGGGTTTGGTATTGTGAGAGTGCGGGGGGTTTTATGTTGATGGCTGTGGTGATAAAGTTGATGGCCCCAAGGATGGAGGAGATACCGGCTAAGTGGAGTGAGAAGATAGCCAGGTCTACTGAAGCTCCGGCGTGGGCAAGGTTACCTGCTAGGGGAGGGTAGACAGTTCAGCCTGTGCCGGCGCCAGCTTCTACAGTGGATGAGGCTAGTAGGAGGAGGAATGATGGGGGGAGGAGTCAAAAGCTTATGTTGTTTATTCGCGGGAATGCTATGTCGGGGGCACCGACTATGAGGGGGACTAATCAGTTGCCGAATCCTCCGATCATGATGGGTATGACTATAAAGAAGCTTATTACAAAGGCGTGAGCGGTAACGATTACATTTTAAATTTGGTCGTCGCCTAGGAGAGTTCCTGGTTGTCCTAGTTCTGCGCGGATTAATAGGCTGAGTGCGGTGCCGACTATTCCTGCTCATGCCCCGAAGATGAGGTACAGGGTGCCAATATCCTTATGGTTAGTGGAAAATAGTCATCGGTTGATGAAGGTGACGGGTAAGATGGCTGAGTGTTGAAGCGTTAGGCTGTAGTCCTTTTTACAGAGGTTTAATTCCTCTTCTTATCGGCTCTGTAGTGAAATTCATGTTGAGTTGCAAGCTCATCGATGCGCACTAGGGTGCGTCAGGGTCTTTGTAGGCAGAAGCCAATTGGTTTAGGCATTTAGCTGTTAACTAGAGTTTTGTGGGATCGAAGCCCATCTGTCTAGGGAGGCTTTAGCTTAATTAAAGCGTCTGACTTGCATTCAGAAGATACAGGTTAATATTCTGTAAGTCTTAATGTGCAGAAACTAAGAGGGTTTAACTCTTATTTAAGGCTTTGAAGGCCTTCGGTTTGGGGTGTTATCCTAAGTTTCTAGACAATGGCATGTATTATTGGGGACAGGGGAAGTAAGAGGATTGATAGTGAGGCAAGGACCGCAGTAGGTGTGCTTGGGGCTTTGCTAGTGTATCATTGTTTTATGTGGTTAGAGGAGTTGGGGGGAAGGGTAATTGTTGAGTGGTATGCGAGGCGTAGGTAGAAGAAGAGGCTGAGCAGTGATAGCATGGCAATTGCCATGGCTGCTGGTGTTATTTCCTGTTTAGTTAGTTCTTGGATGATAAGTCACTTTGGTATAAAGCCTGTTAATGGGGGGAGGCCTGCTAGGGATAAAAGTACTAGTATTAGGGTGGCGTTTAGCACTGGGGTTTTTGTTCATGAGGTTGTGATCATGGATAGGTTAAGGGCTTTGATTTTGTTAAGGGCTAGGAATACGGCTGATGTTATGATTGTGTATAGGTAGAAGGTAAGTAAGGCCAATTTGGGGCTGTAAACTAGGATGATGGCGATTCAGCCTAAGTGGGAGATGGACGAGAAGGCTAGGATTTTGCGTGTTTGTGTTTGGTTCAGTCCTATTCAGCCTCCTAGTGCTGTTGAGGCTAGGGCCATGGCGGTGAGTAGAGCTGGGTCGAGGGATTTGGATGTTAGTAGGAGCAGGGTTAGTGGGGGGAATTTTATGAGGGTCGAGAGTAGCAGGGCTGTTATTAGTGGCGATCCTTGTAGTACTTCTGGGAATCAGAAGTGAAATGGCACTAGGCCCAGTTTAATAGCGATTGCTGCTGTCTGTAGTAGACAGGAGGTTGGGTGGTTTATTTGTGTGATGTCTCATTGGCCGGTGACTCAGGCATTGGTTATGCTAGAGAATAGGACCAGGGCGGAAGCAGCTGCTTGGGTTAGGAAGTATTTCGTTGCAGCTTCTACTGCTCGTGGGTGGTGGGATTTGGCAATTAGGGGAATGATGGCTAGTGTGTTGATCTCCAGTCCTGTCCAGGCCAGAACTCAGTGGTTGCTGGAAATTGTGATTGTGGTGCCCAAGATGAGGCTGAAGGTTATGATTGGGGTCGCGTAAGGGTTCATTAGTAGAGGAGGGGGTTAAACCATCATTTTCGGGGTATGGGCCCGATAGCTTGATTAGCTGACTCTACTAGAAAATAATATAAGGGAAGTATGGAGAATTTTGATTTCTCTTGTGTGGGTTCAATTCCTACTTTTCTAAGGTCAACAGGAAATGAGAGGGCTGTTATACCTCTATGTTCACTTTATCATAGTGACCCTTTGTAGTTCAGGCACATTTCCTTATGTAAGGAGGTAGGCCTGCATAGCAGATAGGTATGCTGATGTGTCAGAGGCACAGAGCTAGTGTGAGGGGTAGGAAGTTTTTTCATAGTAGGTGCATTAGTTAGTCATATCGGAATCGTGGGTATGAAGCTCGGACCCATAAGAAACCAGAAGATAGTAGGAGGACTTTTGTGGCTAGGATGACGGGGAATAGTTCTGTGGGTGGCCCTAGGGCGCTTGGGTTTAGGAATATGATGGCTGTAAGTGTATTTATTAGCATAATGTTCGCATATTCAGCTAGGAAGAATAAGGCGAAGGGTCCTGCGGCGTATTCAACGTTAAACCCTGAGACTAGCTCAGATTCACCCTCTGTGAGGTCAAAAGGAGCTCGGTTTGTCTCTGCTAGGGTGGATACGTATCATATTATTGCTAGGGGTCATGAGGAGAAAATGAAGTATAGAGGCTCCTGTGCGACGGCAAAGGAGCTGAGTGTGTAGCTTCCGCTTAGTATGATTATTGATAGCAGGATTATGGCCAGTGTCACTTCGTATGAAATGGTCTGTGCTACTGCCCGTAGGGCTCCGATTAGTGCGTATTTTGAGTTCGAGGCTCAGCCTGATCATAGGACTGAGTAGACGGCTAGGCTTGACATGGCTATTAGGAAGAGAACTCCGAGGTTTAGATCTGCTAGGGGAAATGGGAGTGGTAGTGGTGCTCAAGTGGTGAGGGCTAGGACAAGGGCTAGTATTGGTATCAGAATGAATAGAAGTGGGGAAGAGGTAGAGGGTCGGATGGGCTCTTTGGTAAATAGTTTCAGTCCGTCCGCAAATGGTTGAAGTAGGCCAAAAGGCCCGACAACGTTAGGGCCTTTGCGGGATTGTATGTAGCTTAGGATTTTCCGTTCTACTAGGGTTAGGAAGGCTACGGCAATCAGGATTGGGATGATGTATAGGAGGGATATAATGAGGCAGCTTAGTGTTGTTATTTGAATCATGGGTGAAGCTAGGGAGAGGATTTGAACCTCTGGGGAAAGGGCTTAAGCCTTCTGCACTTGCCGGGCTCTGCCACTCTAGCTGGTCCTTTTCTAGGATTGAAAGTGGTGGGGGAAGGCCCTCTTCACGGTTTAGTTGGTTTCACTGCTTAGAGGGGGGGGGCGTGCTTGTGGTATTGGCCCCACTTTCCCGGTCCTTTCGTACTGGGGAGAGTGTGTCATAGATAGAAACCGACCTGGATTGCTCCGGTCTGAACTCAGATCACGTAGGACTGTTAATCGTTGAACAAACGAACCCTTAATAGCGGCTGCACCATTAGGATGTCCTGATCCAACATCGAGGTCGTAAACCCCCCTGTCGATATGGGCTCTTGAGGGGGATTGCGCTGTTATCCCTGGGGTAGCTTGGTCCATTAATCAATTATATTGGGTCTGGTCACTGTTAGCACTTTGAGGGGTAGCTCTAGGTAAAGAGGTATGGTCTTGTTTTTGGAGGATTTGTTCTCCTCCAAGGTCGCCCCAACCGAAAAATATCGACCAGGCTCTGCGATGGTAGTGGCCCCAGTGGGGTTGATTGAGGATTCGCGGTGGTCGTTGATTTTTAAGTTCCACAGGGTCTTCTCGTCTTATGTTCACATCCCCGCTTTTGCACGGGGAGATCAATTTCACTGATTATCTGTGAGAGACAGTTAAGACCTCGTTTAGCCATTCATACAAGTCTCGATTTATGGGACAATTGATTGCGCTACCTTTGCACGGTTAGGATACCGCGGCCGTTAAACCTAAGTCACCGGGCAGGCATCACCTTCAATACTTGTTTAATTTGCTGAAGGCTATGTTTTTGGTAAACAGTCGGGCCTTATTAATTTGCCGAGTTCCTTTCACAGATTTTAATCGCTCTTATAGGCGCTCCTGAGTCGGGTTAACAGGGTTAGTTAATACGTGGTCTTGTAGGGGTTTTTGTATCTGTCTAGGTCTGTTAATAATGTTTCTATGTAAGCTTGCGCCGTTAGAGGGGTGTGGCCCTGAGTTACTTATTTTAGCATTAATTCTCCTATATTCATAGGTTGACCTGTTTGTGATAAGGGAATCATCTTATTTTGGTATTTTTAGGTGGTGGAGCTTTGACGCACTCTTTTTTGATGGCTGCTTTAGGGCCCACGGTAGGATCAGTAGTAAGAATTATCCGCTAGTCGAGGTTGTGTCCTTTTTTAATGGAGCTGTCCCTCCATTAAATAGCTCTTAATCATCTCATTAGGGTTCAGGATGTCCGGTAGGGAGGATTAAGGGGGAACTTAGATTCGTTTCACAGGTAACCAGCTATCACCCAGCTCGGTTGGCTTTTCACCTCTACTGACAAGTCATCCCACTCTTTTGCAACAGAGACGGGTTCGCTCTCTTTAACTGCTTGAAAGTAGCTCGCTTGGGTTTCAGGGGGGCAAACTTTAGTTCACTTTGCTTGGTTGTTCTCGCTAAACCATGATGCAAAAGGTACAAGGGTTGATCTTTGCTGTCTGTCGCTTTGATTGTTTCACTGCTATTTCATCTTTCCCTTACGGTACTGGGGTCTCTATCGCGTCTAAGTGTCTTTTCTATCGCCTATACTAAGACTGTAAAATGCTTTAGTTTAATTAGTTTAGTAAATTCTTTAGTTTTGGTGTACTATTTGTGTGGTTGAGCTAGAGGGGGGGCTTCAAGACGATCCGGTCTAGTAGATATCTTTCAGGTGTAAGCTGAACTGGAGGGGAGGTGTAAGCTGGACTGACTGCACTGCATCCCCAGTGGTGCCAGTGCACTCTCTGGACTCACTGCACTGCATCCCCACTGGTGCCAGTGTACTCTCTGGACTCACTGCACTGCATCCCCAGTGGTGCCAGTGCACTCACTGGACTCACTGGACACATCCCCAGTGGTGCCAGTGCACTCTCTGGACTCACTGCACTGCATCCCCAGTGGTGCCAGTGCACTCTCTGGACTCACTGCAGTGCATCCCCAGTGGTGCCAGTGCACTCTCTGGACTCACTGCAGTGCATCCCCAGTGGTGCCAGTGCACTCTCTGGACTCACTGCAATGCATCCCCAGTGGTGCCAGTGCACTCTCTGGACTCACTGCACTGCATCCCCAGTGGTGCCAGTGCACTCACTGGATTCACTGCACTGTATCCCCAGTGGTGCCAGTGCACTCTCTGGACTCACTGTGTTAGTGTTGGGGAGAATCGAATGGATGTTCTATTAATGTTTCTCAGGTGATGGATCATACGGTATAATTAAATATTATTAAATGTACTTACATTATCAAGTAATCTATGTATACTGGAAACCTAGGGAGTACATTGAACATTTAAAGGAATCGTTGAAGGGGAACCCTGGGAGGGAACAGGTACAACCTGACCTTGGATAAGGGCCTGGAGATGATGAAATGAGTTGAAGCAGAACCAAGGAGCGGAGGGAGCATGCGTCGAGTGAGAAAGGTGAAAGAGTTTAGCGGAGAGGAAGACTCCTTACTTCATCTGGACGACCACCTGGACGACCACCAGAGTGCGCCACGCATGTGCAAAGGGGAGGGGAGCTTATTAGAATGAAAAGCGAGGCTGATGTTGCAACCTGTAATGAATATGTATACCTGACGCAATATTGTATGTATAAATAACGGCTGGGAAGTAACGGGACTTGAAGCCAGATTTGGGCACCTGCCCCGGCTTCCAGCGCTGAATAAAGCACCTTCATATAATCACTTGGTGGTTATGTGGTTGCTACGCTAACATTTTGGCGACCCAGATGGGACAGCGTGGGCACTGCTGAGGCGGATCGTGTCTCGGTTTCGCTCCAGCCGGCACCGAGGGATTCTCGGGGAGCAGTCGACCACGACCGACCTCCGCTGCTCACGACGTACCACTGGAGTGGTAAGCAAAGGTGCTTTCAACTTTGGGTATTCGGTACCGATTTGGTTGGGAAAGCCTGCCGGTCAGACGCGGCGAAAGCCACGCTCGGTTGGGCAGGGAGCTCCCGGGGTAAGCCTAGGCGCCGTCCGTTAGACAGAGCGAAAGCTCTGCAGGTTCGGCATTGGTAATTGTATTGGTTTGTGCTGAAGGGTCAGCACCTGGTATTATTGGTATGTAGAAAGCGTGCTGCTGCTGCTCCGGCAGCTTTTTGCGAAAGCACGCTGCTGCTCCGGCAGCTTTTGGGAAAGCACACTGCTGCTCCGGCAGCTTCTGGAAAGTGTGCTGTTGCTGCTCCGGCAGCTTTCGGGAGAGTGTGTTGTTGCTCCGGCAGCTTTCGGGAGAGTGTGTTGCTGCAGCTTTCGGGAGAGTGTGTTGTTGCTCCAGCAGCTTTCGGGAGAGTGTGTTGCTGCAGCTTTCGGGAGAGTGTGTTGCTGTTCCGGCAGCTTTCGGGAGAGTGTGTTGCTGCTCCGGCAGCTTTCGGGAGAGTGTGTTGTTGCTCCAGCAGCTTTCGGGAGAGTGTGTTGCTGCAGCTTTCGGGAGAGTGTGTTGCTGCTCCGGCAGCTTTCGGGAGAGTGTGTTGCTGCAGCTTTCGGGAGAGTGTGTTGTTGCTCCAGCAGCTTTCGGGAGAGTGTGTTGCTGCAGCTTTCGGGAGAGTGTGTTGCTGCTCCGGCAGCTTTCGGGAGAGTGTGTTGCTGCAGCTTTCGGGAGAGTGTGTTGTTGCTCCAGCAGCTTTCGGGAGAGTGTGTTGCTGCAGCTTTCGGGAGAGTGTGTTGCTGCTCCGGCAGCTTTCGGGAGAGTGTGTTGCTGCTCCGGCAGCTTTCGGAAGAGTGTGTTGCTGCTCCGGCAGCTTTCGGGAGAGTGTGTTGCTGCAGCTTTCGGGAGAGTGTGTTGCTGCTCCGGCAGCTTTCGGGAGAGTGTGTTGCTGCTCCGGCAGCTTTCGGGAGAGTGTGTTGCTGCTCCGGCAGCTTTCGGGAGAGTGTGTTGCTGCTCCGGCAGCTTTCGGGAGAGTGTGTTGCTGCTCCGGCAGCTTTTGGGTCCGTATCATAAGCTCAAAATGAAAAAGATTAAAGAAATTCTGGGAAAAGATGTACCTATCCCGCGGACATCCCCGCTGGGGTGTTTGCTAGCACACTGGAAAGAGGGAGGTTTTGGTCAAGAAATGCGGAAAGGAAAGCTGATTGATTATTGTAATATTTGGTGGCCACAGTATAAACTAGAGGACCAAGAAACTTGGCCTGAGAATGGAACATTGCAATATAATACAATTTTACAATAATGCTATTTTGTAAGTGGGAAGGAAAATATGATGAACTGCCGTATGTGGAATTATTCTTTTATTTGCGCCGAAAGCCTGAATGGCAGCATGCTTGTGGAATAATGGTGCTTGAAGTTTAAACTGAGGAACGTTGTTGTGCATGTACTAAGGAGGGACGCTGTATACAGCATCAGGCAATAGAGAATAATAAGTATTATGGGAAATAATATAATATAATAATATAATAATGTATATAATAATATAATAATGTATATAATAATATAATAATATAATATAATAATATAATAATGGAAATATTGATCTGGAAGTTGCGCCGTCGGCTCCGCCGGAAGAGCCAGGACAGGGAGGGAAAAGAGAAAAGGAAGATAGCAGTAGTGATGGAGAATCCCCGATTTTAGTCTCCCCGTGTCACATAGGACCCGGCAACAGCGAAGGGCAGGAGAAACTATAAACGAACAGGGAGGGAAAATAATCGCTCTCCTCAGGCAAGGAGTGGGGACAGAAGGACCGGTATATGTCAAGGTGCCTTTTTCAGCTGGGGACTTAATGATATGGAAACAAGCAGCCGGCACCTACAGGGAAAACCCAGATAAAGTAGCCAGGGTAATGAAAATGATAATTAAAACCCAAAATCCCGATTGGGATGATCTCCAGGTGATCCTGGATACTTTGATGGACTCGACAGAAAAAGACATGGTATTGCGGGCAGCCAGAGAGAGAGCCCGAGAAGATATATGAAATGGATTAGTGCTTGGAAATCTAGATCAAAACTTCCCCACTGAGGATCCCCAATGGGATTATAACACAGGGGATGGAATAAGGAGGCTGAAGAGATATCAAGATTGGGTACAAATCGGGGTACAGAATGCCATGCCCCGGACCATAAATTGGTCAAAATTGTATAATGTCAGGCAAGAAAAAGCGGAATCACCTTCCGCCTTTTTAGAGAGATTGAAAGAAACTGCTAAGAAATATACAGATTTAGACGTAGAGACTGAGCAAGCTAAAGCTCAATTAGCACTCATTTTCTTGGGACAAGCCCAAGAGGATATTAGGAAGAAATTGCAAAAGTTAGAAGGTGCAGATTTGAGAAATTTGGATAGGCTGTTGGAAATAGCCTGGAAAATCAAAACTAGCCCAGCCAGTAAAAATTGAACTTAAGGAAGGGGCCCGACCGGTACGGATTAAACAGTACCCGTTGAAGCTAGAAGCTAGGCTAGGGATAGTAAAGATTATAGATAAATTTCTTAGCTACCACATTCTGGAGGAATGCAAATCTGAATATAATACCCCAATTTTCCCAGTAAAGAAACCTAATGGGGAATACAGGCTAGTGCAGGACCTTAGGGCAATAAACGAAATAACAAAAGATATTCACCCAGTGGTGGCTAATCCTTATACATTGTTAACATCTGTAAAAGAGAAATATAAGTGGTTTACGGTAATTGATTTAAAAGACGCCTTCTTCTGCATACCCATTGACAAGGAAAGTAGAAAGCTTTTTGCTTTTGAATGGGAAAATCCACGGAACGGACGAAAGATGCAACTAACCTGGACAAGGTTGCCTCAAGGATTCAAGAATAGCCCGACCCTCTTCGGCAGTCAACTAGCTAAAGAAATAGAAGACTGGATTAACCAAGAACAGATTCAGGTACCAAAGGACCGATACTTGCTGCTACAATATGCGGACGATATATTAATAGCTACCGAAGGAGAGTCAGAATGTATTCAGGTAACTATTGATATTTTGAATCAATTGGGACTAAATGGGTACAAGGTTTCTAAACAAAAGGCACAAATCGCGTGCACAACAGTAATTTATTTGGGATGTGAAATTTCTCAAGGACAAAGAAAATTGGGAGTTAACCGAATACAAGCTACTTGTGAAATCCCCGAGCCGCGAAATCTGCACGAACTACGGGCTTTCCTAGGTATGGCCGGGTGGTGTAGACTGTGGGTAATGGACTATGGACTCATAGCAAAGCCCCTCTATGAAACCCAAAAGGCCTGTACATTTACCTGGGGAAAGCCACAACAAGAGGCCTTTAAGAAATTAAAAAAAGCCCTGATAAAGGCGCCTGCCTTGGGCTTGCCGGACTCATCAAAGGACTTTCAGCTGTTTGTGCATGAGAGACAACGATTGGCATTAGGAGTACTGACCCAGCGACTCGGGAGCTGGAAAAGACCTGTGGGGTATTTTTCTAAACAATTGGATGCGGTAAGCGCCGGATGGCCCTCGTGTTTAAGGGCCGTGGCAGCCACAGTCCTTTTAATACAGGCAAAAGGGGGGCCATTGGCTATCGCCCAGCCAAATGAATCTTAAGAACTACTAACCTATTGAACCCAGCAGTGTTTCTAGGAACAACTGCGGAGGAAGGAGACCTCAGTCATGATTGCGTGGAGATCATCGAACATACCTATGCCAGCAGAACAGACTTAAAAGATCAGCCTCTGGAGAGACCAGATTGGGAACTTTTCACAGATGGAAGCAGCTTCGTGGAAAATGGGACTCGTTATGCAGGATACGCAGTAACTACATCAAAGGTAGTGATCGAGGCAAATTCCCTACCTCCGGGGACTTCAGCCCAACGAGCAGAAATAGTCGCCCTGACGCGGGCCCTGGAACTAAGCGAGGGTAAGAATGTGAATATTTGGACAGATTCAAAATATGCATTCGGGGTAGTCCACGTACATGGGGCATTATGGAAAGAAAGGGGAATGCTATCCTCACAAGGGACTAATATAAAATATCAGGAAGAAATATTGAAATTAATAACAGCTGTACAGAAACCCCAACAGGTGGCCATAATGCATTGTAAAGCCCATCAAGGAGGGGCGTCAGAGATTGCAGAAGGTAACAGACTGGCAGATTTGACGGCCCGGAAGGTTGCGCGTGAAGTATGGAAAGCAATGGCTCTAATTCCATCGAAGGTAGGCCTCTCTTGTTTTAAATTACCTAAAAACCCAAAGTATTCAGCAGAAGATGAGAGACTTGCAAATTTGATGAAGGCCCAGAAGAATCCTGACGGCTGGTATGTGACTGCGACAGGACAACTTATAGTGCCTCCTATAGTAATGCGAGAAATCTTACAAATAAAACATAATGAATGTCACTGGGGTGCAGAAGCAATGGTGACCTATTTGAAACGAGGTGTCATCTCGGTACACATGTTAACAATGGCAAAGTCAGTAATGTCAAAATGTGAGCTTTGCTTAAAGAATAACCCGGTAGCAAGGAAACATGCTGAGATGGGGAGAACTAGAGCTGGAATAGAGCCTGGAGATTACTGGCAAATAGATTTCGTGGAACTGCCTAAAGCAAGAGGTTATAAATACCTATTGGTAGGGGTTGATACTTTTTCAGGATGGCCAGAGGCCCTTCCCTGTCGAACCAACCAAGCTAAAGAAACGGTAAAATGGTTACTACGGGAAATAGTCCCTAGATTTGGTGTACCATTGGGTATTTCTTCAGACAGGGGACCACATTTCATTGCCAATGTGGTTAAGGAGGTTAGTAGGTTACTAGGAATTACCTGGAACTTACATACCCCATGGAGGCCTCAATCTAGTGGTCAAGTAGAGAGGATGAACCAAACTTTAAAAGGACAATTACGCAAAATCTGTCAGGAGGCTAAGATACAGTGGCCACAGGCCTTACCGATAGCTTTGCTAAGAATTAGAATAAAGCCAGCCAAGAAGTGGGATGTCAGTAAGTCCCTATGAAATCATGTATGGAAAACCTTATGAGTCTCCTGAACCGAACCCGAATATGCATGTTACCGGTAAACAGGATGTATATAATTATGTTTTAATAGTAATGAAAATACTTGCTCTTGGTATGAGTGAAGTATTTTCAAAGGGGGGAAATGTTAGTGTTGGGGAGAATCGAATGGATGTTCTATTAATGTTTCTCAGGTGATGGATCATACGGTATAATTAAATATTATTAAATGTACTTACATTATCAAGTAATCTATGTATACTGGAAACCTAGGGAGTACATTGAACATTTAAAGGAATCGTTGAAGGGGAACCCTGGGAGGGAACAGGTACAACCTGACCTTGGATAAGGGCCTGGAGATGATGAAATGAGTTGAAGCAGAACCAAGGAGCGGAGGGAGCATGCGTCGAGTGAGAAAGGTGAAAGAGTTTAGCGGAGAGGAAGACTCCTTACTTCATCTGGACGACCACCTGGACGACCACCAGAGTGCGCCACGCATGTGCAAAGGGGAGGGGAGCTAATTAGAATGAAAAGCGAGGCTGATGTTGCAACCTGTAATGAATATGTATACCTGACGCAATATTGTATGTATAAATAACGGCTGGGAAGTAACGGGACTTGAAGCCAGATTTGGGCACCTGCCCCGGCTTCCAGCGCTGAATAAAGCACCTTCATATAATCACTTGGTGGTTATGTGGTTGCTACGCTAACAACTGCACTGCATCCCCAGTGGTGCAAGTGCACTCTCTCGAGTCACTGCACTACATCCCCAGTGGTGCCAGTGCACTCACTGGACTCACTGTACTGCATCATCTGTGGTGCCAGTGCACTCTCTGGACTCACTGCAATGCATCCCCAGTGGTGCCAGTGCACTCTCTGGACTCACTGCAATGCATCCCCAGTGGTGCCAGTGCACTCTCTGGACTCACTGCAATGCATCCCCAGTGGTGCCAGTGCACTCTCTAGACTCACTGCACTGTATCCCCAGTGGTGCCAGTGCACTCACTGGATTCACTGCAGTGCATCCCCAGTGGTGCCAGTGCACTCTCTGGACTCACTGCACTGCATCCCCAGTGGTGCCAGTGCACTCTGTGGACTCACTGCACTGCATCCCCAGTGGTGACAGTGCACTCTCTGGACTCACTGCAGTGCATCCCCAGTGGTGACAGTGCACTCTCAGGACTCACTGCAGTGCATCCCCAGTGGTGCCAGTGCACTCTCTGGACTCACTGCACTGCATCCCCAGTGGTGCCAGTGCACTCTCTGGAGTAACTGCAGTGCATCCCCACTGGTGCCAAAGCACTCTCTGGACTCCCGGCACCGCATCCCCAGTGGTGCCAGTGCACTCTCTGGACTCACTGCACTGCATCCCCAGTGGTGCCAGTGCACTCTCTGGAGTCACTGAAGTGCATCCCCAGTGGTGCCAGTGCACTCTCTGGACTCACTGCAGTGCATCCCCAGTGGTGCCAGTGCACTCTCTGGACTCACTGAAGTGCATCCCCAGTGGTGCCAGTGCACTCTCTGGACTCACTGAAGTGCATTCTCAGTGGTGCCAGTGCACTCTCTGGACTCACTGCAGTGCATCCCCAGTGGTGCCAGTACACTCACTGGACTCACTGCACTGCATCCCCAGTGGTGCCAGTGCACTCTCTGGACTCACTGCACTGCATCACCAGTGGTGCCTCTGCACTCTCTGGACTCACTGCACTGCTTCCCCAGTGGTGCCAGTGCACTCACTGGACTCACTGAAGTGCATCCCCAGTGGTGCCAGTGCACTCTCTGGGCTCACTGCAGTGCATCCCCAGTGGTGCCAGTGCACTCTCTGGACTCACTGCACTGCATCCCCAGTGGTGCCTGTGCGCTCTCTGGAGTCACAGCACTGCATCCCCAGTGGTGCCAGTGCAATCTCTGGACTCACTGCACTGCATCCCCAGTGGTGCCAGTGCACTCTCTGGACTCACTGCACTGCATCCCCAGTGGTGCCAGTGCAGTCTCTGGACTCACTGCACTGCATCCCCAGTGGTGCCAGTGCACTCTCTGGACTCACTGCACTGCATCCCCAGTGGTGCCAGTGCACTCTCTGGACTCACTGCACTGCATCCCCAGTGCTGCCAGTGCACTCTCTGGACTCACTGCACTGCATCCCCAGTGGTGCCACTGCACTCTCTGGACTCACTGCACTGCTTCCCCAGTGGTGCCAGTGCACTCTCTGGACTCACTGCACTGCATCCCCAGTGGTGCCAGTGCACTCACTGGACTCACTGCAGTGCATCCCCACTGGTGCCAGTGCACTCTCTGGACTCACTGCAGTGCATCCTCCAGTAGTGCCAGTGCACTCTCTGGACTCACTGCACTGCATCCCCAGTGGTTCCAGCGCACTCTCTGGACTCACTGCACTGCATCCCCAGTGGTGCTAGTGCACTCTGTGGACTCACAGCAGTGCATCCCCAGTGGTGCCAGTGCACTCTCTGGACTCACTGTACTGCACCCCCAGTGGTGCCAGTGCACTCACTGGACTGACTGCACTGCATCCCCAGTGGTGCCAGTGCACTCTCTGGACTCACTGCACAGCATCCCCACTGGTGCCAGTGTACTCTCTGGACTCACTGCACTGCATCCCCAGTGGTGCCAGTGCACTCAATGGACTCACTGGACACATCCCCAGTGGTGCCAGTGCACTCTCTGGACTCACTGCAGTGCATCCCCAGTGGTGCCAGTGCACTCTCTGGACTCACTGCACTGCATCCCCACTGGTGCCAGTGTACTCTCTGGACTCACTGCAGTGCATCCCCAGTGGTGCTAGTGCACTCTCTGGACTCACTGCACTGCATCCCCAGTGGTGTCAGTGCACTCTCTGGACTCACTGAAGTGCATCCCCAGTTGTGCCAGTGCACTCTCTGGACTCACTGCACTGCATCCCCAGTGGTGCCAGTGCACTCTCTGGAGTCACTGAAGTGCATCCCCAGTGGTGCCAGTGCAATCTCTGGACTCACTGAAGTGCATCCCCAGTGGTGCCAGTGCACTCTCTGGACTCACTGCAGTGCATCCCCAGTGGTGCCAGTGCACTCTCTGGACTCACTGCACTGCATCCCCAGTGGTGCCAGTGCTCTCTCTGGAGTCACAGCACTGCATCCCCAGTGGTGCCAGTGCAATCTCTGGACTCACTGCACTGCATCCCCAGTGGTGCCAGTGCACTCTCTGGACTCACTGCACTGCATCCCCGGTGGTGCCAGTGCAGTCTCTGGAGTAACTGCACTGCATCCCCACTGGTGCCAAAGCACTCTCTGGACTCACTGCACTGCATCCCCAGTGGTGCCAGTGCACTCTCTGGACTCACTGCACTGCATGCCCAGTGGTGCCAGTGCACTCTCTGGACTCACTGTACTGCATACCCACTGGTGCCAGTGCACTCTGTGGACTCACTGTACTGCATCCCCAGTGGTGACAGTGCACTCTCTGGACTCACTGCAGTGCATCCCCAGTGGTGCCAGTGCACTCTCTGGACTCACTGCAGTGCATCCCCAGTGGTGCCAGTGCACTCTCTGGACTCACTGCACTGCATCCCCACTGGTGCCAGTGCACTCTCTGGACTCACTGCAGGGCATCCCCAGTGGTGCCAGTGCACTGTCTGGACTCACTGCAGTGCATCCCCTGTGGTGCCAGTGCACTCTCTGGACTCACTGTACTGCACCCCCAGTGGTGCCAGTGCACTCACTGGACTGACTGCACTGCATCCCCAGTGATGCCAGTGCACTCTCTGAACTCGCTGCACTGCATCCCCACTGGTGCCAGTGTACTCTCTGGACTCAATGCACTGCATCCCCAGTGGTGCCAGTGCACTCACTGGACTCACTGGACACATCTCCAGTGGTGCCAGTGCACTCTCTGGACTCACTGCAGTGCATCCCCAGTGGTGCCAGTGCACTCTCTGGACTCACTGCACTGCATCCCCAGTGGTGCCAGTGTACTCCCTGGACTCACTGCAGTGCATCCCCAGTGGTGCCAGTGCACTCTCTGGAGTCACTGCACTGCATCCCCAGTGGTGCCAGTGCACTCTCTGGACTCAATGCACTGCATCCCCAGTGGTGCCAGTGCACTCTCTGGACTCACTGCACTGCATCCCCAGTGGTGCCAGTGCACTCTCTGGACTCACTGCACTACATCCCCAGTGGTGCCAGTGCACTCACTGGACTCACTGTACTGCATCATCTGTGGAGCCAGTGCACTCTCTGGACTCACTGCAATGCATCCCCAGTGGTGCCAGTGCACTCTCTGGACTCACTGCACTGCATCCCCAGTGGTGCCAGTGCACTCTCTGGACTCACTGCACTGTATCCCCAGTGGTGCCAGTGCACTCTCTGGACTCACTGCACTGCATCCCCAGTGGTGCCAGTGCACTCTGTGGACTCACCGCACTGCATCCCCAGTGGTGACAGTGCACTCTCTGGACTCACCGCAGTGCATCCCCAGTGGTGACAGTGCACTCTCTGGACTCACTGCAGTGCATCCCCAGTGGTGCCAGTGCACTCTCTGGAGTAACTGCACTGCATCCCCAGTGGTGCCAGTGCAGTCTCTGGAGTAACTGCAGTGCATCCCCACTGGTGCCAAAGCACTCTCTGGACTCACTGCACTGCATCCCCAGTGGTGCCACTGCACTCTCTGGAGTCACAGCACTGCATCCCCAGTGGTGCCAGTGCACTCTCTGGACTCACTGAAGTGCATCCCCAGTGGTGCCAGTGCACTCTCTGGACTCACTGAAGTGCATTCTCAGTGGTGCCAGTGCACTCTCTGGACTCACTGCAGTGCATCCCCAGTGGTGCCAGTTCACTCACTGGACTCACTGCACTGCATCCCCAGTGGTGCCAGTGCACTCTCTGGACTCACTAAACTGCATCACCAGTGGTGCCTCTGCACTCTCTGGACTCACTGCACTGCTTCCCCAGTGGTGCCAGTGCACTCACTGGACTCACTGCAGTGCATCCCCACTGGTGCCAGTGCACTCTCTGGGCTCACTGCAGTGCATCCCCAGTGGTGCCAGTGCACTCTCTGGACTCACTGCACTGCATCCCCAGTGGTGCCTGTGCGCTCTCTGGAGTCACAGCACTGCATCCCCAGTGGTGCCAATGCAATCTCTGGACTCACTGCACTGCATCCCCAGTGGTGCCAGTGCACTCTCTGGACTCACTGAAGTGCATTCTCACTGGTGCCAGTGCACTCTCTGGACTCACTGCACTGCATCCCCAGTGGTGCCAGTGCACTCTCTGGACTCACTGAACTGCATCACCAGTGGTGCCAGTGCAGTCTCTGGACTCACTGCACTGCATCCCCAATGCTGCCAGTGCACTCTCTGGACTCACTGCACTGCATCCCTAGTGGTGCCACTGCACTCTCTGGACACACTGCACTGCTTCCCCAGTGGTGCCAGTGCACTCTCTGGACTCACTGCACTGCATCCCCAGTGGTGCCAGTGCACTCACTGGACTCACTGCAGTGCATCCCCACTGGTGCCAGTGCACTCTCTGGACTCACTGCACTGCATCCCCAGTGGTGCCAGCGCACTCTCTGGACTCACTGCACTGCATCCCCAGTGGTGCTAGTGCACTCTGTTGACTCACTGCAGTGCATCCCCAGTGGTGCCAGTGCACTCTCTGGACTCACTGAAGTGCATTCTCAGTGGTGCCAGTGCACTCTCTGGACTCACTTCAGTGCATCCCCAGTGGTGCCAGTACACTCTCTGGACTCACTGCAGTGCATCCCCAGTGGTGCCAGTGCACTCTCTGGACTCACTGCAGTGCATCCCCAGTGGAGCCAGTGCACTCTCTGGACTCACTGCAGTGCATCCGCAGTGGTGCCAGTGCACTCTCTGGACTCACTGCACTGCTTCCCTGTGGTGCCAGTGCACTCTCTGGACTCACTGCACTGCATCCCCAGTGGTGCTAGTGCACTGTGTGGACTCACTGTACTGCATCCCCAGTGGTTCCAGTGCAATCTCTGGACTCACTGCACTGCATCCCCATTGGTGCCAGTGCACTCTCAGGACTCACTGCACTGCATCCCCAGTGGTGCCAGTGCACTCTCTGGACTCACTGCACTGCATCCCCAGTAGTGACAGTGCACTCTCTGGACTCACTGCAGTGCATCCCCAGTGGTGCCAGTGCACTCTCTGGACTCACTGCACTGCATCCCCAGTAGTGCCAGTGCACTCTCTGGACTCACTGCACTGCATCCCCAGTGGTGCCAGTGCACTCACTGGATTCACTGCATTGCATCCCCAGTGGTGCCAGTGCGCTCTCTGGACTCACTGCACTGCATCCCCAGTGGTGCCAGTGCACTCTGTGGTCTCACTGTACTGCATCCCCAGTGGTGACAGTGCACTCTCTGGACTCACTGCAGTGCATCCCCAGTGGTGCCAGTGCACTCTCTGGACTCACTGCAGTGCATCCCCACTGGTGCCAGTGCACTCTCTGGACTCACTGCAGTGCATCGCCAGTGGTGCCAGTGCAGTCTCTGGAGTAACTGCAGTGCATCCCCACTGGTGCCAAAGCACTCTCTGGACTCACTGCAGTGCATCCCCAGTGGTGCCACTGCACTCTCTGGACTCACTGCAGTGCATCCCCAGTGGTGCCAGTGCACTCTCTGGACTCATTGAAGTGCATTCTCAGTGGTGCCAGTGCACTCTCTGGACTCACTGCAGTGCATCCCCAGTGGTGCCAGTACACTCACTGGACTCACTGCACTGCATCCCCAGTGGTGCCAGTGCACTCTCTGGACTCACTAAACTGCATCCCCAGTGGTGCCACTGCACTCTCTGGACTCACTGCACTGCTTCCCCAGTGGTGCCAGTGCACTCACTGGACTCACTGCAGTGCATCCCGACTGGTGCCAGTGCACTCTCTGGGCTCACTGCAGTGCATCCCCAGTGGTGCCAGTGCACTCTCTGGACTCACTGCACTGCATCCCCAGTGGTACAAGTGCGCTCTCTGTAGTCACAGCACTGCATCCCCAGTGGTGCCAGTGCAATCTCTGGACTCACTGCACTGCATCCCCAGTGGTGCCAGTGCACTCTCTGGACTCACTGCACTGCATCCCCGGTGGTGCCAGTGCAGTCTCTGGAGTAACTGCACTGCATCCCCACTGGTGCCAAAGCACTCTCTGGACTCCCAGCACCGCATCCCCAGTGGTGCCAGTGCACTCTCTGGACTCACTGCACTGCATCCCCAGTGGTGCCAGTGCACTCTCTGGACTCACTGCAGTGCATCCCCAGTGCTGGCAGTGCACTCTCTGGACTCACTGCACTGCATCCCCAGTGGTGCCAGTGCACTCTGTGGACTCACCGCACTGCATCCCCAGTGGTGACAGTGCACTCTCTGGACTCACCGCAGTGCATCCCCAGTGGTGACAGTGCACTCTCTGGACTCACTGCAGTGCATCCCCAGTGGTGCCAGTGCACTCTCTGGAGTAACTGCACTGCATCCCCAGTGGTGCCAGTGCAGTCTCTGGAGTAACTGCAGTGCATCCCCACTGGTGCCAAAGCACTCTCTGGACTCACTGCACTGCATCCCCAGTGGTGCCACTGCACTCTCTGGAGTCACAGCACTGCATCCCCAGTGGTGCCAGTGCACTCTCTGGACTCACTGAAGTGCATCCCCAGTGGTGCCAGTGCACTCTCTGGACTCACTGAAGTGCATTCTCAGTGGTGCCAGTGCACTCTCTGGACTCACTGCAGTGCATCCCCAGTGGTGCCAGTTCACTCACTGGACTCACTGCACGGCATCCCCAGTGGTGCCAGTGCACTCTCTGGACTCACTAAACTGCATCACCAGTGGTGCCTCTGCACTCTCTGGACTCACTGCACTGCTTCCCCAGTGGTGCCAGTGCACTCACTGGACTCACTGCAGTGCATCCCCACTGGTGCCAGTGCACTCTCTGGACTCACTGCAGTGCATCCCCAGTGGTGCCAGTGCACTCTCTGGACTCACTGCACTGCATCCCCAGTGGTGCCTGTGCGCTCTCTGGAGTCACAGCACTGCATCCCCAGTGGTGCCAATGCAATCTCTGGACTCACTGCACTGCATCCCCAGTGGTGCCAGTGCACTCTCTGGACTCACTGAAGTGCATTCTCACTGGTGCCAGTGCACTCTCTGGACTCACTGCACTGCATCCCCAGTGGTGCCAGTGCACTCTCTGGACTCACTGAACTGCATCACCAGTGGTGCCAGTGCAGTCTCTGGACTCACTGCACTGCATCCCCAATGCTGCCAGTGCACTCTCTGGACTCACTGCACTGCATCCCTAGTGGTGCCACTGCACTCTCTGGACACACTGCACTGCTTCCCCAGTGGTGCCAGTGCACTCTCTGGACTCACTGCACTGCATCCCCAGTGGTGCCAGTGCACTCACTGGACTCACTGCAGTGCATCCCCACTGGTGCCAGTGCACTCTCTGGACTCACTGCACTGCATCCCCAGTGGTGCCAGCGCACTCTCTGGACTCACTGCACTGCATCCCCAGTGGTGCTAGTGCACTCTGTTGACTCACTGCAGTGCATCCCCAGTGGTGCCAGTGCACTCTCTGGACTCACTGAAGTGCATTCTCAGTGGTGCCAGTGCACTCTCTGGACTCACTTCAGTGCATCCCCAGTGGTGCCAGTACACTCTCTGGACTCACTGCAGTGCATCCCCAGTGGTGCCAGTGCACTCTCTGGACTCACTGCAGTGCATCCACAGTGGAGCCAGTGCACTCTCTGGACTCACTGCAGTGCATCCGCAGTGGTGCCAGTGCACTCTCTGGACTCACTGCACTGCTTCCCTGTGGTGCCAGTGCACTCTCTGGACTCACTGCACTGCATCCCCAGTGGTGCTAGTGCACTGTGTGGACTCACTGTACTGCATCCCCAGTGGTGCCAGTGCAATCTCTGGACTCACTGCACTGCATCCCCATTGGTGCCAGTGCACTCTCAGGACTCACTGCACTGCATCCCCAGTGGTGCCAGTGCACTCTCTGGACTCACTGCACTGCATCCCCAGTAGTGACAGTGCACTCTCTGGACTCACTGCAGTGCATCCCCAGTGGTGCCAGTGCACTCTCTGGACTCACTGCACTGCATCCCCAGTAGTGCCAGTGCACTCTCTGGACTCACTGCACTGCATCCCCAGTGGTGCCAGTGCACTCACTGGATTCACTGCATTGCATCCCCAGTGGTGCCAGTGCGCTCTCTGGACTCACTGCACTGCATCCCCAGTGGTGCCAGTGCACTCTGTGGTCTCACTGTACTGCATCCCCAGTGGTGACAGTGCACTCTCTGGACTCACTGCAGTGCATCCCCAGTGGTGCCAGTGCACTCTCTGGACTCACTGCAGTGCATCCCCACTGGTGCCAGTGCACTCTCTGGACTCACTGCAGTGCATCCCCAGTGGTGCCAGTGCAGTCTCTGGAGTAACTGCAGTGCATCCCCACTGGTGCCAAAGCACTCTCTGGACTCACTGCAGTGCATCCCCAGTGGTGCCACTGCACTCTCTGGACTCACTGCAGTGCATCCCCAGTGGTGCCAGTGCACTCTCTGGACTCATTGAAGTGCATTCTCAGTGGTGCCAGTGCACTCTCTGGACTCACTGCAGTGCATCCCCAGTGGTGCCAGTACACTCACTGGACTCACTGCACTGCATCCCCAGTGGTGCCAGTGCACTCTCTGGACTCACTAAACTGCATCCCCAGTGGTGCCACTGCACTCTCTGGACTCACTGCACTGCTTCCCCAGTGGTGCCAGTGCACTCACTGGACTCACTGCAGTGCATCCCGACTGGTGCCAGTGCACTCTCTGGGCTCACTGCAGTGCATCCCCAGTGGTGCCAGTGCACTCTCTGGACTCACTGCACTGCATCCCCAGTGGTGCAAGTGCGCTCTCTGTAGTCACAGCACTGCATCCCCAGTGGTGCCAGTGCAATCTCTGGACTCACTGCACTGCATCCCCAGTGGTGCCAGTGCACTCTCTGGACTCACTGCACTGCATCCCCGGTGGTGCCAGTGCAGTCTCTGGAGTAACTGCACTGCATCCCCACTGGTGCCAAAGCACTCTCTGGACTCCCAGCACCGCATCCCCAGTGGTGCCAGTGCACTCTCTGGACTCACTGCACTGCATCCCCAGTGGTGCCAGTGTACTCTCTGGACTCACTGCACTGCATCCCCAGTGGTGCCAGTGCACTCTCTGGACTCACTGCACTGCATCCCCAGTGGTTCCAGCGCACTCTCTGGACTCACTGCACTGCATCCCCAGTAGAGCTAGTGCACTCTGTGGACTCACTGCAGTGCATCCCCAGTGGTGCCAGTGCACTCTCTGGACTCACTGCACTGCATCCCCAGTGGTGCCAGTGCACTCTCTGGACTGACTTCAGTGCATCCCCAGTGGTGCTAGTACACTCTCTGGACTCACTGCAGTGCATCCCCAGTAGTGCCAGTGCACTCTCTGGACTCACTGCACTGCATCCCCAGTGGAGCCAGTGCACTCTCTGGACTCACTGCAGTGCATCCGCAGTGGTGCCATTGCACTCTCTGGACTCACTGCACTGCATCCCCAGTGGTGCCAGTGCACTCTCTGGACTCACTGCACTGCATCCCCAGTGCTGCCAGTGCATTCTCTTGAGTCACTGCACTGCATCCCCTGTGGTGCAAGAGCACTCTCTGGACTCACAGCAGTGCATCCCCAGTGGTGCCAGTGCACTCTCTGGACTCACTGCACTGCATCCCCAGTGGTGCCAGTGCACTCTCTGGACTCACTGCACTGCATCCCCAGTGGTGCTAGTGCACTGTGTGGACTCACTGTACTGCATCCCCAGTGGTGCCAGTGCACTCTCTGGACTCACTGCAGTGCATCCCCAGTGGTGCCAGTGCACTCTCTGGACTCACTGCAGTGCATTCCCTCTGGTGCCAGTGCACTCTCTGGACTCACTGCACTGCATCCCCAGTAGTGCCAGTGCACTCTCTGGACTCACTGCAGTGCATCCCCAGTGGTGCCAGTGCACTCTCTGGACTCAGTGCACTGCATCCCCAGTGGTGCCAGTGCACTCTGTGGACTCACTGTACTGCATCCCCAGTGGTGCCAGTGCACTCTCTGGACTCACTGCAGTGCATCCCCAGTGGTGCCAGTGCACTCTCTGGACTCACTGCAGTGCATCCCCAGTGGTGCCAGTGCACTCTCTGGACTCACTGCAGTGCATCCCCAGTGGTGCCAGTGCACTCTCTGGAGTAACTGCAGTGCATCCCCACTGGTGCCAAAGCACTCTCTGGACTCACTGCAGTGCATCCCCAGTGGTGCCACTGCACTCTCTGGACTCACTGCAGTGCATCCCCAGTGGTGCCAGTGCACTCTCTGAACTCATTGAAGTGCATTCTCAGTGGTGCCAGTGCACTCTCTGGACTCACTGCAGTGCATCCCCAGTGGTGCCAGTGCACTCTCTGAACTCACTGAAGTGCATTCTCAGTGGTGCCAGTGCACTCTCTGGACTCACTGCAGTGCATCCCCAGTGGTGCCAGTGCACTCTCTGGACTCACTAAACTGCATCCCCAGTGGTGCCAGTGCACTCTCTGGACTCACTGCACTGCTTCCCCGGTGGTGACAGTGCACTCTCTGGACTCACTGCAGTGCATCCCCACTGGTGCCAGTGCACTCTCTGGGCTCACTGCAGTGCATCCCCAGTGGTGCCAGTGCACTCTCTGGACTCACTGCACTGCATCCCCAGTGGTGCCAGTGCGCTCTCTGGAGTCACAGCACTGCATCCCCAGTGGTGCCAGTGCAATCTCTGGACTCACTGCACTGCATCCCCGGTGGTGCCAGTGCAGTCTCTGGAGTAACTGCACTGCATCCCCACTGGTGCCAAAGCACTCTCTGGACTCCCAGCACCGCATCCCCAGTGGTGCCAGTGCACTCTCTGGACTCACTGAACTGCATCCCCAGTGGTGCCAGTGCACTCTCTGGACTCACTGCACTGCATCCCCAGTGCTGCCAGTGCACTCTCTGGACTCACTGCACTGCATACCCAGTGGTGCCACTGCACTCTCTGGACTCACTGCACTGCTTCCCCAGTGGTGCCAGTGCACTCTCTGGACTCACTGCACTGCATCCCCAGTGGTGCCAGTGCACTCACTGGACTCACTGCAGTGCATCCCCAGTGGTGCCAGTGCACTCTCTGGAGTCACTGCACTGCATCCCCAGTGGTGCCAGTGCACTCTCTGGACTCACTGCACTGCATCCCCAGTGGTTCCAGCGCACTCTCTGGACTCACTGCACTGCATCCCCAGTAGTGCTAATGCACTCTGTGGACTCACTGCAGTGCATCCCCAGTGGTGCCAGTGCACTCTCTGGACTCACTGAACTGCATTCTCTGTGGTGCCAGTGCACTCTCTGGACTCACTGCACTGCATCCCCAGTAGTGACAGTGCACTCTCTGGACTCACTGCAGTGCATCCCCAGTGGTGCCAGTGCACTCTCTAGACTCACTGCACTGCTTCCCCAGTGGTGCCAGTGCACTCTTTCGAGTCACTGCAGTGCATCCCCAGTGCTGCCAGTGCACTCTCTTGAGTCACTGCACTGCATCCCCTGTGGTGCAAGAGCACTCTCTGGACTCACAGCAGTGCATCCCCAGTGGTACAAGAGCACTCTCTGGACTCACAGCCGTGCATCCCCAGTGGTGCCAGTGCACTCTCTGGACTCACTGCACTGCATCCCCAGTGGTGCCAGTGCAATCTCTGGACTCACTGCAGTGCATCCCCAGTGGTGCCAGTGCACTCTCTGTACTCACTGAAGTGCATTCTCAGTGGTGCCAGTGCACTCTCTGGACTCACTGCACTGCATCCCCAGTAGTGACAGTGCACTCTCTGGACTCACTGCAGTGCATCCCCAGTGGTGCCAGTGCACTCTCTGGACTCACTGCACTGCTTCCCCAGTGGTGCCAGTGCACTCTTTCGAGTCACTGCAGTGCATCCCCAGTGGTGCCAGTGTACTCTCTGGACTCACTGCAGTGCATCCCCAGTGGTGCCAGTGCACTCTCTAGACTCACTGCAGTGCATCCCCAGTGGTGCCAGTGCGCTCTCTGGAGTCACAGCACTGCATCCCCAGTGGTGCCAGTGCAATCTCAGGACTCACTGCACTGCATCCCCAGTGGTGCCAGTGCACACTCTGGACTCACTGAAGTGCATTCTCAGTGGTGCCAGTGCACTCTCTGGACTCACTGCACTGCATCCCCAGTGGTGCCAGTGCACTCTCTGGACTCACTGAACTGCATCCCCAGTGGTGCAAGTGCAATCTCTGGACTCACTGCACTGCATCCCCAGTGGTGCCAGTGCACTCTCTGGACTCACTGAAGTGCATTATCAGTGGTGCCAGTGCACTCTCTGGACTCACTGCACTGCATCCCCGGTGGAGCCAGTGTACTCTCAGGACTCACTGCAGTGCATCACCTGTGGTGCCAGTGCACTCTCTGGACTCACTGCACTGCATCCCCAGTGCTGCCAGTGCACTCTCTGGACTCACTGCACTGCATCACCCGTGGTGCCAGTGCACTCTCTGGACTCACTGCACCGCATCCCCAGTGGTGCCAGTGCACTCTCTGGACTCACTGCAGTGCATCCCCAGTGGTGCCAGTGCACTCTCTGGACTCGCGTCACTGCATCCCCAGTGGTGCCAGTGCACTCTCTGGACTCGCGTCACTGCATCCCCAGTGGTGCCAGTGCACTCTCTGGACTCACTGAAGTGCATCCCCAGTGGTGCCAGTGCACTCTCTGGACTCACTGCAGTGCATCCCCAGTGGTGCCAGTGCACTCTCTGGACTCACTGCAGTGCATCCCCAGTGGTGCTAGTGCACTCTGGACTCACTGCAGTGCATCCCCAGTGGTGACAGTGCAGTCTCTGGACTCACTGCACTGCATACCCAGTGGTGCCAGTGCACTCTCTAGAGTCACTGTACTGCATCCCCAGTGGTGCCAGTGCACTCTGTGGACTCACCGCACTGCACCCTGAGTGGTGCCAGTGCACTCTCTGGACTCACTGAAGTGCATCCCCAGTGGTGCCAGTGCACTCTCTAGAGTCACTGCGCTGCATCCCCAGTGGTGCCAGTGCACTCTCTGGACTCACTGTACTGCATCCCCAGTGGTGCCAAAGCACTCTCTGGACTCCCGCCACCGCATCCCCAGTGGTTCCAGTGCACTCTCTGGACTCACTGCACTGCATCCCCAGTGGTGCCAGTGCACTCTCTGGACTCACTGCACCGCATCCCCAGTGGTGCCAGTGCACTCTCTGGAGTGACTGCAGTGCATCCCCAGTGGTGCCAGTGCACTCTCTGGACTCGCGTCAATGCATCCCCAGTGGTGCTAATGCACTCTGTACTCACTGCACTGCATCCCGAGTGGTGCCAGTGCACTCTCTGGACTCACTGCACTGCATCCCCAGTGGTGCCAGTGCACTCTCTGGACTCACTGCAGTGCATCCCTATTGGTGCCAGTGCACTCTCTGGACTCACTGCACTGCATCCACAGTGGTGCCAGTGCACTCTCTGGACTCACTGCAGTGCATCACCTTTGGTGCCAGTACACTCTCTGGACACACTGAAGTGCATCCCCAGTGGTGCCAGTGCACTCTCTGGACTCACTGCAGTGCATCCCCAGTGTTACAAGAGCACTCCCTGGACTCACAGCCGTGCATCCCCAGTGGTGCCAGTGCACTCTCTGGACTCACTGCACTGCATCCCCAGTGGTGCCAGTGCACTCTCTGGACTCACTGCACTGCATCCCCAGTGCTGCCAGTGCACTCTCTGGACTCACTGCAGTGCATCCCCAGTGGTGCCAGTACACTCACTGGAGTGACTGAAGTGCATCCCCAGTGGTGTCAGTGCACTCTCTGGACTCACAGCAGTGCATCCCCAGGGGTGCCAGTGCACTCCCTGGACTCACTGCACTGCTACAGCCGCGGCAGCCGCTCCAGCCGCGGTAGCCCTCCAGCCGTGGCAGCCGCTCCACTCGTAAGCGGCTGGAGCGGCTGCCGCGGCTGTAGCGGCCGGAGCGGCTGCCGCGGCTGGAGCGGCTGCCGCGGATGGAGAGGCTGGCGCGGCTGGAGGTGCTGGAGCGGCTGCCGCGGCTGGAGCGACTGGAGCGGCTGCCGCGGCTGGAGCGTCTGCCGCGGTTGGAGGGGCTACCGCGGGGTTGACTCGGCTGGAGCGGATGCCGAGGCTGGAGAGGCACTCTCTGGACTCACTGAAATGCATTCTCAGTGGTGCCAGTGGACTCTCTGGACTCACTGCTCTGCATCCCCAGTGGTGCTAGTGAACTCTGGACTCACTGCAGTGCATCCCCAGTGGTGCCATTGCACTCTCTGGACTCACTGCACCGCATTCCCACTGGTGTCAGTGCAGTCTGTGGACTCACTGCACTGCATCCCCAGTGGTGCCAAAGCACTCTCTGGACTCCAGGCACCGCATCCCCAGTGGTGTCAGTGCACTCTCTGGACTCCCGGCACCGTATCCCCAGTGGTGCCAGTGCATTCTCTGGACTCACGGCACTGCATCCCCAGTGGTGCCAGTGCACTCTCTGGACTAACTGCAGTGAATTACCAGTGTTGCCGGGGCACTCTCTGGACTCACTGCAGTGCATCCCCAGTGGTGCCAGTGCACTCTCTGGACTCACTGCATTGCATCCCCAGTGGTGCCTGTGCACTCTCTGGACTCACTGCACTGCATCCCCAGTGGTGCCAGTGCACTCTCTGGACTCACTGCACTGCATCCCCAATGGTGCCAGTGCACTCTCTTTACTCACTGCACTGCATCCGCAAGGTGCCAGTGCACTCTCTGGACTCACTGCACTGCTCCAGCCGCGGCAGCCTCTCCAGCCGCACCAGCCGCGGCATCCGCTCCAGCCTCGGCATCCGCTCCAGCCGCGTTAACCGCTCCAGCCGCGGTAGCTCCTCCAGCCGCGCCAGCCGCTCCAGCCGCGGCAGCCGCTCTAGCCGCGGCAGCCGCTCCAGTCGCTCCAGCCGCGGCAGCCGCTCCAGCCGCTCCAGCCGCGCCAGCCGCTCCAACCGCGGCAGCCGCTCCAGCCGCGGCAGCCGCTCCAGCCGCTCCAGCCGAGTCAGCCGCTCCAGCCGCTACCGAGTGGAGCGGCTGCCACGGCTGGAGGGCTACCGCGGCTGGAGCGGCTGCCGCGGCTGGAGCAGTGCAGTGAGTCCAGGGAGTGCAAAGGCACTAGTGGGGATGGAGTGCAGTGAGTCCAAAGACTTCACTGTCACCACTCGGAATGCAGTGCAGTGAGTCCAGAGAGTGTACTGGCACCACTGGGGATGCAGCGCAGTGAGTCCAGAGAGTGCACTGGCACCACTGAGAATGCACTTCAGTGTGTCCAGAGAGTGCACTGGCACCACTGGTGATGCACGGCAGTGAGTCCAGAGAGTGCACTGGCACCACTGTGGATGCAGTGCAGTGAGTCCAGAGAGTGCGCTGGAACCACTGGGGATGCAGTGCAGTGAGTAAAGAGAGTGCACTGGCACCACTAGGGATGCACTGCAGTGAGTCCAGAGAGTGCACTGGCACCAGTGGGGATGCACTGCAGTGAGTCCAGAGAGTGCACTGGCACCACTGGGGATGCAGTGCAGTGAGTCCAGAGAGTGCATTAGCACCACTGGGGATGCATTGACGCGAGTCCAGAGAGTGCACTGGCACCACTGGGGATGCACTGCAGTCACTCCAGAGAGTGCACTGGCACCACTGGGGATGCAGTGCAGTGAGTCCAGAGAGTGGACTGGCACCACTGGGGATGCAGTGCAGTGAGTCCAGAGAGTGCACTGGAACCACTGGGGATGCGGTGGCGGGAGTCCAGAGAGTGCTTTGGCACCACTGGGGATGCAGTACAGTGAGTCCAGAGAGTGCACTGGCACCACTGGGGATGCAGCGCAGTGACTCTAGAGAGTGCACTGGCACCACTGGGGATGCGGTGCAGTGAGTCCAGAGAGTGCACTGGCACCACTCAGGGTGCAGTGCGGTGAGTCCAGAGAGTGCACTGGCACCACTGGGGATGCAGTACAGTGAGTCCAGAGAGTGCACTGGCACCACTGGGGATGCAGTGCAGTGAGTCCAGAGAGTGCACTGGCACCACTGGGGATGCACTGCAGTGAGTCCAGAGTGCACAATCACCACTGGGGATGCAGTGCAGTGAGTCCAGAGAGTGCACTGGCACCACTGGGAATGCAGTGACGCGAGTCCAGAGAGTGCACTGGCACCACTGGGGATGCAGTGACGCGAGTCCAGAGAGTGCACTGGCACCACTGGGGATGCACTGCAGTCACTCCAGAGAGTGCACTGGCACCACTGGGGATGCAGTGCAGTGAGTCCAGAGAGTGCACTGGCACCACTGGGGATGCAGTGCAGTGAGTCCAGAGAGTGCACTGGCACCACTGAGAATGCACTTCAGTGAGTCCAAAGAGTGCACTGGCACCACTGGGGATGCACTGCAGTGAGTCCAGAGAGTGCACTAGCACCACTGGGGATGCAGTGCAGTGAGTCCAGAGAGTGCTCTGGCACCACTGGGGATGCCCTGCAGTGAGCCCAGAGAGTGCACTGGCACCACTGGGGATGCAGTGCAGTGAGTCCAGTGAGTGCACTGGCACCACTGGGGATGCAGTGCAGTGAGTCCAGAGAGTGCACTGGCACCACAGAGATTGCACTTCAGTGAGTCCAGAGAGTGCACTGGCTCCACTTGGGATGCACTGCAGTGAGTCCAGAGAGTGCACTGGCACCAGTGGGGATGCACAGCAGTGAGTCCAGAGAGTGCACTGGCACCACTGGGGATGCAGTGACGCGAGTCCAGAGAGTGCACTGGCACCACTGGGGATGCAGTGACGCGAGTCCAGAGAGTGCACTAGCACCACTGGGGATGCACTGCAGTCACTCCAGAGAGTGCACTGGCACCACTGGGGATGCAGTGCAGTGAGTCCAGAGAGTGCACTGGCACCACTGGGGATGCAGTGCAGTGAGTCCAGAGAGTGCACTGGCACCACTGGGGATGCAGTGCAGTGAGTCCAGAGAGTGCACTGGCACCACTGAGAATGCACTTCAGTGAGTCCAAAGAGTGCACTGGCACCACTGGGGATGCACTGCAGTGAGTCCAGAGAGTGCACTAGCACCACTGGGGATGCAGTGCAGTGAGTCCAGAGAGTGCTCTGGCACCACTGGGGATGCCCTGCAGTGAGCCCAGAGAGTGCACTGGCACCACTGGGGATGCAGTGCAGTGAGTCCAGAGAGTGCACTGGCACCACAGAGAATGCACTTCAGTGAGTCCAGAGAGTGCACTGGCTCCACTGGGGATGCACTGCAGTGAGTCCAGAGAGTGCACTGGCACCACTGGGGATGCAGTGCAGTGAGTCCAGAGAGTGCACTGGCACCACTGGGGATGCAGTGACGCGAGTCCAGAGAGTGCACTGGCACCACTGGGGATGCAGTGACGCGAGTCCAGAGAGTGCACTGGCACCACTGGGGATGCACTGCAGTCACTCCAGAGAGTGCACTGGCACCACTGGGGATGCAGTGCAGTGAGTCCAGAGAGTGCACTGGCACCACTGGGGATGCAGTGCAGTGAGTCCAGAGAGTGCACTGGCACCACTGAGAATGCACTTCAGTGAGTCCAAAGAGTGCACTGGCACCACTGGGGATGCACTGCAGTGAGTCCAGAGAGTGCACTAGCACCACTGGGGATGCAGTGCAGTGAGTCCAGAGAGTGCTCTGGCACCACTGGGGATGCCCTGCAGTGAGCCCAGAGAGTGCACTGGCACCACTGGGGATGCAGTGCAGTGAGTCCAGTGAGTGCACTGGCACCACTGGGGATGCAGTGCAGTGAGTCCAGAGAGTGCACTGGCACCACAGAGAATGCACTTCAGTGAGTCCAGAGAGTGCACTGGCTCCACTGGGGATGCACTGCAGTGAGTCCAGAGAGTGCACTGGCACCACTGGGGATGCAGTGCAGTGAGTCCAGAGAGTGCACTGGCACCACTGATGATGCAGTACAGTGAGTCCAGTGAGTGCACTGGCACAACAGGGGATGTAGTGCAGTGACTCGAGAGAGTGCACTGGAACCACAGGGGATGCAGTGCCGCGAGTCCAGAGAGTGCACTGGCTCCACTGGGGATGCGGTGCCGGAGGTCCAGAGAGTGCATTGGCACCACTGGGGATCCAGTGCAGTGACTCCAGAGAGTGCACTGGCACCACTGGGGATGCACTGCAGTGAGCCCAGAGAGTGCACTGTGAACACTGGGGATGCAGTGCAGTGAGTCCAGAGAGTGCACTGGCACCACTGGGGATGCAGTGCAGTGAGTCCAGAGTGTGCACTGGCACCACTGGGGATGCACTGCAGTGAGTCCAGAGATTGCACTGGCACCACTGGGGATGCACTGCAGTGAGTCCAGAGAATGCACTGGCACCACTGGGGATGCAGTGCAGTGAGTCCAGAGAGTGCACTGGCACCACTGGGGATGCAGTGCAGTGAGTCCAGAGAGTGCACTGGCACCAGAGGGAATGCACTGCAGTGAGTCCAGTGAGTGCACTGGCACCACTGTGGATGCACTGCAGTGAGTCCAGAGAGTGCACTGGCACCACTGGGGATGCAGTGCAGTGAGTCCAGAGAGTGCACTGGCACCACTGGAGATGCAGTGCAGTGAGTCCAGAGAGTGCACTGGCACCACTGGGGATGCAGTACAGTGAGTCCAGAGAGTGCACTGGCACCACTGGGGATGCACAGCAGTGAGTCCAGAGAGTGCATTGGCACCACTGGGGATGCAGTGCAGTGAGTCCAGAGAGTGCACTGGCACCATTGGAGATGCAGTGCAGTGAGTCCAGAGAGTGCACTGGCACCACTGGGGATGCAGTGCAGTGAGTCCAGAGAGTGCACTGGCACCACTGGGGATGCACTGCAGTGACTCCAGAGAGTGCACTGGCACCACTGGGGATGCACTGCAGTGAGTCCAGAGAGTTCACTGGCACCACTGGAGATGCACTTCAGTGAGTGCAGAGACTGCACTGGCACCACTGGGGATGCAGTGCAGTGAGTCCAGTGAGTGTACTGGCACCACTGGGGATGCACTGCAGTGAGTCCAGAGATTGCATTGGCACCACTTGGGATGCACTGCAGTGAGTCCAGAGAGTGCACTTGCACCACTGGGGATGCAGTGCAGTGAGTCCAGAGAGCGCACTGGCACCACTGGGGATGCAGTGCAGTGAGTCCAGAGAGTGCTGTGGCACCACTGGGGATGCAGTACAGTGAGCCCAGAGAGTGCACTGGCACCACTGGGGATGCACAGCAGTGAGTCCAGAGAGTGCATTGGCAGCACTGGGGATGCAGTTCAGTGAGTCCAGAGAGTGCACTGGCACCACTGGGGATGCACAGCAGTGAGTCCACAGAGTGCACAGGCACCACTGGGGATGCAGTGCAGTGAGTCCAGAGAGTGCACTGGCACCACTGGGGATGCAGTACAGTGAGTCCAGAGAGTGCACTGGCACCACTGGGGATGCACAGCAGTGAGTCCAGAGAGTGCATTGGCACCACTGGGGATGCAGTGCAGTGAGTCCAGAGAGTGCACTGGCACCATTGGAGATGCAGTGCAGTGAGTCCAGAGAGTGCACTGGCACCACTGGGGATGCAGTGCAGTGAGTCCAGAGAGTGCACTGGCACCACTGGGGATGCAGTGCAGTGAGTCCAGAGAGTGCACTGGCACCACTGGGGATGCACTGCAGTGAGTCCAGAGAGTGCACTGGCACCACTGGGGATGCACAGCAGTGAGTCCACAGAGTGCACAGGCACCACTGGGGATGCAGTGCAGTGAGTCCAGAGAGTGCACTGGCACCACTGGGGATGCAGTACAGTGAGTCCAGAGAGTGCACTGGCACCACTGGGGATGCACAGCAGTGAGTCCAGAGAGTGCATTGGCACCACTGGGGATGCAGTGCAGTGAGTCCAGAGAGTGCACTGGCACCATTGGAGATGCAGTGCAGTGAGTCCAGAGAGTGCACTGGCACCACTGGGGATGCAGTGCAGTGAGTCCAGAGAGTGCACTGGCACCACTGGGGATGCAGTGCAGTGAGTCCAGAGAGTGCACTGGCACCACTGGGGATGCACTGCAGTGAGTCCAGAGAGTTCACTGGCACCACTGGAGATGCACAGCAGTGAGTCCAGAGAGTGCATTGGCACCACTGGGGATGCAGTGCAGTGAGTCCAGAGAGTGCACTGGCAACACTGGGGATGCACTGCAGTGAGTCCAGAGAGTGCACTGGCACCACTTGGGATGCACTGCATGAGTCCAGAATGTGCACTGGCACCACTGGGAATGCAGTACAGTGAGTCCAGAGAGTGCACTGGCACCACTGGGGATGCAGTGCAGTGAGTCCAGAGAGTGCACTGGCACCGCTGGGGATGCAGTGCAGTGAGTCCAGAGAGTGCACTGGCACCACTGGGGATGCACTGCAGTGAGTCCAGAGAGTTCACTGGCACCACTGGAGATGCACTTCAGTGAGTGCAGAGACTGCACTGGCACCAGTGGGGATGCAGTGCAGTGAGTCCAGTGAGTGTACTGGCACCACTGGGGATGCACTGCAGTGAGTCCAGAGAGTGCATTGGCACCACTTGGGATGCACTGCAGTGAGTCCAGAGAGTGCACTTGCACCACTGAGAATGCACTTCAGTGAGTCCAGAGAGTGCACTGGCACCACTGGGGGTGCAGTACAGTGAGTCCAGAGAGTGCACTGGCACCACTGGGGATGCACTTCAGTGAGTCCAGAGAGTGCACGGGCTCCACTGGGAATGCACTGCAGTGAGTCCACAGAGTGCACTGGCACCACTGGGGATGCAGTGCAGTGAGTCCAGAGAGTGCACTGGCTCCACTGGGGATGCAGTGCAGTGAGTCCAGAGAGTGCACTAGCACCACTGGGGATGCAGTGCAGTGAGTCCACAGAGTGCACTAGCACCACAGGGGATGCAGTGCAGTGAGTCCAGAGAGTGCACTGGCAACACTGGGGATGCACTGCAGTGAGTCCAGAGAGTGCACTGGCACCACTGGGGATGCAGTGCAGTGAGTCCAGAGTGTGCACTGGCACCACTGGGAATGTAGTGCAGTGAGTCCAGAGATCGCACTGGCACCACATGGGGATGCAGTGCAGTGAGTCCAGAGAGTGCACTGGCACCACTGGGGATGCACTGCAGTGAGTCCAGAGAGTGCACTGGCACCACTGGGGATGCACTGCAGTGAGTCCAGAGAGTGCACTGGCACCACTGGGGATGCAGTGCAGTGAGTCCAGAGAGTGCACTGGCACCAGAGGGAATGCACTGCAGTGAGTCCAGTGAGTGCACTGGCACCACTGGGGATGCAGTGCAGTGAGTGCAGGGAGTGCACTCGCACCACTGGGGATGCAGTGCAGTGAGCCCAGAGAGTGCAGTGGCACCACTGGGGATGCAGTGCAGTGAGTCCAGAGAGTGCACAGGCAGCACTGGGGATGCAGTGCAGTGAGTCCAGAGAGTGCTCTGGCACCACTGGGGATGCAGTGCAGTGAGTCCAGAGAGTGCACTGGCACCACTGGGGATGCACTGCAGTGAGTCCAGAGAGTTCACTGGCACCACTGGAGATGCACTTCAGTGAGTGCAGAGACTGCACTGGCACCACTGGGGATGCAGTGCAGTGAGTACAGTGAGTGTACTGGCACCACTGGGGATGCACTGCAGTGAGTCCAGAGAGTGCTCTTGCACCACTGGCGATGCAGTGCAGTGAGTCCAGAGAGTGCACTAGCACCACTGGGGGTGCAGTACAGTGAGTCCAGAGAGTGCACTGGCACCACTGAGAATGCACTTCAGTGAGTCCAGAGAGTGCACTGGCACCACTGGGGGTGCAGTACAGTGAGTCCAGAGAGTGCACTGGCACCACTGGGGATGCACTTCAGTGAGTCCAGAGAGTGCACGGGCTCCACTGGGAATGCAGTACAGTGAGTCCACAGAGTGCACTGGCACCACTGGGGATGCAGTGCAGTGAGTCCAGAGAGTGCACTGGCTCCACTGGGGATGCAGTGCAGTGAGTCCAGAGAGTGGACTGGCACCACTGGAGATGCAGTGCAGTGAGTCCACAGAGTGCACTAGCACCACTGGGGATGCAGTGCAGTGAGTCCAGAGAGTGCACTGGCAACACTGGGGATGCACTGCAGTGAGTCCAGAGAGTGCACTGGCACCACTGGGGATGCAGTGCAGTGAGTCCAGAGTGTGCACTGGCACCACTGGGAATGTAGTGCAGTGAGTCCAGAGATCGCACTGGCACCACATGGGGATGCAGTGCAGTGAGTCCAGAGAGTGCACTGGCACCACTGGGGATGCAGTGCAGTGAGTCCAGAGAGTGCACTGGCACCACTGGGGATGCACTGCAGTGAGTCCAGAGAGTGCACTGGCACCACTGGGGATGCAGTGCAGTGAGTCCAGAGAGTGCACTGGCACCAGAGGGAATGCACTGCAGTGAGTCCAGTGAGTGCACTGGCACCACTGGGGATGCAGTGCAGTGAGTGCAGGGAGTGCACTGGCACCACTGGGGATGCAGTGCAGTGAGTCCAGAGAGTGCAGTGGCACCACTGGGGATGCAGTGCAGTGAGTCCAGAGAGTGCACAGGCAGCACTGGGGATGCAGTGCAGTGAGTCCAGAGAGTGCTCTGGCACCACTGGGGATGCAGTGCAGTGAGTCCAGAGAGTGCACTGGCACCACTGGGGATGCACTGCAGTGAGTCCAGAGAGTTCACTGGCACCACTGGAGATGCACTTCAGTGAGTGCAGAGAGTGCACTGGCACCACTGGGGATGCAGTGCAGTGAGTCCAGTGAGTGTACTGGCACCACTGGGGATGCACTGCAGTGAGTCCAGAGATTGCATTGGCACCACTTGGGATGCACTGCAGTGAGTCCAGAGAGTGCACTTGCACCACTGGGGATGCAGTGCAGTGAGTCCAGAGAGTGCACTGACACCACTGGGGATGCAGTGCAGTGAGTCCAGAGAGTGCTCTGGCACCACTGGGGATGCAGTACAGTGAGTCCAGAGAGTGCACTGGCACCACTGGGGATGCACAGCAGTGAGTCCAGAGAGTGCATTGGCACCACTGGGGATGCAGTGCAGTGAGTCCAGAGAGTGCACTGGCACCATTGGAGATGCAGTGCAGTGAGTCCAGAGAGTGCACTGGCACCACTGGGGATGCAGAGCAGTGAGTCCACAGAGTGCACAGGCACCACTGGGGATGCAGTGCAGTGAGTCCAGAGAGTGCACTGGCACCACTGGGGATGCAGTACAGTGAGTCCAGAGAGTGCACTGGCACCACTGGGGATGCAATGCAGTGAGTCCAGAGAGTGCATTGGCACCACTGGGGATGCACTGCAGTGAGTCCAGAGAGTGCACTGGCACCACAGAGAATGCACTTCAGTGAGTCCAGAGAGTGCACTGGCTCCACTGGGGATGCACTGCAGTGAGTCCAGAGAGTGCACTGGCACCACTGGGGATGCAGTGCAGTAAGTCCAGAGAGTGCACTGGCACCACTGGGGATGCAGTGACGCGAGTCCAGAGAGTGCACTGGCACCACTGGGGATGCAGTGACGCGAGTCCAGAGAGTGCACTGGCACCACTGGGGATGCACTGCAGTCACTCCAGAGAGTGCACTGGCACCACTGGGGATGCAGTGCAGTGAGTCCAGAGAGTGCACTGGCACCACTGGGGATGCAGTGCAGTGAGTCCAGAGAGTGCACTGGCACCACTGAGAATGCACTTCAGTGAGTCCAGAGAGTGCACTGGCACCACTGGGGATGCACTGCAGTGAGTCCAGAGAGTGCACTAGCACCACTGGGGATGCAGTGCAGTGAGTCCAGAGAGTGCTCTGGCACCACTGGGGATGCCCTGCAGTGAGCCCAGAGAGTGCACTGGCACCACTGGGGATGCAGTGCAGTGAGTCCAGTGAGTGCACTGGCACCACTGGGGATGCAGTGCAGTGAGTCCAGAGAGTGCACTGGCACCACAGAGAATGCACTTCAGTGAGTCCAGAGAGTGCACTGACTCCACTGGGGATGCACTGCAGTGAGTCCAGAGAGTGCACTGGCACCACTGGGGATGCAGTGCAGTGAGTCCAGAGAGTGCACTGGCACCACTGATGATGCAGTACAGTGAGTCCAGTGAGTGCACTGGCACAACAGGGGATGTAGTGCAGTGACTCGAGAGAGTGCACTGGAACCACAGGGGATGCAGTGCCGCGAGTCCAGAGAGTGCACTGGCTCCACTGGGGATGCGGTGCCGGAGGTCCAGAGAGTGCATTGGCACCACTGGGGATCCAGTGCAGTGACTCCAGAGAGTGCACTGGCACCACTGGGGATGCACTGCAGTGAGCCCAGAGAGTGCACTGTGAACACTGGGGATGCAGTGCAGTGAGTCCAGAGAGTGCACTGGCACCACTGGGGATGCAGTGCAGTGAGTCCAGAGTGTGCACTGGCACCACTGGGGATGCAGTGCAGTGAGTCCAGAGATTGCACTGGCACCACTGGGGATGCACTGCAGTGAGTCCAGAGAATGCACTGGCACCACTGGGGATGCAGTGCAGTGAGTCCAGAGAGTGCACTGGCACCACTGGGGATGCAGTGCAGTGAGTCCAGAGACTGCACTGGCACCAGAGGGAATGCACTGCAGTGAGTCCAGTGAGTGCACTGGCACCACTGTGGATGCACTGCAGTGAGTCCAGAGAGTGCACTGGCACCACTGGGAATGCAGTGCAGTGAGTCCAGAGAGTGCACTGGCACCACTGGAGATGCAGTGCAGTGAGTCCAGAGAGTGCACTGGCACCACTGGGGATGCAGTACAGTGAGTCCAGAGAGTGCACTGGCACCACTGGGGATGCACAGCAGTGAGTCCAGAGAGTGCATTGGCACCACTGGGGATGCAGTGCAGTGAGTCCAGAGAGTGCACTGGCACCATTGGAGATGCAGTGCAGTGAGTCCAGAGAGTGCACTGGCACCACTGGGGATGCAGTGCAGTGAGTCCAGAGAGTGCACTGGCACCACTGGGGATGCACTGCAGTGACTCCAGAGAGTGCACTGGCACCACTGGGGATGCACTTCAGTGAGTCCAGAGAGTTCACTGGCACCACTGGAGATGCACTTCAGTGAGTGCAGAGACTGCACTGGCACCACTGGGGATGCAGTGCAGTGAGTCCAGTGAGTGTACTGGCACCACTGGGGATGCACTGCAGTGAGTCCAGAGATTGCATTGGCACCACTTGGGATGCACTGCAGTGAGTCCAGAGAGTGCACTTGCACCACTGGGGATGCAGTGCAGTGAGTCCAGAGAGTGCACTGACACCACTGGGGATGCAGTGCAGTGAGTCCAGAGAGTGCTGTGGCACCACTGGGGATGCAGTACAGTGAGTCCAGAGAGTGCACTGGCACCACTGGGGATGCACAGCAGTGAGTCCACAGAGTGCACAGGCACCACTGGGGATGCAGTGCAGTGAGTCCAGAGAGTGCACTGGCACCACTGGGGATGCAGTACAGTGAGTCCAGAGAGTGCACTGTAACCACTGGGGATGCACAGCAGTGAGTCCAGAGAGTGCATTGGCACTACTGGGGATGCAGTGCAGTGAGTCCAGAGAGTGCACTGGCACCATTGGAGATGCAGTGCAGTGAGTCCAGAGAGTGCACTGGCACCACTGGGGATGCAGTGCAGTGAGTCCAGAGAGTGCACTGGCACCACTGGGGATGCAGTGCAGTGAGTCCAGAGAGTGCACTGGCACCAATGGGGATGCACTGCAGTGAGTCCAGAGAGTTCACTGGCACCACTGGAGATGCACAGCAGTGAGTCCAGAGAGTGCATTGGCACCACTGGGGATGCAGTGCAGTGAGTCCAGAGAGTGCACTGGGAACACTGGGGATGCACTGCAGTGAGTCCAGAGAGTGCACTGGCACCACTTGGGATGCACTGCATGAGTCCAGAATGTGCACTGGCACCACTGGGAATTCAGTACAGTGAGTCCAGAGAGTGCACTGGCACCACTGGGGATGCAGTGCAGTGAGTCCAGAGAGTGCACTGGCACCGCTGGGGATGCAGTGCAGTGAGTCCAGAGAGTGCACTGGCACCACTGGGGATGCACTGCAGTGAGTCCAGAGAGTTCACTGGCACCACTGGAGATGCACTTCAGTGAGTGCAGAGACTGCACTGGCACCACTGGGGATGCAGTGCAGTGAGTCCAGTGAGTGTACTGGCACCACTGGGGATGCAGTGCAGTGAGTCCAGAGAGTGCATTGGCACCACTTGGGATGCACTGCAGTGAGTCCAGAGAGTGCACTTGCACCACTGGGGATGCAGTGCAGTGAGTCCAGAGAGTGCACTGGCACCACTGGGGATGCAGTTCAGTGAGTCCAGAGAGTGCACTGGCACCAATGGGGATGCACTTCAGTGAGTCCACAGAGTGCACTGGCACCACTGGGGATGCAGTGCAGTGAGTCCAGAGAGTGCACTGGCACCATTGGAGATGCAGTGCAGTGAGTCCAGAGAGTGCAGTGGCACCACTGGCGATGCAGTGCAGTGAGTCCAGAGAGTGCACTGGCACCACTGGGGATGCACTGCAGTGAGTCCAGAGAGTTCACTGGCACCACTGGGGATGCACTTCAGTGAGTGCAGAGACTGCACTGGCACCACTGGGGATGCAGTGCAGTGAGTCCAGTGAGTGTACTGGCACCACTGGGGATGCACTGCAGTGAGTCCAGAGAGTGCATTGGCACCACTTGGGATGCACTGCAGTGAGTCCAGAGAGTGCACTTGCACCACTGGGGATGCAGTGCAGTGAGTCCAGAGAGTGCACTGGCACCACTGGGGATGCGGTGCAGTGAGTCCAGAGAGTGCACTGGCACCAATGGGGATGCACAGCAGTGAGTCCACAGAGTGCACTGGCACCACTAGGGATGCAGTACAGTGAGTCCAGAGAGTGCACTGGCACCACTGGGGATGCACTGCAGTGAGTCCAGAGAGTGCTCTTGCACCACTGGCGATGCAGTGCAGTGAGTCCAGAGAGTGCACTAGCACCACTGGGGATGCAGTGCAGTCAGTCCAGTGAGTGTACTGGCACCACTGGGGATGCACTGCAGTGAGTCCAGAGAGTGCACTGGCACCACTGATAATGCACTTCAGTGAGTCCAGAGAGTGCACTGGCACCACTGGGGGTGCAGTACAGTGAGTCCAGAGAGTGCACTGGCACCACTGGGGATGCACTTCAGTGAGTCCAGAGAGTGCACGGGCTCCACTGGGAATGCACTGCAGTGAGTCCACAGAGTGCACTGGCACCACTGGGGATGCAGTGCAGTGAGTCCAGAGAGTGCACTGGCTCCACTGGGGATGCAGTGCAGTGAGTCCAGAGAGTGGACTGGCACCACTGGAGATGCAGTGCAGTGAGTCCACAGAGTGCACTAGCACCACTGGGGATGCAGTGCAGTGAGTCCAGAGAGTGCACTGGCAACACTGGGGATGCACTGCAGTGAGTCCAGAGAGTGCACTGGCACCACTGGGGATGCAGTGCAGTGAGTCCAGAGTGTGCACTGGCACCACTGGGAATGTAGTGCAGTGAGTCCAGAGATCGCACTGGCACCACATGGGGATGCAGTGCAGTGAGTCCAGAGAGTGCACTGGCACCACTGGGGATGCACTGCAGTGAGTCCAGAGAGTGCACTGGCACCACTGGGGATGCAGTGCAGTGAGTCCAGAGAGTGCACTGGCACCACTGGGGATGCAGTGCAGTGAGTCCAGAGAGTGCACTGGCACCAGAGGGAATGCACTGCAGTGAGTCCAGTGAGTGCACTGGCACCACTGGGGATGCAGTGCAGTGAGTGCAGGGAGTGCACTGGCAGCACTGGGGATGCAGTGCAGTGAGTCCAGAGAGTGCAGTGGCACCACTGGGGATGCAGTGCAGTGAGTCCAGAGAGTGCACAGGCAGCACTGGGGATGCAGTGCAGTGAGTCCAGAGAGTGCTCTGGCACCACTGGGGTTGCAGTGCAGTGAGTCCAGAGAGTGCACTGGCACCACTGGGGATGCACTGCAGTGAGTCCACAGAGTTCACTGGCACCACTGGAGATGCACTTCAGTGAGTGCAGAGACTGCACTGGCACCACTGGGGATGCAGTGCAGTGAGTCCAGTGAGTGTACTGGCACCACTGGGGATGCACTGCAGTGAGTCCAGAGATTGCATTGGCACCACTTGGGATGCACTGCAGTGAGTCCAGAGAGTGCACTTGCACCACTGGGGATGCAGTGCAGTGAGTCCAGAGAGTGCACTGACACCACTGGGGATGCAGTGCAGTGAGTCCAGAGAGTGCTCTGGCACCACTGGGGATGCAGTACAGTGAGTCCAGAGAGTGCACTGGCACCACTGGGGATGCACAGCAGTGAGTCCAGAGAGTGCATTGGCACCACTGGGGATGCAGTGCAGTGAGTCCAGAGAGTGCACTGGCACCATTGGAGATGCAGTGCAGTGAGTCCAGAGAGTGCACTGGCACCACTGGGGATGCAGAGCAGTGAGTCCACAGAGTGCACAGGCACCACTGGGGATGCAGTGCAGTGAGTCCAGAGAGTGCACTGGCACCACTGGGGATGCAGTACAGTGAGTCCAGAGAGTGCACTGGCACCACTGGGGATGCAATGCAGTGAGTCCAGAGAGTGCATTGGCACCACTGGGGATGCAGTGCAGTGAGTCCAGAGAGTGCACTGGCACCATTGGAGATGCAGTGCAGTGAGTCCAGAGAGTGCACTGGCACCACTGTGGATGCACTGCAGTGAGTCCAGAGAGTGCACTGGCACCACTGGGGATGCAGTGCAGTGAGTCCAGAGAGTGCACTGGCACCACTGGGGATGCACTGCAGTGAGTCCAGAGAGTTCACTGGCACCACTGGAGATGCACAGCAGTGAGTCCAGAGAGTGCATTGGCACCACTGGGGATGCAGTGCAGTGAGTCCAGAGAGTGCACTGGCACCACTTGGGATGCAGTGCAGTGAGTCCAGAGTGTGCACTGGCACAACTGGGAATGCAGTACAGTGAGTCCAGAGAGTGCACTGGCACCACTGGGGATGCAGTGCAGTGAGTCCAGAGAGTGCACTGGCACCGCTGGGGATGCAGTGCAGTGAGTCCAGAGAGTGCACTGGCACCACTGGGGATGCACTGCAGTGAGTCCAGAGAGTTCACTGGCACCACTGGAGATGCACTTCAGTGAGTGCAGAGACTGCACTGGCACCACTGGGGATGCAGTGCAGTGAGTCCAGTGAGTGTACTGGCACCACTGGGGATGCACTGCAGTGAGTCCAGAGAGTGCATTGGCACCACTTGGGATGCACTGCAGTGAGTCCAGAGAGTGCACTTGCACCACTGGGGATGCAGTGCAGTGAGTCCAGAGAGTGCACTGGCACCACTGGGGATGCAGTGCAGTGAGTCCAGAGAGTGTACTGGCACCAATGGGGATGCACTTCAGTGAGTCCACAGAGTGCACTGGCACCACTGGGGATGCAGTGCAGTGAGTCCAGAGAGTGCACTGGCACCATTGGAGATGCAGTGCAGTGAGTCCAGAGAGTGCACTGGCACCACTGGGGATGCACTGCAGTGAGTCCAGAGAGTTCACTGGCACCACTGGGGATGCACTTCAGTGAGTGCAGAGACTGCACTGGCACCACTGGGGATGCAGTGCAGTGAGTCCAGTGAGTGCAGTGGCACCACTGGGGATGCAATGCAGTGAGTCCAGAGAGTGCATTGGCACCACTTGGGATGCACTGCAGTGAGTCCAGAGAGTGCACTTGCACCACTGGGGATGCAGTGCAGTGAGTCCAGAGAGTGCACTGGCACCACTGGGGATGCGGTGCAGTGAGTCCAGAGAGTGCACTGGCACCAATGGGGATGCACAGCAGTGAGTCCACAGAGTGCACTGGCACCACTGGGGATGCAGAGCAGTGAGTCCACAGAGTGCACAGGCACCACTGGGGATGCAGTGCAGTGAGTCCAGAGAGTGCACTGGCACCACTGGGGATGCAGTACAGTGAGTCCAGAGAGTGCACTGGCACCACTGGGGATGCAATGCAGTGAGTCCAGAGAGTGCATTGGCACCACTGGGGATGCAGTGCAGTGAGTCCAGAGAGTGCACTGGCACCATTGGAGATGCAGTGCAGTGAGTCCAGAGAGTGCACTGGCACCACTGTGGATGCACTGCAGTGAGTCCAGAGAGTGCACTGGCACCACTGGGGATGCAGTGCAGTGAGTCCAGAGAGTGCACTGGCACCACTGGGGATGCACTGCAGTGAGTCCAGAGAGTTCACTGGCACCACTGGAGATGCACAGCAGTGAGTCCAGAGAGTGCATTGGCACCACTGGGGATGCACAGCAGTGAGTCCAGAGAGTGCATTGGCACCACTGGGGATGCAGTGCAGTGAGTCCAGAGTGTGCACTGGCACAACTGGGAATGCAGTACAGTGAGTCCAGAGAGTGCACTGGCACCACTGGGGATGCACTGCAGTGAGTCCAGAGAGTGCACTGGCACCGCTGGGGATGCAGTGCAGTGAGTCCAGAGAGTGCACTAGCACCACTGGGGATGCAGTGCAGTCAGTCCAGTGAGTGTACTGGCACCACTGGGGATGCACTGCAGTGAGTCCAGAGAGTGCACTGGCACCACTGATAATGCACTTCAGTGAGTCCAGAGAGTGCACTGGCACCACTGGGGGTGCAGTACAGTGAGTCCAGAGAGTGCACTGGCACCACTGGGGATGCACTTCAGTGAGTCCAGAGAGTGCACGGGCTCCACTGGGAATGCACTGCAGTGAGTCCACAGAGTGCACTGGCACCACTGGGGATGCAGTGCAGTGAGTCCAGAGAGTGCACTGGCTCCACTGGGGATGCAGTGCAGTGAGTCCAGAGAGTGGACTGGCACCACTGGAGATGCAGTGCAGTGAGTCCACAGAGTGCACTAGCACCACTGGGGATGCAGTGCAGTGAGTCCAGAGAGTGCACTGGCAACACTGGGGATGCACTGCAGTGAGTCCAGAGAGTGCACTGGCACCACTGGGGATGCAGTGCAGTGAGTCCAGAGTGTGCACTGGCACCACTGGGAATGTAGTGCAGTGAGTCCAGAGATCGCACTGGCACCACATGGGGATGCAGTGCAGTGAGTCCAGAGAGTGCACTGGCACCACTGGGGATGCACTGCAGTGAGTCCAGAGAGTGCACTGGCACCACTGGGGATGCAGTGCAGTGAGTCCAGAGAGTGCACTGGCACCACTGGGGATGCAGTGCAGTGAGTCCAGAGAGTGCACTGGCACCAGAGGGAATGCACTGCAGTGAGTCCAGTGAGTGCACTGGCACCACTGGGGATGCAGTGCAGTGAGTGCAGGGAGTGCACTGGCAGCACTGGGGATGCAGTGCAGTGAGTCCAGAGAGTGCAGTGGCACCACTGGGGATGCAGTGCAGTGAGTCCAGAGAGTGCACAGGCAGCACTGGGGATGCAGTGCAGTGAGTCCAGAGAGTGCTCTGGCACCACTGGGGTTGCAGTGCAGTGAGTCCAGAGAGTGCACTGGCACCACTGGGGATGCACTGCAGTGAGTCCACAGAGTTCACTGGCACCACTGGAGATGCACTTCAGTGAGTGCAGAGACTGCACTGGCACCACTGGGGATGCAGTGCAGTGAGTCCAGTGAGTGTACTGGCACCACTGGGGATGCACTGCAGTGAGTCCAGAGATTGCATTGGCACCACTTGGGATGCACTGCAGTGAGTCCAGAGAGTGCACTTGCACCACTGGGGATGCAGTGCAGTGAGTCCAGAGAGTGCACTGACACCACTGGGGATGCAGTGCAGTGAGTCCAGAGAGTGCTCTGGCACCACTGGGGATGCAGTACAGTGAGTCCAGAGAGTGCACTGGCACCACTGGGGATGCACAGCAGTGAGTCCAGAGAGTGCATTGGCACCACTGGGGATGCAGTGCAGTGAGTCCAGAGAGTGCACTGGCACCATTGGAGATGCAGTGCAGTGAGTCCAGAGAGTGCACTGGCACCACTGGGGATGCAGAGCAGTGAGTCCACAGAGTGCACAGGCACCACTGGGGATGCAGTGCAGTGAGTCCAGAGAGTGCACTGGCACCACTGGGGATGCAGTACAGTGAGTCCAGAGAGTGCACTGGCACCACTGGGGATGCAATGCAGTGAGTCCAGAGAGTGCATTGGCACCACTGGGGATGCAGTGCAGTGAGTCCAGAGAGTGCACTGGCACCATTGGAGATGCAGTGCAGTGAGTCCAGAGAGTGCACTGGCACCACTGTGGATGCACTGCAGTGAGTCCAGAGAGTGCACTGGCACCACTGGGGATGCAGTGCAGTGAGTCCAGAGAGTGCACTGGCACCACTGGGGATGCACTGCAGTGAGTCCAGAGAGTTCACTGGCACCACTGGAGATGCACAGCAGTGAGTCCAGAGAGTGCATTGGCACCACTGGGGATGCAGTGCAGTGAGTCCAGAGAGTGCACTGGCACCACTTGGGATGCAGTGCAGTGAGTCCAGAGTGTGCACTGGCACAACTGGGAATGCAGTACAGTGAGTCCAGAGAGTGCACTGGCACCACTGGGGATGCAGTGCAGTGAGTCCAGAGAGTGCACTGGCACCGCTGGGGATGCAGTGCAGTGAGTCCAGAGAGTGCACTGGCACCACTGGGGATGCACTGCAGTGAGTCCAGAGAGTTCACTGGCACCACTGGAGATGCACTTCAGTGAGTGCAGAGACTGCACTGGCACCACTGGGGATGCAGTGCAGTGAGTCCAGTGAGTGTACTGGCACCACTGGGGATGCACTGCAGTGAGTCCAGAGAGTGCATTGGCACCACTTGGGATGCACTGCAGTGAGTCCAGAGAGTGCACTTGCACCACTGGGGATGCAGTGCAGTGAGTCCAGAGAGTGCACTGGCACCACTGGGGATGCAGTGCAGTGAGTCCAGAGAGTGTACTGGCACCAATGGGGATGCACTTCAGTGAGTCCACAGAGTGCACTGGCACCACTGGGGATGCAGTGCAGTGAGTCCAGAGAGTGCACTGGCACCATTGGAGATGCAGTGCAGTGAGTCCAGAGAGTGCACTGGCACCACTGGGGATGCACTGCAGTGAGTCCAGAGAGTTCACTGGCACCACTGGGGATGCACTTCAGTGAGTGCAGAGACTGCACTGGCACCACTGGGGATGCAGTGCAGTGAGTCCAGTGAGTGCAGTGGCACCACTGGGGATGCAATGCAGTGAGTCCAGAGAGTGCATTGGCACCACTTGGGATGCACTGCAGTGAGTCCAGAGAGTGCACTTGCACCACTGGGGATGCAGTGCAGTGAGTCCAGAGAGTGCACTGGCACCACTGGGGATGCGGTGCAGTGAGTCCAGAGAGTGCACTGGCACCAATGGGGATGCACAGCAGTGAGTCCACAGAGTGCACTGGCACCACTGGGGATGCAGAGCAGTGAGTCCACAGAGTGCACAGGCACCACTGGGGATGCAGTGCAGTGAGTCCAGAGAGTGCACTGGCACCACTGGGGATGCAGTACAGTGAGTCCAGAGAGTGCACTGGCACCACTGGGGATGCAATGCAGTGAGTCCAGAGAGTGCATTGGCACCACTGGGGATGCAGTGCAGTGAGTCCAGAGAGTGCACTGGCACCATTGGAGATGCAGTGCAGTGAGTCCAGAGAGTGCACTGGCACCACTGTGGATGCACTGCAGTGAGTCCAGAGAGTGCACTGGCACCACTGGGGATGCAGTGCAGTGAGTCCAGAGAGTGCACTGGCACCACTGGGGATGCACTGCAGTGAGTCCAGAGAGTTCACTGGCACCACTGGAGATGCACAGCAGTGAGTCCAGAGAGTGCATTGGCACCACTGGGGATGCACAGCAGTGAGTCCAGAGAGTGCATTGGCACCACTGGGGATGCAGTGCAGTGAGTCCAGAGTGTGCACTGGCACAACTGGGAATGCAGTACAGTGAGTCCAGAGAGTGCACTGGCACCACTGGGGATGCAGTGCAGTGAGTCCAGAGAGTGCACTGGCACCGCTGGGGATGCAGTGCAGTGAGTCCAGAGAGTGCACTGGCACCACTGGGGATGCACTGCAGTGAGTCCAGAGAGTTCACTGGCACCACTGGAGATGCACTTCAGTGAGTGCAGAGAATGCACTGGCACCACTGGGGATGCAGTGCAGTGAGTCCAGTGAGTGTACTGGCACCACTGGGGATGCACTGCAGTGAGTCCAGTGAGTGCAGTGGCACCACTGGGGATGCAGTGCAGTGAGTGCAGGGAGTGCACTGGCACCACTGGGGATGCAGTGCAGTGAGTCCAGAGAGTGCAGTGGCACCACTGGGGATGCACTGCAGTGAGTCCAGAGAGTGCAGTGTCACCACTGGGGATGCAGTGCAGTGAGTCCAGAGAGTTCACTGGCACCACTGGGGATGCACTTCAGTGAGTCCAGAGAGTGCACTGGCACCACTGGGGATGCACTGCAGTGAGTCCAGAGAGTGCATTGGCACCACTGGGGATGCACTGCAGTGAGTCCAGAGAGTGCACTTGCACCACTGGGGATGCAGTGCAGTGAGTCCAGAGAGTGCACTGGCACCACTGGGGATGCAGTGCAGTGAGTCCAGAGAGTGCACTGGCACCAATGGGGATGCAGTGCAGTGAGTCCAGAGAGTGCACTGGCACCAATGGGGATGCAGTGCAGTGAGTCCACAGAGTGCACTGGCACCACTGGGGATGCAGTGCAGTGAGTCCAGAGAGTGCACTGGCACCACTGGGGATGCAGTGCAGTGAGTCCAGAGAGTGCACTGGCACCACTGGGGATGCACTGCAGTGAGTCCAGAGAGTTCACTGGCACCACTGGAGATGCACTTCAGTGAGTGCAGAGACTGCACTGGCACCACTGGGGATGCAGTGCAGTGAGTCCAGTGAGTGTACTGGCACCACTGGGGATGCACTGCAGTGAGTCCAGAGATTGCATTGGCACCACTTGGGATGCACTGCAGTGAGTCCAGAGAGTGCACTTGCACCACTGGGGATGCAGTGCAGTGAGTCCAGAGAGTGCACTGACACCACTGGGGATGCAGTGCAGTGAGTCCAGAGAGTGCTCTGGCACCACTGGGGATGCAGTACAGTGAGTCCAGAGAGTGCACTGGCACCACTGGGGATGCACAGCAGTGAGTCCAGAGAGTGCATTGGCACCACTGGGGATGCAGTGCAGTGAGTCCAGAGAGTGCACTGGCACCATTGGAGATGCAGTGCAGTGAGTCCAGAGAGTGCACTGGCACCACTGGGGATGCAGAGCAGTGAGTCCACAGAGTGCACAGGCACCACTGGGGATGCAGTGCAGTGAGTCCAGAGAGTGCACTGGCACCACTGGGGATGCAGTACAGTGAGTCCAGAGAGTGCACTGGCACCATTGGAGATGCAGTGCAGTGAGTCCAGAGAGTGCACTGGCACCACTGTGGATGCACTGCAGTGAGTCCAGAGAGTGCACTGGCACCACTGGGGATGCAGTGCAGTGAGTCCAGAGAGTGCACTGGCACCACTGGGGATGCACTGCAGTGAGTCCAGAGAGTTCACTGGCACCACTGGAGATGCACAGCAGTGAGTCCAGAGAGTGCACTGGCACCACTGGGGATGCACAGCAGTGAGTCCAGAGAGTGCATTGGCACCACTGGGGATGCAGTGCAGTGAGTCCAGAGTGTGCACTGGCACAACTGGGAATGCAGTACAGTGAGTCCAGAGAGTGCACTGGCACCACTGGGGATGCAGTGCAGTGAGTCCAGAGAGTGCACTGGCACCGCTGGGGATGCAGTGCAGTGAGTCCAGAGAGTGCACTGGCACCACTGGGGATGCACTGCAGTGAGTCCAGAGAGTTCACTGGCACCACTGGAGATGCACTTCAGTGAGTGCAGAGAATGCACTGGCACCACTGGGGATGCAGTGCAGTGAGTCCAGTGAGTGTACTGGCACCACTGGGGATGCACTGCAGTGAGTCCAGAGAGTGCATTGGCACCACTTGGGATGCACTGCAGTGAGTCCAGAGAGTGCACTTGCACCACTGGGGATGCAGTGCAGTGAGTCCAGAGAGTGCACTGGCACCACTGGGGATGCAGTGCAGTGAGTCCAGAGAGTGTACTGGCACCAATGGGGATGCACTTCAGTGAGTCCACAGAGTGCACTGGCACCACTGGGGATGCAGTGCAGTGAGTCCAGAGAGTGCACTGGCACCATTGGAGATGCAGTGCAGTGAGTCCAGAGAGTGCACTGGCACCACTGGGGATGCAGTGCAGTGAGTCCAGAGAGTGCACTGGCACCACTGGGGATGCACTGCAGTGAGTCCAGAGAGTTCACTGGCACCTCTGGGGATGCACTTCAGTGAGTGCAGAGACTGCACTGGCACCACTGGGGATGCAGTGCAGTGAGTCCAGTGAGTGCAGTGGCACCACTGGGGATGCAATGCAGTGAGTCCAGAGAGTGCATTGGCACCACTTGGGATGCACTGCAGTGAGTCCAGAGAGTGCACTTGCACCACTGGGGATGCAGTGCAGTGAGTCCAGAGAGTGCACTGGCACCACTGGGGATGCGGTGCAGTGAGTCCAGAGAGTGCACTGGCACCAATGGGGATGCACAGCAGTGAGTCCACAGAGTGCACTGGCACCACTGGGGATGCAGTACAGTGAGTCCAGAGAGTGCACTGGCACCACTGGGGATGCACTGCAGTGAGTCCAGAGAGTGCTCTTGCACCACTGGCGATGCAGTGCAGTGAGTCCAGAGAGTGCACTAGCACCACTGGGGATGCAGTGCAGTCAGTCCAGTGAGTGTACTGGCACCACTGGGGATGCACTGCAGTGAGTCCAGAGAGTGCACTGGCACCACTGAGAATGCACTTCAGTGAGTCCAGAGAGTGCACTGGCACCACTGGGGATGCAGTGCAGTGAGTCCAGAGAGTGCACTGGCACCACTGGGGATGCACTTCAGTGAGTCCAGAGAGTGCACGGGCTCCACTGGGAATGCACTGCAGTGAGTCCACAGAGTGCACTGGCACCACTGGGGATGCAGTGCAGTGAGTCCAGAGAGTGCACTGGCTCCACTGGGGATGCAGTGCAGTGAGTCCACAGAGTGCACTAGCACCACTGGGGATGCAGTGCAGTGAGTCCAGAGAGTGCACTGGCAACACTGGGGATGCACTGCAGTGAGTCCAGAGAGTGCACTGGCACCACTGGGGATGCAGTGCAGTGAGTCCAGAGAGGGCACTGGCACCACTGGGAATGTAGTGCAGTGAGTCCAGAGATCGCACTGGCACCACTGGGGATGCAGTGCAGTGAGTCCAGAGAGTGCACTGGCACCACTGGGGATGCACTGCAGTGAGTCCAGAGAGTGCACTGGCACCACTGGGGATGCACTGCAGTGAGTCCAGAGAGTGCACTGGCACCACTGGGGATGCAGTGCAGTGAGTCCAGAGAGTGCACTGGCACCAGAGGGAATGCACTGCAGTGAGTCCAGTGAGTGCAGTGGCACCACTGGGGATGCAGTGCAGTGAGTGCAGGGAGTGCACTGGCACCACTGGGGATGCAGTGCAGTGAGTCCAGAGAGTGCAGTGGCACCACTGGGGATGCACTGCAGTGAGTCCAGAGAGTGCAGTGTCACCACTGGGGATGCAGTGCAGTGAGTCCAGAGAGTTCACTGGCACCACTGGGGATGCACTTCAGTGAGTCCAGAGAGTGCACTGGCACCACTGGGGATGCACTGCAGTGAGTCCAGAGAGTGCATTGGCACCACTTGGGATGCACTGCAGTGAGTCCAGAGAGTGCACTTGCACCACTGGGGATGCAGTGCAGTGAGTCCAGAGAGTGCACTGGCACCACTGGGGATGCAGTGCAGTGAGTCCAGAGAGTGCACTGGCACCAATGGGGATGCAGTGCAGTGAGTCCACAGAGTGCACTGGCACCACTGGGGATGCACTGCAGTGAGTCCAGAGAGTGCACTGGCACCATTGGAGATGCAGTGCAGTGAGTCCAGAGAGTGCACTGGCACCACTGGGGATGCAGTGCAGTGAGTCCAGAGAGTGCACTGGCACCACTTGGGATGCACTGCAGTGAGTCCAGAGAGTTCACTGGCACCACTGGGGATGCACTTCAGTGAGTGCAGAGACTTCACTGGCACCACTGGGGATGCAGTGCAGTGAGTACAGTGAGTGTACTGGCACCACTGGGGATGCACTGCAGTGAGTCCAGAGAGTGCATTGGCACCACTTGGGATGCACTGCAGTGAGTCCAGAGAGTGCACTTGCACCACTGGGGATGCAGTGCAGTGAGTCCAGAGAGTGCACTGGCACCACTGGGGATGCGGTGCAGTGAGTCCAGAGAGTGCACTGGCACCAATGGGGATGCACAGCAGAGAGTCCACAGAGTGCACTGGCACCACTGGGGATGCGGTACAGTGAGTCCAGAGAGTGCACTGGCACCACTGGAGATGCACTGCAGTGAGTCCAGAGAGTGCTCTTGCACCATTGGCGATGCAGTGCAGTGAGTCCAGAGAGTGCACTAGCACCACTGGGGATGCAGTGCAGTGAGTCCAGAGAGTGCACTGGCAACACTGGGGATGCACTGCAGTGAGTCCAGAGAGTGCACTGGCACCACTGGGGATGCAGTGCAGTGAGTCCAGAGTGTGCACTGGCACCACTGGGAATGTAGTGCAGTGAGTCCAGAGATCGCACTGGCACCACTGGGGATGCACTGCAGTGAGTCCAGAGAGTGCACTGGCACCACTGGGGATGCACTGCAGTGAGTCCAGAGAGTGCACTGGCACCACTGGGGATGCAGTGCAGTGAGTCCAGAGAGTGCACTGGCACCAGAGGGAATGCACTGCAGTGAGTCCAGTGAGTGCACTGGCACCACTGGGGATGCAGTGCAGTGAGTGCAGGGAGTGCACTGGCACCACTGGGGATGCAGTGCAGCGAGTCCAGAGAGTGCAGTGGCACCACTGGGGATGCAGTGCAGTGAGTCCAGAGAGTGCACAGGCAGCACGGGGGATGCAGTGCAGTGAGTCCAGAGAGTGCTCTGGCACCACTGGGGATGCAGTGCAGTGAGTCCAGAGAGTGCACTGGCACCACTGGTGATGCACTGCAGTTACTCCAGAGAGTGCACTGGCACCACTGGGGATGCGGTGCGGTGAGTCCAGAGAGTGCACTGGCACCACTGGTGATGCACTGCAGTGAGTCCAGAGAGTGCAATGGCACCACTGAGAATGCACTTCAGTGAGTCCAGAGAGCGCACTGGCACCACTGGGGATGCAGTGCAGTGAGTCCAGAGAGTGCACTGGCACCACTGAGAATGCACTTCAGTGAGTCCAAAGAGTGCACTGGCACCACTGGGGATGCACTGCAGTGAGTCCAGAGAGTGCACTAGCAGCACTGGGAATGTAGTGCAGTGAATCCAGTGAGTGCACTGGCACCAGTGGGGATGCACTGCAGTGAGTCCAGAGAGTGCACTGGCACCCCTGGGGATGCACTGCAGTGAGCCCAGAGAGTGCACTGGCACCACTGGAGATGCAGTACAGTGAGTCCAGTGAATTCACTGGCAACACTGGGGATGCAGTGCAGTGAGTCCAGAGAGTGCACTGGCACCACTGGTGATGCAGTATAGTGAGTCCAGTGAGTGCACTGGCACCACTGGGGATGCAGTGCAGTGAGTCCAGAGAGTGCACTGCCACCACTGGGGATGCACTGCAGTGAGTCCAGAGAGTGCACTGGCACCACTGATGATGCAGTACAGTGAGTCCAGTGAGTGCACTGGCACCACTGGGGATGTAGTGCAGTGACTCGAGAGAGTGCACTGGCACCACTGGGGATGCAGTGCAGTGACTCCAGAGAGTGCACTGGCACCACTTGGGATGCAGTGCAGTGAGTCCAGAGAGTGCACTGGCACCACTGGGGATGCAGTGCAGTGAGTCCAGAGAGTGCATTGGCACCACTGGGGATGCAGTGCAGTGAGTCCAGAGAGTGCACTGGCACCACTGGGGATGCAGTGCAGTGAGTCCACAGAGTGCATTGGTATCACTGGGGATGCAGTGCAGTGAGTCCAGAGAGTGCACTGGCACCACTGGGGATGCACTGCAGTGAGTCCAGAGAGTTCACTGGCACCACTGGGGATGCAGTGCAGTGAGTCCAGAGAGTGCACTGGCACCACTGGGGATGCACTGCAGTGAGTCCAGAGAGTGCACTGGCACCACTGGGGATGCACTGCAGTGAGTCCACAGAGTGCACTGGCACCACTGAGAATGCACTTCAGTGAGTCCAGAGAGTGCACTGGTACCACTGGGGATGCACTGCAGTGAGTCCAGAGAGTGCACTAGCACCACTGGGGATGCAGTGCAGTGAATCCAGTGAGTGCACTGGCACCACTGGTGATGCAGTGCAGTGAGTCAAGAGAGTGCATTGGCACCACTGGGGATGCAGTGCAGTGAGTCCAGAGAGTGCACTGGCACCACTGGGGATACACTGCAGTGAGTCCACAGAGTGCACTGGTACCACTGGGGATGCAGTGCAGTGAGTCCAGAGAGTGCACTGGCACCACTGGGGATGCACTGCAGTGAGTCCAGAGAGTGCACTGGCACCACTGGGGATGCAGTGCAGTGAGTCCAGAGAGTGCACTGGCACCACTGGGGATGCAGTGCAGTGAGTCCAGAGAGTGCACTGGCACCACTGGGGATGCACTGCAGTGAGTCCAGAGAGTGCACTGGCACCAGTGGGGATGCACTGCAGTGAGTCCAGAGAGCGCACTGGCACCACTGGGGATGCACTGCAGTGAGTCCAGAGAGTGCACTGGCACCACTGAGAATGCAATTCAGTGAGTCCAGAGAGTGCACTGGTACCACTGGGGATGCACTGCAGTGAGTCCAGAGAGTGCACTAGCACCACTGGGGATGCAGTTCAGTGAATCCAGTGAGTGCACTGGCACCACTGGGGATGCAGTGCAGTGAGTCAAGAGAGTGCACTGGCACCACTGGGGATGCACTGCAGTGAGCCCAGAGAGTGCACTGGCACCACTGGGGATGCGGTGCCGGGAGTCCAGAGAGTGCACTCGCACCACTGGGGATGCAGTGCAGTGAGTCCAGAGAGTGCACTGGCACCACTGGGGATGCAGTGCAGTGAGTCCAGAGAGTGCACTGGCACCACTGGGGATGCAGTGCAGTGAGTCCAGAGAGTGCACTGGCACCACTGGGGATGCAGTGCAGTGAGTCCAGAGAGTGCACTGGCACCACTGGGGATGCACTGCAGTGAGTCCAGAGAGCGCACTGGCACCACTGGGGATGCACTGCAGTGAGTCCACAGAGTGCACTGGCACCACTGAGAATGCACTTCAGTGAGTCCAGAGTCCACTGGTACCACTGGGGATGCACTGCAGTGAGTCCAGAGAGTGCACTAGCACCACTGGGGATGCAGTGCAGTGAATCCAGTGAGTGCAGTGGCACCACTCGGGATGCAGTGCAGTGAGTCCAGAGAGTGCACTGGCACCACTGGGGATGCACTGCAGTGAGTCCAGAGAGTGCACTGGCACCACTGGGGATGCACTGCAGTGAGTCCAGAGAGTGTACTGGCACCACTGGGGATGCACTGCAGTGAGTCCAGAGAGTGCACTGGCACCACTGAGAATGCACTTCAGTGAGTCCAGAGAGCGCACTGGCAATACTGGGGATGCAGTGCAGTGAGTCCAGAGAGTGCACTGGCACCACTGAGAATGCACTTCAGTGAGTCCAAAGAGTGCACTGGCACCACTGGGGATGAACTGCAGTGAGTCCAGAGAGTGCACTAGCACCACTGGGAATGTAGTGCAGTGAATCCAGTGAGTGCACTGGCACCAGTGGGGATGCACTGCAGTGAGTCCAGAGAGTGCACTGGCACCACTGGGGATGCACTGCAGTGAGCCCAGAGAGTGCACTGGCACCACTGGAGATGCAGTACAGTGAGTCCAGTGAATGCACTGGCAACACTGGGGATGCAGTGCAGTGAGTCCAGAGAGTGCACTGGCACCACTGGGGATGCAGTATAGTGAGTCCAGAGAGTGCACTGGCACCACTGGGGATGCACTGCAGTGAGTCCAGTGAGTGCACTGCCACCACTGGGGATGCACTGCAGTGAGTCCAGAGAGTGCACTGGCACCACTGATGATGCAGTACAGTGAGTCCAGTGAGTGCACTGGCACCACTGGGGATGTAGTGCAGTGACTCGAGAGAGAGCACTGGCACCACTGGGGATGCAGTGCAGTGAGTCCAGAGAGTGCACTGGCACCACTTGGGATGCAGTGCAGTGAGTCCAGAGAGTGCACTGGCACCACTGGGGATGCAGTGCAGTGAGTCCAGAGAGTGCATTGGCACCACTGGGGATGCAGTGCAGTGAGTCCAGAGAGTGCACTGGCACCACTGGGGATGCACTGCAGTGAGTCCACAGAGTGCACTGGTACCACTGGGGATGCAGTGCAGTGAGTCCAGAGAGTGCACTGGCACCACTGGGGATGCACTGCAGTGAGTCCAGAGAGTGCACTGGCACCACTGGGGATGCAGTGCAGTGAGTCCAGAGAGTGCACTGGCACCACTGGGGATGCAGTGCAGTGAGTCCAGAGAGTGCACTGGCACCACTGGGGATGCACTGCAGTGAGTCCAGAGAGCGCACTGGCACCACTGGGGATGCACTGCAGTGAGTCCAGAGAGTGCACTGGCACCACTGAGAATGCACTTCAGTGAGTCCAGAGAGTGCACTGGTACCACTGGGGATGCACTGCAGTGAGTCCAGAGAGTGCACTGGCACCACTGGGGATGCAGTGCAGTGAATCCAGTGAGTGCACTGGCACCACTGGGGATGCAGTGCAGTGAGTCAAGAGAGTGCACTGGCACCACTGGGGATGCACTGCAGTGAGCCCAGAGAGTGCACTGGCACCACTGGGGATGCGGTGCCGGGAGTCCAGAGAGTGCACTGGCACCACTGGGGATGCAGTGCAGTGAGTCCAGAGAGTGCACTGGCACCACTGGGGATGCACTGCAGTGAGTCCAGAGAGTGCTCTGGCACCACTGGGGATGCACTGCAGTGAGTCCAGAGAGTGCACTGGCACCACTGGGGATGCAGTGCAGTGAGTCCAGAGAGGGCACTGGCACCACTGGTGATGCACTGCAGTTACTCCAGAGAGTGGACTGGCACCACTGGGGATGCGGTGCGGTGAGTCCAGAGAGTGCACTGGCACCACTGGGGATGCAGTGCAGTCAGTCCAGTGAGTGTACTGGCACCACTGGGGATGCACTGCAGTGAGTCCAGAGAGTGCACTGGCACCACTGGGGATGCACTGCAGTGAGTCCAGAGAGTGCACTGGCACCACTGGGGATGCACTGCAGTGAGTCCACAGAGTGCACAGGCACCACTGGGGATGCAGTGCAGTGACTCCAGAGAGTGCACTGGCACCACTGGGGATGCACTTCAGTGAGTCCAGAGAGTGCACTGGCACCACTGGGGATGCAGTGCAGTGAGTCCAGAGAGTGCATTGGCACCACTGGGGATGCAGTGCAGTGAGTCCAGAGAGTGCACTGGCACCACTGGGGATGCACTGCAGTGAGTCCACAGAGTGCACTGGTACCACTGGGGATGCAGTGCAGTGAGTCCAGAGAGTGCACTGGCACCACTGGGGATGCACTGCAGTGAGTCCAGAGAGTGCACTGGCACCACTGGGGATGCAGTGCAGTGAGTCCAGAGAGTGCACTGGCACCACTGGGGATGCAGTGCAGTGAGTCCAGAGAGTGCACTGGCAGCACTGGGGATGCAGTGCAGTGAGTCCAGAGAGTGCACTGGCACAACAGGGGATGCACTGCAGTGAGTCCAGAGAGCGCACTGGCACCACTGGGGATGCACTGCAGTGAGTCCACAGAGTGCACTGGCACCACTGAGAATGCACTTCAGTGAGTCCAGAGAGTGCACTGGTACCACTGGGGATGCACTGCAGTGAGTCCAGAGAGTGCACTAGCACCACTGGGGATGCAGTGCAGTGAATCCAGTGAGTGCACTGGCACCACTGGGGATGCACTGCAGTGAGCCCAGAGAGTGCACTGGCACCACTGGGGATGCGGTGCCGGGAGTCCAGAGAGTGCACTGGCACCACTGGGGATGCAGTGCAGTGAGTCCAGAGAGTGCACTGGCACCACTGGGGATGCACTGCAGTGAGTCCAGAGAGTACTCTGGCACCACTGGGGATGCAGTGCAGTGAGTCCAGAGAGTGCACTGGCACCACTGGGGATGCAGTGCAGTGAGTCCAGAGAGTGCACTGGCACCACTGGGGATGCACTGCAGTTACTCCAGAGAGTGCACTGGCACCACTGGGGATGCAGTGCGGTGAGTCCAGAGAGTGCACTGGCACCACTGGGGATGCAGTGCAGTCAGTCCAGTGAGTGTACTGGCACCACTGGGGAAACACTGCAGTGAGTCCAGAGAGTGCACTGGCACCACTGAGAATGCCCTTCAGTGAGTCCAGAGAGTGCACTGGCACCACTGGGGATGCAGTGCAGTGAGTCCACAGAGTGCACTAGCACCACTGGGGATGCAGTGCAGTGAGTCCAGAGAGTGCACTGGCACCACTGGGGATGCACTTCAGTGAGTCCAGAGAGTGCACGCGCTCCACTGGGGATGCAGTACAGTGAGTCCAGAGAGTGCACTGGCACCACTGGGGATGCAGTGCAGTTAGTCCAGAGAGTGCACTGGCAGCACAGAGGATGCAGTGCAGTGAGTCCAGAGAGTGCTCTGGCACCACTGGGGATGCAGTGCAGTGAGTCCAGAGAGTGCACTGGCACCACTGGGGATGCAGTGAAGTGAGTCCAGAGAGTGCACTGGCACCACTGGGGATGCACTTCAATGCGTCCAGAGAGTGCACTGGCACCACTGGTGATGCACTGCAGTGAGTCCAGAGAGTGCACTGGCACCACTGGGGATGCACTGCAGTGAGTCCAGAGAGTGCACTGGCACCACTGGGGATGCAGTGCAGTGAGTCCAGAGAGTGCACTGGCTCCAGAGGGAATGCACTGCAGTGAGTCCAGTGAGTGCACTGGCACCACTGGGGATGCAGTGCAGTGAGTGCAGAGACTGCACTGGCACCACTGGACATGCAGTGCAGTGAGTCCAGAGAGTGCACTGGCACCACTGGGGATGCAGTGCAGTGAGTCCAGAGAGTGCACTGGCACCACTGGGGATGCACTGCAGTGAGTCCACAGAGTGCACTGGCAATACTGGGGATGCAGTGCAGTGAGTCCAGAGAGTGCACTGGCACCACTGGGGCTGCAGTGCAGTGAGTCCAGAGAGTGCACTGGCACCACTGGGGATGCAGTGCAGTGAGTCCAGAGAGTGCTCTGGCACCACTGGGGATGCACTGAAGTGAGTCCAGAGAGTGCACTGGCACCACTGGGGATGCAGTGCAGTGAGTCCAGAGAGTGCACTGGCAACACTGGGGTTGCACTGCAGTGAGTCCAGAGAGTGCTCTGGCACCACTGGGGATGCAGTGCAGTGAGTCCAGAGAGTGCACTGGCACCACTGGGGATGCAGTGCAGTGAGTACAGAGAGTGCACTGGCACCACTGGGGATGCACTGCAGTTACTCCAGAGAGTGCACTGGCACCACTGGGGATGCACTGCAGTGAGTCCAGAGAGTGCACTGGCACCACTGGGGATGCAGTGCATTCAGTCCAGTGAGTGTACTGGCACTACTGGGGAAACACTGCAGTGAGTCCAGAGAGTGCACTGGCACCACTGGGGATGCAGTGCAGTGAGTCCACAGAGTGCACTAGCACCACTGGGGATGCAGTGCAGTGAGTCCAGAGAGTGCACTGGCACCACTGGGGATGCACTTCAGTGAGTCCAGAGAGTGCACGCGCTCCACTGGGGATGCGGTGCCGGGAGTCCAGAGAGTGCACTGGCACCACTGGGGATGCAGTGCAGTGAGTCCAGAGAGTGCACAGGCAGCACAGAGGATGCAGTGCAGTGAGTCCAGAGAGTGCTCTGGCACCACTGGGGATGCAGTGCAGTGAGTCCAGAGAGTGCACTAGCACCACTGGGGATGCAGTGCAGTGAGTCCAGAGAGTGCACTGGCACCACTGGGGATGCACTTCAATGAGTCCAGAGAGTGCACTGGCACCACTGGTGATGCACTGCAGTGAGTCCAGAGAGTGCACTGGCACCACTGGGGATGCAGTGCAGTGAGTACAGAGAGTGCACTGGCACCACTGGGGATGCAGTGCAGTGAGTCCAGAGAGTGCACTGGCTCCAGAGGGAATGCACTGCAGTGAGTCCAGTGAGTGCACTGGCACCACTGGGGATGCAGTGCAGTGAGTGCAGAGAGTGCACTGGCACCACTGGACATGCAGTGCAGTGAGTCCAGAGAGTGCAGTGGCACCACTGGGGATGCAGTGCAGTGAGTCCAGAGAGTGCACTGGCACCACTGGGGATGCAGTGCAGTGAGTCCAGAGAGTGCACTGGCAATACTGGGGATGCACTGCAGTGAGTCCAGAGAGTGCACTGGCACCACTGGGGCTGCAGTGCAGTGAGTCCAGAGAGTGCACTGGCACCACTGGGGATGCAGTGCAGTGAGTCCAGAGAGTGCACTGGCAGCACTGGGGATGCAGTGCAGTGAGTCCAGAGAGTGCACTGGCAATACTGGGGATGCAGTGCAGTGAGTCCAGAGAGTGCACTGGCACCACTGGGGCTGCAGTGCAGTGAGTCCAGAGAGTGCACTGGCACCACTGGGGATGCAGTGCAGTGAGTCCAGAGAGTGCTCTGGCACCACTGGGGATGCACTGAAGTGAGTCCAGAGAGTGCACTGGCACCACTGGGGATGCACTTCAGTGAGTCCAGAGAGTGCACTGGCACCACAGGTGATGCACTGCAGTGAGTCCAGAGAGTGCACTGGCACCACTGGGGATGCAGTGCAGTGAGTCCAGAGAGTGCACTGGCACCACTGGGGATGCACTGCAGTGAGTCCAGAGAGTGCACTGGCACCAGAGGGAATGCACTGCAGTGAGTCCAGTGAGTGCACTGGCACCACTGGGTATGCAGTGCAGTGAGTGCAGAGAGTGCACTGGCACAACTGGGGATGCAGTGCAGTGAGTCCAGAGAGTGCAGTGACACCACTGGGGATGCAGTGCAGTGAGTCCAGAGAGTGCACAGGCAGCACTGGGGATGCAGTGCAGTGAGTCCAGAGAGTGCACTGGCACCACTGGGGATGCAGTGCAGTGAGTCCAGAGAGTGCACTGGCACCACTGGGGATGCAGTGCAGTGAGTCCAGTGAGTGTACTGGCACCACTGGGGATGCACTGCAGTGAGTCCAGAGAGTGCACTGGCACCACTGAGAATGCACTTCAGTGAGTCCGAAGAGTGCACTGGCACCACTGGGGATGCACTGCAGTGAGTCCAGAGAGTGCACTAGCACCACTGGGAATGCAGTACAGTGAGTCCAGTGAGTGCACTGGCACCACTGGGGATGCAGTGCAGTGAGTCCAGAGAGTGCATTGGCACCACTGGGGATGCAGTGCAGTGAGTCCAGAGAGTGCACTGGCACCACTGGGGATGCACTGCAGTCACTCCAGAGAGTGCACTGGCACCACTGGTGATGCAGTACAGTGAGTCCAGTGAGCGCACTGGCTCCACTGGGGATGTAGTGCAGTGACTCGAGAGAGTGCACTGGCACCACTGGGGATGCAGTGCAGTGAGTCCAGAGAGTGCACTGGCACCACTTGGGATGCAGTGCAGTGAGTCCAGAGAGTGCACTGGCACCACTGGGGATGCAGTGCAGTGAGTCCAGAGAGTGCATTGGCACCACTGGGGATGCAGTGCAGTGAGTCCAGAGAGTGCACTGGCACCACTGGGGATGCACTGCTGTGAGTCCAGAGAGTGCACTGGCAGCAGTGGGGATGCAGTGCAGTGAGTCCAGAGAGTGCACTGGCACCACTGGGGATGCAGTGCAGTGAGTCCAGAGAGTGCACTGGCACCACTGGGGATGCAGTGCAGTGAGTCCAGAGAGTGCACTGGCACCACTGGGGATGCACTGCAGTGAGTCCAGAGAGTGCACTGGCACCACTGGGGATGCAGTGCAGTGAGTCCAGAGAGTGCACTGGCACCACTGGGGATGCAGTGCAGTGAGTCCAGAGAGTGCACTGGCACCACTGGGGATGCACTGCAGTGAGTCCAGAGAGCGCACTGGCACCACTGGGGATGCACTGCAGTGAGTCCACAGAGTGCACTGGAACCACTGAGAATGCACTTCAGTGAGTCCAGAGAGTGCACTGGCACCACTGGGGATGCAGTGCAGTGAGTCCAGAGAGTGCACTAGCACCACTGGGGAATGCAGTGCAGTGAGTCCAGTGAGTACACTGGCACCACTGGGGATGCAGTGCAGTGAGTCAAGAGAGTGCACTGGCACCACTGGGGATGCACTGCAGTGAGCCCAGAGAGTGCACTGGCACCACTGGGGATGCGGTGCCGGGAGTCCAGAGAGTGCTTTGGCACCACTTCGGATGCACTGCAGTTACTCCAGAGAGTGCACTGGCAGCACCTGGGATGCTGTACAGTGAGTCCAGAGAGTGCACTGGCACCACTGGGGATGCACTGCAGTGCGTCCAGAGAGTGCACTGGCACCACTCAGGGTGCAGTGCGGTGAGTCCAGAGAATGCACTGGCACCAATGGGGATGCAGTGCAGTGAGTCCAGAGAGCGCACTGGCTCCACTGGGGATGCAGTGCAGTCAGTCCTGTGAGTGTACTGGCACCACTGGGGATGCAGTGCAGTGAGTCCAGAGAGTGCACTGGCACCACTGAGAATACACTTCAGTGAGTCCAGAGAGTGTACTGGCACCACTGGGGATGCAGTGCAGTGAGTCCAGAGAGTGCACTGGCACCAACGGGGATGCACTGCAGTGAGTCCAGAGAGTGCACTGGCACCACTGGGGATGCACTTCAGTGAGTCCAGAGAGTGCACGGGCTCCACTGGGGATGCAGTGCAGTGAGTCCAGAGAGTGCACTGGCACCACTGGGGATGCAGTGCAGTGAGTCCAGAGAGTGCACTGACACCACTGGGGATGCAGTGCAGTGAGTCCAGAGAGTGCACTGGCACCACTGGGGATGCACTGCAGTGAGTCCAGAGAGTGCACTGGCACCACTGGGGATGCAGTGCAGTGAGTCCAGAGAGTGCACTGTGAACACTGGGGATGCAGTGCAGTGAGTCCAGAGAGTGCACTGGCACCACTGGGGATGCAGTGCAGTGAGTCCAGAGTGTACACTGGCACCACTGGGGATGCACTGCAGTGAGTCCAGAGATTGCACTGGCACCACTGGGGATGCACTGCAGTGAGTCCAGAGAATGCACTGGCACCACTGGGGATGCAGTGCAGTGAGTCCAGAGAGTGCACTGGCACCACTGGGGATGCAGTGCAGTGAGTCCAGAGAGTGCACTGGCACCAGAGGGAATGCACTGCAGTGAGTCCAGTGAGTGCACTGGCACCACTGTGGATGCACTGCAGTGAGTCCAGAGAGTGCACTGGCACCACTGGGGATGCAGTGCAGTGAGTCCAGAGAGTGCACTGGCACCACTGGGGATGCAGTGCAGTGAGTCCAGAGAGTGCACTGGCACCACTGGGGATGCAGTGCAGTGAGTCCAGAGAGTGCACTGTCACCACTGGGGATGCAGTACAGTGAGTCCACAGAGTGCACTGGTACCAGTGGGGATGCAGTACAGTGAGTCCAGAGAGTGCACTGGCACCACTGGGCATGCAGTGCACTGAGTCCAGAGAGTGCACTGGCACCACTGGGGATGCACTGCAGTGAGTCCAGAGAGTGCTCTGGCACCACTGGGGATGCACTGCAGTGAGTCCAGAGAGTACACTGGCACCACTGGGGATGCAGTGCAGTGAGTACAGAGAGTTCACTGGCACCACTGGGGATGCAGTCCAGTGAGTCCAGTGAGTGCACTGGCACCACTGGGGATGCAGTGCAGTGACTGCAGAGAGTACACTGGCACCACTGGGGATTCACTGCAGTGAGTCCAGAGAGTGCACTGGCACCACCTGTGATGCAGTGCAGTGAGACCAGAGAGTGCACTGGCACCACTGGGGATGCAGTGCAGTGAGTCCAGAGAGTGCACTGGCACCACTGGGGATGCAGTGAAGTGAGTGCAGAGAGTGCACTGGCACCACTGGGGATGCACTGCAGTGAGTCCAGAGAGTGCACTGGCACCACTGGGGATGCACTACAGTGAGTCCAGAGAGTGCACTGGCACCACTGGGGATGCAGTGCAGTGAGTCCAGTGAGTGTACTGGCACCACTGGGGATGCACTTCAGTGAGCCCAGAGAGTGCACTGGCACCACTGAGAATGCACTTCAGTGAGTCCAGAGAGTGCACTGGCACCACTGGGGATGCACTGCAGTGAGTCCAGAGAGTGCACTAGCACCACTGGGGATGCAGTGCAGTGAATCCTGTGAGTACACTGGCACCACTGGGGATGCAGAGCAGTGAGTCCAGAGAGCTCACTGGCACCACTGGGGATGCAGTGCAGTGAGTCCAGAGAGTGCACTGGCACCACTGGAGATGCAGTACAGTGAGTCCAGTGAATGCACTGGAACCACTGGGGATGCAGTACAGTGAGTCCAGAGAGTGCACTGGCACCACTGGTGATGCAGTACAGTGAGTCCAGTGAGTGCACTGGTACCACTGGGCCTGCAGTGCAGTGAGTCCAGAGAGTGCACTGGCACCACTGGGGATGCAGTGAAGTGAGTCCAGAGAGTGCACTGGCACCACCGATGATGCAGTACAGTGAGTCCAGTGAGTGCACTGGCACTACTGGGGATGTAGTGCAGTGACTCGAGAGAGTGCACTGGCACCACTGGGGATGCAGTGCAGTGAGTCCAGTGAGTGCACTGGCACCACTGGGGATGCAGTGCAGTGAGTCCAGAGAGTGCACTGGCACCACTGGGGATGCAGTGCAGTGAGTCCAGAGAGTGCACTGGCACCACTGGGGATGCAGCGCAGTGAGTCCAGAGACTTCACTGGCACCACTGGGAATGCAGTGCAGTGAGTGCAGAGAGTGCACTGGCACCACTGGGGATGCAGTGCAGTGAGTCCAGAGAGTGCACTGGCACCACTGGGGATGCACTGCAGTGAGTCCAGAGAGTGCACTGGCACCACTGGGGATGCACTGCAGTGAGTCCAGAGAGTGCACTGGCACCACTGGGGATGCAGTGCAGTGAGTCCAGAGAGTGCACTGGCACCACTGGTGATGCAGTTTAGTGAGTCCAGAGAGTGCACTGGCACCACTGGGGATGCACTTCAGTGAGTCCAGAGAGTGTACTGACACCACTGGGGATGCGGTGCAGTGAGTCCAGAGAGTGCTTTGGCACCACTTCGGATGCACTGCAGTTACTCCAGAGAGTGCACTGGCAGCACCTGGGATGCAGTACAGTGAGTCCAGAGAGTGCACTGGCACCACTGGGGATGCACTGCAGTGAGTCCAGAGAGTGCACTGGCACCACTCAGGGTGCAGTGCGGTGAGTCCAGAGAATGCACTGGCACCAATGGGGATGCAGTGCAGTGAGTCCAGAGAGCGCACTGGCTCCACTGGGGATGCAGTGCAGTCAGTCCTGTGAGTGTACTGGCACCACTGGGGATGCAGTGCAGTGAGTCCAGAGAGTGCACTGGCACCACTGAGAATGCACTTCAGTGAGTCCAGAAGGTGTACTGGCACCACTGGGGATGCAGTGCAGTGAGTCCAGAGAGTGCACTGGCACCAACGGGGATGCACTGCAGTGAGTCCAGAGAGTGCACTGGCACCACTGGGGATGCACTTCAGTGAGTCCAGAGAGTGCACGGGCTCCACTGGGGATGCAGTGCAGTGAGTCCAGAGAGTGCACTGGCACCACTGGGGATGCAGTGCAGTGAGTCCAGAGAGTGCACTGACACCACTGGGGATGCAGTGCAGTGAGTCCAGAGAGTGCACTGGCACCACTGGGGATGCACTGCAGTGAGTCCAGAGAGTGCACTGGCACCACTGGGGATGCAGTGCAGTGAGTCCAGAGAGTGCACTGTGAACACTGGGGATGCAGTGCAGTGAGTCCAGAGAGTGCACTGGCACCACTGGGGATGCAGTGCAGTGAGTCCAGAGTGTACACTGGCACCACTGGGGATGCACTGCAGTGAGTCCAGAGATTGCACTGGCACCACTGGGGATGCACTGCAGTGAGTCCAGAGAATGCACTGGCACCACTGGGGATGCAGTGCAGTGAGTCCAGAGAGTGCACTGGCACCACTGGGGATGCAGTGCAGTGAGTCCAGAGAGTGCACTGGCACCAGAGGGAATGCACTGCAGTGAGTCCAGTGAGTGCACTGGCACCACTGTGGATGCACTGCAGTGAGTCCAGAGAGTGCACTGGCACCACTGGGGATGCAGTGCAGTGAGTCCAGAGAGTGCACTGGCACCACTGGGGATGCAGTGCAGTGAGTCCACAGAGTGCACTGGTACCAGTGGGGATGCAGTGCAGTGAGTCCAGAGAGTGCACTGGCACCACTGGGCATGCAGTGCACTGAGTCCAGAGAGTGCACTGGCACCACTGGGGATGCAGTGCAGTGAGTCCAGAGAGTGCTCTGGCACCACTGGGGATGCACTGCAGTGAGTCCAGAGAGTACACTGGCACCACTGGGGATGCAGTGCAGTGAGTACAGAGAGTTCACTGGCACCACTGGGGATGCAGTCCAGTGAGTCCAGTGAGTGCACTGGCACCACTGGGGATGCAGTGCAGTGACTGCAGAGAGTACACTGGCACCACTGGGGATTCACTGCAGTGAGTCCAGAGAGTGCACTGGCACCACCTGTGATGCAGTGCAGTGAGACCAGAGAGTGCACTGGCACCACTGGGGATGCAGTGCAGTGAGTCCAGAGAGTGCACTGGCACCACTGGGGATGCAGTGAAGTGAGTGCAGAGAGTGCACTGGCAGCACTGGGGATGCAGTGCAGTGAGTCCAGAGAGTGCACTGGCACCACTGGGGATGCACTACAGTGAGTCCAGAGAGTGCACTGGCACCACTGGGGATGCAGTGCAGTCAGTCCAGTGAGTGTACTGGCACCACTGGGGATGCACTTCAGTGAGCCCAGAGAGTGCACTGGCACCACTGAGAATGCACTTCAGTGAGTCCAGAGAGTGCACTGGCACCACTTGGGATGCACTGCAGTGAGTCCAGAGAGTGCACTAGCACCACTGGGGATGCAGTGCAGTGAATCCTGTGAGTACACTGGCACCACTGGGGATGCAGAGCAGTGAGTCCAGAGAGCTCACTGGCACCACTGGGGATGCAGTGCAGTGAGTCCAGAGAGTGCACTGGCACCACTGGAGATGCAGTACAGTGAGTCCAGTGAATGCACTGGAACCACTGGGGATGCAGTACAGTGAGTCCAGAGAGTGCACTGGCACCACTGGTGATGCAGTACAGTGAGTCCAGTGAGTGCACTGGCACTACTGGGGATGTAGTGCAGTGACTCGAGAGAGTGCACTGGCACCACTGGGGATGCAGTGCAGTGAGTCCAGTGAGTGCACTGGCACCACTGGGGATGCAGTGCAGTGAGTCCAGAGAGTGCACTGGCACCACTGGGGATGCAGTGCAGTGAGTCCAGAGAGTGCACTGGCACCACTGGGGATGCAGCGCAGTGAGTCCAGAGACTTCACTGGCACCACTGGGAATGCAGTGCAGTGAGTGCAGAGAGTGCACTGGCACCACTGGGGATGCAGTGCAGTGAGTCCAGAGAGTGCACTGGCACCACTGGGGATGCACTGCAGTGAGTCCAGAGAGTGCACTGGCACCACTGGGGATGCACTGCAGTGAGTCCAGAGAGTGCACTGGCACCACTGGGGATGCAGTGCAGTGAGTCCAGAGAGTGCACTGGCACCACTGGTTATGCAGTTTAGTGAGTCCAGAGAGTGCACTGGCACCACTGGGGATGCACTTCAGTGAGTCCAGAGAGTGTACTGACACCACTGGGGATGCGGTGCAGTGAGTCCAGAGAGTGCACTGGCACCACTGGGGATGCAGTGCAGTGAGTCCAGAGACTGCTCTGGCACCACTGGGGATGCAGTGCAGTGAGTCCAGAGACTGCACTGGCACCACTGGGGATGCAGTGCAGTGAGTCCAGAGAGTGCACTGGCACCACTGGGGATGCAGTGCAGTGAGTCCAGAGAGTGCACTGGCACCACTGGGGATGCAGTGCAGTGAGTCCAGTGAATGCACTGGCACCACTGGGGATGCTGTGCAGTGAGTGCAGAGAGTGCACTGGCATCACCTGTGATGCAGTACAGTGTGTCCAGTGAGTGCACTGGCACCACTGGGGATGCAGTGCTGTGACTCCGGAGAGCGCACTGGCACCACTGGGGATGCAGTGCAGTCAGTCCAGTGAGTGCACTGGCACCACTGGGGATGCAGTGCAGTGAGTGCAGAGAGTGCAATGGCACCAATGGGGATGCACTTCAGTGAGTCCAGAGAGTGCACTGGCACCACTGGGGATGCAGTGCAGTGAGTCCAGAGAGTGCACTGGCACCACTGGGGATGCAGTGCAGTGAGTCTAGAGATTGCACTGGCACCACTGGGGATGCAGTGCTGTGACTCCAGAGAGTGCACTGGCACCACTGGGGATGCAGCGCAGTGACTCTAGAGAGTGCACTGGCACCACTGGGGATGCGGTGCAGTGAGTCCAGAGAGTGCACTGGCACCACTCAGGGTGCAGTGCGGTGAGTCCAGAGAGTGCACTGGCACCACTGGGAATGCAGTACAGTGAGTCCAGAGAGTGCACTGGCACCACTGGGGATGCACAGCAGTGAGTCCAGAGAGTGCACTGGCACCACTGGGGATGCACTGCAGTGAGTCCAGAGTGCACAATCACCACTGGGGATGCAGTGCAGTGAGTCCAGAGAGTGCACTGGCACCACTGGGGATGCAGTGACGCGAGTCCAGAGAGTGCACTGGCACCACTGGGGATGCAGTGACGCGAGTCCAGAGAGTGCACTGGCACCACTGGGGATGCACTGCAGTCACTCCAGAGAGTGCACTGGCACCACTGGGGATGCAGTGCAGTGAGTCCAGAGAGTGCACTGGCACCACTGGGGATGCAGCGCAGTGAGTCCAGAGAGTGCACTGGCACCACTGGGGATGCCCTGCAGTGAGTCCAGAGAGTGCACTGGCACCACTGGGGATGCACTACAGTGAGTCCAGGGATAGCACTGGCACCACTGGGGATGCAGTGCAGTGAGTCCAGAGAGTGCTCTGGCACCACTGGGGATGCCCTGCAGTGAGCCCAGAGAGTGCACTGGCACCACTGGGGATGCAGTGCAGTGAGTCCAGAGAGTGCACTGGCTCCACTGGGGATGCACTGCAGTGAGTCCAGAGAGTGCACTGGCTCCACTGGGGATGCAGTGCAGTGAGTCCAGAGAGTGCACTGGCACCACTGATGATGCAGTACAGTGAGTCCAGTGAGTGCACTGGCACCACTGGGGATGTAGTGCAGTGACTCGAGAGAGTGCACTGGAACCACAGGGGATGCAGTGCCGCGAGTCCAGAGAGTGCACTGGCTCCACTGGGGATGCGGTGCCGGAGGTCCAGAGAGTGGACTGGCACCACTGGGGATGCAGTGCAGTGACTCCAGAGAGTGCACTGGCACCACTGGGGATGCACTGCAGTGAGCCCAGAGAGTGCACTGTGAACACTGGGGATGCAGTGCAGTGAGTCCAGAGAGTGCACTGGCACCACTGGGGATGCAGTGCAGTGAGTCCAGAGTGTGCACTGGCACCACTGGGGATGCACTGCAGTGAGTCCAGAGATTGCACTGGCACCACTGGGGATGCACTGCAGTGAGTCCAGAGAATGCACTGGCACCACTGGGGATGCAGTGCAGTGAGTCCAGAGAGTGCACTGGCACCAGAGGGAATGCACTGCAGTGAGTCCAGTGAGTGCACTGGCACCACTGTTGATGCACTGCAGTGAGTCCAGAGAGTGCACTGGCACCACTGGGGATGCAGTGCAGTGAGTCCAGAGAGTGCACTGGCACCACTGGAGATGCAGTGCAGTGAGTCCAGAGAGTGCACTGGCACCACTGGGGATGCAGTACAGTGAGTCCAGAGAGTGCACTGGCACCACTGGGGATGCACAGCAGTGAGTCCAGAGAGTGCATTGGCACCACTGGTGATGCAGTGCAGTGAGTCCAGAGAGTGCACTGGCACCATTGGAGATGCAGTGCAGTGAGTCCAGAGAGTGCACTGGCACCACTGGGGATGCAGTGCAGTGAGTCCAGAGAGTGCACTGGCACCACTGGGGATGCACTGCAGTGACTCCAGAGAGTGCACTGGCACCACTGGGGATGCACTGCAGTGAGTCCAGAGAGTTCACTGGCACCACTGGAGATGCACTTCAGTGAGTGCAGAGACTGCACTGGAACCACTGGGGATGCAGTGCAGTGAGTCCAGTGAGTGTACTGGCACCACTGGGGATGCACTGCAGTGAGTCCAGAGATTGCATTGGCACCACTTGGGATGCACTGCAGTGAGTCCAGAGAGTGCACTTGCACCACTGGGGATGCAGTGCAGTGAGTCCAGAGAGTGCAGTGACACCACTGGGGATGCAGTGCAGTGAGTCCAGAGAGTGCTGTGGCACCACTGGGGATGCAGTACAGTGAGTCCACAGAGTGCACTGGCACCACTGGGGATGCACAGCAGTGAGTCCAGAGAGTGCATTGGCACCACTGCGGATGCAGTGCAGTGAGTCCAGAGAGTGCACTGGCACCACTGGGGATGCACAGCAGTGAGTCCACAGAGTGCACAGGCACCACTGGGGATGCAGTGCAGTGAGTCCAGAGAGTGCACTGGCACCACTGGGGATGCAGTACAGTGAGTCCAGAGAGTGCACTGGCACCACTGGGGATGCACAGCAGTGAGTCCAGAGAGTGCATTGGCACCACTGGGGATGCAGTGCAGTGAGTCCAGAGAGTGCACTGGCACCATTGGAGATGCAGTGCAGTGAGTCCAGAGAGTGCACTGGCACCACTGGGGATGCAGTGCAGTGAGTCCAGAGAGCGCATTGGCACCACTGGGGACGCAGTGCAGTGAGTCCAGAGAGTGCACTGGCACCATTGGAGATGCAGTGCAGTGAGTCCAGAGAGTGCACTGGCACCACTGGGGATGCACTGCAGTGAGTCCAGAGAGTTCACTGGCACCACTGGAGATGCACTTCAGTGAGTGCAGAGACTGCACTGGCACCACTGGGGATGCAGTGCAGTGAGTCCAGTGAGTGTACTGGCACCACTGGGGATGCAATGCAGTGAGTCCAGAGAGTGCATTGGCACCACTTGGGATGCACTGCAGTGAGTCCAGAGAGTGCACTTGCACCACTGGGGATGCAGTGCAGTGAGTCCAGAGAGTGCACTGGCACCACTGGGGATGCAGTGCAGTGAGTCCAGAGAGTGCACTGGCACCAATGGGGATGCACTTCAGTGAGTCCAGAGAGTGCACTGGCACCACTGGGGATGCAGTGCAGTGAGTCCAGAGAGTGCACTGGCACCATTGGAGATGCAGTGCAGTGAGTCCAGAGAGTGCACTGGCACCACTGGGGATGCAGTGCAGTGAGTCCAGAGAGTGCACTGGCACCACTGGGGATGCACTGCAGTGAGTCCAGAGAGTTCACTGGCACCACTGGGGATGCACTTCAGTGAGTGCAGAGACTGCACTGGCACCACTGGGGATGCAGTGCAGTGAGTCCAGTGAGTGTACTGGCACCACTGGGGATGCACTGCAGTGAGTCCAGAGAGTGCATTGGCGCCACTTGGGATGCACTGCAGTGAGTCCAGAGAGTGCACTTGCACCACTGGGGATGCAGTGCAGTGAGTCCAGAGAGTGCACTGGCACCACTGGGGATGCGGTGCAGTGAGTCCAGAGAGTGCACTGGCACCAATGGGGATGCACAGCAGTGAGTCCACAGAGTGCACTGGCACCACTGGGGATGCAGTACAGTGAGTCCAGAGAGTGCACTGGCACCACTGGGGATGCACTGCAGTGAGTCCAGAGAGTGCTCTTGCACCACTGGCGATGCAGTGCAGTGAGTCCAGAGAGTGCACTAGCACCACTGGGGATGCAGTGCAGTCAGTCCAGTGAGTGTACTGGCACCACTGGGGATGCACTGCAGTGAGTCCAGAGAGTGCACTGGCACCACTGAGAATGCACTTCAGTGAGTCCAGAGAGTGCACTGGCACCACTGGGGATGCAGTGCAGTGAGTCCAGAGAGTGCACTGGCACCACTGGGGATGCACTTCAGTGAGTCCAGAGAGTGCACGGGCTCCACTGGGAATGCACTGCAGTGAGTCCACAGAGTGCACTGGCACCACTGGGGATGCAGTGCAGTGAGTCCAGAGAGTGCACTGGCACCACTGGGGATGCAGTGCAGTGAGTCCAGAGAGTGGACTGGCACCACTGGAGATGCAGTGCAGTGAGTCCACAGAGTGCACTAGCACCACTGGGGATGCAGTGCAGTGAGTCCAGAGAGTGCACTGGCAACACTGGGGATGCACTGCAGTGAGTCCAGAGAGTGCACTGGCACCACTGGGGATGCAGTGCAGTGAGTCCAGAGTGTGCACTGGCACCACTGGGAATGTAGTGCAGTGAGTCCAGAGATCGCACTGGCACCACATGGGGATGCAGTGCATTGAGTCCAGAGAGTGCACTGGCACCACTGGGGATGCACTGCAGTGAGTCCAGAGAGTGCACTGGCACCACTGGGGATGCACTGCAGTGAGTCCAGAGAGTGCACTGGCACCACTGGGGATGCAGTGCAGTGAGTCCAGAGAGTGCACTGGCACCAGAGGGAATGCACTGCAGTGAGTACAGTGAGTGCACTGGCACCACTGGGGATGCACAGCAGTGAGTGCAGGGAGTGCACTGGCACCACTGGGGATGCAGTGCAGTGAGTCCAGAGAGTGCAGTGGCACCAGTGGGGATGCAGTGCAGTGAGTCCAGAGAGTGCACAGGCAGCACTGGGGATGCAGTGCAGTGAGTCCAGAGAGTGCTCTGGCACCACTGGGGATGCAGTGCAGTGAGTCCAGAGAGTGCACTGGCACCACTGGGGATGCACTGCAGTGAGTCCAGAGAGTTCACTGGCACCACTGGAGATGCACTTCAGTGAATGCAGAGACTGCACTGGCACCACTGGGGATGCAGTGCAGTGAGTCCAGTGAGTGTACTGGCACCACTGGGGATGCACTGCAGTGAGTCCAGAGATTGCATTGGTACCACTTGGGATGCACTGCAGTGAGTCCAGAGAGTGCACTTGCACCACTGGGGATGCAGTGCAGTGAGTCCAGAGAGTGCACTGACACCACTGGGGATGCAGTGCAGTGAGTCCAGAGAGTGCTCTGGCACCACTGGGGATGCAGTACAGTGAGTCCAGAGAGTGCACTGGAACCACTGGGGATGCACAGCAGTGAGTCCAGAGAGTGCATTGGCACCACTGGGGATGCAGTGCAGTGAGTCCAGAGAGTGCACTGGCACCATTGGAGATGCAGTGCAGTGAGTCCAGAGAGTGCACTGGCACCACTGGGGATGCACAGCAGTGAGTCCACAGAGTGCACAGGCACCACTGGGTATGCAGTGCAGTGAGTCCAGAGAGTGCACTGGCACCACTGGGGATGCAGTACAGTGAGTCCAGAGAGTGCACTGGCACCACTGGGGATGCACAGCAGTGAGTCCAGAGAGTGCATTGGCACCACTGGGGATGCAGTGCAGTGAGTCCAGAGAGTGCACTGGCACCATTGGAGATGCAGTGCAGTGAGTCCAGAGAGTGCACTGGCACCACTGGGGATGCAGTGCAGTGAGTCCAGAGAGTGCACTGGCACCACTGGGGATGCAGTGCAGTGAGTCCAGAGAGTGCACTGGCACCACTGGGGATGCACTGCAGTGAGTCCAGAGAGTTCACTGGCACCACTGGAGATGCACAGCAGTGAGTCCAGAGAGTGCATTGGCACCACTGGGGATGCAGTGCAGTGAGTCCAGAGAGTGCACTGGCAACACTGGGGATGCACTGCAGTGAGTCCAGAGAGTGCACTGGCACCACTTGGGATGCACTGCAGTGAGTCCAGAGTGTGCACTGGCACCACTGGGAATGCAGTACAGTGAGTCCAGAGAGTGCACTGGCACCACTGGGGATGCAGTGCAGTGAGTCCAGAGAGTGCACTGGCACCACTGGGGATGCACTGCAGTGAGTCCAGAGAGTTCACTGGCACCACTGGAGATGTACTTCAGTGAGTGCAGAGACTGCACTTGCACCACTGGGGATGCAGTGCAGTGAGTCCAGTGAGTGTACTGGCACCACTGGGGATGCACTGCAGTGAGTCCAGAGAGTGCATTGGCACCACTTGGGATGCACTGCAGTGAGTCCAGAGAGTGCACTGGCACCACTGGGGATGCAGTGCAGTGAGTCCAGAGAGTGCACTGGCACCACTGGGGATGCAGTGCAGTGAGTCCAGAGAGTGCACTGGCACCAATGGGGATGCACTTCAGTGAGTCCAGAGAGTGCACTGGCACCACTGGGGATGCAGTGCAGTGAGTCCAGAGAGTGCACTGGCACCATTGGAGATGCAGTGCAGTGAGTCCAGAGAGTGCACTAGCACCACTGGGGATGCAGTGCAGTGAGTCCAGAGAGTGCACTGGCACCAATGGGGATGCACTGCAGTGAGTCCAGAGAGTTCACTGGCACCACTGGGGATGCACTTCAGTGAGTGCAGAGACTGCACTGGCACCACTGGGGATGCAGTGCAGTGAGTCCAGTGAGTGTACTGGCACCACTGGGGATGCAATGCAGTGAGTCCAGAGAGTGCATTGGCACCACTTGGGATGCACTGCAGTGAGTCCAGAGAGTGCACTTGCACCACTGGGGATGCAGTGCAGTGAGTCCAGAGAGTGCACTGGCACCACTGGGGATGCGGTGCAGTGAGTCCAGAGAGTGCACTGGCACCAATGGGGATGCACAGCAGTGAGTCCACAGAGTGCACTGGCACCACTGGGGATGCAGTACAGTGAGTCCAGAGAGTGCACTGGCACCACTGGGGATGCACTGCAGTGAGTCCAGAGAGTGCTCTTGCACCACTGGCGATGCAGTGCAGTGAGTCCAGAGAGTGCACTAGCACCACTGGGGATGCAGTGCAGTCAGCCCAGTGAGTGTACTGGCACCACTGGGGATGCACTGCAGTGAGTCCAGAGAGTGCACTGGCACCACTGAGAATGCACTTCAGTGAGTCCAGAGAGTGCACTGGCACCACTGGGGATGCAGTGCAGTGAGTCCAGAGAGTGCACTGGCACCACTGGGGATGCACTTCAGTGAGTCCAGAGAGTGCACTGGCTCCACTGGGAATGCACTGCAGTGAGTCCACAGAGTGCACTGGCACCACTGGGGATGCAGTGCAGTGAGTCCAGAGAGTGCACTGGCAACACTGGGGATGCACTGCAGTGAGTCCAGAGAGTGCACTGGCACCACTGGGGATGCAGTGCAGTGAGTCCAGAGAGTGCACTGGCACCACTGATGATGCAGTACAGTGAGTCCAGTGAGTGTACAGGCACCACTGGGGATGTAGTGCAGTGAGTCCAGAGATTGCACTGGCACCATTGGAGATGCAGTGCAGTGAGTCCAGAGAGTGCACTGGCACCACTGGAGATGCAGTGCAGTGAGTCCAGAGAGTGCACTGGCACCACTGGGGATGCACTGCAGTGAGTCCAGAGAGTTCACTGGCACCACTGGGTAATGCACTTCAGTGAGTGCTTAGACTGCACTGGCACCACTGGGGATGCAGTGCAGTGAGTCCAGTGAGTGTACTGGCACCACTGGGGATGCACTGCAGTGAGTCCAGAGAGTGCATTGGCACCACTTGGGATGCACTGCAGTGAGTCCAGAGAGTGCACTTGCACCACTGGGGATGCAGTGCAGTGAGTCCAGAGAGTGCACTGGCACCACTGGGGATGCGGTGCAGTGAGTCCAGAGAGTGCACTGGCACCAATGGGGATGCACAGCAGTGAGTCCACAGAGTGCACTGGCACCACTGGGGATGCAGTACAGTGAGTCCAGAGAGTGCACTGGCACCACTGGGGATGCACTGCAGTGAGTCCAGAGAGTGCTCTTGCACCACTGGCGATGCAGTGCAGTGAGTCCAGAGAGTGCACTAGCACCACTGGGGATGCAGTGCAGTCAGTCCAGTGAGTGTACTGGCACCACTGGGGATGCACTGCAGTGAGTCCAGAGAGTGCACTGGCACCACTGAGAATGCACTTCAGTGAGTCCAGAGAGTGCACTGGCACCACTGGGGATGCAGTGCAGTGAGTCCAGAGTGTGCACTGGCACCACTGGGAATGTAGTGCAGTGAGTCCAGAGAGTGCACTGGCACCACTAGGGATGCAGTGCAGTGAGTCCAGAGAGTGCACTGGCACCACTGGGGATGCACTGCAGTGAGTCCAGAGAGTGCACTGGCACCACTGGGGATGCACTGCAGTGAGTCCAGAGAGTGCACTGGCACCACTGGGGATGCAGTGCAGTGAGTCCAGAGAGTGCACTGGCACCAGAGGGAATGCACTGCAGTGAGTCCAGAGAGTGCACTGGCACCACTGGGGATGCAGTGCAGTGAGTGCAGGGAGTGCACTGGCACCACTGGGGATGCAGTGCAGTGAGTCCAGAGAGTGCAGTGGCACCACTGGGGATGCAGTGCAGTGAGTCCAGAGAGTGCACAGGCAGCACTGGGATGCAGTGCAGTGAGTCCAGAGAGTGCTCTGGCACCACTGGGGATGCAGTGCAGTGAGTCCAGAGAGTGCACTGGCACCACTGGGGATGCACTGCAGTGAGTCCAGAGAGTTCACTGGCACCACTGGAGATGCCCTTCAGTGAGTGCAGAGACTGCACTGGCACCACTGGGGATGCAGTGCAGTGAGTCCAGTGAGTGTACTGGCACCACTGGGGATGCACTGCAGTGAGTCCAGAGAGTGCATTGGCACCACTTGGGATGCACTGCAGTGAGTCCAGAGAGTGCACTGGCACCACTGGGGATGCACTGCAGTGAGTCCAGTGAGTGCACTGCCACCACTGGGGATGCACTGCAGTGAGTCCAGAGAGTGCACTGGCACCACTGATGATGCAGTACAGTGAGTCCAGTGAGTGCACTGGCACCACTGGGGATGTAGTGCAGTGAGTCCAGAGAGTGCACTGGCACCATTGGAGATGCAGTGCAGTGAGTGCAGAGAGTGCACTGGCACCAGAGGGAATGCACTGCAGTGAGTCCAGAGAGTGCACTGGCACCACTGGGGATGCACTGCAGTGAGTCCAGAGAGTTCACTGGCACCACTGGGGATGCACTTCAGTGAGTGCAGAGACTGCACTGGCACCACTGGGGATGCAGTGCAGTGAGTCCAGTGAGTGTACTGGCACCACTGGGGATGCACTGCAGTGAGTCCAGAGAGTGCATTGGCACCACTTGGGATGCACTGCAGTGAGTCCAGAGAGTGCACTTGCACCACTGGGGATGCAGTGCAGTGAGTCCAGAGAGTGCACTGGCACCACTGGGGATGCGGTGCAGTGAGTCCAGAGAGTGCACTGGCACCAATGGGGATGCACAGCAGTGAGTCCACAGAGTGCACTGGCACCACTGGGGATGCAGTACAGTGAGTCCAGAGAGTGCACTGGCACCACTGGGGATGCACTGCAGTGAGTCCAGAGAGTGCTCTTGCACCATTGGCGATGCAGTGCAGTGAGTCCAGAGAGTGCACTAGCACCACTGGGGATGCAGTGCAGTGAGTCCAGAGAGTGCACTGGCAACACTGGGGATGCACTGCAGTGAGTCCAGAGAGTGCACTGGCACCACTGGGGATGCAGTGCAGTGAGTCCAGAGTGTGCACTGGCACCACTGGGAATGTAGTGCAGTGAGTCCAGAGATCGCACTGGCACCACTGGGGATGCAGTGCAGTGAGTCCAGAGAGTGCACTGCCACCACTGGGGATGCACTGCAGTGAGTCCAGAGAGTGCACTGGCACCACTGGGGATGCACTGCAGTGAGTCCAGAGAGTGCACTGGCACCACTGGGGATGCAGTGCAGTGAGTCCAGAGAGTGCACTGGCACCAGATGGAATGCACTGCAGTGAGTCCAGTGAGTGCACTGGCACCACTGGGGATGCAGTGCAGTGAGTGCAGGGAGTGCACTGGCACCACTGGGGATGCAGTGCAGTGAGTCCAGAGAGTGCAGTGGCACCACTGGGGATGCAGTGCAGTGAGTCCAGAGAGTGCACTGGAACCACTGGGGATGCACTGCAGTGAGTCCAGAGAGTGCATTGGCACCACTGGGGATGCAGTGCAGTGAGTCCAGAGAGTGCACTGGCACCACTGGGGATGCAGTGCAGTGAGTCCAGAGAGTGCACTGGCACCACTGGTGATGCACTGCAGTTACTCCAGAGAGTGCACTGGCACCACTGGGGATGCGGTGCGGTGAGTCCAGAGAGTGCACTGGCACCACTGGTGATGCACTGCAGTGAGTCCAGAGAGTGCAATGGCACCACTGAGAATGCCCTTCAGTGAGTCCAGAGAGTGCACTGGCACCACTGGGGATGCACTGCAGTGAGTCCACAGAGTGCACTAGCACCACTGGGGATGCAGTGCAGTGAGTCCAGAGAGTGTACTGGCACCGCTGGGGATGCAATGCAGTGAATCCAGAGAGTGCACTTGCACCACTGAGAATGCACTTCAGTGAGTCCAGAGAGCGCACTGGCACCACTGGGGATGCAGTGCAGTGAGTCCAGAGAGTGCACTGGCACCACTGAGAATGCACTTCAGTGAGTCCAAAGAGTGCACTGGCACCACTGGGGATGCACTGCAGTGAGTCCAGAGAGTGCACTAGCACCACTGGGAATGTAGTGCAGTGAATCCAGTGAGTGCACTGGCACCAGTGGGGATGCACTGCAGTGAGTCCAGAGAGTGCACTGGCACCACTGGGGATGCACTGCAGTGAGCCCAGAGAGTGCACTGGCACCACTGGAGATGCAGTACAGTGAGTCCAGTGAATGCACTGGCAACACTGGGGATACAGTGCAGTGAGTCCAGAGAGTGCACTGGCACCACTGGTGATGCAGTATAGTGAGTCCAGTGAGTGCACTGGCACCACTGGGGATGCAGTGCAGTGAGTCCAGAGAGTGCACTGCCACCACTGGGGATGCACTGCAGTGAGTCCAGAGAGTGCACTGGCACCACTGATGATGCAGTACAGTGAGTCCAGTGAGTGCACTGGCACCACTGGGGATGTAGTGCAGTGACTCGAGAGAGTGCACTGGCACCACTGGGGATGCAGTGCAGTGACTCCAGAGAGTGCACTGGCACCACTTGGGATGCAGTGCAGTGAGTCCAGAGAGTGCACTAGCACCACTGGGGATGCAGTGCAGTGAGTCCAGAGAGTGCATTGGCACCACTGGGGATGCAGTGCAGTGAGTCCAGAGAGTGCACTGGCACCACTGGGGATGCACTGCAGTGAGTCCACAGAGTGCACTGGTACCACTGGGGATGCAGTGCAGTGAGTCCAGAGAGTGCACTGGCACCACTGGGGATGCACTGCAGTGAGTCCAGAGAGTGCACTGGCACCACTGGGGATGCAGTGCAGTGAGTCCAGAGAGTGCACTGGCACCACTGGGGATGCACTGCAGTGAGTCCAGAGAGTGCACTGGCACCACTGGGGATGCACTGCAGTGAGTCCACAGAGTGCACTGGCACCACTGAGAATGCACTTCAGTGAGTCCAGAGAGTGCACTGGTACCACTGGGGATGCACTGCAGTGAGTCCAGAGAGTGCACTAGCACCACTGGGGATGCAGTGCAGTGAATCCAGTGAGTGCACTGGCACCACTGGGGATGCAGTGCAGTGAGTCAAGAGAGTGCATTGGCACCACTGGGGATGCAGTGCAGTGAGTCCAGAGAGTGCACTGGCACCACTGGGGATGCACTGCAGTGAGTCCAGAGAGTGCACTGGCACACCTGGGGATGCAGTGCAGTGAGTCCAGAGAGTGCACTGGCACCACTGGGGATGCACTGCAGTGAGTCCAGAGAGTGCACTGGCACCACTGGGGATTCAGTGCAGTGAGTCCAGAGAGTGCACTGGCAGCACTGGGGATGCAGTGCAGTGAGTCCAGAGAGTGCACTGGCACCACTGGGGATGCACTGCAGTGAGTCCAGAGAGCGCACTGGCACCACTGGGGATGCACTGCAGTGAGTCCACAGAGTGCACTGGCACCACTGAGAATGCACTTCAGTGAGTCCAGAGAGTGCACTGGTACCACTGGGGATGCACTGCAGTGAGTCCAGAGAGTGCACTAGCACCACTGGGGATGCAGTTCAGTGAATCCAGTGAGTGCACTGGCACCACTGGGGATGCAGTGCAGTGAGTCAAGAGAGTGCACTGGCACCACTGGGGATGCACTGCAGTGAGCCCAGAGAGTGCACTGGCACCACTGGGGATGCGGTGCCGGGAGTCCAGAGAGTGCACTGGCACCACTGGGGATGCACTGCAGTGAGTCCAGAGAGTGCACTGGCACCACTGGATATGCACTGCAGTGAGTCCAGAGAGTGCTCTGGCACCACTGGGGATGCAGTGCAGTGAGTCCAGAGAGTGCACTGGCACCACTGGGGATGCAGTGCAGTGAGTCCAGAGAGGGCACTGGCACCACTGGTGATGCACTGCAGTTACTCCAGAGAGTGCACTGGCACCACTGGTGATGCGGTGCGGTGAGTCCAGAGAGTGCACTGGCACCACTGGGGATGCAGTGCAGTCAGTCCAGTGAGTGTACTGGCACCACTGGGGATGCACTGCAGTGAGTCCAGAGAGTGCACTGGCACCACTGAGAATGCCCTTCAGTGAGTCCAGAGAGTGCACTGGCACCACTGGGGATGCACTGCAGTGAGTCCACAGAGTGCACTAGCACCACTGGGGATGCAGTGCAGTGACTCCAGAGAGTGCACTGGCACCACTGGGGATGCACTTCAGTGAGTCCAGAGAGTGCACTGGCACCACTGGGGATGCAGTGCAGTGAGTCCAGAGAGTGCATTGGCACCACTGGGGATGCACTGCAGTGAGTCCAGAGAGTGCACTGGCACCACTGGGGATGCACTGCAGTGAGTCCACAGAGTGCACTGGTACCACTGGGGATGCAGTGCAGTGAGTCCAGAGAGTGCACTGGCACCACTGGGGATGCACTGCAGTGAGTCCAGAGAGTGCACTGGCACCACTGGGGATGCACTGCAGTGAGTCCAGAGAGTGCACTGGCACCACTGGGGATGCAGTGCAGTGAGTCCAGAGAGTGCACTGGCACCACTGGGGATGCAGTGCAGTGAGTCCAGAGAGTGCACTGGCACCACTGGGGATGCACTGCAGTGAGTCCAGAGAGCGCACTGGCACCACTGGGGATGCACTGCAGTGAGTCCACAGAGTGCACTGGCACCACTGAGAATGCACTTCAGTGAGTCCAGAGAGTGCACTGGTACCACTGGGGATGCACTGCAGTGAGTCCAGAGAGTGCACTAGCACCACTGGGGATGCAGTGCAGTGAATCCAGTGAGTGCAGTGGCACCACTGGGGATGCAGTGCAGTGAGTCCAGAGAGTGCACTGGCACCACTGGGGATGCACTGCAGTGAGTCCAGAGAGTACACTGGCACCACTGGGGATGCACTGCAGTGAGTCCAGAGAGTGTACTGGCACCACTGGGGATGCACTGCAGTGAGTCCAGAGAGTGCACTGGCACCACTGAGAATGCACTTCAGTGAGTCCAGAGAGCGCACTGGCAATACTGGGGATGCAGTGCAGTGAGTCCAGAGAGTGCACTGGCACCACTGGGGATGCACTTCAGTGAGTCCAAAGAGTGCACTGGCACCACTGGGGATGAACTGCAGTGAGTCCAGAGAGTGCACTAGCACCACTGGGAATGTAGTGCAGTGAATCCAGTGAGTGCACTGGCACCAGTGGGGATGCACTGCAGTGAGTCCAGAGAGTGCACTGGCACCACTGGGGATGCACTGCAGTGAGCCCAGAGAGTGCACTGGCACCACTGGAGATGCAGTACAGTGAGTCCAGTGAATGCACTGGCAACACTGGGGATGCAGTGCAGTGAGTCCAGAGAGTGCACTGGCACCACTGGTGATGCAGTATAGTGAGTCCAGAGAGTGCACTGGCACCACTGGGGATGCAGTGCAGTGAGTCCAGAGAGTGCACTGGCACCACTGATGATGCAGTACAGTGAGTCCAGTGAGTGCACTGGCACCACTGGGGATGTAGTGCAGTGACTCGAGAGAGTGCACTGGCACCACTGGGGATGCAGTGCAGTGAGTCCAGAGAGTGCACTGGCACCACTTGGGATGCAGTGCAGTGAGTCCAGAGAGTGCACTGGCACCACTGGGGATGCAGTGCAGTGAGTGCAGAGAGTGCAATGGTACCAATGGGGATGCACTTCAGTGAGTCCAGAGAGTGCACTGGCACCACTGGGGATGCAGTGCAGTGAGTCCAGAGAGTGCACTGGCACCACTGGGGATGCACTGCAGTGAGTCCAGAGAGTGCACTGGCACCACTGGGGATTCAGTGCAGTGAGTCCAGAGAGTGCACTGGCACCACTGGGGCTGCAGTGCAGTGAGTCCAGAGAGTGCACTGGCACCACTGGTGATGCACTGCAGTTACTCCAGAGAGTGCACTGGCACCACTGGGGATGCGGTGCGGTGAGTCCAGAGAGTGCACTGGCACCACTGGTGATGCACTGCAGTGAGTCCAGAGAGTGCACTGGCACCACTGAGAATGCCCTTCAGTGAGTCCAGAGAGTGCACTGTCACCACTGGAGATGCACTGCAGTGAGCCCAGAGAGTGCACTGGCACCACTGGAGATGCAGTACAGTGAGTCCAGTGAATGCACTGGCAACACTGGGGCTTCAGTGCAGTGAGTCCACAGAGTGCACTAGCACCACTGGGGATGCAGTGCAGTGAGTCCAGAGAGTGCACTGGCACCACTGGGGATGCAGTGAAGTGAGTCCAGAGAGTGCACTGGCACCACTGAGAATGCACTTCAGTGAGTCCAAAGAGTGCACTGGCACCACTGGGGATGCACTGCAGTGAGTCCAGAGAGTGCACTAGCACCACTGGGAATGTAGTGCAGTGAATCCAGTGAGTGCACTGGCACCAGTGGGGATGAACTGCAGTGAGTCCAGAGAGTGCACTGGCACCACTGGGGATGCACTGCAGTGAGCCCAGAGAGTGCACTGGCACCACTGGAGATGCAGTACAGTGAGTCCAGTGAATGCACTGGCAACACTGGGGCTTCAGTGCAGTGAGTCCAGAGAGTGCACTGGCACCACTGGTGATGCAGTATAGTGAGTCCAGTGAGTGCACTGGCACCACTGGGGATGCAGTGCAGTGAGTCCAGAGAGTGCACTGCCACCACTGGGGATGCACTGCAGTGCGTCCAGAGAGTGCACTGGCACCACTGGGGATGCAGTGCAGTGACTCCAGAGAGTGCACTGACACCACTTGGGATGCAGTGCAGTGAGTCCAGAGAGTGCACTGGCACCACTGGGGATGCAGTGCAGTGAGTCCAGAGAGAGCATTGGAACCACTGGGGATGCAGTGCAGTGAGTCCAGAGAGTGCACTGGCACCACTGGGGATGCACTGCAGTGAGTCCACAGAGTGCACTGGTACCACTGGGGATGCAGTGCAGTGAGTCCAGAGAGTGCACTGGCACCACTGGGGATGCAGTGCAGTGAGTCCAGAGAGTGCACTGGCACCACTGGGGATGCAGTGCAGTGAGTCCAGAGAGTGCACTGGCACCACTGGGGATGCAGTGCAGTGAGTCCAGAGAGTGCACTGGCAGCACTGGGGATGCAGTGCAGTGAGTCCAGAGAGTGCACTGGCACCACTGGGGATGCACTGCAGTGAGTCCAGAGAGCGCACTGGCACCACTGGGGATGCACTGCAGTGAGTCCACAGGGTGCACTGGCACCACTGAGAATGCACTTCAGTGAGTCCAGAGAGTGCACTGGTACCACTGGGGATGCACTGCAGTGAGTCCAGAGAGTGCACTAGCACCACTGGGGATGCAGTGCAGTGAATCCAGTGAGTGCACTGGCACCACTGGGGATGCAGTGCAGTGAGTCCAGAGAGTGCACTGGCACCACTGGGGATGCAGTGCAGTGAGTCCAGAGAGTGCACTGGCACCACTGGGGATGCAGTGCAGTGAGTCCAGAGAGTGCACTGGCACCACTGGGGATGCAGTGCAGTGAGTCCAGAGAGTGCACTGGCACCACTGGGGATGCAGTGCAGTGAGTCCAGAGAGTGCACTGACACCACTGGGGATGCGGTGCAGTGAGTCCAGAGAGTGCTCTGGCACCACTGGGGATGCAGTGCAGTGAGTCCAGAGACTGCACTGGCACCACTGGGGATGCAGTGCAGTGAGTCCAGTGAATGCACTGGCACCACTGGGGATGCAGTGCAGAGAGTGCACTGGCACCACCTGTGATGCAGTACAGTGTGTCCAGTGAGTTCACTGGCACCACTGGGGATGCAGTGCTGTGAATCCGGAGAGCGCACTGGCACCACTGGGGATGCAGTGCAGTCAGTCCAGTGAGTGCACTGGCACCACTGGGGATGCAGTGCAGTGAGTGCAGAGAGTGCAATGGCACCAATGGGGATGTAGTGCTGTGACTCCAGAGAGCGCAGAGGCACCACTGGGGATGCAGTGCATTGTGTCCAGAGAGTGCACTGGCACCACTGGGGATGCACTGCAGTGAGTCCAGGGAGTACACTGGCACCACTGGGGATGCAGTGCAGTGAGTCCAGAGAGTGCACTGGCACCACTGGGGATGCAGTGCAGTGAGTCCAGAGAGTGCACTGGCACCACTGGGGATGCACTGCAGTGAGTCCAGAGAGTGCACTGGCACCACTGGGGATGCACTGCAGTGAGTCCAGAGAGTGCACTGGCACCACTGGGGATGCAGTGCAGTGAGTCCAGAGAGTGCACTGGCACCAATGGGGATGCACTGCAGTGAGTCCAGAGAGTGCACTGGCACCAGAGGGAATGCACTGCAGTGAGTGCAGAGAGTGCACTGGCACCACTGGGGATGCAGTGCAGTGAGTCCAGAGAGTGCAGTGACACCACTGGGGATGCAGTGCAGTGAGTCCAGAGAGTGCACTGGCACCACTGGGGATGCACTGCAGTGAGTCCAGAGAGTGCACTGGCACCACTGGGGATGCAGTGCAGTGAGTCCAGAGTGTGCACTGGCACCACTGGGGATGCAGTGCAGTGAGTCCAGTGAGTGTACTGGCACCACTGGGGATGCACTGCAGTGGGTCCAGAGAGTGCACTGGCACCACTGATGATGCAGTACAGTGAGTCCAGTGAGTGCACTGGCACCACTGGGGATGTAGTGCAGTGACTCGAGAGAGAGCACTGGCACCACTGGGGATGCAGTGCAGTGAGTCCAGAGAGTGCACTGGCACCACTTGGGATGCAGTGCAGTGAGTCCAGAGAGTGCACTGGCACCACTGGGGATGCAGTGCAGTGAGTCCAGAGAGTGCATTGGCACCACTGGGGATGCAGTGCAGTGAGTCCAGAGAGTGCACTGGCACCACTGGGGATGCACTGCAGTGAGTCCACAGAGTGCACTGGTACCACTGGGGATGCAGTGCAGTGAGTCCAGAGAGTGCACTGGCACCACTGGGGATGCACTGCAGTGAGTCCAGAGAGTGCACTGGCACCACTGGGGATGCAGTGCAGTGAGTCCAGAGAGTGCACTGGCACCACTGGGGATGCAGTGCAGTGAGTCCAGAGAGTGCACTGGCACCACTGGGGATGCAGTGCAGTGAGTCCAGAGAGTGCACTGGCACCACTGGGGATGCACTGCAGTGAGTCCAGAGAGCGCACTGGCACCACTGGGGATGCACTGCAGTGAGTCCAGAGAGTGCACTGGCACCACTGAGAATGCACTTCAGTGAGTCCAGAGAGTGCACTGGTACCACTGGGGATGCACTGCAGTGAGTCCAGAGAGTGCACTGGCACCACTGGGGATGCAGTGCAGTGAATCCAGTGAGTGCACTGGCACCACTGGGGATGCAGTGCAGTGAGTCAAGAGAGTGCACTGGCACCACTGGGGATGCACTGCAGTGAGCCCAGAGAGTGCACTGGCACCACTGGGGATGCGGTGCCGGGAGTCCAGAGAGTGCACTGGCACCACTGGGGATGCAGTGCAGTGAGTCCAGAGAGTGCACTGGCACCACTGGGGATGCACTGCAGTGAGTCCAGAGAGTGCTCTGGCACCACTGGGGATGCACTGCAGTGAGTCCAGAGAGTGCACTGGCACCACTGGGGATGCAGTGCAGTGAGTCCAGAGAGGGCACTGGCACCACTGGTGATGCACTGCAGTTACTCCAGAGAGTGGACTGGCACCACTGGGGATGCGGTGCGGTGAGTCCAGAGAGTGCACTGGCACCACTGGGGATGCAGTGCAGTCAGTCCAGTGAGTGTACTGGCACCACTGGGGATGCACTGCAGTGAGTCCAGAGAGTGCACTGGCACCACTGGGGATGCACTGCAGTGAGTCCAGAGAGTGCACTGGCACCACTGGGGATGCACTTCAGTGAGTCCACAGAGTGCACAGGCACCACTGGGGATGCAGTGCAGTGACTCCAGAGAGTGCACTGGCACCACTGGGGATGCACTTCAGTGAGTCCAGAGAGTGCACTGGCACCACTGGGGATGCAGTGCAGTGAGTCCAGAGAGTGCATTGGCACCACTGGGGATGCAGTGCAGTGAGTCCAGAGAGTGCACTGGCACCACTGGGGATGCACTGCAGTGAGTCCACAGAGTGCACTGGTACCACTGGGGATGCAGTGCAGTGAGTCCAGAGAGTGCACTGGCACCACTGGGGATGCACTGCAGTGAGTCCAGAGAGTGCACTGGCACCACTGGGGATGCAGTGCAGTGAGTCCAGAGAGTGCACTGGCACCACTGGGGATGCAGTGCAGTGAGTCCAGAGAGTGCACTGGCAGCACTGGGGATGCAGTGCAGTGAGTCCAGAGAGTGCACTGGCACAACAGGGGATGCACTGCAGTGAGTCCAGAGAGCGCACTGGCACCACTGGGGATGCACTGCAGTGAGTCCACAGAGTGCACTGGCACCACTGAGAATGCACTTCAGTGAGTCCAGAGAGTGCACTGGTACCACTGGGGATGCACTGCAGTGAGTCCAGAGAGTGCACTAGCACCACTGGGGATGCAGTGCAGTGAATCCAGTGAGTGCACTGGCACCACTGGGGATGCACTGCAGTGAGCCCAGAGAGTGCACTGGCACCACTGGGGATGCGGTGCGGTGAGTCCAGAGAGTGCACTGGCACCACTGGGGATGCAGTGCAGTGAGTCCAGAGAGTGCACTGGCACCACTGGGGATGCACTGCAGTGAGTCCAGAGAGTACTCTGGCACCACTGGGGATGCAGTGCAGTGAGTCCAGAGAGTGCACTGGCACCACTGGGGATGCAGTGCAGTGAGTCCAGAGAGTGCACTGGCACCACTGGGGATGCACTGCAGTTACTCCAGAGAGTGCACTGGCACCACTGGGGATGCAGTGCGGTGAGTCCAGAGAGTGCACTGGCACCACTGGGGATGCAGTGCAGTCAGTCCAGTGAGTGTACTGGCACCACTGGGGAAACACTGCAGTGAGTCCAGAGAGTGCACTGGCACCACTGAGAATGCCCTTCAGTGAGTCCAGAGAGTGCACTGGCACCACTGGGGATGCAGTGCAGTGAGTCCACAGAGTGCACTAGCACCACTGGGGATGCAGTGCAGTGAGTCCAGAGAGTGCACTGGCACCACTGGGGATGCACTTCAGTGAGTCCAGAGAGTGCACGCGCTCCACTGGGGATGCAGTACAGTGAGTCCAGAGAGTGCACTGGCACCACTGGGGATGCAGTGCAGTGAGTCCAGAGAGTGCACTGACACCACTGGGGATGCGGTGCAGTGAGTCCAGAGAGTGCTCTGGCACCACTGGGGATGCAGTGCAGTGAGTCCAGAGACTGCACTGGCACCACTGGGGATGCAGTGCAGTGAGTCCAGTGAATGCACTGGCACCACTGGGGATGCAGTGCAGAGAGTGCACTGGCACCACCTGTGATGCAGTACAGTGTGTCCAGTGAGTTCACTGGCACCACTGGGGATGCAGTGCTGTGAATCCGGAGAGCGCACTGGCACCACTGGGGATGCAGTGCAGTCAGTCCAGTGAGTGCACTGGCACCACTGGGGATGCAGTGCAGTGAGTGCAGAGAGTGCAATGGCACCAATGGGGATGTAGTGCTGTGACTCCAGAGAGCGCAGAGGCACCACTGGGGATGCAGTGCATTGTGTCCAGAGAGTGCACTGGCACCACTGGGGATGCACTGCAGTGAGTCCAGGGAGTACACTGGCACCACTGGGGATGCAGTGCAGTGAGTCCAGAGAGTGCACTGGCACCACTGGGGATGCAGTGCAGTGAGTCCAGAGAGTGCACTGGCACCACTGGGGATGCACTGCAGTGAGTCCAGAGAGTGCACTGGCACCACTGGGGATGCACTGCAGTGAGTCCAGAGAGTGCACTGGCACCACTGGGGATGCAGTGCAGTGAGTCCAGAGAGTGCACTGGCACCAATGGGGATGCACTGCAGTGAGTCCAGAGAGTGCACTGGCACCAGAGGGAATGCACTGCAGTGAGTGCAGAGAGTGCACTGGCACCACTGGGGATGCAGTGCAGTGAGTCCAGAGAGTGCAGTGACACCACTGGGGATGCAGTGCAGTGAGTCCAGAGAGTGCACTGGCACCACTGGGGATGCACTGCAGTGAGTCCAGAGAGTGCACTGGCACCACTGGGGATGCAGTGCAGTGAGTCCAGAGTGTGCACTGGCACCACTGGGGATGCAGTGCAGTGAGTCCAGTGAGTGTACTGGCACCACTGGGGATGCACTGCAGTGAGTCCAGAGAGTGCACTGGCACCACTGATGATGCAGTACAGTGAGTCCAGTGAGTGCACTGGCACCACTGGGGATGTAGTGCAGTGACTCGAGAGAGAGCACTGGCACCACTGGGGATGCAGTGCAGTGAGTCCAGAGAGTGCACTGGCACCACTGGGGATGTAGTGCAGTGACTCGAGAGAGAGCACTGGCACCACTGGGGATGCAGTGCAGTGAGTCCAGAGAGTGCACTGGCACCACTTGGGATGCAGTGCAGTGAGTCCAGAGAGTGCACTGGCACCACTGGGGATGCAGTGCAGTGAGTCCAGAGAGTGCATTGGCACCACTGGGGATGCAGTGCAGTGAGTCCAGAGAGTGCACTGGCACCACTGGGGATGCACTGCAGTGAGTCCACAGAGTGCACTGGTACCACTGGGGATGCAGTGCAGTGAGTCCAGAGAGTGCACTGGCACCACTGGGGATGCACTGCAGTGAGTCCAGAGAGTGCACTGGCACCACTGGGGATGCAGTGCAGTGAGTCCAGAGAGTGCACTGGCACCACTGGGGATGCAGTGCAGTGAGTCCAGAGAGTGCACTGGCACCACTGGGGATGCAGTGCAGTGAGTCCAGAGAGTGCACTGGCACCACTGGGGATGCACTGCAGTGAGTCCAGAGAGCGCACTGGCACCACTGGGGATGCACTGCAGTGAGTCCAGAGAGTGCACTGGCACCACTGAGAATGCACTTCAGTGAGTCCAGAGAGTGCACTGGTACCACTGGGGATGCACTGCAGTGAGTCCAGAGAGTGCACTGGCACCACTGGGGATGCAGTGCAGTGAATCCAGTGAGTGCACTGGCACCACTGGGGATGCAGTGCAGTGAGTCAAGAGAGTGCACTGGCACCACTGGGGATGCACTGCAGTGAGCCCAGAGAGTGCACTGGCACCACTGGGGATGCGGTGCCGGGAGTCCAGAGAGTGCACTGGCACCACTGGGGATGCAGTGCAGTGAGTCCAGAGAGTGCACTGGCACCACTGGGGATGCACTGCAGTGAGTCCAGAGAGTGCTCTGGCACCACTGGGGATGCACTGCAGTGAGTCCAGAGAGTGCACTGGCACCACTGGGGATGCAGTGCAGTGAGTCCAGAGAGGGCACTGGCACCACTGGTGATGCACTGCAGTTACTCCAGAGAGTGGACTGGCACCACTGGGGATGCGGTGCGGTGAGTCCAGAGAGTGCACTGGCACCACTGGGGATGCAGTGCAGTCAGTCCAGTGAGTGTACTGGCACCACTGGGGATGCACTGCAGTGAGTCCAGAGAGTGCACTGGCACCACTGGGGATGCACTGCAGTGAGTCCAGAGAGTGCACTGGCACCACTGGGGATGCACTGCAGTGAGTCCACAGAGTGCACAGGCACCACTGGGGATGCAGTGCAGTGACTCCAGAGAGTGCACTGGCACCACTGGGGATGCACTTCAGTGAGTCCAGAGAGTGCACTGGCACCACTGGGGATGCAGTGCAGTGAGTCCAGAGAGTGCATTGGCACCACTGGGGATGCAGTGCAGTGAGTCCAGAGAGTGCACTGGCACCACTGGGGATGCACTGCAGTGAGTCCACAGAGTGCACTGGTACCACTGGGGATGCAGTGCAGTGAGTCCAGAGAGTGCACTGGCACCACTGGGGATGCACTGCAGTGAGTCCAGAGAGTGCACTGGCACCACTGGGGATGCAGTGCAGTGAGTCCAGAGAGTGCACTGGCACCACTGGGGATGCAGTGCAGTGAGTCCAGAGAGTGCACTGGCAGCACTGGGGATGCAGTGCAGTGAGTCCAGAGAGTGCACTGGCACAACAGGGGATGCACTGCAGTGAGTCCAGAGAGCGCACTGGCACCACTGGGGATGCACTGCAGTGAGTCCACAGAGTGCACTGGCACCACTGAGAATGCACTTCAGTGAGTCCAGAGAGTGCACTGGTACCACTGGGGATGCACTGCAGTGAGTCCAGAGAGTGCACTAGCACCACTGGGGATGCAGTGCAGTGAATCCAGTGAGTGCACTGGCACCACTGGGGATGCACTGCAGTGAGCCCAGAGAGTGCACTGGCACCACTGGGGATGCGGTGCCGGGAGTCCAGAGAGTGCACTGGCACCACTGGGGATGCAGTGCAGTGAGTCCAGAGAGTGCACTGGCACCACTGGGGATGCACTGCAGTGAGTCCAGAGAGTACTCTGGCACCACTGGGGATGCAGTGCAGTGAGTCCAGAGAGTGCACTGGCACCACTGGGGATGCAGTGCAGTGAGTCCAGAGAGTGCACTGGCACCACTGGGGATGCACTGCAGTTACTCCAGAGAGTGCACTGGCACCACTGGGTATGCAGTGCGGTGAGTCCAGAGAGTGCACTGGCACCACTGGGGATGCAGTGCAGTCAGTCCAGTGAGTGTACTGGCACCACTGGGGAAACACTGCAGTGAGTCCAGAGAGTGCACTGGCACCACTGAGAATGCCCTTCAGTGAGTCCAGAGAGTGCACTGGCACCACTGGGGATGCAGTGCAGTGAGTCCACAGAGTGCACTAGCACCACTGGGGATGCAGTGCAGTGAGTCCAGAGAGTGCACTGGCACCACTGGGGATGCACTTCAGTGAGTCCAGAGAGTGCACTGGCACCACTGAGAATGCCCTTCAGTGAGTCCAGAGAGTGCACTGGCACCACTGGGGATGCAGTGCAGTGAGTCCAGAGAGTGCACTGGCACCACTGGGGATGCACTGCAGTGAGTCCAGAGAGTGCTCTGGCACCACTGGGGATGCACTGCAGTGAGTCCAGAGAGTGCACTGGCACCACTGGGGATGCAGTGCAGTGAGTCCAGAGAGGGCACTGGCACCACTGGTGATGCACTGCAGTTACTCCAGAGAGTGGACTGGCACCACTGGGGATGCGGTGCGGTGAGTCCAGAGAGTGCACTGGCACCACTGGGGATGCAGTGCAGTCAGTCCAGTGAGTGTACTGGCACCACTGGGGATGCACTGCAGTGAGTCCAGAGAGTGCACTGGCACCACTGGGGATGCACTGCAGTGAGTCCAGAGAGTGCACTGGCACCACTGGGGATGCACTGCAGTGAGTCCACAGAGTGCACAGGCACCACTGGGGATGCAGTGCAGTGACTCCAGAGAGTGCACTGGCACCACTGGGGATGCACTTCAGTGAGTCCAGAGAGTGCACTGGCACCACTGGGGATGCAGTGCAGTGAGTCCAGAGAGTGCATTGGCACCACTGGGGATGCAGTGCAGTGAGTCCAGAGAGTGCACTGGCACCACTGGGGATGCACTGCAGTGAGTCCACAGAGTGCACTGGTACCACTGGGGATGCAGTGCAGTGAGTCCAGAGAGTGCACTGGCACCACTGGGGATGCACTGCAGTGAGTCCAGAGAGTGCACTGGCACCACTGGGGATGCAGTGCAGTGAGTCCAGAGAGTGCACTGGCACCACTGGGGATGCAGTGCAGTGAGTCCAGAGAGTGCACTGGCAGCACTGGGGATGCAGTGCAGTGAGTCCAGAGAGTGCACTGGCACAACAGGGGATGCACTGCAGTGAGTCCAGAGAGCGCACTGGCACCACTGGGGATGCACTGCAGTGAGTCCACAGAGTGCACTGGCACCACTGAGAATGCACTTCAGTGAGTCCAGAGAGTGCACTGGTACCACTGGGGATGCACTGCAGTGAGTCCAGAGAGTGCACTAGCACCACTGGGGATGCAGTGCAGTGAATCCAGTGAGTGCACTGGCACCACTGGGGATGCACTGCAGTGAGCCCAGAGAGTGCACTGGCACCACTGGGGATGCGGTGCCGGGAGTCCAGAGAGTGCACTGGCACCACTGGGGATGCAGTGCAGTGAGTCCAGAGAGTGCACTGGCACCACTGGGGATGCACTGCAGTGAGTCCAGAGAGTACTCTGGCACCACTGGGGATGCAGTGCAGTGAGTCCAGAGAGTGCACTGGCACCACTGGGGATGCAGTGCAGTGAGTCCAGAGAGTGCACTGGCACCACTGGGGATGCACTGCAGTTACTCCAGAGAGTGCACTGGCACCACTGGGGATGCAGTGCGGTGAGTCCAGAGAGTGCACTGGCACCACTGGGGATGCAGTGCAGTCAGTCCAGTGAGTGTACTGGCACCACTGGGGAAACACTGCAGTGAGTCCAGAGAGTGCACTGGCACCACTGAGAATGCCCTTCAGTGAGTCCAGAGAGTGCACTGGCACCACTGGGGATGCAGTGCAGTGAGTCCACAGAGTGCACTAGCACCACTGGGGATGCAGTGCAGTGAGTCCAGAGAGTGCACTGGCACCACTGGGGATGCACTTCAGTGAGTCCAGAGAGTGCACGCGCTCCACTGGGGATGCAGTACAGTGAGTCCAGAGAGTGCACTGGCACCACTGGGGATGCAGTGCAGTGAGTCCAGAGAGTGCACTGGCAGCACAGAGGATGCAGTGCAGTGAGTCCAGAGAGTGCTCTGGCACCACTGGGGATGCAGTGCAGTGAGTCCAGAGAGTGCACTGGCACCACTGGGGATGCAGTGAAGTGAGTCCAGAGAGTGCACTGGCACCACTGGGGATGCACTTCAATGAGTCCAGAGAGTGCACTGGCACCACTGGTGATGCACTGCAGTGAGTCCAGAGAGTGCACTGGCACCACTGGGGATGCACTGCAGTGAGTCCAGAGAGTGCACTGGCACCACTGGGGATGCACTGCAGTGAGTCCAGAGAGTGCACTGGCTCCAGAGGGAATGCACTGCAGTGAGTCCAGTGAGTGCACTGGCACCACTGGGGATGCAGTGCAGTGAGTGCAGAGACTGCACTGGCACCACTGGACATGCAGTGCAGTGAGTCCAGAGAGTGCACTGGCACCACTGGGGATGCAGTGCAGTGAGTCCAGAGAGTGCACTGGCACCACTGGGGATGCACTGCAGTGAGTCCACAGAGTGCACTGGCAATACTGGGGATGCAGTGCAGTGAGTCCAGAGAGTGCACTGGCACCACTGGGGCTGCAGTGCAGTGAGTCCAGAGAGTGCACTGGCACCACTGGGGATGCAGTGCAGTGAGTCCAGAGAGTGCTCTGGCACCACTGGGGATGCACTGAAGTGAGTCCAGAGAGTGCACTGGCACCACTGGGGATGCAGTGCAGTGAGTCCAGAGAGTGCACTGGCAACACTGGGGTTGCACTGCAGTGAGTCCAGAGAGTGCTCTGGCACCACTGGGGATGCAGTGCAGTGAGTCCAGAGAGTGCACTGGCACCACTGGGGATGCAGTGCAGTGAGTACAGAGAGTGCACTGGCACCACTGGGGATGCACTGCAGTTACTCCAGAGAGTGCACTGGCACCACTGGGGATGCACTGCAGTGAGTCCAGAGAGTGCACTGGCACCACTGGGGATGCAGTGCATTCAGTCCAGTGAGTGTACTGGCACTACTGGGGAAACACTGCAGTGAGTCCAGAGAGTGCACTGGCACCACTGGGGATGCAGTGCAGTGAGTCCACAGAGTGCACTAGCACCACTGGGGATGCAGTGCAGTGAGTCCAGAGAGTGCACTGGCACCACTGGGGATGCACTTCAGTGAGTCCAGAGAGTGCACGCGCTCCACTGGGGATGCGGTGCCGGGAGTCCAGAGAGTGCACTGGCACCACTGGGGATGCAGTGCAGTGAGTCCAGAGAGTGCACAGGCAGCACAGAGGATGCAGTGCAGTGAGTCCAGAGAGTGCTCTGGCACCACTGGGGATGCAGTGCAGTGAGTCCAGAGAGTGCACTAGCACCACTGGGGATGCAGTGCAGTGAGTCCAGAGAGTGCACTGGCACCACTGGGGATGCACTTCAATGAGTCCAGAGAGTGCACTGGCACCACTGGTGATGCACTGCAGTGAGTCCAGAGAGTGCACTGGCACCACTGGGGATGCAGTGCAGTGAGTCCAGAGAGTGCACTGGCACCACTGGGGATGCAGTGCAGTGAGTCCAGAGAGTGCACTGGCTCCAGAGGGAATGCACTGCAGTGAGTCCAGTGAGTGCACTGGCACCACTGGGGATGCAGTGCAGTGAGTGCAGAGAGTGCACTGGCACCACTGGACATGCAGTGCAGTGAGTCCAGAGAGTGCACTGGCAATACTGGGGATGCACTGCAGTGAGTCCAGAGAGTGCACTGGCACCACTGGGGCTGCAGTGCAGTGAGTCCAGAGAGTGCACTGGCACCACTGGGGATGCAGTGCAGTGAGTCCAGAGAGTGCACTGGCAGCACTGGGGATGCAGTGCAGTGAGTCCAGAGAGTGCACTGGCAATACTGGGGATGCAGTGCAGTGAGTCCAGAGAGTGCACTGGCACCACTGGGGCTGCAGTGCAGTGAGTCCAGAGAGTGCACTGGCACCACTGGGGATGCAGTGCAGTGAGTCCAGAGAGTGCTCTGGCACCACTGGGGATGCACTGAAGTGAGTCCAGAGAGTGCACTGGCACCACTGGGGATGCACTTCAGTGAGTCCAGAGAGTGCACTGGCACCACAGGTGATGCACTGCAGTGAGTCCAGAGAGTGCACTGGCACCACTGGGGATGCAGTGCAGTGAGTCCAGAGAGTGCACTGGCACCACTGGGGATGCACTGCAGTGAGTCCAGAGAGTGCACTGGCACCAGAGGGAATGCACTGCAGTGAGTCCAGTGAGTGCACTGGCACCACTGGGTATGCAGTGCAGTGAGTGCAGAGAGTGCACTGGCACAACTGGGGATGCAGTGCAGTGAGTCCAGAGAGTGCAGTGACACCACTGGGGATGCAGTGCAGTGAGTCCAGAGAGTGCACAGGCAGCACTGGGGATGCAGTGCAGTGAGTCCAGAGAGTGCACTGGCACCACTGGGGATGCAGTGCAGTGAGTCCAGAGAGTGCACTGGCACCACTGGGGATGCAGTGCAGTGAGTCCAGTGAGTGTACTGGCACCACTGGGGATGCACTGCAGTGAGTCCAGAGAGTGCACTGGCACCACTGAGAATGCACTTCAGTGAGTCCGAAGAGTGCACTGGCACCACTGGGGATGCACTGCAGTGAGTCCAGAGAGTGCACTAGCACCACTGGGAATGCAGTACAGTGAGTCCAGTGAGTGCACTGGCACCACTGGGGATGCAGTGCAGTGAGTCCAGAGAGTGCATTGGCACCACTGGGGATGCAGTGCAGTGAGTCCAGAGAGTGCACTGGCACCACTGGGGATGCACTGCAGTCACTCCAGAGAGTGCACTGGCACCACTGGTGATGCAGTACAGTGAGTCCAGTGAGCGCACTGGCTCCACTGGGGATGTAGTGCAGTGACTCGAGAGAGTGCACTGGCACCACTGGGGATGCAGTGCAGTGAGTCCAGAGAGTGCACTGGCACCACTTGGGATGCAGTGCAGTGAGTCCAGAGAGTGCACTGGCACCACTGGGGATGCAGTGCAGTGAGTCCAGAGAGTGCATTGGCACCACTGGGGATGCAGTGCAGTGAGTCCAGAGAGTGCACTGGCACCACTGGGGATGCACTGCTGTGAGTCCAGAGAGTGCACTGGCAGCAGTGGGGATGCAGTGCAGTGAGTCCAGAGAGTGCACTGGCACCACTGGGGATGCAGTGCAGTGAGTCCAGAGAGTGCACTGGCACCACTGGGGATGCAGTGCAGTGAGTCCAGAGAGTGCACTGGCACCACTGGGGATGCACTGCAGTGAGTCCAGAGAGTGCACTGGCACCACTGGGGATGCAGTGCAGTGAGTCCAGAGAGTGCACTGGCACCACTGGGGATGCAGTGCAGTGAGTCCAGAGAGTGCACTGGCACCACTGGGGATGCACTGCAGTGAGTCCAGAGAGCGCACTGGCACCACTGGGGATGCACTGCAGTGAGTCCACAGAGTGCACTGGAACCACTGAGAATGCACTTCAGTGAGTCCAGAGAGTGCACTGGCACCACTGGGGATGCAGTGCAGTGAGTCCAGAGAGTGCACTAGCACCACTGGGGAATGCAGTGCAGTGAGTCCAGTGAGTACACTGGCACCACTGGGGATGCAGTGCAGTGAGTCAAGAGAGTGCACTGGCACCACTGGGGATGCACTGCAGTGAGCCCAGAGAGTGCACTGGCACCACTGGGGATGCGGTGCCGGGAGTCCAGAGAGTGCTTTGGCACCACTTCGGATGCACTGCAGTTACTCCAGAGAGTGCACTGGCAGCACCTGGGATGCAGTACAGTGAGTCCAGAGAGTGCACTGGCACCACTGGGGATGCACTGCAGTGAGTCCAGAGAGTGCACTGGCACCACTCAGGGTGCAGTGCGGTGAGTCCAGAGAATGCACTGGCACCAATGGGGATGCAGTGCAGTGAGTCCAGAGAGCGCACTGGCTCCACTGGGGATGCAGTGCAGTCAGTCCTGTGAGTGTACTGGCACCACTGGGGATGCAGTGCAGTGAGTCCAGAGAGTGCACTGGCACCACTGAGAATGCACTTCAGTGAGTCCAGAGAGTGTACTGGCACCACTGGGGATGCAGTGCAGTGAGTCCAGAGAGTGCACTGGCACCAACGGGGATGCACTGCAGTGAGTCCAGAGAGTGCACTGGCACCACTGGGGATGCACTTCAGTGAGTCCAGAGAGTGCACGGGCTCCACTGGGGATGCAGTGCAGTGAGTCCAGAGAGTGCACTGGCACCACTGGGGATGCAGTGCAGTGAGTCCAGAGAGTGCACTGACACCACTGGGGATGCAGTGCAGTGAGTCCAGAGAGTGCACTGGCACCACTGGGGATGCACTGCAGTGAGTCCAGAGAGTGCACTGGCACCACTGGGGATGCAGTGCAGTGAGTCCAGAGAGTGCACTGTGAACACTGGGGATGCAGTGCAGTGAGTCCAGAGAGTGCACTGGCACCACTGGGGATGCAGTGCAGTGAGTCCAGAGTGTACACTGGCACCACTGGGGATGCACTGCAGTGAGTCCAGAGATTGCACTGGCACCACTGGGGATGCACTGCAGTGAGTCCAGAGAATGCACTGGCACCACTGGGGATGCAGTGCAGTGAGTCCAGAGAGTGCACTGGCACCACTGGGGATGCAGTGCAGTGAGTCCAGAGAGTGCACTGGCACCAGAGGGAATGCACTGCAGTGAGTCCAGTGAGTGCACTGGCACCACTGTGGATGCACTGCAGTGAGTCCAGAGAGTGCACTGGCACCACTGGGGATGCAGTGCAGTGAGTCCAGAGAGTGCACTGGCACCACTGGGGATGCAGTGCAGTGAGTCCAGAGAGTGCACTGGCACCACTGGGGATGCAGTGCAGTGAGTCCAGAGAGTGCACTGTCACCACTGGGGATGCAGTACAGTGAGTCCACAGAGTGCACTGGTACCAGTGGGGATGCAGTACAGTGAGTCCAGAGAGTGCACTGGCACCACTGGGCATGCAGTGCACTGAGTCCAGAGAGTGCACTGGCACCACTGGGGATGCACTGCAGTGAGTCCAGAGAGTGCTCTGGCACCACTGGGGATGCACTGCAGTGAGTCCAGAGAGTACACTGGCACCACTGGGGATGCAGTGCAGTGAGTACAGAGAGTTCACTGGCACCACTGGGGATGCAGTCCAGTGAGTCCAGTGAGTGCACTGGCACCACTGGGGATGCAGTGCAGTGACTGCAGAGAGTACACTGGCACCACTGGGGATTCACTGCAGTGAGTCCAGAGAGTGCACTGGCACCACCTGTGATGCAGTGCAGTGAGACCAGAGAGTGCACTGGCACCACTGGGGATGCAGTGCAGTGAGTCCAGAGAGTGCACTGGCACCACTGGGGATGCAGTGAAGTGAGTGCAGAGAGTGCACTGGCACCACTGGGGATGCACTGCAGTGAGTCCAGAGAGTGCACTGGCACCACTGGGGATGCACTACAGTGAGTCCAGAGAGTGCACTGGCACCACTGGGGATGCAGTGCAGTGAGTCCAGTGAGTGTACTGGCACCACTGGGGATGCACTTCAGTGAGCCCAGAGAGTGCACTGGCACCACTGAGAATGCACTTCAGTGAGTCCAGAGAGTGCACTGGCACCACTGGGGATGCACTGCAGTGAGTCCAGAGAGTGCACTAGCACCACTGGGGATGCAGTGCAGTGAATCCTGTGAGTACACTGGCACCACTGGGGATGCAGAGCAGTGAGTCCAGAGAGCTCACTGGCACCACTGGGGATGCAGTGCAGTGAGTCCAGAGAGTGCACTGGCACCACTGGAGATGCAGTACAGTGAGTCCAGTGAATGCACTGGAACCACTGGGGATGCAGTACAGTGAGTCCAGAGAGTGCACTGGCACCACTGGTGATGCAGTACAGTGAGTCCAGTGAGTGCACTGGTACCACTGGGCCTGCAGTGCAGTGAGTCCAGAGAGTGCACTGGCACCACTGGGGATGCAGTGAAGTGAGTCCAGAGAGTGCACTGGCACCACCGATGATGCAGTACAGTGAGTCCAGTGAGTGCACTGGCACTACTGGGGATGTAGTGCAGTGACTCGAGAGAGTGCACTGGCACCACTGGGGATGCAGTGCAGTGAGTCCAGAGAGTGCACTGGCACCACTGGGGATGCAGCGCAGTGAGTCCAGAGACTTCACTGGCACCACTGGGAATGCAGTGCAGTGAGTGCAGAGAGTGCACTGGCACCACTGGGGATGCAGTGCAGTGAGTCCAGAGAGTGCACTGGCACCACTGGGGATGCACTGCAGTGAGTCCAGAGAGTGCACTGGCACCAGTGGGGATGCACTGCAGTGAGTCCAGAGAGTGCACTGGCACCACTGGGGATGCAGTGCAGTGAGTCCAGAGAGTGCACTGGCACCACTGGTGATGCAGTTTAGTGAGTCCAGAGAGTGCACTGGCAACACTGGGGTTGCACTGCAGTGAGTCCAGAGAGTGCTCTGGCACCACTGGGGATGCAGTGCAGTGAGTCCAGAGAGTGCACTGGCACCACTGGGGATGCAGTGCAGTGAGTACAGAGAGTGCACTGGCACCACTGGGGATGCACTGCAGTTACTCCAGAGAGTGCACTGGCACCACTGGGGATGCACTGCAGTGAGTCCAGAGAGTGCACTGGCACCACTGGGGATGCAGTGCATTCAGTCCAGTGAGTGTACTGGCACTACTGGGGAAACACTGCAGTGAGTCCAGAGAGTGCACTGGCACCACTGGGGATGCAGTGCAGTGAGTCCACAGAGTGCACTAGCACCACTGGGGATGCAGTGCAGTGAGTCCAGAGAGTGCACTGGCACCACTGGGGATGCACTTCAGTGAGTCCAGAGAGTGCACGCGCTCCACTGGGGATGCGGTGCCGGGAGTCCAGAGAGTGCACTGGCACCACTGGGGATGCAGTGCAGTGAGTCCAGAGAGTGCACAGGCAGCACAGAGGATGCAGTGCAGTGAGTCCAGAGAGTGCTCTGGCACCACTGGGGATGCAGTGCAGTGAGTCCAGAGAGTGCACTAGCACCACTGGGGATGCAGTGCAGTGAGTCCAGAGAGTGCACTGGCACCACTGGGGATGCACTTCAATGAGTCCAGAGAGTGCACTGGCACCACTGGTGATGCACTGCAGTGAGTCCAGAGAGTGCACTGGCACCACTGGGGATGCAGTGCAGTGAGTCCAGAGAGTGCACTGGCACCACTGGGGATGCAGTGCAGTGAGTCCAGAGAGTGCACTGGCTCCAGAGGGAATGCACTGCAGTGAGTCCAGTGAGTGCACTGGCACCACTGGGGATGCAGTGCAGTGAGTGCAGAGAGTGCACTGGCACCACTGGACATGCAGTGCAGTGAGTCCAGAGAGTGCACTGGCAATACTGGGGATGCACTGCAGTGAGTCCAGAGAGTGCACTGGCACCACTGGGGCTGCAGTGCAGTGAGTCCAGAGAGTGCACTGGCACCACTGGGGATGCAGTGCAGTGAGTCCAGAGAGTGCACTGGCAGCACTGGGGATGCAGTGCAGTGAGTCCAGAGAGTGCACTGGCAATACTGGGGATGCAGTGCAGTGAGTCCAGAGAGTGCACTGGCACCACTGGGGCTGCAGTGCAGTGAGTCCAGAGAGTGCACTGGCACCACTGGGGATGCAGTGCAGTGAGTCCAGAGAGTGCTCTGGCACCACTGGGGATGCACTGAAGTGAGTCCAGAGAGTGCACTGGCACCACTGGGGATGCACTTCAGTGAGTCCAGAGAGTGCACTGGCACCACAGGTGATGCACTGCAGTGAGTCCAGAGAGTGCACTGGCACCACTGGGGATGCAGTGCAGTGAGTCCAGAGAGTGCACTGGCACCACTGGGGATGCACTGCAGTGAGTCCAGAGAGTGCACTGGCACCAGAGGGAATGCACTGCAGTGAGTCCAGTGAGTGCACTGGCACCACTGGGTATGCAGTGCAGTGAGTGCAGAGAGTGCACTGGCACAACTGGGGATGCAGTGCAGTGAGTCCAGAGAGTGCAGTGACACCACTGGGGATGCAGTGCAGTGAGTCCAGAGAGTGCACAGGCAGCACTGGGGATGCAGTGCAGTGAGTCCAGAGAGTGCACTGGCACCACTGGGGATGCAGTGCAGTGAGTCCAGAGAGTGCACTGGCACCACTGGGGATGCAGTGCAGTGAGTCCAGTGAGTGTACTGGCACCACTGGGGATGCACTGCAGTGAGTCCAGAGAGTGCACTGGCACCACTGAGAATGCACTTCAGTGAGTCCGAAGAGTGCACTGGCACCACTGGGGATGCACTGCAGTGAGTCCAGAGAGTGCACTAGCACCACTGGGAATGCAGTACAGTGAGTCCAGTGAGTGCACTGGCACCACTGGGGATGCAGTGCAGTGAGTCCAGAGAGTGCATTGGCACCACTGGGGATGCAGTGCAGTGAGTCCAGAGAGTGCACTGGCACCACTGGGGATGCACTGCAGTCACTCCAGAGAGTGCACTGGCACCACTGGTGATGCAGTACAGTGAGTCCAGTGAGCGCACTGGCTCCACTGGGGATGTAGTGCAGTGACTCGAGAGAGTGCACTGGCACCACTGGGGATGCAGTGCAGTGAGTCCAGAGAGTGCACTGGCACCACTTGGGATGCAGTGCAGTGAGTCCAGAGAGTGCACTGGCACCACTGGGGATGCAGTGCAGTGAGTCCAGAGAGTGCATTGGCACCACTGGGGATGCAGTGCAGTGAGTCCAGAGAGTGCACTGGCACCACTGGGGATGCACTGCTGTGAGTCCAGAGAGTGCACTGGCAGCAGTGGGGATGCAGTGCAGTGAGTCCAGAGAGTGCACTGGCACCACTGGGGATGCAGTGCAGTGAGTCCAGAGAGTGCACTGGCACCACTGGGGATGCAGTGCAGTGAGTCCAGAGAGTGCACTGGCACCACTGGGGATGCACTGCAGTGAGTCCAGAGAGTGCACTGGCACCACTGGGGATGCAGTGCAGTGAGTCCAGAGAGTGCACTGGCACCACTGGGGATGCAGTGCAGTGAGTCCAGAGAGTGCACTGGCACCACTGGGGATGCACTGCAGTGAGTCCAGAGAGCGCACTGGCACCACTGGGGATGCACTGCAGTGAGTCCACAGAGTGCACTGGAACCACTGAGAATGCACTTCAGTGAGTCCAGAGAGTGCACTGGCACCACTGGGGATGCAGTGCAGTGAGTCCAGAGAGTGCACTAGCACCACTGGGGAATGCAGTGCAGTGAGTCCAGTGAGTACACTGGCACCACTGGGGATGCAGTGCAGTGAGTCAAGAGAGTGCACTGGCACCACTGGGGATGCACTGCAGTGAGCCCAGAGAGTGCACTGGCACCACTGGGGATGCGGTGCCGGGAGTCCAGAGAGTGCTTTGGCACCACTTCGGATGCACTGCAGTTACTCCAGAGAGTGCACTGGCAGCACCTGGGATGCAGTACAGTGAGTCCAGAGAGTGCACTGGCACCACTGGGGATGCACTGCAGTGAGTCCAGAGAGTGCACTGGCACCACTCAGGGTGCAGTGCGGTGAGTCCAGAGAATGCACTGGCACCAATGGGGATGCAGTGCAGTGAGTCCAGAGAGCGCACTGGCTCCACTGGGGATGCAGTGCAGTCAGTCCTGTGAGTGTACTGGCACCACTGGGGATGCAGTGCAGTGAGTCCAGAGAGTGCACTGGCACCACTGAGAATGCACTTCAGTGAGTCCAGAGAGTGTACTGGCACCACTGGGGATGCAGTGCAGTGAGTCCAGAGAGTGCACTGGCACCAACGGGGATGCACTGCAGTGAGTCCAGAGAGTGCACTGGCACCACTGGGGATGCACTTCAGTGAGTCCAGAGAGTGCACGGGCTCCACTGGGGATGCAGTGCAGTGAGTCCAGAGAGTGCACTGGCACCACTGGGGATGCAGTGCAGTGAGTCCAGAGAGTGCACTGACACCACTGGGGATGCAGTGCAGTGAGTCCAGAGAGTGCACTGGCACCACTGGGGATGCACTGCAGTGAGTCCAGAGAGTGCACTGGCACCACTGGGGATGCAGTGCAGTGAGTCCAGAGAGTGCACTGTGAACACTGGGGATGCAGTGCAGTGAGTCCAGAGAGTGCACTGGCACCACTGGGGATGCAGTGCAGTGAGTCCAGAGTGTACACTGGCACCACTGGGGATGCACTGCAGTGAGTCCAGAGATTGCACTGGCACCACTGGGGATGCACTGCAGTGAGTCCAGAGAATGCACTGGCACCACTGGGGATGCAGTGCAGTGAGTCCAGAGAGTGCACTGGCACCACTGGGGATGCAGTGCAGTGAGTCCAGAGAGTGCACTGGCACCAGAGGGAATGCACTGCAGTGAGTCCAGTGAGTGCACTGGCACCACTGTGGATGCACTGCAGTGAGTCCAGAGAGTGCACTGGCACCACTGGGGATGCAGTGCAGTGAGTCCAGAGAGTGCACTGGCACCACTGGGGATGCAGTGCAGTGAGTCCAGAGAGTGCACTGGCACCACTGGGGATGCAGTGCAGTGAGTCCAGAGAGTGCACTGTCACCACTGGGGATGCAGTACAGTGAGTCCACAGAGTGCACTGGTACCAGTGGGGATGCAGTACAGTGAGTCCAGAGAGTGCACTGGCACCACTGGGCATGCAGTGCACTGAGTCCAGAGAGTGCACTGGCACCACTGGGGATGCACTGCAGTGAGTCCAGAGAGTGCTCTGGCACCACTGGGGATGCACTGCAGTGAGTCCAGAGAGTACACTGGCACCACTGGGGATGCAGTGCAGTGAGTACAGAGAGTTCACTGGCACCACTGGGGATGCAGTCCAGTGAGTCCAGTGAGTGCACTGGCACCACTGGGGATGCAGTGCAGTGACTGCAGAGAGTACACTGGCACCACTGGGGATTCACTGCAGTGAGTCCAGAGAGTGCACTGGCACCACCTGTGATGCAGTGCAGTGAGACCAGAGAGTGCACTGGCACCACTGGGGATGCAGTGCAGTGAGTCCAGAGAGTGCACTGGCACCACTGGGGATGCAGTGAAGTGAGTGCAGAGAGTGCACTGGCACCACTGGGGATGCACTGCAGTGAGTCCAGAGAGTGCACTGGCACCACTGGGGATGCACTACAGTGAGTCCAGAGAGTGCACTGGCACCACTGGGGATGCAGTGCAGTGAGTCCAGTGAGTGTACTGGCACCACTGGGGATGCACTTCAGTGAGCCCAGAGAGTGCACTGGCACCACTGAGAATGCACTTCAGTGAGTCCAGAGAGTGCACTGGCACCACTGGGGATGCACTGCAGTGAGTCCAGAGAGTGCACTAGCACCACTGGGGATGCAGTGCAGTGAATCCTGTGAGTACACTGGCACCACTGGGGATGCAGAGCAGTGAGTCCAGAGAGCTCACTGGCACCACTGGGGATGCAGTGCAGTGAGTCCAGAGAGTGCACTGGCACCACTGGAGATGCAGTACAGTGAGTCCAGTGAATGCACTGGAACCACTGGGGATGCAGTACAGTGAGTCCAGAGAGTGCACTGGCACCACTGGTGATGCAGTACAGTGAGTCCAGTGAGTGCACTGGTACCACTGGGCCTGCAGTGCAGTGAGTCCAGAGAGTGCACTGGCACCACTGGGGATGCAGTGAAGTGAGTCCAGAGAGTGCACTGGCACCACCGATGATGCAGTACAGTGAGTCCAGTGAGTGCACTGGCACTACTGGGGATGTAGTGCAGTGACTCGAGAGAGTGCACTGGCACCACTGGGGATGCAGTGCAGTGAGTCCAGTGAGTGCACTGGCACCACTGGGGATGCAGTGCAGTGAGTCCAGAGAGTGCACTGGCACCACTGGGGATGCAGTGCAGTGAGTCCAGAGAGTGCACTGGCACCACTGGGGATGCAGCGCAGTGAGTCCAGAGACTTCACTGGCACCACTGGGAATGCAGTGCAGTGAGTGCAGAGAGTGCACTGGCACCACTGGGGATGCAGTGCAGTGAGTCCAGAGAGTGCACTGGCACCACTGGGGATGCACTGCAGTGAGTCCAGAGAGTGCACTGGCACCACTGGGGATGCACTGCAGTGAGTCCAGAGAGTGCACTGGCACCACTGGGGATGCAGTGCAGTGAGTCCAGAGAGTGCACTGGCACCACTGGTGATGCAGTTTAGTGAGTCCAGAGAGTGCACTGGCACCACTGGGGATGCACTTCAGTGAGTCCAGAGAGTGTACTGACACCACTGGGGATGCGGTGCAGTGAGTCCAGAGAGTGCTTTGGCACCACTTCGGATGCACTGCAGTTACTCCAGAGAGTGCACTGGCAGCACCTGGGATGCAGTACAGTGAGTCCAGAGAGTGCACTGGCACCACTGGGGATGCACTGCAGTGAGTCCAGAGAGTGCACTGGCACCACTCAGGGTGCAGTGCGGTGAGTCCAGAGAATGCACTGGCACCAATGGGGATGCAGTGCAGTGAGTCCAGAGAGCGCACTGGCTCCACTGGGGATGCAGTGCAGTCAGTCCTGTGAGTGTACTGGCACCACTGGGGATGCAGTGCAGTGAGTCCAGAGAGTGCACTGGCACCACTGAGAATGCACTTCAGTGAGTCCAGAGAGTGTACTGGCACCACTGGGGATGCAGTGCAGTGAGTCCAGAGAGTGCACTGGCACCAACGGGGATGCACTGCAGTGAGTCCAGAGAGTGCACTGGCACCACTGGGGATGCACTTCAGTGAGTCCAGAGAGTGCACGGGCTCCACTGGGGATGCAGTGCAGTGAGTCCAGAGAGTGCACTGGCACCACTGGGGATGCACTGCAGTGAGTCCAGAGAGTGCACTGGCACCACTGGGGATGCAGTGCAGTGAGTCCAGAGAGTGCACTGTGAACACTGGGGATGCAGTGCAGTGAGTCCAGAGAGTGCACTGGCACCACTGGGGATGCAGTGCAGTGAGTCCAGAGTGTACACTGGCACCACTGGGGATGCACTGCAGTGAGTCCAGAGATTGCACTGGCACCACTGGGGATGCACTGCAGTGAGTCCAGAGAATGCACTGGCACCACTGGGGATGCAGTGCAGTGAGTCCAGAGAGTGCACTGGCACCACTGGGGATGCAGTGCAGTGAGTCCAGAGAGTGCACTGGCACCAGAGGGAATGCACTGCAGTGAGTCCAGTGAGTGCACTGGCACCACTGTGGATGCACTGCAGTGAGTCCAGAGAGTGCACTGGCACCACTGGGGATGCAGTGCAGTGAGTCCAGAGAGTGCACTGGCACCACTGGGGATGCAGTGCAGTGAGTCCACAGAGTGCACTGGTACCAGTGGGGATGCAGTACAGTGAGTCCAGAGAGTGCACTGGCACCACTGGGCATGCAGTGCACTGAGTCCAGAGAGTGCACTGGCACCACTGGGGATGCACTGCAGTGAGTCCAGAGAGTGCTCTGGCACCACTGGGGATGCACTGCAGTGAGTCCAGAGAGTACACTGGCACCACTGGGGATGCAGTGCAGTGAGTACAGAGAGTTCACTGGCACCACTGGGGATGCAGTCCAGTGAGTCCAGTGAGTGCACTGGCACCACTGGGGATGCAGTGCAGTGACTGCAGAGAGTACACTGGCACCACTGGGGATTCACTGCAGTGAGTCCAGAGAGTGCACTGGCACCACCTGTGATGCAGTGCAGTGAGACCAGAGAGTGCACTGGCACCACTGGGGATGCAGTGCAGTGAGTCCAGAGAGTGCACTGGCACCACTGGGGATGCAGTGAAGTGAGTGCAGAGAGTGCACTGGCAGCACTGGGGATGCAGTGCAGTGAGTCCAGAGAGTGCACTGGCACCACTGGGGATGCACTACAGTGAGTCCAGAGAGTGCACTGGCACCACTGGGGATGCAGTGCAGTGAGTCCAGTGAGTGTACTGGCACCACTGGGGATGCACTTCAGTGAGCCCAGAGAGTGCACTGGCACCACTGAGAATGCACTTCAGTGAGTCCAGAGAGTGCACTGGCACCACTGGGGATGCACTGCAGTGAGTCCAGAGAGTGCACTAGCACCACTGGGGATGCAGTGCAGTGAATCCTGTGAGTACACTGGCACCACTGGGGATGCAGAGCAGTGAGTCCAGAGAGCTCACTGGCACCACTGGGGATGCAGTGCAGTGAGTCCAGAGAGTGCACTGGCACCACTGGAGATGCAGTACAGTGAGTCCAGTGAATGCACTGGAACCACTGGGGATGCAGTACAGTGAGTCCAGAGAGTGCACTGGCACCACTGGTGATGCAGTACAGTGAGTCCAGTGAGTGCACTGGCACTACTGGGGATGTAGTGCAGTGACTCGAGAGAGTGCACTGGCACCACTGGGGATGCAGTGCAGTGAGTCCAGTGAGTGCACTGGCACCACTGGGGATGCAGTGCAGTGAGTCCAGAGAGTGCACTGGCACCACTGGGGATGCAGTGCAGTGAGTCCAGAGAGTGCACTGGCACCACTGGGGATGCAGCGCAGTGAGTCCAGAGACTTCACTGGCACCACTGGGAATGCAGTGCAGTGAGTGCAGAGAGTGCACTGGCACCACTGGGGATGCAGTGCAGTGAGTCCAGAGAGTGCACTGGCACCACTGGGGATGCACTGCAGTGAGTCCAGAGAGTGCACTGGCACCACTGGGGATGCACTGCAGTGAGTCCAGAGAGTGCACTGGCACCACTGGGGATGCAGTGCAGTGAGTCCAGAGAGTGCACTGGCACCACTGGTGATGCAGTTTAGTGAGTCCAGAGAGTGCACTGGCACCACTGGGGATGCACTTCAGTGAGTCCAGAGAGTGTACTGACACCACTGGGGATGCGGTGCAGTGAGTCCAGAGAGTGCACTGGCACCACTGGGGATGCAGTGCAGTGAGTCCAGAGACTGCTCTGGCACCACTGGGGATGCAGTGCAGTGAGTCCAGAGACTGCACTGGCACCACTGGGGATGCAGTGCAGTGAGTCCAGAGAGTGCACTGGCACCACTGGGGATGCAGTGCAGTGAGTCCAGAGAGTGCACTGGCACCACTGGGGATGCAGTGCAGTGAGTCCAGTGAATGCACTGGCATCACTGGGGATGCTGTGCAGTGAGTGCAGAGAGTGCACTGGCATCACCTGTGATGCAGTACAGTGTGTCCAGTGAGTGCACTGGCACCACTGGGGATGCAGTGCTGTGACTCCGGAGAGCGCACTGGCACCACTGGGGATGCAGTGCAGTCAGTCCAGTGAGTGCACTGGCACCACTGGGGATGCAGTGCAGTGAGTGCAGAGAGTGCAATGGCACCAATGGGGATGCACTTCAGTGAGTCCAGAGAGTGCACTGGCACCACTGGGGATGCAGTGCAGTGAGTCCAGAGAGTGCACTGGCACCACTGGGGATGCAGTGCAGTGAGTCCAGAGATTGCACTGGCACCACTGGGGATGCAGTGCTGTGACTCCAGAGAGTGCACTGGCACCACTGGGGATGCAGCGCAGTGACTCTAGAGAGTGCACTGGCACCACTGGGGATGCGGTGCAGTGAGTCCAGAGAGTGCACTGGCACCACTCAGGGTGCAGTGCGGTGAGTCCAGAGAGTGCACTGGCACCACTGGGAATGCAGTACAGTGAGTCCAGAGAGTGCACTGGCACCACTGGGGATGCACAGCAGTGAGTCCAGAGAGTGCACTGGCACCACTGGGGATGCACTGCAGTGAGTCCAGAGTGCACAATCACCACTGGGGATGCAGTGCAGTGAGTCCAGAGAGTGCACTGGCACCACTGGGGATGCAGTGACGCGAGTCCAGAGAGTGCACTGGCACCACTGGGGATGCAGTGACGCGAGTCCAGAGAGTGCACTGGCACCACTGGGGATGCACTGCAGTCACTCCAGAGAGTGCACTGGCACCACTGGGGATGCAGTGCAGTGAGTCCAGAGAGTGCACTGGCACCACTGGGGATGCAGCGCAGTGAGTCCAGAGAGTGCACTGGCACCACTGGGGATGCACTACAGTGAGTCCAGGGATAGCACTGGCACCACTGGGGATGCAGTGCAGTGAGTCCAGAGAGTGCTCTGGCACCACTGGGGATGCCCTGCAGTGAGCCCAGAGAGTGCACTGGCACCACTGGGGATGCAGTGCAGTGAGTCCAGAGAGTGCACTGGCTCCACTGGGGATGCACTGCAGTGAGTCCAGAGAGTGCACTGGCTCCACTGGGGATGCAGTGCAGTGAGTCCAGAGAGTGCACTGGCACCACTGATGATGCAGTACAGTGAGTCCAGTGAGTGCACTGGCACCACTGGGGATGTAGTGCAGTGACTCGAGAGAGTGCACTGGAACCACAGGGGATGCAGTGCCGCGAGTCCAGAGAGTGCACTGGCTCCACTGGGGATGCGGTGCCGGAGGTCCAGAGAGTGCACTGGCACCACTGGGGATGCAGTGCAGTGACTCCAGAGAGTGCACTGGCACCACTGGGGATGCACTGCAGTTAGCCCAGAGAGTGCACTGTGAACACTGGGGATGCAGTGCAGTGAGTCCAGAGAGTGCACTGGCACCACTGGGGATGCAGTGCAGTGAGTCCAGAGTGTGCACTGGCACCACTGGGGATGCACTGCAGTGAGTCCAGAGATTGCACTGGCACCACTGGGGATGCACTGCAGTGAGTCCAGAGAATGCACTGGCACCACTGGGGATGCAGTGCAGTGAGTCCAGAGAGTGCACTGGCACCAGAGGGAATGCACTGCAGTGAGTCCAGTGAGTGCACTGGCACCACTGTTGATGCACTGCAGTGAGTCCAGAGAGTGCACTGGCACCACTTGGGATGCAGTGCAGTGAGTCCAGAGAGTGCACTGGCACCACTGGAGATGCAGTGCAGTGAGTCCAGAGAGTGCACTGGCACCACTGGGGATGCAGTACAGTGAGTCCAGAGAGTGCACTGGCACCACTGGGGATGCACAGCAGTGAGTCCAGAGAGTGCATTGGCACCACTGGTGATGCAGTGCAGTGAGTCCAGAGAGTGCACTGGCACCATTGGAGATGCAGTGCAGTGAGTCCAGAGAGTGCACTGGCACCACTGGGGATGCAGTACAGTGAGTCCAGAGAGTGCACTGGCACCACTGGGGATGCACTGCAGTGACTCCAGAGAGTGCACTGGCACCACTGGGGATGCACTGCAGTGAGTCCAGAGAGTTCACTGGCACCACTGGAGATGCACTTCAGTGAGTGCAGAGACTGCACTGGAACCACTGGGGATGCAGTGCAGTGAGTCCAGTGAGTGTACTGGCACCACTGGGGATGCACTGCAGTGAGTCCAGAGATTGCATTGGCACCACTTGGGATGCACTGCAGTGAGTCCAGAGAGTGCACTTGCACCACTGGGGATGCAGTGCAGTGAGTCCAGAGAGTGCAGTGACACCACTGGGGATGCAGTGCAGTGAGTCCAGAGAGTGCTGTGGCACCACTGGGGATGCAGTACAGTGAGTCCAGAGAGTGCACTGGCACCACTGGGGATGCACAGCAGTGAGTCCAGAGAGTGCATTGGCACCACTGCGGATGCAGTGCAGTGAGTCCAGAGAGTGCACTGGCACCACTGGGGATGCACAGCAGTGAGTCCACAGAGTGCACAGGCACCACTGGGGATGCAGTGCAGTGAGTCCAGAGAGTGCACTGGCACCACTGGGGATGCAGTACAGTGAGTCCAGAGAGTGCACTGGCACCACTGGGGATGCACAGCAGTGAGTCCAGAGAGTGCATTGGCACCACTGGGGATGCAGTGCAGTGAGTCCAGAGAGTGCACTGGCACCATTGGAGATGCAGTGCAGTGAGTCCAGAGAGTGCACTGGCACCACTGGGGATGCAGTGCAGTGAGTCCAGAGAGCGCATTGGCACCACTGGGGATGCAGTGCAGTGAGTCCAGAGAGTGCACTGGCACCATTGGAGATGCAGTGCAGTGAGTCCAGAGAGTGCACTGGCACCACTGGGGATGCACTGCAGTGAGTCCAGAGAGTTCACTGGCACCACTGGAGATGCACTTCAGTGAGTGCAGAGACTGCACTGGCACCACTGGGGATGCAGTGCAGTGAGTCCAGTGAGTGTACTGGCACCACTGGGGATGCAATGCAGTGAGTCCAGAGAGTGCATTGGCACCACTTGGGATGCACTGCAGTGAGTCCAGAGAGTGCACTTGCACCACTGGGGATGCAGTGCAGTGAGTCCAGAGAGTGCACTGGCACCACTGGGGATGCAGTGCAGTGAGTCCAGAGAGTGCACTGGCACCAATGGGGATGCACTTCAGTGAGTCCAGAGAGTGCACTGGCACCACTGGGGATGCAGTGCAGTGAGTCCAGAGAGTGCACTGGCACCATTGGAGATGCAGTGCAGTGAGTCCAGAGAGTGCACTGGCACCACTGGGGATGCAGTGCAGTGAGTCCAGAGAGTGCACTGGCACCACTGGGGATGCACTGCAGTGAGTCCAGAGAGTTCACTGGCACCACTGGGGATGCACTTCAGTGAGTGCAGAGACTGCACTGGCACCACTGGGGATGCAGTGCAGTGAGTCCAGTGAGTGTACTGGCACCACTGGGGATGCACTGCAGTGAGTCCAGAGAGTGCATTGGCGCCACTTGGGATGCACTGCAGTGAGTCCAGAGAGTGCACTTGCACCACTGGGGATGCAGTGCAGTGAGTCCAGAGAGTGCACTGGCACCACTGGGGATGCGGTGCAGTGAGTCCAGAGAGTGCACTGGCACCAATGGGGATGCACAGCAGTGAGTCCACAGAGTGCACTGGCACCACTGGGGATGCAGTACAGTGAGTCCAGAGAGTGCACTGGCACCACTGGGGATGCACTGCAGTGAGTCCAGAGAGTGCTCTTGCACCACTGGCGATGCAGTGCAGTGAGTCCAGAGAGTGCACTAGCACCACTGGGGATGCAGTGCAGTCAGTCCAGTGAGTGTACTGGCACCACTGGGGATGCACTGCAGTGAGTCCAGAGAGTGCACTGGCACCACTGAGGATGCACTTCAGTGAGTCCAGAGAGTGCACTGGCACCACTGGGGATGCAGTGCAGTGAGTCCAGAGAGTGCACTGGCACCACTGGGGATGCACTTCAGTGAGTCCAGAGAGTGCACGGGCTCCACTGGGAATGCACTGCAGTGAGTCCACAGAGTGCACTGGCACCACTGGGGATGCAGTGCAGTGAGTCCAGAGAGTGCACTGGCACCACTGGGGATGCAGTGCAGTGAGTCCAGAGAGTGGACTGGCACCACTGGAGATGCAGTGCAGTGAGTCCACAGAGTGCACTAGCACCACTGGGGATGCAGTGCAGTGAGTCCAGAGAGTGCACTGGCAACACTGGGGATGCACTGCAGTGAGTCCAGAGAGTGCACTGGCACCACTGGGGATGCAGTGCAGTGAGTCCAGAGTGTGCACTGGCACCACTGGGAATGTAGTGCAGTGAGTCCAGAGATCGCACTGGCACCACATGGGGATGCAGTGCATTGAGTCCAGAGAGTGCACTGGCACCACTGGGGATGCACTGCAGTGAGTCCAGAGAGTGCACTGGCACCACTGGGGATGCACTGCAGTGAGTCCAGAGAGTGCACTGGCACCACTGGGGATGCAGTGCAGTGAGTCCAGAGAGTGCACTGGCACCAGAGGGAATGCACTGCAGTGAGTACAGTGAGTGCACTGGCACCACTGGGGATGCAGTGCAGTGAGTGCAGGGAGTGCACTGGCACCACTGGGGATGCAGTGCAGTGAGTCCAGAGAGTGCAGTGGCACCAGTGGGGATGCAGTGCAGTGAGTCCAGAGAGTGCACAGGCAGCACTGGGGATGCAGTGCAGTGAGTCCAGAGAGTGCTCTGGCACCACTGGGGATGCAGTGCAGTGAGTCCAGAGAGTGCACTGGCACCACTGGGGATGCACTGCAGTGAGTCCAGAGAGTTCACTGGCACCACTGGAGATGCACTTCAGTGAATGCAGAGACTGCACTGGCACCACTGGGGATGCAGTGCAGTGAGTCCAGTGAGTGTACTGGCACCACTGGGGATGCACTGCAGTGAGTCCAGAGATTGCATTGGTACCACTTGGGATGCACTGCAGTGAGTCCAGAGAGTGCACTTGCACCACTGGGGATGCAGTGCAGTGAGTCCAGAGAGTGCACTGACACCACTGGGGATGCAGTGCAGTGAGTCCAGAGAGTGCTCTGGCACCACTGGGGATGCAGTACAGTGAGTCCAGAGAGTGCACTGGAACCACTGGGGATGCACAGCAGTGAGTCCAGAGAGTGCATTGGCACCACTGGGGATGCAGTGCAGTGAGTCCAGAGAGTGCACTGGCACCATTGGAGATGCAGTGCAGTGAGTCCAGAGAGTGCACTGGCACCACTGGGGATGCACAGCAGTGAGTCCACAGAGTGCACAGGCACCACTGGGTATGCAGTGCAGTGAGTCCAGAGAGTGCACTGGCACCACTGGGGATGCAGTACAGTGAGTCCAGAGAGTGCACTGGCACCACTGGGGATGCACAGCAGTGAGTCCAGAGAGTGCATTGGCACCACTGGGGATGCAGTGCAGTGAGTCCAGAGAGTGCACTGGCACCATTGGAGATGCAGTGCAGTGAGTCCAGAGAGTGCACTGGCACCACTGGGGATGCAGTGCAGTGAGTCCAGAGAGTGCACTGGCACCACTGGGGATGCAGTGCAGTGAGTCCAGAGAGTGCACTGGCACCACTGGGGATGCACTGCAGTGAGTCCAGAGAGTTCACTGGCACCACTGGAGATGCACAGCAGTGAGTCCAGAGAGTGCATTGGCACCACTGGGGATGCAGTGCAGTGAGTCCAGAGAGTGCACTGGCAACACTGGGGATGCACTGCAGTGAGTCCAGAGAGTGCACTGGCACCACTTGGGATGCACTGCAGTGAGTCCAGAGTGTGCACTGGCACCACTGGGAATGCAGTACAGTGAGTCCAGAGAGTGCACTGGCACCACTGGGGATGCAGTGCAGTGAGTCCAGAGAGTGCACTGGCACCACTGGGGATGCACTGCAGTGAGTCCAGAGAGTTCACTGGCACCACTGGAGATGTACTTCAGTGAGTGCAGAGACTGCACTTGCACCACTGGGGATGCAGTGCAGTGAGTCCAGTGAGTGTACTGGCACCACTGGGGATGCACTGCAGTGAGTCCAGAGAGTGCATTGGCACCACTTGGGATGCACTGCAGTGAGTCCAGAGAGTGCACTGGCACCACTGGGGATGCAGTGCAGTGAGTCCAGAGAGTGCACTGGCACCACTGGGGATGCAGTGCAGTGAGTCCAGAGAGTGCACTGGCACCAATGGGGATGCACTTCAGTGAGTCCAGAGAGTGCACTGGCACCACTGGGGATGCAGTGCAGTGAGTCCAGAGAGTGCACTGGCACCATTGGAGATGCAGTGCAGTGAGTCCAGAGAGTGCACTAGCACCACTGGGGATGCAGTGCAGTGAGTCCAGAGAGTGCACTGGCACCAATGGGGATGCACTGCAGTGAGTCCAGAGAGTTCACTGGCACCACTGGGGATGCACTTCAGTGAGTGCAGAGACTGCACTGGCACCACTGGGGATGCAGTGCAGTGAGTCCAGTGAGTGTACTGGCACCACTGGGGATGCAATGCAGTGAGTCCAGAGAGTGCATTGGCACCACTTGGGATGCACTGCAGTGAGTCCAGAGAGTGCACTTGCACCACTGGGGATGCAGTGCAGTGAGTCCAGAGAGTGCACTGGCACCACTGGGGATGCGGTGCAGTGAGTCCAGAGAGTGCACTGGCACCAATGGGGATGCACAGCAGTGAGTCCACAGAGTGCACTGGCACCACTGGGGATGCAGTACAGTGAGTCCAGAGAGTTCACTGGCACCACTGGGGATGCACTGCAGTGAGTCCAGAGAGTGCTCTTGCACCACTGGCGATGCAGTGCAGTGAGTCCAGAGAGTGCACTAGCACCACTGGGGATGCAGTGCAGTCAGCCCAGTGAGTGTACTGGCACCTCTGGGGATGCACTGCAGTGAGTCCAGAGAGTGCACTGGCACCACTGAGAATGCACTTCAGTGAGTCCAGAGAGTGCACTGGCACCACTGGGGATGCAGTGCAGTGAGTCCAGAGAGTGCACTGGCACCACTGGGGATGCACTTCAGTGAGTCCAGAGAGTGCACTGGCTCCACTGGGAATGCACTGCAGTGAGTCCACAGAGTGCACTGGCACCACTGGGGATGCAGTGCAGTGAGTCCAGAGAGTGCACTGGCAACACTGGGGATGCACTGCAGTGAGTCCAGAGAGTGCACTGGCACCACTGGGGATGCAGTGCAGTGAGTCCAGAGAGTGCACTGGCACCACTGATGATGCAGTACAGTGAGTCCAGTGAGTGTACAGGCACCACTGGGGATGTAGTGCAGTGAGTCCAGAGAGTGCACTGGCACCATTGGAGATGCAGTGCAGTGAGTCCAGAGAGTGCACTGGCACCACTGGAGATGCAGTGCAGTGAGTCCAGAGAGTGCACTGGCACCACTGGGGATGCACTGCAGTGAGTCCAGAGAGTTCACTGGCACCACTGGGTAATGCACTTCAGTGAGTGCTTAGACTGCACTGGCACCACTGGGGATGCAGTGCAGTGAGTCCAGTGAGTGTACTGGCACCACTGGGGATGCACTGCAGTGAGTCCAGAGAGTGCATTGGCACCACTTGGGATGCACTGCAGTGAGTCCAGAGAGTGCACTTGCACCACTGGGGATGCAGTGCAGTGAGTCCAGAGAGTGCACTGGCACCACTGGGGATGCGGTGCAGTGAGTCCAGAGAGTGCACTGGCACCAATGGGGATGCACAGCAGTGAGTCCACAGAGTGCACTGGCACCACTGGGGATGCAGTACAGTGAGTCCAGAGAGTGCACTGGCACCACTGGGGATGCACTGCAGTGAGTCCAGAGAGTGCTCTTGCACCACTGGCGATGCAGTGCAGTGAGTCCAGAGAGTGCACTAGCACCACTGGGGATGCAGTGCAGTCAGTCCAGTGAGTGTACTGGCACCACTGGGGATGCACTGCAGTGAGTCCAGAGAGTGCACTGGCACCACTGAGAATGCACTTCAGTGAGTCCAGAGAGTGCACTGGCACCACTGGGGATGCAGTGCAGTGAGTCCAGAGAGTGCACTGGCACCACTGGGGATGCAGTGCAGTGAGTCCAGAGAGTGCTCTGGCACCACTGGGGATGCAGTGCAGTGAGTCCACAGAGTGCACTAGCACCACTGGGGATGCAGTGCAGTGAGTCCAGAGAGTGCACTGGCAACACTGGGGATGCACTGCAGTGAGTCCAGAGAGTGCACTGGCACCACTGGGGATGCAGTGCAGTGAGTCCAGAGTGTGCACTGGCACCACTGGGAATGTAGTGCAGTGAGTCCAGAGATCGCACTGGCACCACTAGGGATGCAGTGCAGTGAGTCCAGAGAGTGCACTGGCACCACTGGGGATGCACTGCAGTGAGTCCAGAGAGTGCACTGGCACCACTGGGGATGCACTGCAGTGAGTCCAGAGAGTGCACTGGCACCACTGGGGATGCAGTGCAGTGAGTCCAGAGAGTGCACTGGCACCAGAGGGAATGCACTGCAGTGAGTCCAGAGAGTGCACTGGCACCACTGGGGATGCAGTGCAGTGAGTGCAGGGAGTGCACTGGCACCACTGGGGATGCAGTGCAGTGAGTCCAGAGAGTGCAGTGGCACCACTGGGGATGCAGTGCAGTGAGTCCAGAGAGTGCACAGGCAGCACTGGGATGCAGTGCAGTGAGTCCAGAGAGTGCTCTGGCACCACTGGGGATGCAGTGCAGTGAGTCCAGAGAGTGCACTGGCACCACTGGGGATGCACTGCAGTGAGTCCAGAGAGTTCACTGGCACCACTGGAGATGCCCTTCAGTGAGTGCAGAGACTGCACTGGCACCACTGGGGATGCAGTGCAGTGAGTCCAGTGAGTGTACTGGCACCACTGGGGATGCACTGCAGTGAGTCCAGAGAGTGCATTGGCACCACTTGGGATGCACTGCAGTGAGTCCAGAGAGTGCACTGGCACCACTGGGGATGCACTGCAGTGAGTCCAATGAGTGCACTGCCACCACTGGGGATGCACTGCAGTGAGTCCAGAGAGTGCACTGGCACCACTGATGATGCAGTACAGTGAGTCCAGTGAGTGCACTGGCACCACTGGGGATGTAGTGCAGTGAGTCCAGAGAGTGCACTGGCACCATTGGAGATGCAGTGCAGTGAGTCCAGAGAGTGCACTGGCACCAGAGGGAATGCGCTGCAGTGAGTCCAGAGAGTGCACTGGCACCACTGGGGATGCACTGCAGTGAGTCCAGAGAGTTCACTGGCACCACTGGGGATGCACTTCAGTGAGTGCAGAGACTGCACTGGCACCACTGGGGATGCAGTGCAGTGAGTCCAGTGAGTGTACTGGCACCACTGGGGATGCACTGCAGTGAGTCCAGAGAGTGCATTGGCACCACTTGGGATGCACTGCAGTGAGTCCAGAGAGTGCACTTGCACCACTGGGGATGCAGTGCAGTGAGTCCAGAGAGTGCACTGGCACCACTGGGGATGCGGTGCAGTGAGTCCAGAGAGTGCACTGGCACCAATGGGGATGCACAGCAGTGAGTCCACAGAGTGCACTGGCACCACTGGGGATGCAGTACAGTGAGTCCAGAGAGTGCACTGGCACCACTGGGGATGCACTGCAGTGAGTCCAGAGAGTGCTCTTGCACCATTGGCGATGCAGTGCAGTGAGTCCAGAGAGTGCACTAGCACCACTGGGGATGCAGTGCAGTGAGTCCAGAGAGTGCACTGGCAACACTGGGGATGCACTGCAGTGAGTCCAGAGAGTGCACTGGCACCACTGGGGATGCAGTGCAGTGAGTCCAGAGTGTGCACTGGCACCACTGGGAATGTAGTGCAGTGAGTCCAGAGATCGCACTGGCACCACTGGGGATGCAGTGCAGTGAGTCCAGAGAGTGCACTGCCACCACTGGGGATGCACTGCAGTGAGTCCAGAGAGTGCACTGGCACCACTGGGGATGCACTGCAGTGAGTCCAGAGAGTGCACTGGCACCACTGGGGATGCAGTGCAGTGAGTCCAGAGAGTGCACTGGCACCAGATGGAATGCACTGCAGTGAGTCCAGTGAGTGCACTGGCACCACTGGGGATGCAGTGCAGTGAGTGCAGGGAGTGCACTGGCACCACTGGGGATGCAGTGCAGTGAGTCCAGAGAGTGCAGTGGCACCACTGGGGATGCAGTGCAGTGAGTCCAGAGAGTGCACTGGAACCACTGGGGATGCACTGCAGTGAGTCCAGAGAGTGCATTGGCACCACTGGGGATGCAGTGCAGTGAGTCCAGAGAGTGCACTCGCACCACTGGGGATGCAGTGCAGTGAGTCCAGAGAGTGCACTGGCACCACTGGTGATGCACTGCAGTTACTCCAGAGAGTGCACTGGCACCACTGGGGATGCGGTGCGGTGAGTCCAGAGAGTGCACTGGCACCACTGGTGATGCACTGCAGTGAGTCCAGAGAGTGCAATGGCACCACTGAGAATGCCCTTCAGTGAGTCCAGAGAGTGCACTGGCACCACTGGGGATGCACTGCAGTGAGTCCACAGAGTGCACTAGCACCACTGGGGATGCAGTGCAGTGAGTCCAGAGAGTGTACTGGCACCGCTGGGGATGCAATGCAGTGAATCCAGAGAGTGCACTTGCACCACTGAGAATGCACTTCAGTGAGTCCAGAGAGCGCACTGGCACCACTGGGGATGCAGTGCAGTGAGTCCAGAGAGTGCACTGGCACCACTGAGAATGCACTTCAGTGAGTCCAAAGAGTGCACTGGCACCACTGGGGATGCACTGCAGTGAGTCCAGAGAGTGCACTAGCACCACTGGGAATGTAGTGCAGTGAATCCAGTGAGTGCACTGGCACCAGTGGGGATGCACTGCAGTGAGTCCAGAGAGTGCACTGGCACCACTGGGGATGCACTGCAGTGAGCCCAGAGAGTGCACTGGCACCACTGGAGATGCAGTACAGTGAGTCCAGTGAATGCACTGGCAACACTGGGGATACAGTGCAGTGAGTCCAGAGAGTGCACTGGCACCACTGGTGATGCAGTATAGTGAGTCCAGTGAGTGCACTGGCACCACTGGGGATGCAGTGCAGTGAGTCCAGAGAGTGCACTGCCACCACTGGTGATGCACTGCAGTGAGTCCAGAGAGTGCACTGGCACCACTGATGATGCAGTACAGTGAGTCCAGTGAGTGCACTGGCACCACTGGGGATGTAGTGCAGTGACTCGAGAGAGTGCACTGGCACCACTGGGGATGCAGTGCAGTGACTCCAGAGAGTGCACTGGCACCACTTGGGATGCAGTGCAGTGAGTCCAGAGAGTGCACTAGCACCACTGGGGATGCAGTGCAGTGAGTCCAGAGAGTGCATTGGCACCACTGGGGATGCAGTGCAGTGAGTCCAGAGAGTGCACTGGCACCACTGGGGATGCACTGCAGTGAGTCCACAGAGTGCACTGGTACCACTGGGGATGCAGTGCAGTGAGTCCAGAGAGTGCACTGGCACCACTGGGGATGCACTGCAGTGAGTCCAGAGAGTGCACTGGCACCACTGGGGATGCAGTGCAGTGAGTCCAGAGAGTGCACTGGCACCACTGGGGATGCACTGCAGTGAGTCCAGAGAGTGCACTGGCACCACTGGGGATGCACTGCAGTGAGTCCACAGAGTGCACTGGCACCACTGAGAATGCACTTCAGTGAGTCCAGAGAGTGCACTGGTACCACTGGGGATGCACTGCAGTGAGTCCAGAGAGTGCACTAGCACCACTGGGGATGCAGTGCAGTGAATCCAGTGAGTGCACTGGCACCACTGGGGATGCAGTGCAGTGAGTCAAGAGAGTGCATTGGCACCACTGGGGATGCAGTGCAGTGAGTCCAGAGAGTGCACTGGCACCACTGGGGATGCACTGCAGTGAGTCCAGAGAGTGCACTGGCACACCTGGGGATGCAGTGCAGTGAGTCCAGAGAGTGCACTGGCACCACTGGGGATGCACTGCAGTGAGTCCAGAGAGTGCACTGGCACCACTGGGGATTCAGTGCAGTGAGTCCAGAGAGTGCACTGGCAGCACTGGGGATGCAGTGCAGTGAGTCCAGAGAGTGCACTGGCACCACTGGGGATGCACTGCAGTGAGTCCAGAGAGCGCACTGGCACCACTGGGGATGCACTGCAGTGAGTCCACAGAGTGCACTGGCACCACTGAGAATGCACTTCAGTGAGTCCAGAGAGTGCACTGGTACCACTGGGGATGCACTGCAGTGAGTCCAGAGAGTGCACTAGCACCACTGGGGATGCAGTTCAGTGAATCCAGTGAGTGCACTGGCACCACTGGGGATGCAGTGCAGTGAGTCAAGAGAGTGCACTGGCACCACTGGGGATGCACTGCAGTGAGCCCAGAGAGTGCACTGGCACCACTGGGGATGCGGTGCCGGGAGTCCAGAGAGTGCACTGGCACCACTGGGGATGCACTGCAGTGAGTCCAGAGAGTGCACTGGCACCACTGGATATGCACTGCAGTGAGTCCAGAGAGTGCTCTGGCACCACTGGGGATGCACTGCAGTGAGTCCAGAGAGTGCACTGGCACCACTGGGGATGCAGTGCAGTGAGTCCAGAGAGGGCACTGGCACCACTGGTGATGCACTGCAGTTACTCCAGAGAGTGCACTGGCACCACTGGTGATGCGGTGCGGTGAGTCCAGAGAGTGCACTGGCACCACTGGGGATGCAGTGCAGTCAGTCCAGTGAGTGTACTGGCACCACTGGGGATGCACTGCAGTGAGTCCAGACAGTGCACTGGCACCACTGAGAATGCCCTTCAGTGAGTCCAGAGAGTGCACTGGCACCACTGGGGATGCACTGCAGTGAGTCCACAGAGTGCACTAGCACCACTGGGGATGCAGTGCAGTGACTCCAGAGAGTGCACTGGCACCACTGGGGATGCACTTCAGTGAGTCCAGAGAGTGCACTGGCACCACTGGGGATGCAGTGCAGTGAGTCCAGAGAGTGCATTGGCACCACTGGGGATGCACTGCAGTGAGTCCAGAGAGTGCACTGGCACCACTGGGGATGCACTGCAGTGAGTCCACAGAGTGCACTGGTACCACTGGGGATGCAGTGCAGTGAGTCCAGAGAGTGCACTGGCACCACTGGGGATGCACTGCAGTGAGTCCAGAGAGTGCACTGGCACCACTGGGGATGCACTGCAGTGAGTCCAGAGAGTGCACTGGCACCACTGGGGATGCAGTGCAGTGAGTCCAGAGAGTGCACTGGCACCACTGGGGATGCAGTGCAGTGAGTCCAGAGAGTGCACTGGCACCACTGGGGATGCACTGCAGTGAGTCCAGAGAGCGCACTGGCACCACTGGGGATGCACTGCAGTGAGTCCACAGAGTGCACTGGCACCACTGAGAATGCACTTCAGTGAGTCCAGAGAGTGCACTGGTACCACTGGGGATGCACTGCAGTGAGTCCAGAGAGTGCACTAGCACCACTGGGGATGCAGTGCAGTGAATCCAGTGAGTGCAGTGGCACCACTGGGGATGCAGTGCAGTGAGTCCAGAGAGTGCACTGGCACCACTGGGGATGCACTGCAGTGAGTCCAGAGAGTGCACTGGCACCACTGGGGATGCACTGCAGTGAGTCCAGAGAGTGTACTGGCACCACTGGGGATGCACTGCAGTGAGTCCAGAGAGTGCACTGGCACCACTGAGAATGCACTTCAGTGAGTCCAGAGAGCGCACTGGCAATACTGGGGATGCAGTGCAGTGAGTCCAGAGAGTGCACTGGCACCACTGGGGATGCACTTCAGTGAGTCCAAAGAGTGCACTGGCACCACTGGGGATGAACTGCAGTGAGTCCAGAGAGTGCACTAGCACCACTGGGAATGTAGTGCAGTGAATCCAGTGAGTGCACTGGCACCAGTGGGGATGCACTGCAGTGAGTCCAGAGAGTGCACTGGCACCACTGGGGATGCACTGCAGTGAGCCCAGAGAGTGCACTGGCACCACTGGAGATGCAGTACAGTGAGTCCAGTGAATGCACTGGCAACACTGGGGATGCAGTGCAGTGAGTCCAGAGAGTGCACTGGCACCACTGGTGATGCAGTATAGTGAGTCCAGAGAGTGCACTGGCACCACTGGGGATGCAGTGCAGTGAGTCCAGAGAGTGCACTGGCACCACTGATGATGCAGTACAGTGAGTCCAGTGAGTGCACTGGCACCACTGGGGATGTAGTGCAGTGACTCGAGAGAGTGCACTGGCACCACTGGGGATGCAGTGCAGTGAGTCCAGAGAGTGCACTGGCACCACTTGGGATGCAGTGCAGTGAGTCCAGAGAGTGCACTGGCACCACTGGGGATGCAGTGCAGTGAGTGCAGAGAGTGCAATGGTACCAATGGGGATGCACTTCAGTGAGTCCAGAGAGTGCACTGGCACCACTGGGGATGCAGTGCAGTGAGTCCAGAGAGTGCACTGGCACCACTGGGGATGCACTGCAGTGAGTCCAGAGAGTGCACTGGCACCACTGGGGATTCAGTGCAGTGAGTCCAGAGAGTGCACTGGCACCACTGGGGATGCACTGCAGTGAGTCCAGAGAGTGCACTGGCACCACTGGTGATGCACTGCAGTTACTCCAGAGAGTGCACTGGCACCACTGGGGATGCGGTGCGGTGAGTCCAGAGAGTGCACTGGCACCACTGGTGATGCACTGCAGTGAGTCCAGAGAGTGCACTGGCACCACTGAGAATGCCCTTCAGTGAGTCCAGAGAGTGCACTGTCACCACTGGAGATGCACTGCAGTGAGCCCAGAGAGTGCACTGGCACCACTGGAGATGCAGTACAGTGAGTCCAGTGAATGCACTGGCAACAATGGGGCTTCAGTGCAGTGAGTCCACAGAGTGCACTAGCACCACTGGGGATGCAGTGCAGTGAGTCCAGAGAGTGCACTGGCACCACTGAGAATGCACTTCAGTGAGTCCAAAGAGTGCACTGGCACCACTGGGGATGCACTGCAGTGAGTCCAGAGAGTGCACTAGCACCACTGGGAATGTAGTGCAGTGAATCCAGTGAGTGCACTGGCACCAGTGGGGATGAACTGCAGTGAGTCCAGAGAGTGCACTGGCACCACTGGGGATGCACTGCAGTGAGCCCAGAGAGTGCACTGGCACCACTGGAGATGCAGTACAGTGAGTCCAGTGAATGCACTGGCAACACTGGGGCTTCAGTGCAGTGAGTCCAGAGAGTGCACTGGCACCACTGGTGATGCAGTATAGTGAGTCCAGTGAGTGCACTGGCACCACTGGGGATGCAGTGCAGTGAGTCCAGAGAGTGCACTGCCACCACTGGGGATGCACTGCAGTGCGTCCAGAGAGTGCACTGGCACCACTGGGGATGCAGTGCAGTGACTCCAGAGAGTGCACTGGCACCACTTGGGATGCAGTGCAGTGAGTCCAGAGAGTGCACTGGCACCACTGGGGATGCAGTGCAGTGAGTCCAGAGAGAGCATTGTCACCACTGGGAATGCAGTGCAGTGAGTCCAGAGAGTGCACTGGCACCACTGGGGATGCACTGCAGTGAGTCCACAGAGTGCACTGGTACCACTGGGGATGCACTGCAGTGAGTCCAGAGAGTGCACTGGCACCACTGGGGATTCAGTGCAGTGAGTCCAGAGAGTGCACTGGCACCACTGGGGCTGCAGTGCAGTGAGTCCAGAGAGTGCACTGGCACCACTGGTGATGCACTGCAGTTACTCCAGAGAGTGCACTGGCACCACTGGGGATGCGGTGCGGTGAGTCCAGAGAGTGCACTGGCACCACTGGTGATGCACTGCAGTGAGTCCAGAGAGTGCACTGGCACCACTGAGAATGCCCTTCAGTGAGTCCAGAGAGTGCACTGTCACCACTGGAGATGCACTGCAGTGAGCCCAGAGAGTGCACTGGCACCACTGGAGATGCAGTACAGTGAGTCCAGTGAATGCACTGGCAACACTGGGGCTTCAGTGCAGTGAGTCCACAGAGTGCACTAGCACCACTGGGGATGCAGTGCAGTGAGTCCAGAGAGTGCACTGGCACCACTGAGAATGCACTTCAGTGAGTCCAAAGAGTGCACTGGCACCACTGGGGATGCACTGCAGTGAGTCCAGAGAGTGCACTAGCACCACTGGGAATGTAGTGCAGTGAATCCAGTGAGTGCACTGGCACCAGTGGGGATGAACTGCAGTGAGTCCAGAGAGTGCACTGGCACCACTGGGGATGCACTGCAGTGAGCCCAGAGAGTGCACTGGCACCACTGGAGATGCAGTACAGTGAGTCCAGTGAATGCACTGGCAACACTGGGGCTTCAGTGCAGTGAGTCCAGAGAGTGCACTGGCACCACTGGTGATGCAGTATAGTGAGTCCAGTGAGTGCACTGGCACCACTGGGGATGCAGTGCAGTGAGTCCAGAGAGTGCACTGCCACCACTGGGGATGCACTGCAGTGCGTCCAGAGAGTGCACTGGCACCACTGGGGATGCAGTGCAGTGACTCCAGAGAGTGCACTGGCACCACTTGGGATGCAGTGCAGTGAGTCCAGAGAGTGCACTGGCACCACTGGGGATGCAGTGCAGTGAGTCCAGAGAGAGCATTGGCACCACTGGGGATGCAGTGCAGTGAGTCCAGAGAGTGCACTGGCACCACTGGGGATGCACTGCAGTGAGTCCACAGAGTGCACTGGTACCACTGGGGATGCAGTGCAGTGAGTCCAGAGAGTGCACTGGCACCACTGGGGATGCACTGCAGTGAGTCCAGAGAGTGCACTGGCACCACTGGGGATGCAGTGCAGTGAGTCCAGAGAGTGCACTGGCACCACTGGGGATGCAGTGCAGTGAGTCCAGAGCGTGCACTGGCAGCACTGGGGATGCAGTGCAGTGAGTCCAGAGAGTGCACTGGCACCACTGGGGATGCACTGCAGTGAGTCCAGAGAGCGCACTGGCACCACTGGGGATGCACTGCAGTGAGTCCACAGGGTGCACTGGCACCACTGAGAATGCACTTCAGTGAGTCCAGAGAGTGCACTGGTACCACTGGGGATGCACTGCAGTGAGTCCAGAGAGTGCACTAGCACCACTGGGGATGCAGTGCAGTGAATCCAGTGAGTGCACTGGCACCACTGGGGATGCAGTGCAGTGAGTCCAGAGAGTGCACTGGCACCACTGGGGATGCAGTGCAGTGAGTCCAGAGAGTGCACTGGCAGGACTGGGGATGCAGTGCAGTGAGTCCAGAGAGTGCACTGGCACCACTGGGGATGCAGTGCAGTGAGTCCAGAGAGTGCACTGGCACCACTGGGGATGCAGTGCAGTGAGTCCAGAGAGTGCACTGACACCACTGGGGATGCGGTGCAGTGAGTCCAGAGAGTGCTCTGGCACCACTGGGGATGCAGTGCAGTGAGTCCAGAGACTGCACTGGCACCACTGGGGATGCAGTGCAGTGAGTCCAGTGAATGCACTGGCACCACTGGGGATGCAGTGCAGAGAGTGCACTGGCACCACCTGTGATGCAGTACAGTGTGTCCAGTGAGTTCACTGGCACCACTGGGGATGCAGTGCTGTGAATCCGGAGAGCGCACTGGCACCACTGGGGATGCAGTGCAGTCAGTCCAGTGAGTGCACTGGCACCACTGGGGATGCAGTGCAGTGAGTGCAGAGAGTGCAATGGCACCAATGGGGATGTAGTGCTGTGACTCCAGAGAGCGCAGTGGCACCACTGGGGATGCAGTGCATTGTGTCCAGAGAGTGCACTGGCACCACTGGGGATGCACTGCAGTGAGTCCAGGGAGTACACTGGCACCACTGGGGATGCAGTGCAGTGAGTCCAGAGAGTGCACTGGCACCACTGGGGATGCAGTGCAGTGAGTCCAGAGAGTGCACTGGCACCACTGGGGATGCACTGCAGTGAGTCCAGAGAGTGCACTGGCACCACTGGGGATGCACTGCAGTGAGTCCAGAGAGTGCACTGGCACCACTGGGGATGCAGTGCAGTGAGTCCAGAGAGTGCACTGGCACCAATGGGGATGCACTGCAGTGAGTCCAGAGAGTGCACTGGCACCAGAGGGAATGCACTGCAGTGAGTGCAGAGAGTGCACTGGCACCACTGGGGATGCAGTGCAGTGAGTCCAGAGAGTGCAGTGACACCACTGGGGATGCAGTGCAGTGAGTCCAGAGAGTGCACTGGCACCACTGGGGATGCACTGCAGTGAGTCCAGAGAGTGCACTGGCACCACTGGGGATGCAGTGCAGTGAGTCCAGAGTGTGCACTGGCACCACTGGGGATGCAGTGCAGTGAGTCCAGTGAGTGTACTGGCACCACTGGGGATGCACTGCAGTGAGTCCAGAGAGTGCACTGGCACCACTGAGAATGCACTTCAGGGAGTCCAGAGAGTGCACTGGCACCAGTGGGGATGCAGTGCAGTGAGTCCAGAGAGTGCACTGGCACCACTGAGAATGCACTTCAGTCAGTCCAAAGAGTGCACTGGCACCACTGGGGATGCACTGCAGTGAGTCCAGAGAGTGCACTGGCACCAGTGGGGATGCAGTACAGTGAGTCCAGAGAGTGCACTGGCACCACTGGGGATGTAGTGCAGTGACTCGAGAGAGTGCACTGGCACCACTGGGGATGCAGTGCAGTGAGTCCAGAGAGTGCACTGGCACCACTTGGGATGCAGTGCAGTGAGTGCAGAGAGTGCACTGGCACCACTGGGGATGCAGTGCAGTGAGTCCAGAGAGTGCATTGGCACCACTGGGGATGCAGTGCAGTGAGTCCAGAGAGTGCACTGGAACCACTGGGGATGCACTGCAGTGAGTCCAGAGAGTGCACTGGCACCACTGATGATGCAGTACAGTGAGTCCAGTGAGTGCACTGGCACCACTGGGGATGTAGTGCAGTGACTCGAGAGAGTGCACTGGCACCACTGGGGATGCAGTGCAGAGAGTCAAGAGAGTACACTGGCACCACTTGGGATGCAGTGCAGTGAGTCCAGAGAGTGCACTGGCACCACTGGGGATGCAGTGCAGTGAGTCCAGAGAGTGCATTGGCACCACTGGGGATGCGGTGCAGTGAGTCCAGAGAGTGCACTGGCACCACTGGGGATGCACTGCAGTGAGTCCACAGAGTGCTCTGGTACCACTGGGGATGCAGTGCAGTGAGTCCAGAGAGTGCACTGGCACCACTGGGGATGCACTGCAGTGAGTCCAGAGAGTGCACTGGCACCACTGGGGATGCAGTGCAGTGAGTCCAGAGAGTGCACTGGCACCACTGGGGATGCACTGCAGTGAGTCCAGAGAGTGCACTGGCACCACTGGGGATGCAGTGCAGTGAGTCCAGAGAGTGCACTGGCAGCACTGGGGATGCAGTGCAGTGATTCCAGAGAGTGCACTGGCACCACTGGTTATGCACTGCAGTGAGTCCAGAGAGCGCACTGGCACCACTGGGGATGCACTGCAGTGAGTCCACAGAGTGCACTGGCACCACTGAGAATGCACTTCAGTGAGTCCAGAGAGTGCACTGGCACCACTGGGGATGCACTGCAGTGAGTCCAGAGAGTGCACTAGCACCACTGGGGATGCAGTGCAGTGACTCCAGAGAGTGCACTGGCACCACTGGTGGTGCAGTGCAGTGATTCCAGAGAGTACACTGGCAGCACTGGGGATGCAGTGCAGTGAGTCCAGAGAGTGCACTGGCAGCAGTGGGGATGCAGTGCAGTGAGTCCAGAGAGTGCACTGGCACCACTGGGGATGCAGTGCAGTGAGTCCAGAGACTTCACTGGCACCACTGGGAATGCAGTGTAGTGAGTGCAGAGAGTGCACTGGCACCACTGGGGATGCAGTGCAGTGAGTCCAGAGAGTGCACTGGCACCACTGGGGATGCAGTGCAGTGAGTCCAGAGAGTGCACTGGCACCACTGGGGATGCACTGCAGTGAGTCCAGAGAGTGCACTGGCACCACTGGTGATGCAGTACAGTGAGTCCAGAGAGTGCACTGGCACCACTGGGGATGCAGTGCAGTGAGTCCAGAGAGTGCACTGGCACCACTGGGGATGCACTACAGTGAGTCCAGAGATTGCACTGGCACCACTGGGGATGCAGTGCAGTGAGTCCAGAGAGTGCACTGGCAGCACTGGGGATGCAGTGCAGTGAGTCCAGAGAGTGCACTGGCACCACTGGGGATGCACTTCAGTGAGTCCAGAGAGTGCACTGACACCACTGGGGATGCGGTGCAGTGAGTCCAGAGAGTGCACTGGCACCACTGGGGATGCAGTGCAGTTAGTCCAGAGAGTGCTCTGGCACCACTGGGGATGCAGTGCAGTGAGTCCAGAGACTGCACTGGCACCACTGGGGATGCAGTGCAGTGAGTCCAGAGAGTGCACTGGCACCACTGGGGATGCAGTGCAGTGAGTCCAGAGAGTGCACTGGCACCACTGGTGATGCAGTACAGTGTGTCCAGTGAGTGCACTGGCACCACTGGGGATGCAGTGCTGTGACTCCGGAGACTGCACTGGCACCACTGGGGATGCAGTGCAGTGAGTCCAGAGAGTGCACTGGCACCACTGGGGATGCAGTGCAGAGAGAGCACTGGCACCACCTTTGATGCAGTACAGTGTGTCCAGTGAGTGCACTGGCACCACTGGGGATGCAGTGTTGTGACTCCGGAGAGCGCACTGGCACCACTGGGGATGCAGTGCAGTCAGTCCAGTGAGTGCACTGGCACCACTGGGGATGCAGTGCAGTGAGTGCAGAGAGTGCAATGGCACCAATGGGGATGCAGTGCTGTGACTCCAGAGAGCGCAGTGGCACCACTGGGGATGCAGTGCAGTGAGTCCAGAGAGTGCACTGGCTCCACTGGTGATGCACTTCAGTTTGTCCAGAGAGTGCACTGGCACCACTGGGGATGCAGTGCTTTGAGTCCAGAGAGTGCACTGGCACCACTGGGGATGCACTGCAGTGAGTCCAGGGAGTACACTGGCACCACTGGGGATGCAGTGCAGTGAGTCCAGAGAGTGCACTGGCACCACTGGGGATGCAGTGCAGTGAGTCCATAGAGTGCACTGGCACCACTGGGGATGCAGTGCAGTGAGTCCAGAGAGTGCACTGGCACCACTGGGGATGCACTACAGTGAGTGCTCAGAGTGCACTGGCACCACTGGGGATGCACTGCAGTGAGTCCAGAGATTGCACTGGCACCACTGGGGATGCAGTGCAGTGAGTGCAGAGAGTGCACTGGCACCACTGGGAATGCACTTCAGTGAGTTCAGAGAGTGCACTTGCACCACTGTGGATGGGTTTCAAGCCAACTGCATTAACCGCTCATGCTTCTTTCTTATGAGACGTTAGTAAACCAATTACATAGCCTTGTCAAGACTAAATCACAGGTAAAAATCCTGTACATCTCATGTGGCCAACCACTCCCAACTAGGATTCCAAGAACCAGGAGGTTCGGTGAAAATAGGGCTAGTGCTATTAGAGGGGTGATTATTAGGGTAAGCCCTAAGCTGTCTTTAATGGAGAAGTATGGGTGGAATGGGATTTTGTCGCAGTCTGATACGATTCCTAGTGGGTTATTTGAGCCTGATTCGTGTAGGAAGGTTAGGTGGACTAGGGTGATTCCTGCAATTAGGAAGGGCAGTAGGAAGTGGATGACGAAGAATCGGGTTAAGGTTGGATTGTCTACTGAGAATCCTCCTCAGGCTCATTCTACTAGAGTTTGCCCAATGTACGGGATGGCTGAGAATAGGTTGGTGATTACGGTGGCCCCTCAGAATGACATTTGTCCTCATGGTAGGACATACCCTACGAAGGCAGTTGCTATTAGGGTGAGTAGGAGGATTACTCCTGTGTTTCAGGTTTCTTTGTATAGGTAGGAGCCGTAGTAGAGGCCTCGTCCGATGTGTAAGTAGATGCAGATAAAGAAGAGCGAAGCACCGTTGGCGTGGAGGTTGCGGATGAGCCATCCGTACTGGACGTCTCGGCATGTGTGAGCTACTGAGGAGAAGGCGAGTGAAGTGTCTGCGGTGTAGTGTATGGCTAGTAGCAGGCCTGTTAGGATTTGTGTGGCTAAGCAGATGGCTAGAAGGGAGCCGAAGTTTCATCAGGCAGAGATGTTGGAGGGGGCTGGTAGGTCGATTAGGGAGTTGTTGATTATTTTTAGTAGGGGATGGGATTTGCGGATGTTAGGGGCCATTAGTGAGTCTGTGTGTTATTAGGATTATTACCAGGATGGAGAGGGCGAAGGATCCTAGGTAGGCCTTAATTAGCCCTGTGTGTATTGAGGTTGCGGCTTTGCTTGCGGCTACTTGTAGTTCAGCAAGGCCCTCTGGCCCTATTTTTTTGAGTCAGGAGAGGTCGATCAAGTGTAGGGCAATGTTTTGTCCCTTTTCTAGTAGGTTTTTGGAGAAGAATCGGTGTACTAGGGGGTTGAAGTACCCTAATGCAGAGGAGAAGTTTATGAGGGGGTTTGGTTTGGGGTGAGTGAGGGTGTGTGTTATGTTCGATAGTTCTAGGGCTAGGATGATTCCTAGGATTGTTATGAGGATGGCAGCGGTTTTGGTGATAAGGGGTATGGTTATTGGGGGGGTTTTGGTTGGTGTGATGAAAGAGGTAATGATTATTCCTGCTGTAATGCTGCCTAGGGCGAGTCGGGTTAGGGGGGCGGTGATTAGTGGGTTGTTTTCGTTTATTGATACTATTGGGGGGATTCGGGTTTGTCCAGCTTGGACTAGGATGGTTATGCGGATGCTGTAGGTTGCGGTGAATGCTGTGGCTATAAGGGTTAGGAGTAGGGCTCAAGTATTTAGGTATGATGTGTTTAAGCTTTCGATGATGAGGTCTTTTGAGTAGAATCCGGCTAGGAATGGGGTTCCTATCAGCGCCAGGTTTCCGATGGTTAGGCAGGAAGTAGTGACTGGGAGTATTTTCTGTAGGCCTCCTATCTTTCGGATATCTTGTTCTCCGTTTAGGTTGTGGATGATAGACCCTGAGCATAGGAATAGTATGGCTTTAAAGAAGGCATGGGTTGAGATGTGTAGGAAGGCTAGTTGTGGGAGGTTTAGTCCGATAGTGACTATTATTAGTCCTAGTTGGCTGGATGTTGAGAAAGCAATGATTTTTTTGATGTCATTTTGGGTTAGGGCGCATGTGGCAGCGAATAGGGTTGATAGAGCACCTAGGCATAGGCAGGCAGTTAGGGCTGTCTGGTTGGTGGCTAGCAGGGGGTGCATGCGGATGAGCAGGAAGATTCCGGCTACTACTATGGTACTGGAGTGCAGTAGGGCTGATACTGGGGTGGGGCCTTCTATTGCTGCGGGCAGTCATGGGTGGAGTCCAAATTGGGCGGATTTTCCTGCGGCTGCGAGGATTAATCCTATGAGGGGGAGGATTGGGGTTTGGTGGGGGTGTACGGCTTGTTGGATCTCTCAGGTGTTGAATGTTGAAGCTAGTCATGCTATGCTCAGGATCAGTCCGATGTCTCCGATTCGGTTGTAGATTACGGCTTGTAGGGCGGCGGTGTTGGCATCTGCTCGGCCTTGTCATCAGCCGATGAGAAGGAAGGACATGATTCGTACTCCTTCCCAGCCTACGAATAGGAGGAATATGTTGTTTGCGGTTGTTAGGAGGAGTATGGCGACTAGGAATGTCAGTAGGTAGGTGAAAAATTTTGTTACGTATGGCTCTGAGGCCATGTATCATATGGCGAATTGTAGGATTGATCATGTTACAAATAGGGCGATTGGAAGAAATGTTATTGAGTATTGGTCTATTTTTAGGCTCAGGGGGATTTTAAAGTTTATAATGAATTTTCACTCCCAGTGGCAGGTGACAGATTCTACTCCCGAGTAGATGAATGCGGTTGTAGGGGCTAGGCTAATTAGGAATGCGGTTTTAACAGCGCGGGTGGTGGCTTGTGGGGTGTTTTTAAAGTTTTTAAATAGAAATGGCAGGATGATTGGGGTTAGGAGGATTGTCAGCGTGAGTAGTGTGAGGGAGTTGATTAGTAGTGTGGGGTTCACTACTTTTACTTGGATTTGCACCAAGATGGGTGGTTCCTAAGACCAGTGGATTGCTGTTATCCTTTAAAAGTAAGGGGGCTGAGGTTTTAGGCTCAGATGTAAGAGTTAGCAGCTCTTGTTGGTTAAACCCTCCCCTCGGCAGGTAAGAAGGTTTGAACTTCTATTCTTAGAATCACAGTCTAATGTTTGGTTTAAACTATACTTGCATGAGGGGATTCCGGAGATCAGTTCGGGTTTGAGGATTAGGAGGAATATTGGGATAATGTGGAGCGTTATGAGCAGGTGTTCTCGCGTGGTTGAGTTTTGCATAGATGTGATGTGGGAGGGGATTGAGCCTCGTTGGGTCATTAGTAGTATGAATAAGGTGTAGGAGGCGGTTAGTAGGGTTGCGATTCCTGTTAGGATGATCGTGAAGGCAGATCAGTTGAATAAGGTGATTATAATGGTTAGCTCTGCTATGAGGTTTGTTGTTGGGGGTAAGGCTATGTTTGTTAGATTGGCCAGCAATCATCAGGTAGCTATGAGTGGTAGGAGAGGTTGTAGGCCTCGTGTGAGTAGTAGAATTCGGCTGTGCGTACGTTCATAGTTTGTGTTGGCTAGGCAGAATAGTATGGAGGAAGTTAGTCCATGGGAAATTATTAGGATCATTGCCCCTGAGAATGATCAGTGGGTTTGGATTATTCCTGCGGCGATAACTAGGCCTATGTGGCTAACGGATGAATAAGCGATTAGTGATTTTAGGTCTGTCTGTCGTAGGCAGATTGAGCTAGTCATTAGGGCGCCTCATAGGGCCAGGGTTAGGAAGGGGTAGTGCAGGAGGTTGGACAGTGGGCCCATAAATAGAGTGACTCGTATAATTCCGTATCCTCCTAGCTTTAGTAGTAGGGCGGCGAGGAGTATTGAGCCTGCGATGGGTGCTTCTACGTGGGCTTTTGGCAGTCAGAGGTGTAGGCCGTATAGTGGGGCTTTTACTATGAATGCTATGAGCAGTGCTAGACCTGATAGTATTCCTGTCCATGAGGTGGATAGGGTTGGGTGGGTTAGTTGTAGGGTTGGCAGGTGCAGGGTGCCAATTTTCACGTATAGGTGTATGATTGTGATTAGCAGGGGTAGAGAGCTTACTGGCGTGTAGAATAGCAGGTAGATGCCAGCGCTTAGGCGTTCTGGTTGGTTCCCCCATCGGGTGATTAAGATTAGGGTGGGAATGAGGGTTGCTTCAAATGAGATGTAAAATAGTGCTAGTTCTGTGGTGGAAAAGGCTAGTAGGATGAATGGCTGGACTGCGACTAAGGTTGAGATAAAGATTCGTTTGCGTTGTAGGGGTTCTTGTTGCAGGTGGTTTTGGCTTGCTATGATTATGAGTGGGAGTAGTCAGCAGGATAGTACTAGGAGGGGGGATGAGATTTGGTCAATTCCTGTTCAGTTGGATAAAAATTTGTAGGGGTAGTAGGTTGGGATTAATCACTGTAGGCTTAGGGCAGCGATTAGGAGGCTGTATAAGGTGGTGTTAGTCCATAGAAATTTTGGTGGAGACAGCAGGGCTGTTGGAAGAAGTATGATTGTGGGTAGGATGATTTTTAGCATTGCAGGAGGTTTAGGTTGTGTAGATGGTCGGAGCCATGTGTGCGGGTGGAGGCTACTAGGATGGCCAGGCCTGTGCCCGCCTCACACGCTGAGAAGGTTAGCATGAGAATTGGTACCATGGTGAATGAGGAGACTTGGTTTTCGATGGATCATATTGATAGGCCTACGAATATCGATAATATTATGCTTTCAAGGCATAGTAGGGCGGATACTAGGTGGGTTCGGTGGAAGGCTAGTCCTAGTCCGCTGAAAATGAAGGCTGAGTAGAAGCTTAAATGTAGGGGCGACATAAGAAAGTTACAGGGTTGGCTGTAATCTGCTGGGTCGAAACCAGCTATCTTTTTGGTTAGACTAACTTTCTGTTATTCTGCTCATTCTAGGCCCCCTTGAATTCACTCGTAGGCCAGTCCGAGTGTTAGGAGAAGGAGGATCGCTACAGTTCAGGTGAGGGTCATTAGGGGGGATTGGAGTTGGACGGCTCATGGCAGGGGGAGTAGGAGGGCGATTTCTAGGTCAAATAGGACGAACAGGATGGCTACTGAGGAAGAATCGGACTGAGAATGGTAATCGAGCAGATCCAAGTGGGTCGAATCCACATTCGTACGGTGAGAGTTTCTCTGAGTCGGGGTTTATTTGGGCGAGTCAGAAGTTTAATGCGGTTAGGGCGGCGCTTAGGATTGATGATAGGGCGAATATGAACATGAGTGCGTTCATTGCTCTCCTCTGGGTTTATACCAGATTCTAGAGATTGGAAGTCAATTGTAATTAATATACTAGAAGAGCAAGATCCTCATCAGTAGATGGTTATGTAGAGGAATAGTCAGATGACGTCTACGAAGTGTCAGTATCAGGCTGCTGCCTCGAATCCGAAGTGGTGGTCTGATGTAAAGTGGAACTTGATCAGTCGGAAGAGGCAGACGGTCAGGAAGGAGGATCCGATGATTACGTGGAGTCCGTGGAATCCAGTGGCAACGAAGAAGGTAGATCCGTAGACGCTATCGGCGATTGAGAATGGGGCTTCGTGGTATTCTATTGCTTGTAGGGCTGTGAAGTAGAATCCCAGGAGGATCGTTAGGGTTAGGGCGTGGATGGCGTGTTTTCGGTTTCCTTCTGTGATGCTGTGATGGGCTCACGTTACGGTAACGCCTGAGGCTAGTAGGATGGCTGTGTTTAGTAGGGGGACTTCTATCGGGTTGAGTGGTTTAATTCCTGTTGGGGGTCATTGGCCTCCTAGTTCTGGGGTTGGGGCCAGGCTCGAGTGGAAGAACGCTCAGAAGAACCCTAAGAAGAAGAATGCTTCGGATGTGATGAAAAGGATTATGCCGTATCGTAGGCCTTTTTGGACTGTGGGAGTGTGATGGCCTTGGAAGGTGCTTTCTCGTACAATGTCTCGTCATCATTGGAGTATTACTAGGAGTATTGAGATGAGGCCTAGGGTTAGTAGTATGGATGAGTTGTAGTGGAATCACATGATTAATCCTGAGGTTGTGAGTAGGGCGGCGGCTGCCCCGAAGATTGGTCAAGGGCTTGGGTCAACTATGTGGTATGAGTGTGCTTGGTGTGCCATTAGATGTTTTCTTGTAAGTATAGGCTTAGAAGGAGCACGAAGACGTAGGCCTGGATTATGGCTACTGCTACTTCTAGGATGGTTAGGAGTAGTAGGATGATTATTGTTAGGATGGATACTGCAGGAAGGGTGGGTATTAATGCAATGGAGGCTGTAGAGATGAGTTGGATGAGTAAGTGTCCTGCTGTAAGGTTGGCTGTAAGGCGGACTCCGAGGGCTAGGGGGCGGATTAGTAGGCTGGTTGTTTCGATCAGGATTAGTGCGGGGATTAGGGGTGTAGGGGTACCTTCGGGTAATAGGTGGGCTAAAGAGGCTGATGGTTGGTTTCGTAGGCCTGTTAGTAGTGTGGCGAGCCATAGTGGGAAGGCTAGGGCTATGTTCATAGATAGTTGGGTGGTTGGGGTGAATGTATATGGAAGGAGGCCTAGAAGGTTGATTGTAAGAAGTATGATTATTAGGGATGTAAATATTATGGCTCATTTGTGGCCATTTTTGTTGAGTGGGACTATTAGTTGTTTTGTGATTAGGTGAAGGAGTCATGTTTGGATAGTAGAAAGGCGGTTGTTGATTCATCGGTTGTTTGGGGACGGGAATAGTAGGGCTGGGAAGAGTAGGGATAGTAGGATTAAGGGGATGCCGAATAGATTGGGGCTGGAAAATTGGTCAAAGAAGCTTAGGTTCATGGTCAGGATCATGGTGTGGGTTTGGTAGTGAGGGAGGTCTTATTTGATGGGGGGTTGGTTGTGGTGAAGGCTAGTAGTTTTGGTTGGATGAGGAGTGCTAGGGTTAATCAGGTTATAATTATGATTGAAAATCATGGTGCGGGGTTAAGCTGTGGCATATCATTAAGGAGGGGGAAGTCCCTCTTTGGCTAGCTTAAAAGGCTAGTGCTGTTGCATAGCTTCTTAATGATTAGGATGATGATAGAAGGGACGATCAGGCCTCGAAATGTGGGAGTGGGGTTGATTCTACTACAATGGGTATGTAGCTGTGATTAGCCCCGCAAATTTCTGAGCATTGTCCATAAAAAATCCCAGGCCGGGTGGTAATGAATGAAGTTTGGTTTAGTCGGCCTGGGATTGCGTCTGTTTTAACTCCGAGCGTTGGGACTGCTCAGGAGTGGAGTACGTCTCCTGCAGTAATGATCACGCGGATGGGGGATTCTATTGGGATAACTACGCGGTGGTCAACTTCTAGCAGTCGGAAGTGGCCGTTGGGTAAGTCTGGGGTGGGCACTATGTAGGAGTCGAATGATAGGTCTTTGAAGTCTGTGTATTCGTAGCTTCAGTATCATTGGTGGCCGATGGCTTTTAGGGTGAGGTCTGGTTCGTCGATTTCGTCCATTATGTAGAGGATTTGTAGGGATGGGAGGGCGAGGAGTACCAGGACGATAGCAGGTAGGATTGTCCAGATCAGCTCTACTTCTTGGGCGTCTACAGCATTGGACGAGAGTTTTTCTGTTAGTATGTGGGCTAAAAGGTAGAGAACTAGGCTGCAGATAGCTAGGGCAACGATTAGGGCGTGGTCGTGGAATTCAACGAGTTCTTCTATGATGGGTGATGAGGCGTCTTGGAATCCTAGTTGGGAGTGGTTGGCCACATGAGATGTACAGGATTTTTACCTGTGATTTAGTCTTGACAAGGCTATGTAATTGGTTTACTAACGTCTCATAAGAAAGAAGCATGAGCGGTTAATGCAGTTGGCTTGAAACCAGCATGTGAGGGTTCGATTCCTTCCTTTCTTGTACTTGCACGAAGGCCGGTTCCTCGAAAGTATGGTATGGGGGAGGGCAGCCGTGGATTCATTCAACGTTTGTGGTAGTTAGTTCTGGTTGTAGGACTTTTCGTTTGGCCGAAAAGGCTTCTCAGATGATGAATATTAGTATGATTACGGCTACTATTGAGATTAGGGAGCCGATGGAGGAAATGATGTTTCATAGTGTGTAGGCGTCGGGATAGTCCGAGTATCGTCGGGGTATTCCTGCTAGGCCTAGGAAGTGCTGGGGGAAGAACGTTAGGTTTACTCCTGTAAATATTACCCCGAAGTGGGCTTTTGCTCATGTTTGGTGTAGGGTAAACCCAGTGAGTAGTGGGAATCAGTGAGTAAATCCTGCTAGAATGGCAAAGACGGCGCCTATGGATAGGACGTAGTGGAAGTGGGCAACTACGTAGTACGTGTCGTGCAGGGCGATGTCTAGGGAAGAGTTTGCAAGAACGATTCCTGTTAATCCTCCGATGGTAAATAGGAAGATAAATCCTAGAGCTCATAGTATTGGGGGGGTCTCATTTGATTGTTCCTCCGTGCAGGGTGGCTAGTCAGCTAAATACTTTGATTCCGGTAGGGATGGCAATGATTATAGTGGCTGATGTAAAGTAGGCTCGGGTATCAACGTCTATTCCTACTGTAAACATGTGGTGAGCTCAGACGATGAATCCTAGGAAGCCGATGGATAGTATGGCTCAGACTATTCCCATGTAGCCGAAGGGCTCCTTTTTGCCTGAGTAGTACGTGACTACGTGTGAGATGATTCCAAACCCCGGTAGGATCAGAATATAGACTTCTGGGTGTCCGAAGAATCAGAATAGGTGTTGGTACAGGATTGGGTCTCCTCCTCCAGCGGGGTCGAAGAATGTGGTGTTTAGGTTTCGATCAGTTAGTAATATTGTAATACCGGCGGCGAGTACGGGGAGTGATAGAAGGAGTAGGATGGCGGTAATTAGTACGGATCAGACAAATAGTGGGGTTTGGTATTGTGAGAGTGCGGGGGGTTTTATGTTGATGGCTGTGGTGATAAAGTTGATGGCCCCAAGGATGGAGGAGATACCGGCTAAGTGGAGTGAGAAGATAGCCAGGTCTACTGAAGCTCCGGCGTGGGCAAGGTTACCTGCTAGGGGAGGGTAGACAGTTCAGCCTGTGCCGGCGCCAGCTTCTACAGTGGATGAGGCTAGTAGGAGGAGGAATGATGGGGGGAGGAGTCAAAAGCTTATGTTGTTTATTCGCGGGAATGCTATGTCAGGGGCACCGATTATGAGGGGGACTAATCAGTTGCCGAATCCTCCGATCATGATGGGTATGACTATAAAGAAGATTATTACAAAGGCGTGAGCGGTAACGATTACATTGTAAATTTGGTCGTCGCCTAGGAGAGTTCCTGGTTGTCCTAGTTCTGCGCGGATTAATAGGCTGAGTGCGGTGCCGACTATTCCTGCTCATGCCCCGAAGATGAGGTACAGGGTGCCAATATCCTTATGGTTAGTGGAAAATAGTCATCGGTTGATGAAGGTGACGGGTAAGATGGCTGAGTGTTGAAGCGTTAGGCTGTAGTCCTTTTTACAGAGGTTTAATTCCTCTTCTTATCGGCTCTGTAGTGAAATTCATGTTGAGTTGCAAGCTCATCGATGCGCACTAGGGTGCGTCAGGGTCTTTGTAGGCAGAAGCCAATTGGTTTAGGCATTTAGCTGTTAACTAGAGTTTTGTGGGATCGAAGCCCATCTGTCTAGGGAGGCTTTAGCTTAATTAAAGCGTCTGACTTGCATTCAGAAGATACAGGTTAATATTCTGTAAGTCTTAATGTGCAGAAACTAAGAGGGTTTAACTCTTATTTAAGGCTTTGAAGGCCTTCGGTTTGGGGTGTTATCCTAAGTTTCTAGACAATGGCATGTATTATTGGGGACAGGGGAAGTAAGAGGATTGATAGTGAGGCAAGGACCGCAGTAGGTGTGCTTGGGGCTTTGCTAGTGTATCATTGTTTTATGTGGTTAGAGGAGTTGGGGGGAAGGGTAATTGTTGAGTGGTATGCGAGGCGTAGGTAGAAGAAGAGGCTGAGCAGTGATAGCATGGCAATTGCCATGGCTGCTGGTGTTATTTCCTGTTTAGTTAGTTCTTGGATGATAAGTCACTTTGGTATAAAGCCTGTTAATGGGGGGAGGCCTGCTAGGGATAAAAGTACTAGTATTAGGGTGGCGTTTAGCACTGGGGTTTTTGTTCATGAGGTTGTGATCATGGATAGGTTAAGGGCTTTGATTTTGTTAAGGGCTAGGAATACGGCTGATGTTATGATTGTGTATAGGTAGAAGGTAAGTAAGGCCAATTTGGGGCTGTAAACTAGGATGATGGCGATTCAGCCTAAGTGGGAGATGGACGAGAAGGCTAGGATTTTGCGTGTTTGTGTTTGGTTCAGTCCTATTCAGCCTCCTAGTGCTGTTGAGGCTAGGGCCATGGCGGTGAGTAGAGCTGGGTCGAGGGATTTGGATGTTAGTAGGAGCAGGGTTAGTGGGGGGAATTTTATGAGGGTCGAGAGTAGCAGGGCTGTTATTAGTGGCGATCCTTGTAGTACTTCTGGGAATCAGAAGTGAAATGGCACTAGGCCCAGTTTAATAGCGATTGCTGCTGTCAGTAGTAGACAGGAGGTTGGGTGGTTTATTTGTGTGATGTCTCATTGGCCGGTGACTCAGGCATTGGTTATGCTAGAGAATAGGACCAGGGCGGAAGCAGCTGCTTGGGTTAGGAAGTATTTCGTTGCGGCTTCTACTGCTCGTGGGTGGTGGGATTTGGCAATTAGGGGAATGATGGCTAGTGTGTTGATCTCCAGTCCTGTCCAGGCCAGAACTCAGTGGTTGCTGGAAATTGTGATTGTGGTGCCCAAGATGAGGCTGAAGGTTATGATTGGGGTCGCGTAAGGGTTCATTAGTAGAGGAGGGGGTTAAACCATCATTTTCGGGGTATGGGCCCGATAGCTTGATTAGCTGACTCTACTAGAAAATAATATAAGGGAAGTATGGAGAATTTTGATTTCTCTTGTGTGGGTTCAATTCCTACTTTTCTAAGGTCAACAGGAAATGAGAGGGCTGTTATACCTCTATGTTCACTTTATCATAGTGACCCTTTGTAGTTCAGGCACATTTCCTTATGTAAGGAGGTAGGCCTGCATAGCAGATAGGTATGCTGATGTGTCAGAGGCACAGAGCTAGTGTGAGGGGTAGGAAGTTTTTTCATAGTAGGTGCATTAGTTGGTCATATCGGAATCGTGGGTATGAAGCTCGGACCCATAAGAAACCAGAAGATAGTAGGAGGACTTTTGTGGCTAGGATGACGGGGAATAGTTCTGTGGGTGGCCCTAGGGCGCTTGGGTTTAGGAATATGATGGCTGTAAGTGTATTTATTAGCATAATGTTCGCATATTCAGCTAGGAAGAATAAGGCGAAGGGTCCTGCGGCGTATTCAACGTTAAACCCTGAGACTAGCTCAGATTCACCCTCTGTGAGGTCAAAAGGAGCTCGGTTTGTCTCTGCTAGGGTGGATACGTATCATATTATTGCTAGGGGTCATGAGGAGAAAATGAAGTATAGAGGCTCCTGTGCGACGGCAAAGGAGCTGAGTGTGTAGCTTCCGCTTAGTATGATTATTGATAGCAGGATTATGGCCAGTGTCACTTCGTATGAAATGGTCTGTGCTACTGCCCGTAGGGCTCCGATTAGTGCGTATTTTGAGTTCGAGGCTCAGCCTGATCATAGGACTGAGTAGACGGCTAGGCTTGACATGGCTATTAGGAAGAGAACTCCGAGGTTTAGATCTGCTAGGGGAAATGGGAGTGGTAGTGGTGCTCAAGTGGTGAGGGCTAGGACAAGGGCTAGTATTGGTATCAGAATGAATAGAAGTGGGGAAGAGGTAGAGGGTCGGATGGGCTCTTTGGTAAATAGTTTCAGTCCGTCCGCAAATGGTTGAAGTAGGCCAAAAGGCCCGACAACGTTAGGGCCTTTGCGGGATTGTATGTAGCTTAGGATTTTCCGTTCTACTAGGGTTAGGAAGGCTATGGCAATCAGGATTGGGATGATGTATAGGAGGGATATAATGAGGCAGCTTAGTGTTGTTATTTGAATCATGGGTGAAGCTAGGGAGAGGATTTGAACCTCTGGGGAAAGGGCTTAAGCCTTCTGCACTTGCCGGGCTCTGCCACTCTAGCTGGTCCTTTTCTAGGATTGAAAGTGGTGGGGGAAGGCCCTCTTCACGGTTTAGTTGGTTTCACTGCTTAGAGGGGGGGGGCGTGCTTGTGGTATTGGCCCCACTTTCCCGGTCCTTTCGTACTGGGGAGAGTGTGTCATAGATAGAAACCGACCTGGATTGCTCCGGTCTGAACTCAGATCACGTAGGACTGTTAATCATTGAACAAACGAACCCTTAATAGCGGCTGCACCATTAGGATGTCCTGATCCAACATCGAGGTCGTAAACCCCCCTGTCGATATGGGCTCTTGAGGGGGATTGCGCTGTTATCCCTGGGGTAGCTTGGTCCATTAATCAATTATATTGGGTCTGGTCACTGTTAGCACTTTGAGGGGTAGCTCTAGGTAAAGAGGTATGGTCTTGTTTTTGGAGGATTTGTTCTCCTCCAAGGTCGCCCCAACCGAAAAATATCGACCAGGCTCTGCGATGGTAGTGGCCCCAGTGGGGTTGATTGAGGATTCGCGGTGGTCGTTGATTTTTAAGTTCCACAGGGTCTTCTCGTCTTATGTTCACATCCCCGCTTTTGCACGGGGAGATCAATTTCACTGATTATCTGTGAGAGACAGTTAAGACCTCGTTTAGCCATTCATACAAGTCTCGATTTATGGGACAATTGATTGCGCTACCTTTGCACAGTTAGGATACCGCGGCCGTTAAACCTAAGTCACCGGGCAGGCATCACCTTCAATACTTGTTTAATTTGCTGAAGGCTATGTTTTTGGTAAACAGTCGGGCCTTATTAATTTGCCGAGTTCCTTTCACAGATTTTAATCGCTCTTATAGGCGCTCCTGAGTCGGGTTAACAGGGTTAGTTAATACGTGGTCTTGTAGGGGTTTTTGTATCTGTCTAGGTCTGTTAATAATGTTTCTATGTAAGCTTGCGCCGTTAGAGGGGTGTGGCCCTGAGTTACTTATTTTAGCATTAATTCTCCTATATTCATAGGTTGACCTGTTTGTGATAAGGGAATCATCTTATTTTGGTATTTTTAGGTGGTGGAGCTTTGACGCACTCTTTTTTGATGGCTGCTTTAGGGCCCACGGTAGGATCAGTAGTAAGAATTATCCGCTAGTCGAGGTTGTGTCCTTTTTTAATGGAGCTGTCCCTCCATTAAATAGCTCTTAATCATCTCATTAGGGTTCAGGATGTCCGGTAGGGAGGATTAAGGGGGAACTTAGATTCGTTTCACAGGTAACCAGCTATCACCCAGCTCGGTTGGCTTTTCACCTCTACTGACAAGTCATCCCACTCTTTTGCAACAGAGACGGGTTCGCTCTCTTTAACTGCTTGAAAGTAGCTCGCTTGGGTTTCGGGGGGGCAAACTTTAGTTCACTTTGCTTGGTTGTTCTCGCTAAACCATGATGCAAAAGGTACAAGGGTTGATCTTTGCTGTCTGTCGCTTTGATTGTTTCACTGCTATTTCATCTTTCCCTTACGGTACTGGGGTCTCTATCGCGTCTAAGTGTCTTTTCTATCGCCTATACTAAGACTGTAAAATGCTTTAGTTTAATTAGTTTAGTAAATTCTTTAGTTTTGGTGTACTATTTGTGTGGTTGAGCTAGAGGGGGGGCTTCAAGACGATCCGGTCTAGTAGATATCTTTCAGGTGTAAGCTGAACTGGAGGGGAGGTGTAAGCTGGACTGACTGCACTGCATCCCCAGTGGTGCCAGTGCACTCTCTGGACTCACTGCACTGCATCCCCACTGGTGCCAGTGTACTCTCTGGACTCACTGCACTGCATCCCCAGTGGTGCCAGTGCACTCACTGGACTCACTGGACACATCCCCAGTGGTGCCAGTGCACTCTCTGGACTCACTGCAGTGCATCCCCAGTGGTGCCAGTGCACTCTCTGGACTCACTGCACTGCATCCCCAGTGGTGCGTGTACTCTCTGGACTCACTGCAGTGCATCCCCAGTGGTGCCAGTGCACTCTCTGGACTCACTGCAGTGCATCCCCAGTGGTGCCAGTGCACTCTCTGGACTCACTGCACTGCATCCCCAGTGGTGCGTGTACTCTCTGGACTCACTGCAGTGCATCCCCAGTGGTGCCAGTGCACTCTCTGGACTCACTGCACTGCATCCCCAGTGGTGCCAGAGCACTCTCTGGACTCACTGAAGTGCATCCCCTGTTGTGCCAGTGCACTCTCTGGACTCAATGCACTGCATCCCCAGTGGTGCCAGTGCAATCTCTGGACTCACTGAAGTGCATCCCCAGTGGTGCCAGTGCACTCTCTGGACTCACTGCAGTGCATCCCCAGTGGTGCCAGTGCACTCTCTGGACTCACTGTACTGCATAACCAGTGGTGCCAGTGCACTCTCTGGACTCACTGCAGTGCATCCCCAGTGGTGCCAGTGCACTCTCTGGACTCACTGCACTGCATCCCCAGTGGTGCGTGTACTCACTGGACTCACTGGACACATCCCCAGTGGTGCCAGTGCACTCTCTGGACTCACTGCAGTGCATCCCCAGTGGTGCCAGTGCACTCTCTGGACTCACTGCACTGCATCCCCAGTGGTGCGTGTACTCTCTGGACTCACTGCAGTGCATCCCCAGTGGTGCCAGTGCACTCTCTGGACTCACTGCACTGCATCCCCAGTGGTGCCAGAGCACTCTCTGGACTCACTGAAGTGCATCCCCTGTTGTGCCAGTGCACTCTCTGGACTCAATGCACTGCATCCCCAGTGGTGCCAGTGCACTCTCTGGACTCACTGAAGTGCATCCCCAGTGGTGCCAGTGCACTCTCTGGACTCACTGCAGTGCATCCCCAGTGGTGCCAGTGCACTCTCTGGACTCACTGTACTGCATAACCAGTGGTGCCAGTGCACTCTCTGGACTCACTGCAGTGCATTCCCAGTGGTGCCAGTGCACTCTTTGGACTCACTGCACTGCAGCCCCATTGGTGCCAGTGCACTCTCTGGACTCACTGCACTGCATCACAGGTGGTGCCAGTGCACTCTCTGGATTCACTGCACTGTATCCCAAGTGCTGCCAGTGCACTCTCTGGACTCACTGCACTGCATCCCCAGTGGTGCCAGTGCACTCTCTGCACTCACTTCTCTGCATTCCCAGTGGTGCCAGTGAAGTCTCTGGACTCACTGCACTGCATCCACAGTGGTGCCAGTGCAATCTCTGGACTCACTGCAGTGCATCACCAGTGGTGCCAGTGCACTCTCTGGACTCACTGCACTGCATCCCCAGTGGTGCCAGTGCACTCTCTGGACTCACTGCAGTGCATCCCCAGTGGTGCCAGTGCACTCTCTGGACTCACTGCAGTGCATCCCCAGTGGTGCCAGTGCACTCTCTGGACTCACTGCAATGCATCCCCAGTGGTGCCAGTGCACTCTCTGGACTCACTGCACTGCATCCCCAGTGGTGCCAGTGCACTCACTGGATTCACTGCACTGTATCCCCAGTGGTGCCAGTGCACTCTCTGGACTCACTGTGTTAGTGTTGGGGAGAATCGAATGGATGTTCTATTAATGTTTCTCAGGTGATGGATCATACGGTATAATTAAATATTATTAAATGTACTTACATTATCAAGTAATCTATGTATACTGGAAACCTAGGGAGTACATTGAACATTTAAAGGAATCGTTGAAGGGGAACCCTGGGAGGGAACAGGTACAACCTGACCTTGGATAAGGGCCTGGAGATGATGAAATGAGTTGAAGCAGAACCAAGGAGCGGAGGGAGCATGCGTCGAGTGAGAAAGGTGAAAGAGTTTAGCGGAGAGGAAGACTCCTTACTTCATCTGGACGACCACCTGGACGACCACCAGAGTGCGCCACGCATGTGCAAAGGGGAGGGGAGCTAATTAGAATGAAAAGCGAGGCTGATGTTGCAACCTGTAATGAATATGTATACCTGACGCAATATTGTATGTATAAATAACGGCTGGGAAGTAACGGGACTTGAAGCCAGATTTGGGCACCTGCCCCGGCTTCCAGCGCTGAATAAAGCACCTTCATATAATCACTTGGTGGTTATGTGGTTGCTACGCTAACATTTTGGCGACCCAGATGGGACAGCGTGGGCACTGCTGAGGCGGATCGTGTCTCGGTTTCGCTCCAGCCGGCACCGAGGGATTCTCGGGGAGCAGTCGACCACGACCGACCTCCGCTGCTCACGACGTACCACTGGAGTGGTAAGCAAAGGTGCTTTCAACTTTGGGTATTCGGTACCGATTTGGTTGGGAAAGCCTGCCGGTCAGACGCGGCGAAAGCCACGCTCGGTTGGGCAGGGAGCTCCCGGGGTAAGCCTAGGCGCCGTCCGTTAGACAGAGCGAAAGCTCTGCAGGTTCGGCATTGGTAATTGTATTGGTTTGTGCTGAAGGGTCAGCACCTGGTATTATTGGTATGTAGAAAGCGTGCTGCTGCTGCTCCGGCAGCTTTTTGCGAAAGCACGCTGCTGCTCCGGCAGCTTTTGGGAAAGCACACTGCTGCTCCGGCAGCTTCTGGAAAGTGTGCTGTTGCTGCTCCGGCAGCTTTCGGGAGAGTGTGTTGTTGCTCCGGCAGCTTTCGGGAGAGTGTGTTGCTGCAGCTTTCGGGAGAGTGTGTTGTTGCTCCAGCAGCTTTCGGGAGAGTGTGTTGCTGCAGCTTTCGGGAGAGTGTGTTGCTGTTCCGGCAGCTTTCGGGAGAGTGTGTTGCTGCTCCGGCAGCTTTCGGGAGAGTGTGTTGTTGCTCCAGCAGCTTTCGGGAGAGTGTGTTGCTGCAGCTTTCGGGAGAGTGTGTTGCTGCTCCGGCAGCTTTCGGGAGAGTGTGTTGCTGCAGCTTTCGGGAGAGTGTGTTGCTGCTCCGGCAGCTTTCGGGAGAGTGTGTTGCTGCTCCGGCAGCTTTCGGGAGAGTGTGTTGCTGCTCCGGCAGCTTTTGGGTCCGTATCATAAGCTCAAAATGAAAAAGATTAAAGAAATTCTGGGAAAAGATGTACCTATCCCGCGGACATCCCCGCTGGGGTGTTTGCTAGCACACTGGAAAGAGGGAGGTTTTGGTCAAGAAATGCGGAAAGGAAAGCTGATTGATTATTGTAATATTTGGTGGCCACAGTATAAACTAGAGGACCAAGAAACTTGGCCTGAGAATGGAACATTGCAATATAATACAATTTTACAATAATGCTATTTTGTAAGTGGGAAGGAAAATATGATGAACTGCCGTATGTGGAATTATTCTTTTATTTGCGCCGAAAGCCTGAATGGCAGCATGCTTGTGGAATAATGGTGCTTGAAGTTTAAACTGAGGAACGTTGTTGTGCATGTACTAAGGAGGGACGCTGTATACAGCATCAGGCAATAGAGAATAATAAGTATTATGGGAAATAATATAATATAATAATATAATAATGTATATAATAATATAATAATGTATATACTAATATAATAATATAATATAATAATATAATAATGGAAATATTGATCTGGAAGTTGCGCCGTCGGCTCCGCCGGAAGAGCCAGGACAGGGAGGGAAAAGAGAAAAGGAAGATAGCAGTAGTGATGGAGAATCCCCGATTTTAGTCTCCCCGTGTCACATAGGACCCGGCAACAGCGAAGGGCAGGAGAAACTATAAACGAACAGGGAGGGAAAATAATCGCTCTCCTCAGGCAAGGAGTGGGGACAGAAGGACCGGTATATGTCAAGGTGCCTTTTTCAGCTGGGGACTTAATGATATGGAAACAAGCAGCCGGCACCTACAGGGAAAACCCAGATAAAGTAGCCAGGGTAATGAAAATGATAATTAAAACCCAAAATCCCGATTGGGATGATCTCCAGGTGATCCTGGATACTTTGATGGACTCGACAGAAAAAGACATGGTATTGCGGGCAGCCAGAGAGAGAGCCCGAGAAGATATATGAAATGGATTAGTGCTTGGAAATCTAGATCAAAACTTCCCCACTGAGGATCCCCAATGGGATTATAACACAGGGGATGGAATAAGGAGGCTGAAGAGATATCAAGATTGGGTACAAATCGGGGTACAGAATGCCATGCCCCGGACCATAAATTGGTCAAAATTGTATAATGTCAGGCAAGAAAAAGCGGAATCACCTTCCGCCTTTTTAGAGAGATTGAAAGAAACTGCTAAGAAATATACAGATTTAGACGTAGAGACTGAGCAAGCTAAAGCTCAATTAGCACTCATTTTCTTGGGACAAGCCCAAGAGGATATTAGGAAGAAATTGCAAAAGTTAGAAGGTGCAGATTTGAGAAATTTGGATAGGCTGTTGGAAATAGCCTGGAAAATCAAAACTAGCCCAGCCAGTAAAAATTGAACTTAAGGAAGGGGCCCGACCGGTACGGATTAAACAGTACCCGTTGAAGCTAGAAGCTAGGCTAGGGATAGTAAAGATTATAGATAAATTTCTTAGCTACCACATTCTGGAGGAATGCAAATCTGAATATAATACCCCAATTTTCCCAGTAAAGAAACCTAATGGGGAATACAGGCTAGTGCAGGACCTTAGGGCAATAAACGAAATAACAAAAGATATTCACCCAGTGGTGGCTAATCCTTATACATTGTTAACATCTGTAAAAGAGAAATATAAGTGGTTTACGGTAATTGATTTAAAAGACGCCTTCTTCTGCATACCCATTGACAAGGAAAGTAGAAAGCTTTTTGCTTTTGAATGGGAAAATCCACGGAACGGACGAAAGATGCAACTAACCTGGACAAGGTTGCCTCAAGGATTCAAGAATAGCCCGACCCTCTTCGGCAGTCAACTAGCTAAAGAAATAGAAGACTGGATTAACCAAGAACAGATTCAGGTACCAAAGGACCGATACTTGCTGCTACAATATGCGGACGATATATTAATAGCTACCGAAGGAGAGTCAGAATGTATTCAGGTAACTATTGATATTTTGAATCAATTGGGACTAAATGGGTACAAGGTTTCTAAACAAAAGGCACAAATCGCGTGCACAACAGTAATTTATTTGGGATGTGAAATTTCTCAAGGACAAAGAAAATTGGGAGTTAACCGAATACAAGCTACTTGTGAAATCCCCGAGCCGCGAAATCTGCACGAACTACGGGCTTTCCTAGGTATGGCCGGGTGGTGTAGACTGTGGGTAATGGACTATGGACTCATAGCAAAGCCCCTCTATGAAACCCAAAAGGCCTGTACATTTACCTGGGGAAAGCCACAACAAGAGGCCTTTAAGAAATTAAAAAAAGCCCTGATAAAGGCGCCTGCCTTGGGCTTGCCGGACTCATCAAAGGACTTTCAGCTGTTTGTGCATGAGAGACAACGATTGGCATTAGGAGTACTGACCCAGCGACTCGGGAGCTGGAAAAGACCTGTGGGGTATTTTTCTAAACAATTGGATGCGGTAAGCGCCGGATGGCCCTCGTGTTTAAGGGCCGTGGCAGCCACAGTCCTTTTAATACAGGCAAAAGGGGGGCCATTGGCTATCGCCCAGCCAAATGAATCTTAAGAACTACTAACCTATTGAACCCAGCAGTGTTTCTAGGAACAACTGCGGAGGAAGGAGACCTCAGTCATGATTGCGTGGAGATCATCGAACATACCTATGCCAGCAGAACAGACTTAAAAGATCAGCCTCTGGAGAGACCAGATTGGGAACTTTTCACAGATGGAAGCAGCTTCGTGGAAAATGGGACTCGTTATGCAGGATACGCAGTAACTACATCAAAGGTAGTGATCGAGGCAAATTCCCTACCTCCGGGGACTTCAGCCCAACGAGCAGAAATAGTCGCCCTGACGCGGGCCCTGGAACTAAGCGAGGGTAAGAATGTGAATATTTGGACAGATTCAAAATATGCATTCGGGGTAGTCCACGTACATGGGGCATTATGGAAAGAAAGGGGAATGCTATCCTCACAAGGGACTAATATAAAATATCAGGAAGAAATATTGAAATTAATAACAGCTGTACAGAAACCCCAACAGGTGGCCATAATGCATTGTAAAGCCCATCAAGGAGGGGCGTCAGAGATTGCAGAAGGTAACAGACTGGCAGATTTGACGGCCCGGAAGGTTGCGCGTGAAGTATGGAAAGCAATGGCTCTAATTCCATCGAAGGTAGGCCTCTCTTGTTTTAAATTACCTAAAAACCCAAAGTATTCAGCAGAAGATGAGAGACTTGCAAATTTGATGAAGGCCCAGAAGAATCCTGACGGCTGGTATGTGACTGCGACAGGACAACTTATAGTGCCTCCTATAGTAATGCGAGAAATCTTACAAATAAAACATAATGAATGTCACTGGGGTGCAGAAGCAATGGTGACCTATTTGAAACGAGGTGTCATCTCGGTACACATGTTAACAATGGCAAAGTCAGTAATGTCAAAATGTGAGCTTTGCTTAAAGAATAACCCGGTAGCAAGGAAACATGCTGAGATGGGGAGAACTAGAGCTGGAATAGAGCCTGGAGATTACTGGCAAATAGATTTCGTGGAACTGCCTAAAGCAAGAGGTTATAAATACCTATTGGTAGGGGTTGATACTTTTTCAGGATGGCCAGAGGCCCTTCCCTGTCGAACCAACCAAGCTAAAGAAACGGTAAAATGGTTACTACGGGAAATAGTCCCTAGATTTGGTGTACCATTGGGTATTTCTTCAGACAGGGGACCACATTTCATTGCCAATGTGGTTAAGGAGGTTAGTAGGTTACTAGGAATTACCTGGAACTTACATACCCCATGGAGGCCTCAATCTAGTGGTCAAGTAGAGAGGATGAACCAAACTTTAAAAGGACAATTACGCAAAATCTGTCAGGAGGCTAAGATACAGTGGCCACAGGCCTTACCGATAGCTTTGCTAAGAATTAGAATAAAGCCAGCCAAGAAGTGGGATGTCAGTAAGTCCCTATGAAATCATGTATGGAAAACCTTATGAGTCTCCTGAACCGAACCCGAATATGCATGTTACCGGTAAACAGGATGTATATAATTATGTTTTAATAGTAATGAAAATACTTGCTCTTGGTATGAGTGAAGTATTTTCAAAGGGGGGAAATGTTAGTGTTGGGGAGAATCGAATGGATGTTCTATTAATGTTTCTCAGGTGATGGATCATACGGTATAATTAAATATTATTAAATGTACTTACATTATCAAGTAATCTATGTATACTGGAAACCTAGGGAGTACATTGAACATTTAAAGGAATCGTTGAAGGGGAACCCTGGGAGGGAACAGGTACAACCTGACCTTGGATAAGGGCCTGGAGATGATGAAATGAGTTGAAGCAGAACCAAGGAGCGGAGGGAGCATGCGTCGAGTGAGAAAGGTGAAAGAGTTTAGCGGAGAGGAAGACTCCTTACTTCATCTGGACGACCACCTGGACGACCACCAGAGTGCGCCACGCATGTGCAAAGGGGAGGGGAGCTAATTAGAATGAAAAGCGAGGCTGATGTTGCAACCTGTAATGAATATGTATACCTGACGCAATATTGTATGTATAAATAACGGCTGGGAAGTAACGGGCTTGAAGCCAGATTTGGGCACCTGCCCCGGCTTCCAGCGCTGAATAAAGCACCTTCATATAATCACTTGGTGGTTATGTGGTTGCTACGCTAACAACTGCACTGCATCCCCAGTGGTGCAAGTGCACTCTCTCGAGTCACTGCACTACATCCCCAGTGGTGCCAGTGCACTCACTGGACTCACTGTACTGCATCATCTGTGGTGCCAGTGCACTCTCTGGACTCACTGCAATGCATCCCCAGTGGTGCCAGTGCACTCTCTGGACTCACTGCAATGCATCCCCAGTGGTGCCAGTGCACTCTCTGGACTCACTGCAATGCATCCCCAGTGGTGCCAGTGCACTCTCTGGACTCACTGCACTGTATCCCCAGTGGTGCCAGTGCACTCACTGGATTCACTGCAGTGCATCCCCAGTGGTGCCAGTGCACTCTCTGGACTCACTGCACTGCATCCCCAGTGGTGCCAGTGCACTCTGTGGACTCACTGCACTGCATCCCCAGTGGTGACAGTGCACTCTCTAGACTCACTGCAGTGCATCCCCAGTGGTGACAGTGCACTCTCAGGACTCACTGCAGTGCATCCCCAGTGGTGCCAGTGCACTCTCTGGACTCACTGCACTGCATCCCCAGTGGTGCCAGTGCACTCTCTGGAGTAACTGCAGTGCATCCCCACTGGTGCCAAAGCACTCTCTGGACTCCCGGCACCGCATCCCCAGTGGTGCCAGTGCACTCTCTGGACTCACTGCACTGCATCCCCAGTGGTGCCAGTGCACTCTCTGGAGTCACTGAAGTGCATCCCCAGTGGTGCCAGTGCACTCTCTGGACTCACTGCAGTGCATCCCCAGTGGTGCCAGTGCACTCTCTGGACTCACTGAAGTGCATTCTCAGTGGTTCCAGTGCACTCTCTGGACTCACTGAAGTGCATTCTCAGTGGTGCCAGTGCACTCTCTGGACTCACTGCAGTGCATCCCCAGTGGTGCCAGTACACTCACTGGACTCACTGCACTGCATCCCCAGTGGTGCCAGTGCACTCTCTGGACTCACTGCACTGCATCACCAGTGGTGCCTCTGCACTCTCTGGACTCACTGCACTGCTTCCCCAGTGGTGCCAGTGCACTCACTGGACTCACTGAAGTGCATCCCCAGTGGTGCCAGTGCACTCTCTGGGCTCACTGCAGTGCATCCCCAGTGGTGCCAGTGCGCTCTCTGGACTCACTGCACTGCATCCCCAGTGGTGCCTGTGCGCTCTCTGGAGTCACAGCACTGCATCCCCAGTGGTGACAGTGCAATCTCTGGACTCACTGCACTGCATCCCCAGTGGTGCCAGTGCACTCTCTGGACTCACTGAAGTGCATTCTCAGTGGTGCCAGTGCACTCTCTGGACTCACTGCACTGCATCCCCAGTGGTGCCAGTGCACTCTCTGGACTCACTGAACTGCATCCCCAGTGGTGCCAGTGCACTCTCTGGACTCACTGCACTGCATCCCCAGTGCTGCCAGTGCACTCTCTGGACTCACTGCACTGCATCCCTAGTGGTGCCACTGCACTCTCTGGACTCACTGCACTGCTTCCCCAGTGGTGCCAGTGCACTCTCTGGACTCACTGCACTGCATCCCCAGTGGTGCCACTGCACTCACTGGACTCACTGCAGTGCATCCCCACTGGTGCCAGTGCACTCTCTGGACTCACTGCAGTGCATCCCCAGTGGTGCCAGTGCACTCTCTGGACTCACTGCACTGCATCCCCAGTGGTTCCAGCGCACTCTCTGGACTCACTGCACTGCATCCCCAGTGGTGCTAGTGCACTCTGTGGACTCACAGCAGTGCATCCCCAGTGGTGCCAGTGTACTCTCTGGACTCACTGTACTGCACCCCCAGTGGTGCCAGTGCACTCACTGGACTGACTGCACTGCATCCCCAGTGGTGCCAGTGCACTCTCTGGACACACTGCACTGCATCCCCACTGGTGCCAGTGTACTCTCTGGACTCACTGCACTGCATCCCCAGTGGTGCCAGTGCACTCAATGGACTCACTGGACACATCCCCAGTGGTGCCAGTGCACTCTCTGGACTCACTGCAGTGCATCCCCAGTGGTGCCAGTGCACTCTCTGGACTCACTGCACTGCATCCCCACTGGTGCCAGTGTACTCTCTGGACTCACTGCAGTGCATCCCCAGTGGTGCCAGTGCACTCTCTGGACTCACTGCACTGCATCCCCAGTGGTGTCAGTGCACTCTCTGGACTCACTGAAGTGCATCCCCAGTTGTGCCAGTGCACTCTCTGGACTCACTGCACTGCATCCCCAGTGGTGCCAGTGCACTCTCTGGACTCACTGCACTGCATCCCCAGTGGTGCCAGTGCAATCTCTGGACTCACTGAAGTGCATCCCCAGTGGTGCCAGTGCACTCTCTGGACTCACTGCAGTGCATCCCCAGTGGTGCCAGTGCACTCTCTGGACTCACTGTACTGCATCACCAGTGGTGCCAGTGCACTCTCTGGACTCACTGCAGTGCATTCCCAGTGGTGCCAGGGCACTCTTTGGAGTCACTGCACTGCATCCCCAGTGGTGCCAGTGCACTCTCTGGACTCACTGCACTGCATCCCCAGTGGTGCCAGTGCACTCTCTGGACTCACTGCACTGCATCCCCAGTAGTGACAGTGTACTCTCTGGACTCACTGCAGTGCATCCCCAGTGGTGCCAGTGCACTCTCTGGACTCACTGCACTGCATCCCCAGTAGTGCCAGTGCACTCTCTGGACTCACTGCACTGCATCCCCAGTGGTGCCAGTGCACTCTCTGGATTCACTGCACTGCATCCCCAGTGGTGCCTGTGAAGTCTCTGGACTCACTGCAGTGCATCCCCAGTGGTGCCAGTGCACTCTGTGGACTCACTGTACTGCATCCCCAGTGGTGACAGTGCACTCTCTGGACTCACTGCAGTGCATCCCCAGAGGTGCCAGTGCACTCTCTGGACTCACTGCAGTGCATCCCCACTGGTGCCAGTGCACTCTCTGGACTCACTGCACTGCATCCCCAGTGGTGCCAGTGCAGTCTCTGGAGTAACTGCAGTGCATCCCCACTGGTGCCAAAGCACTCTCTGGACTCACTGCAGTGCATCCCCAGTGGTGCCACTGCACTCTCTGGACTCACTGCAGTGCATCCCCAGTGGTGCCAGTGCACTCTCTGGACTCATTGAAGTGCATTCTCAGTGGTGCCAGTGCACTCTCTGGACTCACTGCACTGCATCCCCAGTGGTGCCAGTACACTCACTGGACTCACTGCACTGCATCCCCAGGGGTGCCAGTGCACTCTCTGGACTCACTAAACTGCATCACCAGTGGTGCCACTGCACTCTCTGGACTCACTGCACTGCTTCCCCAGTGGTGCTAGTGCACTCACTGGACTCACTGCAGTGCATCCCCAGTGGTGCCAGTGCACTCTCTGGACTCACTGCACTGCATCCCCAGTGGTGCCAGTGCTCTCTCTGGAGTCACAGCACTGCATCCCCAGTGGTGCCAGTGCAATCTCTGCACTCACTGCACTGCATCCCCAGTGGTGCCAGTGCACTCTCTGGACTCACTGCACTGCATCCCCGGTGGTGCCAGTGCAGTCTCTGGAGTAACTGCACTGCATCCCCACTGGTGCCAAAGCACTCTCTGGACTCACTGCACTGCATCCCCAGTGGTGCCAGTGCACTCTCTGGACTCACTGCACTGCATGCCCAGTGGTGCCAGTGCACTCTCTGGACTCACTGTACTGCATACCCACTGGTGACAGTGCACTCTGTGGACTCACTGTACTGCATCATCAGTGGTGCCAGTGCACTCTCTGGACTCACTGAAGTGCATCCCCAGTGGTGCCAGTGCACTCTCTGGACTCACTGCAGTGCATCCCCACTGGTGCCAGTGCACTCTCTGGACTCACTGCAGTGCATCCCCAGTGGTGCCAGTGTACTCTCTGGACTCACTGGACACATCTCCAGTGGTGCCAGTGCACTCTCTGGACTCACTGCAGTGCATCCCCAGTGGTGCCAGTGCACTCTCTGGACTCACTGCACTGCATCCCCAGTGGTGCCAGTGTACTCTCTGGACTCACTGCAGTGCATCCCCAGTGGTGCCAGTGCACTCTCTGGAGTCACTGCACTGCATCCCCAGTGGTGCCAGTGCACTCTCTGGACTCAATGCACTGCATCCCCAGTGGTGCCAGTGCACTCTCTGGACTCACTGCACTGCATCCCCAGTGGTGCCAGTGCACTCTCTGGACTCACTGCACTACATCCCCAGTGGTGCCAGTGCACTCACTGGACTCACTGTACTGCATCATCTGTGGAGCCAGTGCACTCTCTGGACTCACTGCAATGCATCCCCAGTGGTGCCAGTGCACTCTCTGGACTCACTGCACTGCATCCCCAGTGGTGCCAGTGCACTCTCTGGACTCACTGCACTGTATCCCCAGTGGTGCCAGTGCACTCTCTGGACTCACTGCACTGCATCCCCAGTGGTGCCAGTGCACTCACTGGACTCACTGCACTGCATCCCCAGTGGTGCCAGTGCACTCTCTGGACTCACTGCACTGTATCCCCAGTGGTGCCAGTGCACTCTCTGGACTCACTGCACTGCATCCCCAGTGGTGCCAGTGCACTCTCTGGAGTAACTGCACTGCATCCCCAGTGGTGCCAGTGCAGTCTCTGGAGTAACTGCAGTGCATCCCCACTGGTGCCAAAGCACTCTCTGGACTCCCGGCACCGCATCCCCAGTGGTGCCAGTGCACTCTCTGGACTCACTGCACTGCATCCCCAGTGGTGCCAGTGCACTCTCTGGAGTCACAGCACTGCATCCCCAGTGGTGCCAGTGCACTCTCTGGACTCACTGAAGTGCATCCCCAGTGGTGCCAGTGCACTCTCTGGACTCACTGAAGTGCATTCTCAGTGGTGCCAGTGCACTCTCTGGACTCACTGCAGTGCATCCCCAGTGGTGCCAGTTCACTCACTGGACTCACTGCACGGCATCCCCAGTGGTGCCAGTGCACTCTCTGGACTCACTAAACTGCATCACCAGTGGTGCCTCTGCACTCTCTGGACTCACTGCACTGCTTCCCCAGTGGTGCCAGTGCACTCACTGGACTCACTGCAGTGCATCCCCACTGGTGCCAGTGCACTCTCTGGGCTCACTGCAGTGCATCCCCAGTGGTGCCAGTGCACTCTCTGGACTCACTGCACTGCATCCCCAGTGGTGCCTGTGCGCTCTCTGGAGTCACAGCACTGCATCCCCAGTGGTGCCAGTGCAATCTCTGGAGTCACTGCACTGCATCCCCAGTGGTGCCAGTGCACTCTCCGGACTCAATGCACTGCATCCCCAGTGGTGCCAGTGCACTCTCTGGAGTCACTGCACTGCATCCCCAGTGGTGCCAGTGCACTCTCTGGACTCAATGCACTGCATCCCCAGTGGTGCCAGTGCACTCTCTGGACTCACTGCACTGCATCCCCAGTGGTGCCAGTGCACTCTCTGGACTCACTGCACTACATCCCCAGTGGTGCCAGTGCACTCACTGGACTCACTGTACTGCATCATCTGTGGAGCCAGTGCACTCTCTGGACTCACTGCAATGCATCCCCAGTGGTGCCAGTGCACTCTCTGGACTCACTGCACTGCATCCCCAGTGGTGCCAGTGCACTCTCTGGACTCACTGCACTGTATCCCCAGTGGTGCCAGTGCACTCTCTGGACTCACTGCAGTGCATCCCCAGTGGTGCCAGTGCACTCTGTGGACTCACCGCACTGCATCCCCAGTGGTGACAGTGCACTCTCTGGACTCACTGCAGTGCATCCCCAGTGGTGACAGTGCACTCTCTGGACTCACTGCAGTGCATCCCCAGTGGTGCCAGTGCACTCTCTGGAGTAACTGCACTGCATCCCCAGTGGTGCCAGTGCAGTCTCTGGAGTAACTGCAGTGCATCCCCACTGGTGCCAAAGCACTCTCTGGACTCCTGGCACCGCATCCCCAGTGGTGCCAGTGCACTCTCTGGACTCACTGCACTGCATCCCCAGTGGTGCCAGTGCACTCTCTGGAGTCACAGCACTGCATCCCCAGTGGTGCCAGTGCACTCTCTGGACTCACTGAAGTGCATCCCCAGTGGTGCCAGTGCACTCTCTGGACTCACTGAAGTGCATTCTCAGTGGTGCCAGTGCACTCTCTGGACTCACTGCAGTGCATCCCCAGTGGTGCCAGTTCACTCACTGGACTCACTGCACGGCATCCCCAGTGGTGCCAGTGCACTCTCTGGACTCACTAAACTGCATCACCAGTGGTGCCTCTGCACTCTCTGGACTCACTGCACTGCTTCCCCAGTGGTGCCAGTGCACTCACTGGACTCACTGCAGTGCATCCCCACTGGTGCCAGTGCACTCTCTGGGCTCACTGCAGTGCATCCCCAGTGGTGCCAGTGCACTCTCTGGACTCACTGCACTGCATCCCCAGTGGTGCCTGTGCGCTCTCTGGAGTCACAGCACTGCATCCCCAGTGGTGCCAGTGCAATCTCTGGACTCACTGCACTGCATCCCCAGTGGTGCCAGTGCACTCTCTGGACTCACTGAAGTGCATTCTCACTGGTGCCAGTGCACTCTCTGGACTCACTGCACTGCATTCCCAGTGGTGCCAGTGCACTCTCTGGACTCACTGAACTGCATCACCAGTGGTGCCAGTGCACTCACTGGACTCACTGCAGTGCATCCCCACTGGTGCCAGTGCACTCTCTGGACTCACTGCACTGCATCCCCAGTGGTGCCAGCGCACTCTCTGGACTCACTGCACTGCATCCCCAGTGGTGCTAGTGCACTCTGTGGACTCACTGCAGTGCATCCCCAGTGGTGCCAGTGCACTCTCTGGACTCACTGAAGTGCATTCTCAGTGGTGCCAGTGCACTCTCTGGACTCACTTCAGTGCATCCCCAGTGGTGCCAGTACACTCTCTGGACTCAGTGCAGTGCATCCCCAGTGGTGCCAGTGCACTCTCTGGACTCACTGCAGTGCATCCCCAGTGGTGCCAGTGCACTCTCTGGACTCACTGCACTGCATCCCCAGTGGTGCCAGTGCACTCACTGGATTCACTGCATTGCATCCCCAGTGGTGCCAGTGCGCTCTCTGGACTCACTGCACTGCATCGCCAGTGGTGCCAGTGCACTCTGTGGACTCACTGTACTGCATCCCCAGTGGTGACAGTGCACTCTCTGGACTCACTGCAGTGCATCCCCACTGGTGCCAGTGCACTCTCTGGACTCACTGCAGTGCATCCCCACTGGTGCCAGTGCACTCTCTGGACTCACTGCAGTGCATCCCCAGTGGTGCCAGTGCAGTCTCTGGAGTAACTGCAGTGCATCCCCACTGGTGCCAAAGCACTCTCTGGACTCACTGCAGTGCATCCCCAGTGGTGCCACTGCACTCTCTGGACTCACTGCAGTGCATCCCCAGTGGTGCCAGTGCACTCTCTGGACTCATTGAAGTGCATTCTCAGTGGTGCCAGTGCACTCTCTGGACTCACTGCAGTGCATCCCCAGTGGTGCCAGTACACTCACTGGACTCACTGCACTGCATCCCCAGTGGTGCCAGTGCACTCTCTGGACTCACTAAACTGCATCCCCAGTGGTGCCACTGCACTCTCTGGACTCACTGCACTGCTTCCCCAGTGGTGCCAGTGCACTCACTGGACTCACTGCAGTGCATCCCCACTGGTGCCAGTGCACTCTCTGGGCTCACTGCAGTGCATCCCCAGTGGTGCCAGTGCACTCTCTGGACTCACTGCACTGCATCCCCAGTGGTGCCAGTGCGCTCTCTGTAGTCACAGCACTGCATCCCCAGTGGTGCCAGTGCAATCTCTGGACTCACTGCACTGCATCCCCAGTGGTGCCAGTGCACTCTCTGGACTCACTGCACTGCATCCCCGGTGGTGCCAGTGCAGTCTCTGGAGTAACTGCACTGCATCCCCACTGGTGCCAAAGCACTCTCTGGACTCCCAGCACCGCATCCCCAGTGGTGCCAGTGCACTCTCTGGACTCACTGCACTGCATCCCCAGTGGTGCCAGTGCACTCTCTGGACTCACTGCACTGCATCCCCAGTGCTGGCAGTGCACTCTCTGGACTCACTGCACTGCATCCCCAGTGGTGCCACTGCACTCTCTGGACTCACTGCACTGCTTCCCCAGTAGTGCCAGTGCACTCTCTGGACTCACTGCACTGCATCCCCAGTGGTGCCAGTGTACTCTCTGGACTCACTGCAGTGCATCCCCAGTGGTGCCAGTGCACTCTCTGGAGTCACTGCACTGCATCCCCAGTGGTGCCAGTGCACTCTCTGGACTCACTGCACTGCATCCCCAGTGGTTCCAGCGCACTCTCTGGACTCACTGCACTGCATCCCCAGTAGAGCTAGTGCACTCTGTGGACTCACTGCAGTGCATCCCCAGTGGTGCCAGTGCACTCTCTGGACTCACTGAAGTGCATTCTCAGTGGTGCCAGTGCACTCTCTGGACGGACTTCAGTGCATCCCCAGTGGTGCTAGTACACTCTCTGGACTCACTGCAGTGCATCCCCAGTAGTGCCAGTGCACTCTCTGGACTCACTGCACTGCATCCCCAGTGGAGCCAGTGCACTCTCTGGACTCACTGCAGTGCATCCGCAGTGGTGCCATTGCACTCTCTGGACTCACTGCACTGCATCCCCAGTGGTGCCAGTGCACTCTCTGGACTCACTGCACTGCATCCCCAGTGCTGCCAGTGCATTCTCTTGAGTCACTGCACTGCATCCCCTGTGGTGCAAGAGCACTCTCTGGACTCACAGCAGTGCATCCCCAGTGGTGCCAGTGCACTCTCTGGACTCACTGCACTGCATCCCCAGTGGTGCCAGTGCACTCTCTGGACTCACTGCACTGCATCCCCAGTGGTGCTAGTGCACTGTGTGGACTCACTGTACTGCATCCCCAGTGGTGCCAGTGCACTCTCTGGACTCACTGCAGTGTATCCCCAGTGGTGCCAGTGCACTCTCTGGACTCACTGCAGTGCATTCCCTCTGGTGCCAGTGCACTCTCTGGACTCACTGCACTGCATCCCCAGTAGTGCCAGTGAACTCTCTGGACTCACTGCACTGCATCCCCAGTGCTGCCAGTGCACTCTCTTGAGTCACTGAACTGCATCCCCTGTGGTGCAAGAGCACTCTCTGGACTCACAGCAGTGCATCACCAGTGGTGCCAGTGCACTCTCTGGACTCACTGCACTGCATCCCCAGTGGTGCCAGTGCACTCTCTGGACTGACTGCACTGCATCCCCAGTGGTGCTAGTGCACCTTGTGGACTCACTGTTCTCCATCCCCAGTGGTGCCAGTGCAATCTCTGGACTCACTGCAGTGCATCCCCAGTGGTGCCAGTGCACTCTCAGGACTCACTGCACTGCATCCCCAGTGGTGCCAGTGCACTCTCTGGACTCACTGCACTGCATCCCCAGTAGTGACAGTGCACTCTCTGGACTCACTGCAGTGCATTCCGAGTGGTGCCAGTGCACTCTCTGGACTCACTGCACTGCATCCCCAGTAGTGGCAGTGCACTCACTGGATTCACTGCATTACATCCCCAGTGGTGCCAGTGCACTCTCTGGACTCACTGCACTGCATCCCCAGTGGTGCCAGTGCACTCTGTGGACTCACTGTACTGCATCCCCAGTGGTGCCAGTGCACTCTCTGGACTCACTGCACTGCATCCCCAGTGGTGCCAGTGCACTCTCTGGACTCACTGCAGTGCATCCCCACTGGTGCCAGTGCACTCTCTGGACTCACTGAACTGCATCCCCAGTGGTGCCAGTGCACTCTCTGGAGTAACTGCAGTGCATCCCCACTGGTGCCAAAGCACTCTCTGGACTCACTGCAGTGCATCCCCAGTGGTGCCACTGCACTCTCTGGACTCACTGCAGTGCATCCCCAGTGGTGCCAGTGCACTCTCTGAATTCATTGAAGTGCATTCTCAGTGGTGCCAGTGCACTCTCTGGACTCACTGCAGTGCATCCCCAGTGGTGCCAGTGCACTCTCTGAACTCACTAAACTGCATCCCCAGTGGTGCCAGTGCACTCTCTGGACTCACTGCACTGCTTCCCCAGTGGTGACAGTGCACTCACTGGACTCACTGCAGTGCATCCCCAGTGGTGCCAGTGCACTCTCTGGACTCACTGCACTGCATCCCCAGTGGTGCCAGTGCGCTCCCTGGAGTCACAGCACTGCATCCCCGGTGGTGCCAGTGCAGTCTCTGGAGTAACTGCACTGCATCCCCACTGGTGCCAAAGCACTCTCTGGACTCCCAGCACCGCATCCCCAGTGGTGCCAGTGCACTCTCTGGACTCACTGCACTGCATCCCCAGTGGTGCCAGTGCACTCTCTGGACTCACTGCAGTGCATCCCCAGTGGTGCCAGTGCACTCTCTGGACTCACTGAAGTGCATTCTCAGAGGTGCCAGTGCACTCTCTGGACTCACTGCAGTGCATCCCCAGTGTTGCCAGTACACTCTCTGGACTCATTGCACTGCATCCCCAGTGGTGCCAGTGCACTCTCTGGACTCACTAAACTGCATCACCAGTGGTGCCACTGCACTCTCTGGACTCACTGCACTGCTTCCCCAGTGGTGCCAGTGCACTCACTGGACTCACTGCAGTGCATCCCCACTGGTGCCAGTGCACTCTCTGGGCTCACTGCAGTGCATCCACAGTGGTGCCAGTGCACTCTCTGGACTCACTGCACTGCATCCCCAGTGGTGCCTGTGCACTCTCTGGAGTCACAGCACTGCATTCTCAGTGGTGCCAGTGCACTCTCTGGACTCACTGCACTGCATCCCCAGTGGTGCCAGTGCACTCTCTGGACTCACTGAACTGCATCCCCAGTGGTGCCAGTGCACTCTCTGGACTCACTGCACTGCATCCCCAGTGCTGCCAGTGCACTCTCTGGACTCACTGCACTGCATACCCAGTGGTGCCACTGCACTCTCTGGACTCACTGCACTGCTTCCCCAGTGGTGCCAGTGCACTCTCTGGACTCACTGCACTGCATCCCCAGTGGTGCCAGTGCACTCACTGGACTCACTGCAGTGCATCCCCAGTGGTGCCAGTGCACTCTCTGGAGTCACTGCACTGCATCCCCAGTGGTGCCAGTGCACTCTCTGGACTCACTGCACTGCATCCCCAGTGGTTCCAGCGCAGTCTCTGGACTCACTGCACTGCATCCCCAGTAGTGCTAATGCACTCTGTGGACTCACTGCAGTGCATCCCCAGTGGTGCCAGTGCACTCTCTGGACTCACTGAAGTGCATTCTCTGTGGTGCCAGTGCACTCTCTGGACTCACTGCACTGCATCCCCAGTAGTGACAGTGCACTCTCTGGACTCACTGCAGTGCATCCCCAGTGGTGCCAGTGCACTCTCTGGACTCACTGCACTGCTTCCCCAGTGGTGCCAGTGCACTCTTTCGAGTCACTGCAGTGCATCCCCAGTGCTGCCAGTGCACTCTCTTGAGTCACTGCACTGCATCCCCTGTGGTGCAAGAGCACTCTCTGGACTCACAGCAGTGCATCCCCAGTGGTACAAGAGCACTCTCTGGACTCACAGCCGTGCATCCCCAGTGGTGCCAGTGCACTCTCTGGACTCACTGCACTGCATCCCCAGTGGTGCCACTGCAATCTCTGGACTCACTGCAGTGCATCCCCAGTGGTGCCAGTGCACTCTCTGGACTCACTGAAGTGCATTCTCAGTGGTGCCAGTGCACTCTCTGGACTCACTGCACTGCATCCCCAGTAGTGACAGTGCACTCTCTGGACTCACTGCAGTGCATCCCCAGTGGTGCCAGTGCACTCTCTGGACTCACTGCACTGCTTCCCCAGTGGTGCCAGTGCACTCTTTCGAGTCACTGCAGTGCATCCCCAGTGGTGCCAGTGCACTCTCTGGACTCACTGCAGTGCATCCCCAGTGGTGCCAGTGCACTCTCTGGACTCACTGCAGTGCATCCCCAGTGGTGCCAGTGCGCTCTCTGGAGTCACAGCACTGCATCCCCAGTGGTGCCAGTGCAATCTCAGGACTCACTGCACTGCATCCCCAGTGGTGCCAGTGCACACTCTGGACTCACTGAAGTGCATTCTCAGTGGTGCCAGTGCACTCTCTGGACTCACTGCACTGCATCCCCAGTGGTGCCAGTGCACTCTCTGGACTCACTGAACTGCATCCCCAGTGGTGCCAGTGCACTCTCTGGACTCACTGCACTGCATCCCCAGTGCTGCCATTGCACTCTCTTGAGTCACTGCACTGCATCCCCTGTGGTGCAAGAGCACTCTCTGGACTCACAGCAGTGCATCACCAGTGGTGCCAGTGCACTCTCTGGACTCACTGCACTGCATCCCCAGTGGTGCCAGTGCACTCTCTGGACTCACTGCACTGCATCCCCAGTGGTGCCAGTGCACTCACTGGACTCACTGTACTGCATCCCCAGTGGTGCCCGTGCAATCTCTGGACTCACTGCACTGCATCCCCAGTGGTGCCAGTGCACTCTCAGGACTCACTGCACTGGATCCCCAGTGGTGCCAGTGCACTCTCTGGACTCACTGCACTGCATCCCCAGTAGTGACAGTGCACTCTCTGGACTCACTGCAGTGCATCCCCAGTGGTGCCAGTGCACTCTCTGGACTCACTGCACTGCATCCCCAGTAGTGCCAGTGCACTCTCTGGACTCACTGCACTGCATCCCCAGTGGTGCCAGTGCACTCACTGGATTCACTGCATTGCATCCCCAGTGGTGCCAGTGCGCTCTCTGGACTCACTGCACTGCATCCCCAGTGGTGCCAGTGCACTGTGTGGACTCACTGTACTGCATCCCCAGTGGTGCCAGTGCACTCTCTGGACTCACTGCAGTGTATCCCCAGTGGTGCCAGTGCACTCTCTGGACTCACTGCAGTGCATTCCCTCTGGTGCCAGTGCACTCTCTGGACTCACTGCACTGCATCCCCAGTAGTGCCAGTGAACTCTCTGGACTCACTGCACTGCATCCCCAGTGCTGCCAGTGCACTCTCTTGAGTCACTGAACTGCATCCCCTGTGGTGCAAGAGCACTCTCTGGACTCACAGCAGTGCATCACCAGTGGTGCCAGTGCACTCTCTGGACTCACTGCACTGCATCCCCAGTGGTGCCAGTGCACTCTCTGGACTGACTGCACTGCATCCCCAGTGGTGCTAGTGCACCTTGTGTACTCACTGTTCTCCATCCCCAGTGGTGCCAGTGCAATCTCTGGACTCACTGCAGTGCATCCCCAGTGGTGCCAGTGCACTCTCAGGACTCACTGCACTGCATCCCCAGTGGTGCCAGTGCACTCTCTGGACTCACTGCAGTGCATCCCCAGTGGTGCCAGTGCACTCTCTGGACTCACTGCAGTGCATTCCGAGTGGTGCCAGTGCACTCTCTGGACTCACTGCACTGCATCCCCAGTAGTGCCAGTGCACTCACTGGATTCACTGCATTACATCCCCAGTGGTGCCAGTGCACTCTCTGGACTCACTGCACTGCATCCCCAGTGGTGCCAGTGCACTCTGTGGACTCACTGTACTGCATCCCCAGTGGTGCCAGTGCACTCTCTGGACTCACTGCACTGCATCCCCAGTGGTGCCAGTGCACTCTCTGGACTCACTGCAGTGCATCCCCACTGGTGCCAGTGCACTCTCTGGACTCACTGAACTGCATCCCCAGTGGTGCCAGTGCACTCTCTGGAGTAACTGCAGTGCATCCCCACTGGTGCCAAAGCACTCTCTGGACTCACTGCAGTGCATCCCCAGTGGTGCCACTGCACTCTCTGGACTCACTGCAGTGCATCCCCAGTGGTGCCAGTGCACTCTCTGAATTCATTGAAGTGCATTCTCAGTGGTGCCAGTGCACTCTCTGGACTCACTGCAGTGCATCCCCAGTGGTGCCAGTGCACTCTCTGAACTCATTGAAGTGCATTCTCAGTGGTGCCAGTGCACTCTCTGGACTCACTGCAGTGCATCCCCAGTGGTGCCAGTGCACTCTCTGGACTCACTAAACTGCATCCCCAGTGGTGCCAGTGCACTCTCTGGACTCACTGCACTGCTTCCCCAGTGGTGACAGTGCACTCACTGGACTCACTGCAGTGCATCCCCACTGGTGCCAGTGCACTCTCTGGGCTCACTGCAGTGCATCCCCAGTGGTGCCAGTGCACTCTCTGGACTCACTGCACTGCATCCCCAGTGGTGCCAGTGCGCTCCCTGGAGTCACAGCACTGCATCCCCAGTGGTGCCAGTGCAATCTCTGGACTCACTGCACTGCATCCCCGGTGGTGCCAGTGCAGTCTCTGTAGTAACTGCACTGCATCCCCACTGGTGCCAAAGCACTCTCTGGACTCCCAGCACCGCATCCCCACTGGTGCCAGTGCACTCTCTGGACTCACTGCACTGCATCCCCAGTGGTGCCAGTGCACTCTCTGGACTCACTGCAGTGCATCCCCAGTGGTGCCAGTGCACTCTCTGGACTCACTGAAGTGCATTCTCAGAGGTGCCAGTGCACTCTCTGGACTCACTGCAGTGCATCCCCAGTGTTGCCAGTACACTCTCTGGACTCATTGCACTGCATCCCCAGTGGTGCCAGTGCACTCTCTGGACTCACTAAACTGCATCACCAGTGGTGCCACTGCACTCTCTGGACTCACTGCACTGCTTCCCCAGTGGTGCCAGTGCACTCACTGGACTCACTGCAGTGCATCCCCACTGGTGCCAGTGCACTCTCTGGGCTCACTGCAGTGCATCCCCAGTGGTGCCAGTGCACTCTCTGGACTCACTGCACTGCATCCCCAGTGGTGCCTGTGCGCTCTCTGGAGTCACAGCACTGCATTCTCAGTGGTGCCAGTGCACTCTCTGGACTCACTGCACTGCATCCCCAGTGGTGCCAGTGCACTCTCTGGACTCACTGAACTGCATCCCCAGTGGTGCCAGTGCACTCTCTGGACTCACTGCACTGCATCCCCAGTGCTGCCAGTGCACTCTCTGGACTCACTGCACTGCATACCCAGTGGTGCCACTGCACTCTCTGGACTCACTGCACTGCTTCCCCAGTGGTGCCAGTGCACTCTCTGGACTCACTGCACTGCATCCCCAGTGGTGCCAGTGCACTCACTGGACTCACTGCAGTGCATCCCCAGTGGTGCCAGTGCACTCTCTGGAGTCACTGCACTGCATCCCCAGTGGTGCCAGTGCACTCTCTGGACTCACTGCACTGCATCCCCAGTGGTTCCAGCGCAGTCTCTGGACTCACTGCACTGCATCCCCAGTAGTGCTAATGCACTCTGTGGACTCACTGCAGTGCATCCCCAGTGGTGCCAGTGCACTCTCTGGACTCACTGAAGTGCATTCTCTGTGGTGCCAGTGCACTCTCTGGACTCACTGCACTGCATCCCCAGTAGTGACAGTGCACTCTCTGGACTCACTGCAGTGCATCCCCAGTGGTGCCAGTGCACTCTCTGGACTCACTGCACTGCTTCCCCAGTGGTGCCAGTGCACTCTTTCGAGTCACTGCAGTGCATCCCCAGTGCTGCCAGTGCACTCTCTTGAGTCACTGCACTGCATCCCCTGTGGTGCAAGAGCACTCTCTGGACTCACAGCAGTGCATGCCCAGTGGTACAAGAGCACTCTCTGGACTCACAGCCGTGCATCCCCAGTGGTGCCAGTGTACTCTCTGGACTCACTGCACTGCATCCCCAGTGGTGCCAGTGCAATCTCTGGACTCACTGCAGTGCATCCCCAGTGGTGCCAGTGCACTCTCTGGACTCACTGAAGTGCATTCTCAGTGGTGCCAGTGCACTCTCTGGACTCACTGCACTGCATCCCCAGTAGTGACAGTGCACTCTCTGGACTCACTGCAGTGCATCCCCAGTGGTGCCAGTGCACTCTCTGGACTCACTGCACTGCTTCCCCAGTGGTGCCAGTGCACTCTTTCGAGTCACTGCAGTGCATCCCCAGTGGTGCCAGTGCACTCTCTGGACTCACTGCAGTGCATCCCCAGTGGTGCCAGTGCACTCTCTGGACTCACTGCAGTGCATCCCCAGTGGTGCCAGTGCGCTCTCTGGAGTCACAGCACTGCATCCCCAGTGGTGCCAGTGCAATCTCAGGACTCACTGCACTGCATCCCCAGTGGTGCCAGTGCACACTCTGGACTCACTGAAGTGCATTCTCAGTGGTGCCAGTGCACTCTCTGGACTCACTGCACTGCATCCCCAGTGGTGCCAGTGCACTCTCAGGACTCACTGCACTGCATCCCCAGTGGTGCCAGTGCACTCTCTGGACTCACTGCAGTGCATCCCCAGTGGTGCCAGTGCACTCTCTGGACTCACTGCAGTGCATTCCGAGTGGTGCCAGTGCACTCTCTGGACTCACTGCACTGCATCCCCAGTAGTGCCAGTGCACTCACTGGATTCACTGCATTACATCCCCAGTGGTGCCAGTGCACTCTCTGGACTCACTGCACTGCATCCCCAGTGGTGCCAGTGCACTCTGTGGACTCACTGTACTGCATCCCCAGTGGTGCCAGTGCACTCTCTGGACTCACTGCACTGCATCCCCAGTGGTGCCAGTGCACTCTCTGGACTCACTGCAGTGCATCCCCACTGGTGCCAGTGCACTCTCTGGACTCACTGAACTGCATCCCCAGTGGTGCCAGTGCACTCTCTGGAGTAACTGCAGTGCATCCCCACTGGTGCCAAAGCACTCTCTGGACTCACTGCAGTGCATCCCCAGTGGTGCCACTGCACTCTCTGGACTCACTGCAGTGCATCCCCAGTGGTGCCAGTGCACTCTCTGAATTCATTGAAGTGCATTCTCAGTGGTGCCAGTGCACTCTCTGGACTCACTGCAGTGCATCCCCAGTGGTGCCAGTGCACTCTCTGAACTCATTGAAGTGCATTCTCAGTGGTGCCAGTGCACTCTCTGGACTCACTGCAGTGCATCCCCAGTGGTGCCAGTGCACTCTCTGGACTCACTAAACTGCATCCCCAGTGGTGCCAGTGCACTCTCTGGACTCACTGCACTGCTTCCCCAGTGGTGACAGTGCACTCACTGGACTCACTGCAGTGCATCCCCACTGGTGCCAGTGCACTCTCTGGGCTCACTGCAGTGCATCCCCAGTGGTGCCAGTGCACTCTCTGGACTCACTGCACTGCATCCCCAGTGGTGCCAGTGCGCTCCCTGGAGTCACAGCACTGCATCCCCAGTGGTGCCAGTGCAATCTCTGGACTCACTGCACTGCATCCCCGGTGGTGCCAGTGCAGTCTCTGTAGTAACTGCACTGCATCCCCACTGGTGCCAAAGCACTCTCTGGACTCCCAGCACCGCATCCCCACTGGTGCCAGTGCACTCTCTGGACTCACTGCACTGCATCCCCAGTGGTGCCAGTGCACTCTCTGGACTCACTGCAGTGCATCCCCAGTGGTGCCAGTGCACTCTCTGGACTCACTGAAGTGCATTCTCAGAGGTGCCAGTGCACTCTCTGGACTCACTGCAGTGCATCCCCAGTGTTGCCAGTACACTCTCTGGACTCATTGCACTGCATCCCCAGTGGTGCCAGTGCACTCTCTGGACTCACTAAACTGCATCACCAGTGGTGCCACTGCACTCTCTGGACTCACTGCACTGCTTCCCCAGTGGTGCCAGTGCACTCACTGGACTCACTGCAGTGCATCCCCACTGGTGCCAGTGCACTCTCTGGGCTCACTGCAGTGCATCCCCAGTGGTGCCAGTGCACTCTCTGGACTCACTGCACTGCATCCCCAGTGGTGCCTGTGCGCTCTCTGGAGTCACAGCACTGCATTCTCAGTGGTGCCAGTGCACTCTCTGGACTCACTGCACTGCATCCCCAGTGGTGCCAGTGCACTCTCTGGACTCACTGAACTGCATCCCCAGTGGTGCCAGTGCACTCTCTGGACTCACTGCACTGCATCCCCAGTGCTGCCAGTGCACTCTCTGGACTCACTGCACTGCATACCCAGTGGTGCCACTGCACTCTCTGGACTCACTGCACTGCTTCCCCAGTGGTGCCAGTGCACTCTCTGGACTCACTGCACTGCATCCCCAGTGGTGCCAGTGCACTCACTGGACTCACTGCAGTGCATCCCCAGTGGTGCCAGTGCACTCTCTGGAGTCACTGCACTGCATCCCCAGTGGTGCCAGTGCACTCTCTGGACTCACTGCACTGCATCCCCAGTGGTTCCAGCGCAGTCTCTGGACTCACTGCACTGCATCCCCAGTAGTGCTAATGCACTCTGTGGACTCACTGCAGTGCATCCCCAGTGGTGCCAGTGCACTCTCTGGACTCACTGAAGTGCATTCTCTGTGGTGCCAGTGCACTCTCTGGACTCACTGCACTGCATCCCCAGTAGTGACAGTGCACTCTCTGGACTCACTGCAGTGCATCCCCAGTGGTGCCAGTGCACTCTCTGGACTCACTGCACTGCTTCCCCAGTGGTGCCAGTGCACTCTTTCGAGTCACTGCAGTGCATCCCCAGTGCTGCCAGTGCACTCTCTTGAGTCACTGCACTGCATCCCCTGTGGTGCAAGAGCACTCTCTGGACTCACAGCAGTGCATGCCCAGTGGTACAAGAGCACTCTCTGGACTCACAGCCGTGCATCCCCAGTGGTGCCAGTGTACTCTCTGGACTCACTGCACTGCATCCCCAGTGGTGCCAGTGCAATCTCTGGACTCACTGCAGTGCATCCCCAGTGGTGCCAGTGCACTCTCTGGACTCACTGAAGTGCATTCTCAGTGGTGCCAGTGCACTCTCTGGACTCACTGCACTGCATCCCCAGTAGTGACAGTGCACTCTCTGGACTCACTGCAGTGCATCCCCAGTGGTGCCAGTGCACTCTCTGGACTCACTGCACTGCTTCCCCAGTGGTGCCAGTGCACTCTTTCGAGTCACTGCAGTGCATCCCCAGTGGTGCCAGTGCACTCTCTGGACTCACTGCAGTGCATCCCCAGTGGTGCCAGTGCACTCTCTGGACTCACTGCAGTGCATCCCCAGTGGTGCCAGTGCGCTCTCTGGAGTCACAGCACTGCATCCCCAGTGGTGCCAGTGCAATCTCAGGACTCACTGCACTGCATCCCCAGTGGTGCCAGTGCACACTCTGGACTCACTGAAGTGCATTCTCAGTGGTGCCAGTGCACTCTCTGGACTCACTGCACTGCATCCCCAGTGGTGCCAGTGCACTCTCTGGACTCACTGAACTGCATCCCCAGTGGTGCCAGTGCACTCTCTGGACTCACTGCACTGCATCCCCAGTGCTGCCATTGCACTCTCTTGAGTCACTGCACTGCATCCCCTGTGGTGCAAGAGCACTCTCTGGACTCACAGCACTGCATCCCCAGTGGTGCCAGTGCACTCTCTGGACTCACTGCACTGCATCCCCAGTGGTGCCAGTGCACTCACTGGACTCACTGTACTGCATCCCCAGTGGTGCCCGTGCAATCTCTGGACTCACTGCACTGCATCCCCAGTGGTGCCAGTGCACTCTCAGGACTCACTGCACTGCATCCCCAGTGGTGCCAGTGCACTCTCTGGACTCACTGCACTGCATCCCCAGTAGTGACAGTGCACTCTCTGGACTCACTGCAGTGCATCCCCAGTGGTGCCAGTGCACTCTCTGGACTCACTGCACTGCATCCCCAGTAGTGCCAGTGCACTCTCTGGACTCACTGCACTGCATCCCCAGTGGTGCCAGTGCACTCACTGGATTCACTGCATTGCATCCCCAGTGGTGCCAGTGCGCTCTCTGGACTCACTGCACTGCATCCCCAGTGGTGCCAGTGCACTCTGTGGACTCACTGTACTGCATCCCCAGTGGTGACAGTGCACTCTCTGGACTCACTGCAGTGCATCTCCAGTGGTGCCAGTGCACTCTCTGGACTCACTGCAGTGCATCCCCACTGGTGCCAGTGCACTCTCTGGACTCACTGCACTGCATCACCAGTGGTGCCAGTGCAGTCTCTGGAGTAACTGCAGTGCATCCCCACTGGTGCCAAAGCACTCTCTGGACTCACTGCAGTGCATCCCCAGTGGTGCCACTGCACTCTCTGGACTCACTGCAGTGCATCCCCAGTGGTGCCAGTGCACTCTCTGGACTCATTGAAGTGCATTCTCAGTGGTGCCAGTGCACTCTCTGGACTCACTGCAGTGCATCCCCAGTGGTGCCAGTACACTCACTGGACTCACTGCACTGCATCCCCAGTGGTGCCAGTGCACTCTCTGGACTCACTAAACTGCATCCCCAGTGGTGCCACTGCACTCTCTGGACTCACTGCACTGCTTCCCCAGTGGTGCCAGTGCACTCACTGGACTCACTGCAGTGCATCCCCACTGGTGCCAGTGCACTCTCTGGGCTCACTGCAGTGCATCCCCAGTGGTGCCAGTGCACTCTCTGGACTCACTGCACTGCATCCCCAGTGGTGCCAGCGCGCTCTCTGTAGTCACAGCACTGCATCCCCAGTGGTGCCAGTGCAATCTCTGGACTCACTGCACTGCATCCCCAGTGGAGCCAGTGCACTCTCTGGACTCACTGCACTGCATCCCCGGTGGTGCCAGTGCAGTCTCTGGAGTAACTGCACTGCATCCCCACTGGTGCCAAAGCACTCTCTGGACTCCCAGCACCGCATCCCCAGTGGTGCCAGTGCACTCTCTGGACTCACTGCACTGCATCCCCAGTGGTGCCAGTGCACTCTCTGGACTCACTGCACTGCATCCCCAGTGCTGGCAGTGCACTCTCTGGACTCACTGCACTGCATCCCCAGTGGTGCCACTGCACTCTCTGGACTCACTGCACTGCTTCCCCAGTAGTGCCAGTGCACTCTCTGGACTCACTGCACTGCATCCCCAGTGGTGCCAGTGTACTCTCTGGACTCACTGCAGTGCATCCCCAGTGGTGCCAGTGCACTCTCTGGAGTCACTGCACTGCATCCCCAGTTGTGCCAGTGCACTCTCTGGACTCACTGCACTGCATCCCCAGTGGTTCCAGCGCACTCTCTGGATTCACTGCACTGCATCCCCAGTAGAGCTAGTGCACTCTGTGGACTCACTGCAGTGCATCCCCAGTGGTGCCAGTGCACTCTCTGGACTCACTGAAGTGCATTCTCAGTGGTGCCAGTGCACTCTCTGGACTGACTTCAGTGCATCCCCAGTGGTGCTAGTACACTCTCTGGACTCACTGCAGTGCATCCCCAGTGGTGCCAGTGCACTCTCTGGACTCACTGCACTGCATCCCCAGTGGAGCCAGTGCACTCTCTGGACTCACTGCAGTGCATCCGCAGTGGTGCCATTGCACTCTCTGGACTCACTGCACTGCATCCCCAGTGGTGCCAGTGCACTCTCTGGACTCACTGCACTGCATCCCCAGTGCTGCCAGTGCATTCTCTTGAGTCACTGCACTGCATCCCCTGTGGTGCAAGAGCACTCTCTGGACTCACAGCAGTGCATCCCCAGTGGTGCCAGTGCACTCTCTGGACTCACTGCACTGCATCCCCAGTGGTGCCAGTGCACTCTCTGGACTCACTGCACTGCATCCCCAGTGGTGCTAGTGCACTGTGTGGACTCACTGTACTGCATCCCCAGTGGTGCCAGTGCACTCTCTGGACTCACTGCAGTGCATCCCCAGTGGTGCCAGTGCACTCTCTGGACTCACTGCAGTGCATTCCCTCTGGTGCCAGTGCACTCTCTGGACTCACTGCACTGCATCCCCAGTAGTGCCAGTGCACTCTCTGGACTCACTGCACTGCATCCCCAGTGGTGCCAGTGCACTCTCTGGACTCACTGCAGTGCATCCCCAGTGTTGCCAGTACACTCACTGGACTCACTGCACTGCATCCCCAGTGGTGCCAGTGCACTCTCTGGACTCACTGCACTGCATCCCCAGTGGTGCCAGTGCACTCTCTGGACTCACTGCAGTGCATCCCCAGTGGAGCCAGTGCACTCTGTGGACTCACTGCAGTGCTTCCGCAGTGGTGCCATTGCACTCTCTGGACTCACTGAACTGCATCTCCAGTGGTGCCAGTGCACTCTCTGGACTCACTGCACTGCATCCCCAGTGCTGCCAGTGCACTCTCTTGAGTCACTGAACTGCATCCCCTGTGGTGCAAGAGCACTCTCTGGACTCACAGCAGTGCATCACCAGTGGTGCCAGTGCACTCTCTGGACTCACTGCACTGCATCCCCAGTGGTACCAGTGCACTCGCTGGACTGACTGCACTGCATCCCCAGTGGTGCTAGTGCACCTTGTGGACTCACTGTTCTCCATCCCCAGTGGTGCCAGTGCAATCTCTGGACTCACTGCAGTGCATCCCCAGTGGTGCCAGTGCACTCTCTGGACTCACTGCACTGCATGCCCAGTGGTGCCAGTGCACTCTCTGGACTCACTGCACTGCATCCCCAGTAGTGACAGTGCACTCTCTGGACTCACTGCAGTGCATCCCGAGTGGTGCCAGTGCACTCTCTGGACTCACTGCACTGCATCCCCAGTAGTGCCAGTGCACTCACTGGATTCACTGCATTACATCCCCAGTGGTGCCAGTGCACTCTCTGGACTCACTGCACTGCATCCCCAGTGGTGCCAGTGCACTCTGTGGACTCACTGTACTGCATCCCCAGTGGTGCCAGTGCACTCTCTGGACTCACTGCACTGCATCCCCAGTGGTGCCAGTGCACTCTCTGGACTCACTGCAGTGCATCCCCACTGGTGCCAGTGCACTCTCTGGACTCACTGCAGTGCATCCCCAGTGGTGCCAGTGCACTCTCTGGAGTAACTGCAGTGCATCCCCACTGGTGCCAAAGCACTCTCTGGACTCACTGCAGTGCATCCCCAGTGGTGCCACTGCACTCTCTGGACTCACTGCAGTGCATCCCCAGTGGTGCCAGTGCACTCTCTGAACTCATTGAAGTGCATTCTCAGTGGTGCCAGTGCACTCTCTGGACTCACTGCAGTGCATCCCCAGTGGTGCCAGTGCACTCTCTGAACTCATTGAAGTGCATTCTCAGTGGTGCCAGTGCACTCTCTGGACTCACTGCAGTGCATCCCCAGTGGTGCCAGTGCACTCTCTGGACTCACTAAACTGCATCCCCAGTGGTGCCAGTGCACTCTCTGGACTCACTGCACTGCTTCCCCAGTGGTGACAGTGCACTCACTGGACTCACTGCAGTGCATCCCCACTGGTGCCAGTGCACTCTCTGGACTCACTGCAGTGCATCCCCAGTGGTGCCAGTGCACTCTCTGGACTCACTGCACTGCATCCCCAGTGGTGCCAGTGCGCTCTCTGGAGTCACAGCACTGCATCCCCAGTGGTGCCAGTGAAATCTCTGGACTCACTGCACTGCATCCCCGGTGGTGCCAGTGCAGTCTCTGGAGTAACTGCACTGCATCCCCACTGGTGCCAAAGCACTCTCTGGACTCCCAGCACCGCATCCCCAGTGGTGCCAGTGCACTCTCTGGACTCACTGCACTGCATCCCCAGTGGTGCCAGTGCACTCTCTGGACTCACTGCACTGCATCCCCAGTGGTGCCAGTGCACTCTCTGGACTCACTGCAGTGCATCCCCAGTGGTGCCAGTGCACTCTCTGGACTCACTGCAGTGCATCCCCAGTGGAGCCAGTGCACTCTCTGGACTCACTGCAGTGCATCCGCAGTGGTGCCATTGCACTCTCTGGACTCACTGAACTGCATCTCCAGTGGTGCCAGTGCACTCTCTGGACTCACTGCACTGCATCCCCAGTGCTGCCAGTGCACTCTCTTGAGTCACTGAACTGCATCCCCTGTGGTGCAAGAGCACTCTCTGGACTCACAGCAGTGCATCACCAGTGGTGCCAGTGCACTCTCTGGACTCACTGCACTGCATCCCCAGTGGTGCCAGTGCACTCTCTGGACTGACTGCACTGCATCCCCAGTGGTGCTAGTGCACCTTGTGTACTCACTGTTCTCCATCCCCAGTGGTGCCAGTGCAATCTCTGGACTCACTGCAGTGCATCCCCAGTGGTGCCACTGCACTCTCAGGACTCACTGCACTGCATCCCCAGTGGTGCCAGTGCACTCTCTGGACTCACTGCACTGCATCCCCAGTAGTGACAGTGCACTCTCTGGACTCACTGCAGTGCATCCCGAGTGGTGCCAGTGCACTCTCTGGACTCACTGCACTGCATCCCCAGTAGTGCCAGTGCACTCACTGGATTCACTGCATTACATCCCCAGTGGTGCCAGTGCACTCTCTGGACTCACTGCACTGCATCCCCAGTGGTGCCAGTGCACTCTGTGGACTCACTGTACTGCATCCCCAGTGGTGCCAGTGCACTCTCTGGACTCACTGCACTGCATCCCCAGTGGTGCCAGTGCACTCTCTGGACTCACTGCAGTGCATCCCCACTGGTGCCAGTGCACTCTCTGGACTCACTGCAGTGCATCCCCAGTGGTGCCAGTGCACTCTCTGGAGTAACTGCAGTGCATCCCCACTGGTGCCAAAGCACTCTCTGGACTCACTGCAGTGCATCCCCAGTGGTGCCAGTGCACTCTCTGGACTCACTGAAGTGCATTCTCAGAGGTGCCAGTGCACTCTCTGGACTCACTGCAGTGCATCCCCAGTGTTGCCAGTACACTCTCTGGACTCATTGCACTGCATCCCCAGTGGTGCCAGTGCACTCTCTGGACTCACTAAACTGCATCACCAGTGGTGCCACTGCACTCTCTGGACTCACTGCACTGCTTCCCCAGTGGTGCCAGTGCACTCACTGGACTCACTGCAGTGCATCCCCACTGGTGCCAGTGCACTCTCTGGGCTCACTGCAGTGCATCCCCAGTGGTGCCAGTGCACTCTCTGGACTCACTGCACTGCATCCCCAGTGGTGCCTGTGCGCTCTCTGGAGTCACAGCACTGCATTCTCAGTGGTGCCAGTGCACTCTCTGGACTCACTGCACTGCATCCCCAGTGGTGCCAGTGCACTCTCTGGACTCACTGAACTGCATCCCCAGTGGTGCCAGTGCACTCTCTGGACTCACTGCACTGCATCCCCAGTGCTGCCAGTGCACTCTCTGGACTCACTGCACTGCATACCCAGTGGTGCCACTGCACTCTCTGGACTCACTGCACTGCTTCCCCAGTGGTGCCAGTGCACTCTCTGGACTCACTGCACTGCATCCCCAGTGGTGCCAGTGCACTCACTGGACTCACTGCAGTGCATCCCCAGTGGTGCCAGTGCACTCTCTGGAGTCACTGCACTGCATCCCCAGTGGTGCCAGTGCACTCTCTGGACTCACTGCACTGCATCCCCAGTGGTTCCAGCGCAGTCTCTGGACTCACTGCACTGCATCCCCAGTAGTGCTAATGCACTCTGTGGACTCACTGCAGTGCATCCCCAGTGGTGCCAGTGCACTCTCTGGACTCACTGAAGTGCATTCTCTGTGGTGCCAGTGCACTCTCTGGACTCACTGCACTGCATCCCCAGTAGTGACAGTGCACTCTCTGGACTCACTGCAGTGCATCCCCAGTGGTGCCAGTGCACTCTCTGGACTCACTGCACTGCTTCCCCAGTGGTGCCAGTGCACTCTTTCGAGTCACTGCAGTGCATCCCCAGTGCTGCCAGTGCACTCTCTTGAGTCACTGCACTGCATCCCCTGTGGTGCAAGAGCACTCTCTGGACTCACAGCAGTGCATGCCCAGTGGTACAAGAGCACTCTCTGGACTCACAGCCGTGCATCCCCAGTGGTGCCAGTGTACTCTCTGGACTCACTGCACTGCATCCCCAGTGGTGCCAGTGCAATCTCTGGACTCACTGCAGTGCATCCCCAGTGGTGCCAGTGCACTCTCTGGACTCACTGAAGTGCATTCTCAGTGGTGCCAGTGCACTCTCTGGACTCACTGCACTGCATCCCCAGTAGTGACAGTGCACTCTCTGGACTCACTGCAGTGCATCCCCAGTGGTGCCAGTGCACTCTCTGGACTCACTGCACTGCTTCCCCAGTGGTGCCAGTGCACTCTTTCGAGTCACTGCAGTGCATCCCCAGTGGTGCCAGTGCACTCTCTGGACTCACTGTACTGCATCCCCAGTGGTGCCAGTGCACTCTCTGGACTCACTGCAGTGCATCCCCAGTGGTGCCAGTGCGCTCTCTGGAGTCACAGCACTGCATCCCCAGTGGTGCCAGTGCAATCTCAGGACTCACTGCACTGCATCCCCAGTGGTGCCAGTGCACACTCTGGACTCACTGAAGTGCATTCTCAGTGGTGCCAGTGCACTCTCTGGACTCACTGCACTGCATCCCCAGTGGTGCCAGTGCACTCTCTGGACTCACTGAACTGCATCCCCAGTGGTGCCAGTGCACTCTCTGGACTCACTGCACTGCATCCCCAGTGCTGCCATTGCACTCTCTTGAGTCACTGCACTGCATCCCCTGTGGTGCAAGAGCACTCTCTGGACTCACAGCACTGCATCCCCAGTGGTGCCAGTGCACTCTCTGGACTCACTGCACTGCATCCCCAGTGGTGCCAGTGCACTCACTGGACTCACTGTACTGCATCCCCAGTGGTGCCCGTGCAATCTCTGGACTCACTGCACTGCATCCCCAGTGGTGCCAGTGCACTCTCAGGACTCACTGCACTGCATCCCCAGTGGTGCCAGTGCACTCTCTGGACTCACTGCACTGCATCCCCAGTAGTGACAGTGCACTCTCTGGACTCACTGCAGTGCATCCCCAGTGGTGCCAGTGCACTCTCTGGACTCACTGCACTGCATCCCCAGTAGTGCCAGTGCACTCTCTGGACTCACTGCACTGCATCCCCAGTGGTGCCAGTGCACTCACTGGATTCACTGCATTGCATCCCCAGTGGTGCCAGTGCGCTCTCTGGACTCACTGCACTGCATCCCCAGTGGTGCCAGTGCACTCTGTGGACTCACTGTACTGCATCCCCAGTGGTGACAGTGCACTCTCTGGACTCACTGCAGTGCATCTCCAGTGGTGCCAGTGCACTCTCTGGACTCACTGCAGTGCATCCCCACTGGTGCCAGTGCACTCTCTGGACTCACTGCACTGCATCCCCAGTGGTGCCAGTGCAGTCTCTGGAGTAACTGCAGTGCATCCCCACTGGTGCCAAAGCACTCTCTGGACTCACTGCAGTGCATCCCCAGTGGTGCCACTGCACTCTCTGGACTCACTGCAGTGCATCCCCAGTGGTGCCAGTGCACTCTCTGGACTCATTGAAGTGCATTCTCAGTGGTGCCAGTGCACTCTCTGGACTCACTGCAGTGCATCCCCAGTGGTGCCAGTACACTCACTGGACTCACTGCACTGCATCCCCAGTGGTGCCAGTGCACTCTCTGGACTCACTAAACTGCATCCCCAGTGGTGCCACTGCACTCTCTGGACTCACTGCACTGCTTCCCCAGTGGTGCCAGTGCACTCACTGGACTCACTGCAGTGCATCCCCACTGGTGCCAGTGCACTCTCTGGGCTCACTGCAGTGCATCCCCAGTGGTGCCAGTGCACTCTCTGGACTCACTGCACTGCATCCCCAGTGGTGCCAGCGCGCTCTCTGTAGTCACAGCACTGCATCCCCAGTGGTGCCAGTGCAATCTCTGGACTCACTGCACTGCATCCCCAGTGGAGCCAGTGCACTCTCTGGACTCACTGCACTGCATCCCCGGTGGTGCCAGTGCAGTCTCTGGAGTAACTGCACTGCATCCCCACTGGTGCCAAAGCACTCTCTGGACTCCCAGCACCGCATCCCCAGTGGTGCCAGTGCACTCTCTGGACTCACTGCAGTGCATCCCCACTGGTGCCAGTGCACTCTCTGGACTCACTGCACTGCATCCCCAGTGCTGGCAGTGCACTCTCTGGACTCACTGCACTGCATCCCCAGTGGTGCCACTGCACTCTCTGGACTCACTGCACTGCTTCCCCAGTAGTGCCAGTGCACTCTCTGGACTCACTGCACTGCATCCCCAGTGGTGCCAGTGTACTCTCTGGACTCACTGCAGTGCATCCCCAGTGGTGCCAGTGCACTCTCTGGAGTCACTGCACTGCATCCCCAGTTGTGCCAGTGCACTCTCTGGACTCACTGCACTGCATCCCCAGTGGTTCCAGCGCACTCTCTGGATTCACTGCACTGCATCCCCAGTAGAGCTAGTGCACTCTGTGGACTCACTGCAGTGCATCCCCAGTGGTGCCAGTGCACTCTCTGGACTCACTGAAGTGCATTCTCAGTGGTGCCAGTGCACTCTCTGGACTCACTGAAGTGCATCCCCAGTGGTGCTAGTACACTCTCTGGACTCACTGCAGTGCATCCCCAGTGGTGCCAGTGCACTCTCTGGACTCACTGCACTGCATCCCCAGTGGAGCCAGTGCACTCTCTGGACTCACTGCAGTGCATCCGCAGTGGTGCCATTGCACTCTCTGGACTCACTGCACTGCATCCCCAGTGGTGCCAGTGCACTCTCTGGACTCACTGCACTGCATCCCCAGTGCTGCCAGTGCATTCTCTTGAGTCACTGCACTGCATCCCCTGTGGTGCAAGAGCACTCTCTGGACTCACAGCAGTGCATCCCCAGTGGTGCCAGTGCACTCTCTGGACTCACTGCACTGCATCCCCAGTGGTGCCAGTGCACTCTCTGGACTCACTGCACTGCATCCCCAGTGGTGCTAGTGCACTGTGTGGACTCACTGTACTGCATCCCCAGTGGTGCCAGTGCACTCTCTGGACTCACTGCAGTGCATCCCCAGTGGTGCCAGTGCACTCTCTGGACTCACTGCAGTGCATTCCCTCTGGTGCCAGTGCACTCTCTGGACTCACTGCACTGCATCCCCAGTAGTGCCAGTGCACTCTCTGGACTCACTGCACTGCATCCCCAGTGGTGCCAGTGCACTCTCTGGACTCACTGCAGTGCATCCCCAGTGTTGCCAGTACACTCACTGGACTCACTGCACTGCATCCCCAGTGGTGCCAGTGCACTCTCTGGACTCACTGCACTGCATCCCCAGTGGTGCCAGTGCACTCTCTGGACTCACTGCAGTGCATCCCCAGTGGAGCCAGTGCACTCTCTGGACTCACTGCAGTGCTTCCGCAGTGGTGCCATTGCACTCTCTGGACTCACTGAACTGCATCTCCAGTGGTGCCAGTGCACTCTCTGGACTCACTGCACTGCATCCCCAGTGCTGCCAGTGCACTCTCTTGAGTCACTGAACTGCATCCCCTGTGGTGCAAGAGCACTCTCTGGACTCACAGCAGTGCATCACCAGTGGTGCCAGTGCACTCTCTGGACTCACTGCACTGCATCCCCAGTGGTACCAGTGCACTCGCTGGACTGACTGCACTGCATCCCCAGTGGTGCTAGTGCACCTTGTGGACTCACTGTTCTCCATCCCCAGTGGTGCCAGTGCAATCTCTGGACTCACTGCAGTGCATCCCCAGTGGTGCCAGTGCACTCTCTGGACTCACTGCACTGCATGCCCAGTGGTGCCAGTGCACTCTCTGGACTCACTGCACTGCATCCCCAGTAGTGACAGTGCACTCTCTGGACTCACTGCAGTGCATCCCGAGTGGTGCCAGTGCACTCTCTGGACTCACTGCACTGCATCCCCAGTAGTGCCAGTGCACTCACTGGATTCACTGCATTACATCCCCAATGGTGCCAGTGCACTCTCTGGACTCACTGCACTGCATCCCCAGTGGTGCCAGTGCACTCTGTGGACTCACTGTACTGCATCCCCAGTGGTGCCAGTGCACTCTCTGGACTCACTGCACTGCATCCCCAGTGGTGCCAGTGCACTCTCTGGACTCACTGCAGTGCATCCCCACTGGTGCCAGTGCACTCTCTGGACTCACTGCAGTGCATCCCCAGTGGTGCCAGTGCACTCTCTGGAGTAACTGCAGTGCATCCCCACTGGTGCCAAAGCACTCTCTGGACTCACTGCAGTGCATCCCCAGTGGTGCCACTGCACTCTCTGGACTCACTGCAGTGCATCCCCAGTGGTGCCAGTGCACTCTCTGAACTCATTGAAGTGCATTCTCAGTGGTGCCAGTGCACTCTCTGGACTCACTGCAGTGCATCCCCAGTGGTGCCAGTGCACTCTCTGAACTCATTGAAGTGCATTCTCAGTGGTGCCAGTGCACTCTCTGGACTCACTGCAGTGCATCCCCAGTGGTGCCAGTGCACTCTCTGGACTCACTAAACTGCATCCCCAGTGGTGCCAGTGCACTCTCTGGACTCACTGCACTGCTTCCCCAGTGGTGACAGTGCACTCACTGGACTCACTGCAGTGCATCCCCACTGGTGCCAGTGCACTCTCTGGACTCACTGCAGTGCATCCCCAGTGGTGCCAGTGCACTCTCTGGACTCACTGCACTGCATCCCCAGTGGTGCCAGTGCGCTCTCTGGAGTCACAGCACTGCATCCCCAGTGGTGCCAGTGAAATCTCTGGACTCACTGCACTGCATCCCCGGTGGTGCCAGTGCAGTCTCTGGAGTAACTGCACTGCATCCCCACTGGTGCCAAAGCACTCTCTGGACTCCCAGCACCGCATCCCCAGTGGTGCCAGTGCACTCTCTGGACTCACTGCACTGCATCCCCAGTGGTGCCAGTGCACTCTCTGGACTCACTGCACTGCATCCCCAGTGGTGCCAGTGCACTCTCTGGACTCACTGCAGTGCATCCCCAGTGGTGCCAGTGCACTCTCTGGACTCACTGCAGTGCATCCCCAGTGGAGCCAGTGCACTCTCTGGACTCACTGCAGTGCATCCGCAGTGGTGCCATTGCACTCTCTGGACTCACTGAACTGCATCTCCAGTGGTGCCAGTGCACTCTCTGGACTCACTGCACTGCATCCCCAGTGCTGCCAGTGCACTCTCTTGAGTCACTGAACTGCATCCCCTGTGGTGCAAGAGCACTCTCTGGACTCACAGCAGTGCATCACCAGTGGTGCCAGTGCACTCTCTGGACTCACTGCACTGCATCCCCAGTGGTGCCAGTGCACTCTCTGGACTGACTGCACTGCATCCCCAGTGGTGCTAGTGCACCTTGTGTACTCACTGTTCTCCATCCCCAGTGGTGCCAGTGCAATCTCTGGACTCACTGCAGTGCATCCCCAGTGGTGCCACTGCACTCTCAGGACTCACTGCACTGCATCCCCAGTGGTGCCAGTGCACTCTCTGGACTCACTGCACTGCATCCCCAGTAGTGACAGTGCACTCTCTGGACTCACTGCAGTGCATCCCGAGTGGTGCCAGTGCACTCTCTGGACTCACTGCACTGCATCCCCAGTAGTGCCAGTGCACTCACTGGATTCACTGCATTACATCCCCAGTGGTGCCAGTGCACTCTCTGGACTCACTGCACTGCATCCCCAGTGGTGCCAGTGCACTCTGTGGACTCACTGTACTGCATCCCCAGTGGTGCCAGTGCACTCTCTGGACTCACTGCACTGCATCCCCAGTGGTGCCAGTGCACTCTCTGGACTCACTGCAGTGCATCCCCACTGGTGCCAGTGCACTCTCTGGACTCACTGCAGTGCATCCCCAGTGGTGCCAGTGCACTCTCTGGAGTAACTGCAGTGCATCCCCACTGGTGCCAAAGCACTCTCTGGACTCACTGCAGTGCATCCCCAGTGGTGCCACTGCACTCTCTGGACTCACTGCAGTGCATCCCCAGTGGTGCCAGTGCACTCTCTGAACTCATTGAAGTGCATTCTCAGTGGTGCCAGTGCACTCTCTGGACTCACTGCAGTGCATCCCCAGTGGTGCCAGTGCACTCTCTGAACTCATTGAAGTGCATTCTCAGTGGTGCCAGTGCACTCTCTGGACTCACTGCAGTGCATCCCCAGTGGTGCCAGTGCACTCTCTGGACTCACTAAACTGCATCCCCAGTGGTGCCAGTGCACTCTCTGGACTCACTGCACTGCTTCCCCAGTGGTGACAGTGCACTCTCTGGACTCACTGCAGTGCATCCCCACTGGTGCCAGTGCACTCTCTGGGCTCACTGCAGTGCATCCCCAGTGGTGCCAGTGCACTCTCTGGACTCACTGCACTGCATCCCCAGTGGTGCCAGTGCGCTCTCTGGAGTCACAGCACTGCATCCCCAGTGGTGCCAGTGAAATCTCTGGACTCACTGCACTGCATCCCCGGTGGTGCCAGTGCAGTCTCTGGAGTAACTGCACTGCATCCCCACTGGTGCCAAAGCACTCTCTGGACTCCCAGCACCGCATCCCCAGTGGTGCCAGTGCACTCTCTGGACTCACTGCACTGCATCCCCAGTGGTGCCAGTGCACTCTCTGGACTCACTGCAGTGCATCCCCAGTGGTGCCGGTGCACTCTCTGGACTCACTGCAGTGCATCCCCAGTGGTGCCAGTGCACTCTCTGGACTCACTGAAGTGCATTCTCAGAGGTGCCAGTGCACTCTCTGGACTCACTGCAGTGCATCCCCAGTGTTGCCAGTACACTCACTGGACTCATTGCACTGCATCCCCAGTGGTGCCAGTGCACTCTCTGGACTCACTGAACTGCATCCCCAGTGGTGCCAGTGCACTCTCTGGACTCACTGCACTGCATACCCAGTGGTGCCACTGCACTCTCTGGACTCACTGCACTGCTTCCCCAGTGGTGCCAGTGCACTCTCTGGACTCACTGCACTGCATCCCCAGTGGTGCCAGTGCACTCACTGGACTCACTGCAGTGCATCCCCAGTGGTGCCAGTGCACTCTCTGGAGTAACTGCACTGCATCCCCAGTGGTGCCAGTGCACTCTCTGGACTCACTGCACTGCACTACCAGTGGTTCCAGCGCACTCTCTGGACTCACTGCACTGCATCCCCAGTAGTGCTAGTGCACTCTGTGGACTCACTGCAGTGCATCCCCAGTGGTGCCAGTGCACTCTCTGGACTCACTGAAGTGCATTCTCTGTGGTGCCAGTGTACTCTCTGGACTCACTGCACTGCATCCCCAGTAGTGCCAGTGCACTCTCTGGACTCACTGCAGTGCATCCCCAGTGGTGCCAGTGCACTCTCTGGACTCACTGCACTGCTTCCCCAGTGGTGCCAGTGCACTCTTTCGAGTCACTGCAGTGCATCCCCAGTGCTGCCAGTGCACTCTCTTGAGTCACTGCACTGCATCCCCTGTGGTGCAAGAGCACTCTCTGGACTCACAGCAGTGCATCCCCAGTGGTGCCAGTGCAATCTCTGGACTCACTGCAGTGCATCCCCAGTGGTGCCAGTGCACTCTCTGGACTCACTGAAGTGCATTCTCAGTGGTGCCAGTGCACTCTCTGGACTCACTGCACTGCATCCCCAGTAGTGACAGTGCACTCTCTGGACTCACTGCAGTGCATCCCCAGTGGTGACAGTGCGCTCTCTGGAGTCACAGCACTGCATCCCCAGTGGTGCCAGTGCAATCTCAGGACTCACTGCACTGCATCCCCAGTGGTGCCAGTGCACACTCTGGACTCACTGAAGTGCATTCTCAGTGGTGCCAGTGCACTCTCTGGACTCACTGCACTGCATCCCCAGTGGTGCCAGTGCACTCTCTGGACTCACTGAACTGCATCCCCAGTGGTGCCAGTGCAATCTCTGGACTCACTGCAGTGCATCCCCAGTGGTGCCAGTGCACTCTCTGGACTCACTGAAGTGCATTATCAGTGGTGCCAGTGCACTCTCTGGACTCACTGCACTGCATCCCCAGTGGAGCCAGTGTACTCTCAGGACTCACTGCAGTGCATCCCCAGTGGTGCCAGTGCACTCTCTGGACTCACTGCACTGCATCCCCAGTGGTGCCAGTGCACTCTCTGGACTCACTGCACTGCACCCCAATGCTGCCAGTGCACTCTCTGGCGTCACTGCACTGCATCCCCCGTGGTGCAAGTGCACTCTCTGGACTCACTGGAGTGCATCACCTGTGGTGCCAGTGCACTCTCTGGACTCACTGCACTGCATCCCCAGTGCTGCCAGTGCACTCTCTGGACTCACTGCACTGCATCACCTGTGGTGCCAGTGCACTCTCTGGACTCACTGCACCGCATCCGCAGTGGTGCCAGTGCACTCTCTGGACTCACTGCAGTGCATCCCCAGTGGTGCCAGTGCACTCTCTGGACTCGCGTCACTGCATCCCCAGTGGTGCCAGTGCACTCTCTGGACTCGCGTCACTGCATCCCCAGTGGTGCCAGTGCACTCTCTGGAGTCACTGAAGTGCATCCCCAGTGGTGCCAGTGCACTCTCTGGACTCACTGCAGTGCATCCCCAGTGGTGCCAGTGCACTCTCTGGACTCACTGCAGTGCATCCCCAGTGGTGCTAGTGCACTCTGGACTCACTGCAGTGCATCCCCAGTGGTGACAGTGCACTCTCTGGACTCACTGCACTGCATACCCAGTGGTGCCAGTGCACTCTCTAGAGTCACTGTACTGCATCCCCAGTGGTGCCAGTGCACTCTGTGGACTCATGCACTGCACCCTGAGTGGTGCCAGTGCACTCTCTGGACTCACTGAAGTGCATCCCCAGTGGTGCCAGTGCACTCTCTAGAGTCACTGCGCTGCATCCCCAGTGGTGCCAGTGCACTCTCTGGACTCACTGTACTGCATCCCCAGTGGTGCCAAAGCACTCTCTGGACTCCCGCCACCGCATCCCCAGTGGTTCCAGTGCACTCTCTGGACTCACTGCACTGCATCCCCACTGGTGCCAGTGCACTCTCTGGACTCACTGCAGTGCATCCCCAGTGGTGTCAGTGCACTCTCTGGAGTGACTGCAGTGCATCCCCAGTGGTGCCAGTGCACTCTCTGGACTCGCGTCAATGCATCCCCAGTGGTGCTAATGCACTCTGGACTCACTGCACTGCATCCCGAGTGGTGCCAGTGCACTCTCTGGACTCACTGCACTGCATCCCCAGTGGTGCCAGTGCACTCTCTGGACTCACTGCAGTGCATCCCTATTGGTGCCAGTGCTCTCTCTGGACTCACTGCACTGCATCCACATTGGTGCCAGTGCACTCTCTGGACTCACTGCAGTGCATCACCTTTGGTGCCAGTACACTCTCTGGACACACTGAAGTGCATCCCCAGTGGTGCCAGTGCACTCTCTGGACTCACTGCGCTGCATCCCCAGTGGTGCCTGTACACTCACTGGACTCACTGCACTGCATCCCTCGTGGTGCCAGGGCACTCTCTGCAGACACTGCAGTGCATCCCCAAAGGTGACAGTGCACTCTCTGGACTCACTGTACTGCATCCCCAGTGGTGCCAGTGCACTCTCTGGACTCACTGCACTACTCCAGCCGCGGCAGTCGCTCCAGCCGCGGTAGCCCTCCAGCCTCGGCAGCCGCGGCAGCCGCGGTGGCCGCTCCAGCCGCGGCAGCCGCTCCGTCCGCGGCATACGCGGCAGACTCTCCAACCGCGGCAGCCGCACCAGCCGCGGAAGCCGCGGCAGCCGCTCCAAACGCGGCAGGCGCTCCAACCGCGGCAACCGCTCCAGCCGTGGCAGCCGCTCCACTCGGTAGCGGCTGGAGCGGCTGCCGCGGCTAGAGCGGCTGGAGCGGCTGCCGCGGCTGGAGCTCCTGCCGCGTTTGGAGCGGTTACCGCGGCTGGAGCGGCTGGAGCGGCTGGAGCGGCTGCCGCGGCTGGAGCGGCTGGAGCGGCTGCCGCGGCTGGAGCTCCTGCCGCGTTTGCAGCGGTTACCGCGTCTGGAGCGGCTGGAGCGGCTTCCGCGGCTGGAGCGGCTGCCGCGGCTGGAGGGGCTAACGCGGCTGGAGAGTCTGACGCGGTTGAAGCGTCTAGAGCGTCTGCCGCGGCTGGAGGGGCTACCGCGGCTGGAGCGGTTGACGCGGCTGGAGCGGAAACCGAGGCTGGAGCGCCACTCTCTGGACTCACTGCACTGCATCACCAGTGGTGCCAGTGCACTCACTGGACTCACTGCAGTGCATCACCAGTGGTACCAGTGCACTCTCTGGGCTCACTGCACTGCATCCACAGTGGTGCCAGTGCACTCTCTGGACTCACTGCACTGCATCCCCAGTGGTGCCAGTGCACTCTCTGGACTCACTGCACTGCATCCCCAGTGGTGCCACTGCACTCCCTGGACTCACTGCACTGCTACAGCCGCGGCAGCCGCTCCAGCCGCGGTAGCCCTCCAGCCGTGGCAGCCGCTCCACTCGTAAGCGGCTGGAGCGGCTGCCGCGGCTGGAGCGGCTGGAGCGGCTGCCGCGGCTGGAGCGGCTGCCGCGGATGGAGAGGCTGGCGCGGCTGGAGGGGCTGGAGCGGCTGCCGCGGCTGGAGCGGCTGGAGCGGCTGCCGCGGCTGGAGCGTCTGCCGCGGCTGGAGGGGCTACCGCGGGGTTGACTCGGCTGGAACGGATGCCGAGGCTGGAGCGGCACTCTCTGGACTCACTGAAATGCATTCTCAGTGGTGCCAGTGGACTCTCTGGACTCACTGCTCTGCATCCCCAGTGGTGCTAGTGAACTCTGGACTCACTGCAGTGCATCCCCAGTGGTGCCATTGCACTCTCTGGACTCACTGCACCGCATTCCCACTGGTGTCAGTGCAGTCTGTGGACTCACTGCATTGCATCCCCAGTGGTGCCAGTGCACTCTCTGGACACACTGAAGTGCATTTTCAGTGGTGCCAGTGCACTCTCTGGGCTCACTGCACTGCATCCCCAGTGGTGCCAGTGCACTCTCTGGACTCACTGCACTGCATCCCCAGTGGTGCCAGTGCACTCTCTGGACTCACTGCAGTGCATCCCCAGTGGTGCCAGTGCACTCTCTGGACTCACTGCACTGCATCCCCAGTGGTGCCAGTGCACTCTCTGGACTCACTGCACTGCATCCCCAGTGGTGCCAGTGCGCTCTCTGGACTCACTGCAGTGCATCCCCAGTGGTGCAAGTGCACTCTCTGGACTCACTGGAGTGCATCACCTGTGGTGCCAGTGCACTCTCTGGACTCACTGCACTGCATCGCCAGTGCACTCTCTGGACTCACTGCACTGCATCCCCAGTGGTGCCACTGCACTCTCTGGACTCACTGCAGGGCATCCCCAGTGGTGCCAGTGCGCTCTCTGGACTCACTGCAGGGCATCCCCAGTGGTGCCAGTGCACTCTCTGGACTCACTGCACTGCATCCCCAGTCCTGCCAGTGCACTCTCTGGACTCACTGAAGTGCATTCTCAGTGGTGCCACTGCACTCTCTGGACTCACTGCAGTGCATCCCCAGTGGTGCCAGTACACTCACTGGACTGACTGAAGTGCATCCCCAGTGGTGTCAGTGCACTCTCTGGACTCACAGCAGTGCATCCCCAGGGGTGCCAGTGCACTCCCTGGACTCACTGCACTGCTACAGCCGCGGCAGCCGCTCCAGCCGCGGTAGCCCTCCAGCCGTGGCAGCCGCTCCACTCGTAAGCGGCTGGAGCGGCTGCCGCGGCTGGAGCGGCTGGAGCGGCTGCCGCGGCTGGAGCGGCTGCCGCGGATGGAGAGGCTGGCGCGGCTGGAGGTGCTGGAGCGGCTGCCGCGGCTGGAGCGACTGGAGCGGCTGCCGCGGCTGGAGCGTCTGCCGCGGTTGGAGGGGCTACCGCGGGGTTGACTCGGCTGGAGCGGATGCCGAGGCTGGAGAGGCACTCTCTGGACTCACTGAAATGCATTCTCAGTGGTGCCAGTGGACTCTCTGGACTCACGGCTCTGCATCCCCAGTGGTGCTAGTGAACTCTGGACTCACTGCAGTGCATCCCCAGTGGTGCCATTGCACTCTCTGGACTCACTGCACCGCATTCCCACTGGTGTCAGTGCAGTCTGTGGACTCACTGCACTGCATCCCCAGTGGTGCCAAAGCACTCTCTGGACTCCAGGCACCGCATCCCCAGTGGTGTCAGTGCACTCTCTGGACTCCCGGCACCGTATCCCCAGTGGTGCCAGTGCATTCTCTGGACTCACGGCACTGCATCCCCAGTGGTGCCAGTGCACTCTCTGGACTAACTGCAGTGAATTCCCAGTGTGGCCGGGGCACTCTCTGGACTCACAGCACTGCATGCCCAGTGGTGCCAGTGCACTCTCTGGACTCACTGCATTGCATCCCCAGTGGTGCCAGTGCACTCTCTGGACTCACTGCACTGCATCCCCAGTGGTGCCAGTGCACTCTCTGGACTCACTGCACTGCATCCCCAATGGTGCCAGTGCACTCTCTTTACTCACTGCACTGCATCCCCAAGGTGCCAGTGCACTCTCTGGACTCACTGCACTGCTCCAGCCGCGGCAGCCTCTCCAGCCGCACCAGCCGCGGCATCCGCTCCAGCCTCGGCATCCGCTCCAGCCGCGTTAACCGCTCCAGCCGCGGTAGCTCCTCCAGCCGCGCCAGCCGCTCCAGCCGCGGCAGCCGCTCTAGCCGCGGCAGCCGCTCCTGTCGCTCCAGCCGCGGCAGCCGCTCCAGCCGCTCCAGCCGCGCCAGCCGCTCCAACCGCGCCAGCCGCTCCAGCCGCGGCAGCCGCTCCAGCCGCTCCAGCCGAGTCAGCCGATCCAGCCGCTACCGAGTGGAGCGGCTGCCACGGCTGGAGGGCTACCGCTGCTGGAGCGGCTGCCGCGGCTGGAGCAGTGCAGTGAGTCCAGGGAGTGCAAAGGCACTAGTGGGGATGGAGTGCAGTGAGTCCAAAGACTTCACTGTCACCACTGGGAATGCAGTGCAGTGAGTCCAGAGAGTGTACTGGCACCACTGGGGATGCAGCGCCGTGAGTCCAGAGAGTGCACTGGCACCACTGAGAATGCACTTCAGTGTGTCCAGAGAGTGCACTGGCACCACTGGTGATGCACTGCAGTGAGTCCAGAGAGTGCACTGGCACCACTGTGGATGCAGTGCAGTGAGTCCAGAGAGTGCGCTGGAACCACTGGGGATGCAGTGCAGTGAGTAAAGAGAGTGCACTGGCACCACTAGGGATGCACTGCAGTGAGTCCAGAGAGTGCACTGGCACCACTGGGGATGCACTGCAGTGAGTCCAGAGAGTGCACTGGCACCACTGGGGATGCAGTGCAGTGAGTCCAGAGAGTGCATTAGCACCACTGGGGATGCATTGACGCGAGTCCAGAGAGTGCACTGGCACCACTGGGGATGCACTGCAGTCACTCCAGAAAGTGCACTGGCACCACTGGGGATGCGGTGCAGTGAGTCCAGAGAGTGGACTGGCACCACTGGGGATGCAGTGCAGTGAGTCCAGAGAGTGCACTGGAACCACTGGGGATGCGGTGGCGGGAGTCCAGAGAGTGCTTTGGCACCACTGGGGATGCAGTACAGTGAGTCCAGAGAGTGCACTGGCACCACTGGGGATGCAGCGCAGTGACTCTAGAGAGTGCACTGGCACCACTGGGGATGCGGTGCAGTGAGTCCAGAGAGTGCACTGGCACCACTGGGGATGCAGTGCAGTGAGTCCAGAGAGTGCACTGGCACCACTGGGGATGCAGTGCAGTGAGTGCAGAGAGTGCACTGGCACCACTGGGGATGCAGTACAGTGAGTCCAGAGAGTGCACTGGCACCACTGGGGATGCAGTGCAGTGAGTGCAGAGAGTGCACTGACACCACTGGGGATGCACTGCAGTGAGTCCAGAGTGCACAATCACCACTGGGGATGCAGTGCAGTGAGTCCAGAGAGTGCACTGGCACCACTGGGGATGCAGTGACGCGAGTCCAGAGAGTGCACTGGCACCACTGGGGATGCAGTGACGCGAGTCCAGAGAGTGCACTGGCACCACTGGGGATGCACTGCAGTCACTCCAGAGAGTGCACTGGCACCACTGGGGATGCAGTGCAGTGAGTCCAGAGAGTGCACTGGCACCACTGGGGATGCAGTGCAGTGAGTCCAGAGAGTGCACTCGCACCACTGAGAATGCACTTCAGTGAGTCCAAAGAGTGCACTGGCACCACTGGGGATGCACTGCAGTGAGTCCAGAGAGTGCACTAGCACCACTGGGGATGCAGTGCAGTGAGTCCAGAGAGTGCTCTGGCACCACTGGGGATGCCCTGCAGTGAGCCCAGAGAGTGCACTGGCACCACTGGGGATGCAGTGCAGTGAGTCCAGTGAGTGCACTGGCACCACTGGGGATGCAGTGCAGTGAGTCCAGAGAGTGCACTGGCACCACAGAGAATGCACTTCAGTGAGTCCAGAGAGTGCACTGGCTCCACTGGGGATGCACTGCAGTGAGTCCAGAGAGTGCACTGGCACCACTGGGGATGCAGTGCAGTGAGTCCAGAGAGTGCACTGGCACCACTGGGGATGCAGTACAGTGAGTCCAGAGAGTGCACTGGCACCACTGGGGATGCACAGCAGTGAGTCCAGAGAGTGCATTGGCACCACTGGGGATGCAGTGCAGTGAGTCCAGAGAGTGCACTGGCACCATTGGAGATGCAGTGCAGTGAGTCCAGAGAGTGCACTGGCACCACTGGGGATGCAGTGCAGTGAGTCCAGAGAGTGCACTGGCACCACTGGGGATGCAGTGCAGTGAGTCCAGTGAGTGTACTGGCACCACTGGGGATGCACTGCATTGAGTCCAGAGATTGCATTGGCACCACTTGGGATGCACTGCAGTGAGTCCAGAGAGTGCACTTGCACCACTGGGGATGCAGTGCAGTGAGTCCAGAGAGTGCACTGACACCACTGGGGATGCAGTGCAGTGAGTCCAGAGAGTGCTGTGGCACCACTGGGGATGCAGTACAGTGAGTCCAGAGAGTGCACTGGCACCACTGGGGATGCAGTGCAGTGAGTCCAGAGAGTGCACTGGCACCACTGGGGATGCACAGCAGTGAGTCCACAGAGTGCACAGGCACCACTGGGGATGCAGTGCAGTGAGTCCAGAGAGTGCACTGGCACCACTGGGGATGCAGTACAGTGAGTCCAGAGAGTGCACTGGCACCACTGGGGATGCACAGCAGTGAGTCCAGAGAGTGCATTGGCACCACTGGGGATGCAGTGCAGTGAGTCCAGAGAGTGCACTGGCACCACTGGGGATGCACTGCAGTTAGTCCAGAGAGTGCACTAGCACCACTGGGGATGCAGTGCAGTGAGTCCAGAGAGTGCTCTGGCACCACTGGGGATGCCCTGCAGTGAGCCCAGAGAGTGCACTGGCACCACTGGGGATGCAGTGCAGTGAGTCCAGTGAGTGCACTGGCACCACTGGGGACGCAGTGCAGTGAGTCCAGAGAGTGCACTGGCACCACAGAGAATGCACTTCAGTGAGTCCAGAGAGTGCACTGGCTCCACTGGGGATGCACTGCAGTGAGTCCAGAGAGTGCACTGGCACCACTGGGGATGCAGTGCAGTGAGTCCAGAGAGTGCACTGGCACCACTGATGATGCAGTACAGTGAGTCCAGTGAGTGCACTGGCACAACAGGGGATGTAGTGCAGTGACTCGAGAGAGTGCACTGGAACCACAGGGGATGCAGTGCCGCGAGTCCAGAGAGTGCACTGGCTCCACTGGGGATGCGGTGCCGGAGGTCCAGAGAGTGCATTGGCACCACTGGGGATCCAGTGCAGTGACTCCAGAGAGTGCACTGGCACCACTGGGGATGCACTGCAGTGAGCCCAGAGAGTGCACTGTGAACACTGGGGATGCAGTGCAGTGAGTCCAGAGAGTGCACTGGCACCACTGGGGATGCAGTGCAGTGAGTCCAGAGTGTGCACTGGCACCACTGGGGATGCACTGCAGTGAGTCCAGAGATTGCACTGGCACCACTGGGGATGCACTGCAGTGAGTCCAGAGAATGCACTGGCACCACTGGGGATGCAGTGCAGTGAGTCCAGAGAGTGCACTGGCACCACTGGGGATGCAGTGCAGTGAGTCCAGAGAGTGCACTGGCACCAGAGGGAATGCACTGCAGTGAGTCCAGTGAGTGCACTGGCACCACTGTGGATGCACTGCAGTGAGTCGAGAGGGTGCACTGGCACCACTGGGGATGCAGTGCAGTGAGTCCAGAGAGTGCACTGGCACCACTGGAGATGCAGTGCAGTGAGTCCAGAGAGTGCACTGGCACCACTGGGGATGCAGTACAGTGAGTCCAGAGAGTGCACTGGCACCACTGGGGATGCACAGCAGTGAGTCCAGAGAGTGCATTGGCACCACTGGGGATGCAGTGCAGTGAGTCCAGAGAGTGCACTGGCACCATTGGAAATGCAGTGCAGTGAGTCCAGAGAGTGCACTGGCACCACTGGGGATGCAGTGCAGTGAGTCCAGAGAGTGCACTGGCAGCACTGGGGATGCACTGCAGTGACTCCAGAGAGTGCACTGGCACCACTGGGGATGCACTGCAGTGAGTCCAGAGAGTTCACTGGCACCACTGGAGATGCACTTCAGTGAGTGCAGAGACTGCACTGGCACCACTGGGGATGCAGTGCAGTGAGTCCAGTGAGTGTACTGGCACCACTGGGGATGCACTGCATTGAGTCCAGAGATTGCATTGGCACCACTTGGGATGCACTGCAGTGAGTCCAGAGAGTGCACTTGCACCACTGGGGATGCAGTGCAGTGAGTCCAGAGAGTGCACTGACACCACTGGGGATGCAGTGCAGTGAGTCCAGAGAGTGCTGTGGCACCACTGGGGATGCAGTACAGTGAGTCCAGAGAGTGCACTGGCACCACTGGGGATGCAGTGCAGTGAGTCCAGAGAGTGCACTGGCACCACTGGGGATGCACAGCAGTGAGTCCACAGAGTGCACAGGCACCACTGGGGATGCAGTGCAGTGAGTCCAGAGAGTGCACTGGCACCACTGGGGATGCAGTACAGTGAGTCCAGAGAGTGCACTGGCACCACTGGGGATGCACAGCAGTGAGTCCAGAGAGTGCATTGGCACCACTGGGGATGCAGTGCAGTGAGTCCAGAGAGTGCACTGGCACCATTGGAGATGCAGTGCAGTGAGTCCAGAGAGTGCACTGGCACCACTGGGGATGCTGTGCAGTGAGTCCAGAGAGTGCACTGGCACCACTGGGGATGCAGTGCAGTGAGTCCAGAGAGTGCACTGGCACCACTGGGGATGCAGTGCAGTGAGTCCAGAGAGTTCACTGGCACCACTGGAGATGCACAGCAGTGAGTCCAGAGAGTGCATTGGCACCACTGGGGATGCAGTGCAGTGAGTCCAGAGAGTGCACTGGCAACACTGGGGATGCACTGCAGTGAGTCCAGAGAGTGCACTGGCACCACTGGGGATGCACTGCATGAGTCCAGAGTGTGCACTGGCACCACTGGGAATGCAGTACAGTGAGTCCAGAGAGTGCACTGGCACCACTGGGGATGCAGTGCAGTGAGTCCAGAGAGTGCACTGGCACCGCTGGGGATGCAGTGCAGTGAGTCCAGAGAGTGCACTAGCACCACTGGGGATGCAGTGCAGTCAGTCCAGTGAGTGTACTGGCACCACTGGGGATGCACTGCAGTGAGTCCAGAGAGTGCACTGGCACCACTGAGAATGCACTTCAGTGAGTCCAGAGAGTGCACTGGCACCACTGGGGGTGCAGTACAGTGAGTCCAGAGAGTGCACTGGCACCACTGGGGATGCACTTCAGTGAGTCCAGAGAGTGCACGGGCTCCACTGGGAATGCACTGCAGTGAGTCCACAGAGTGCACTGGCACCACTGGGGATGCAGTGCAGTGAGTCCAGAGAGTGCACTGGCTCCACTGGGGATGCAGTGCAGTGAGTCCAGAGAGTGGACTGGCACCACTGGAGATGCAGTGCAGTGAGTCCACAGAGTGCACTAGCACCACTGGGGATGCAGTGCAGTGAGTCCAGAGAGTGCACTGGCAACACTGGGGATGCACTGCAGTGAGTCCAGAGAGTGCACTGGCACCACTGGGGATGCAGTGCAGTGAGTCCAGAGTGTGCACTGGCACCACTGGGAATGTAGTGTAGTGAGTCCAGAGATCGCACTGGCACCACATGGGGATGCAGTGCAGTGAGTCCAGAGAGTGCACTGGCACCACTGGGGATGCACTGCAGTGAGTCCAGAGAGTGCACTGGCACCACTGGGGATGCACTGCAGTGAGTCCAGAGAGTGCACTGGCACCACTGGGGATGCAGTGCAGTGAGTCCAGAGTGTGCACTGGCACCACTGGGAATGTAGTGCAGTGAGTCCAGAGATCGCTCTGGCACCACTGGGGATGCAGTGCAGTGAGTCCAGAGAGTGCACTGGCACCACTGGGGATGCACTGCAGTGAGTCCAGAGAGTGCACTGGCACCACTGGGGATGCACTGCAGTGAGTCCAGAGAGTGCACTGGCACCACTGGGGATGCAGTGCAGTGAGTCCAGAGAGTGCACTGGCACCAGAGGGAATGCACTGCAGTGAGTCCAGTGAGTGCACTGGCACCACTGGGGATGCAGTGCAGTGAGTGCAGGGAGTGCACTGGCACCACTGGGGATGCAGTGCAGTGAGTCCAGAGAGTGCAGTGGCACCACTGGGGATGCACTGCAGTGAGTCCAGAGAGTTCACTGGCACCACTGGAGATGCACTTCAGTGAGTCCAGAGAGTGCACTGGCACCACTGGGGATGCACTTCAGTGAGTCCAGAGAGTGCATTGGCACCACTTGGGATGCACTGCAGTGAGTCCAGAGAGTGCACTTGCACCACTGGGGATGCAGTGCAGTGAGTCCAGAGAGTGCACTGGCACCACTGGGGATGCAGTGCAGTGAGTCCAGAGAGTGCACTGGCACCAATGGGGATGCACTTCAGTGAGTCCACAGAGTGCACTGGCACCACTGGGGATGCAGTGCAGTGAGTCCAGAGAGTGCACTGGCACCATTGGAGATGCAGTGCAGTGAGTCCAGAGAGTGCACTGGCACCACTGGGGATGCAGTGCAGTGAGTCCAGAGAGTGCACTGGCACCACTGGGGATGCACTGCAGTGAGTCCAGAGAGTTCACTGGCACCACTGGGGATGCACTTCAGTGAGTGCAGAGACTTCACTGGCACCACTGGGGATGCAGTGCAGTGAGTACAGTGAGTGTACTGGCACCACTGGGGATGCACTGCAGTGAGTCCAGAGAGTGCATTGGCACCACTTGGGATGCACTGCAGTGAGTCCAGAGAGTGCACTTGCACCACTGGGGATGCAGTGCAGTGAGTCCAGAGAGTGCACTGGCACCACTGGGGATGCGGTGCAGTGAGTCCAGAGAGTGCACTGGCACCAATGGGGATGCACAGCAGTGAGTCCACAGAGTGCACTGGCACCACTGGGGATGCAGTACAGTGAGTCCAGAGAGTGCACTGGCACCACTGGGGATGCACTGCAGTGAGTCCAGAGAGTGCTCTTGCACCATTGGCGATGCAGTGCAGTGAGTCCAGAGAGTGCACTAGCACCACTGGGGATGCAGTGCAGTGAGTCCAGAGAGTGCACTGGCAACACTGGGGATGCACTGCAGTGAGTCCAGAGAGTGCACTGGCACCACTGGGGATGCAGTGCAGTGAGTCCAGAGTGTGCACTGGCACCACTGGGAATGTAGTGCAGTGAGTCCAGAGATCGCACTGGCACCACTGGGGATGCAGTGCAGTGAGTCCAGAGAGTGCACTGGCACCACTGGGGATGCACTGCAGTGAGTCCAGAGAGTGCACTGGCACCACTGGGGATGCACTGCAGTGAGTCCAGAGAGTGCACTGGCACCACTGGGGATGCAGTGCAGTGAGTGCAGGGAGTGCACTGGCACCACTGGGGATGCAGTGCAGCGAGCCCAGAGAGTGCAGTGGCACCACTGGGGATGCAGTGCAGTGAGTCCAGAGAGTGCACAGGCAGCACTGGGGATGCAGTGCAGTGAGTCCAGAGAGTGCACTGGCACCACTGGGGATGCAGTGCTGTGACTCCAGAGAGTGCACTGGCACCACTGGTGATGCACTGCATTTACTCCAGAGAGTGCACTGGCACCACTGGGGATGCGGTGCGGTGAGTCCAGAGAGTGCACTGGCACCACTGGTGATGCACTGCAGTGAGTCCAGAGAGTGCATTGGCACCACTGAGAATGCCCTTCAGTGAGTCCAGAGAGTGCACTGGCACCACTGGGGATGCACTGGAGTGAGTCCACAGAGTGCACTAGCACCACTGGGGATGCAGTGCAGTGAGTCCAGAGAGTGTACTGGCACCACTGGGGATGCAATGCAGTGAGTCCAGAGAGTGCACTGGCACCACTGAGAATGCACTTCAGTGAGTCCAGAGAGCGCACTGGCACCACTGGGGATGCAGTGCAGTGAGTCCAGAGAGTGCACTGGCACCACTGAGAATGCACTTCAGTGAGTCCAAAGAGTGCACTGGCACCACTGGGGATGCACTGCAGTGAGTCCAGAGAGTGCACTAGCACCACTGGGAATGTAGTGCAGTGAATCCAGTGAGTGCACTGGCACCAGTGGGGATGCACTGCAGTGAGTCCAGAGAGTGCACTGGCACCCCTGGGGATGCACTGCAGTGAGCCCAGAGAGTGCACTGGCACCACTGGAGATGCAGTACAGTGAGTCCAGTGAATGCACTGGCAACACTGGGGATGCAGTGCAGTGAGTCCAGAGAGTGCACTGGCACCACTGGTGATGCAGTATAGTGAGTCCAGTGAGTGCACTGGCACCACTGGGGATGCAGTGCAGTGAGTCCAGAGAGTGCACTGCCACCACTGGGGATGCACTGCAGTGAGTCCAGAGAGTGCACTGGCACCACTGATGATGCAGTACAGTGAGTCCAGTGAGTGCACTGGCACCACTGGGGATGTAGTGCAGTGACTCGAGAGAGTGCACTGGCACCACTGGGGATGCAGTGCAGTGACTCCAGAGAGTGCACTGGCACCACTTGGGATGCAGTGCAGTGAGTCCAGAGAGTGCACTGGCACCACTGGGGATGCAGTGCAGTGAGTCCAGAGAGTGCACTGGCACCACTGGGGATGCACTGCAGTGAGTCCAGAGAGTGCACTGGCACCACTGGGGATGCACTGCAGTGAGTCCACAGAGTGCACTGGCACCACTGAGAATGCACTTCAGTGAGTCCAGAGAGTGCACTGGTACCACTGGGGATGCACTGCAGTGAGTCCAGAGAGTGCACTAGCACCACTGGGGATGCAGTGCAGTGAATCCAGTGAGTGCACTGGCACCACTGGGGATGCAGTGCAGTGAGTCAAGAGAGTGCATTGGCACCACTGGGGATGCAGTGCAGTGAGTCCAGAGAGTGCACTGGCACCACTGGGGATGCACTGCAGTGAGTCCACAGAGTGCACTGGTACCACTGGGGATGCAGTGCAGTGAGTCCAGAGAGTGCACTGGCACCACTGGGGATGCACTGCAGTGAGTCCAGAGAGTGCACTGGCACCACTGGGGATGCAGTGCAGTGAGTCCAGAGAGTGCACTGGCACCACTGGGGATGCAGTGCAGTGAGTCCAGAGAGTGCACTGGCAGCACTGGGGATGCAGTGCAGTGAGTCCAGAGAGTGCACTGGCACCACTGGGGATGCACTGCAGTGAGTCCAGAGAGCGCACTGGCACCACTGGGGATGCACTGCAGTGAGTCCACAGAGTGCACTGGCACCACTGAGAATGCACTTCAGTGAGTCCAGAGAGTGCACTGGTACCACTGGGGATGCACTGCAGTGAGTCCAGAGAGTGCACTAGCACCACTGGGGATGCAGTTCAGTGAATCCAGTGAGTGCACTGGCACCACTGGGGATGCAGTGCAGTGAGTCAAGAGAGTGCACTGGCACCACTGGGGATGCACTGCAGTGAGCCCAGAGAGTGCACTGGCACCACTGGGGATGCGGTGCCGGGAGTCCAGAGAGTGCACTGGCACCACTGGGGATGCAGTGCAGTGAGTCCAGAGAGTGCACTGGCACCACTGGGGATGCACTGCAGTGAGTCCAGAGAGTGCTCTGGCACCACTGGGGATGCACTGCAGTGAGTCCAGAGAGTGCACTGGCACCACTGGGGATGCACTGCAGTGAGTCCAGAGAGTGCACTGGCACCACTGGGGATGCACTGCAGTGAGTCCAGAGAGTGCACTGGCACCACTGGGGATGCAGTGCAGTGAGTCCAGAGAGTGCACTGGCACCAGAGGGAATGCACTGCAGTGAGTCCAGTGAGTGCACTGACACCACTGGGGATGCAGTGCAGTGAGTGCAGGGAGTGCACTGGCACCACTGGGGATGCAGTGCAGTGAGTCCAGAGAGTGCAGTGGCACCACTGGGGATGCACTGCAGTGAGTCCAGAGAGTTCACTGGCACCACTGGAGATGCACTTCAGTGAGTCCAGAGAGTGCACTGGCACCACTGGGGATGCACTTCAGTGAGTCCAGAGAGTGCATTGGCACCACTTGGGATGCACTGCAGTGAGTCCAGAGAGTGCACTTGCACCACTGGGGATGCAGTGCAGTGAGTCCAGAGAGTGCACTGGCACCACTGGGGATGCAGTGCAGTGAGTCCAGAGAGTGCACTGGCACCAATGGGGATGCACTTCAGTGAGTCCACAGAGTGCACTGGCACCACTGGGGATGCAGTGCAGTGAGTCCAGAGAGTGCACTGGCACCATTGGAGATGCAGTGCAGTGAGTCCAGAGAGTGCACTGGCACCACTGGGGATGCAGTGCAGTGAGTCCAGAGAGTGCACTGGCACCACTGGGGATGCACTGCAGTGAGTCCAGAGAGTTCACTGGCACCACTGGGGATGCACTTCAGTGAGTGCAGAGACTTCACTGGCACCACTGGGGATGCAGTGCAGTGAGTACAGTGAGTGTACTGGCACCACTGGGGATGCACTGCAGTGAGTCCAGAGAGTGCATTGGCACCACTTGGGATGCACTGCAGTGAGTCCAGAGAGTGCACTTGCACCTCTGGGGATGCACTGCAGTGAGTCCAGAGAGTGCACTGGCACCACTGGGGATGCGGTGCAGTGAGTCCAGAGAGTGCACTGGCACCAATGGGGATGCACAGCAGTGAGTCCACAGAGTGCACTGGCACCACTGGGGATGCAGTACAGTGAGTCCAGAGAGTGCACTGGCACCACTGGGGATGCAGTGCAGTGAGTCCAGAGAGTGCTCTTGCACCATTGGCGATGCAGTGCAGTGAGTCCAGAGAGTGCACTAGCACCACTGGGGATGCAGTGCAGTGAGTCCAGAGAGTGCACTGGCAACATTGGGGATGCACTGCAGTGAGTCCAGAGAGTGCACTGGCACCACTGGGGATGCAGTGCAATGAGTCCAGAGTGTGCACTGGCACCACTGGGAATGTAGTGCAGTGAGTCCAGAGATCGCACTGGCACCACTGGGGATGCAGTGCAGTGAGTCCAGAGAGTGCACTGGCACCACTGGGGATGCACTGCAGTGAGTCCAGAGAGTGCACTGGCACCACTGGGGATGCACTGCAGTGAGTCCAGAGAGTGCACTGGCACCACTGGGGATGCAGTGCAGTGAGTCCAGAGAGTGCACTGGCACCAGAGGGAATGCACTGCAGTGAGTCCAGTGAGTGCACTGGCACCACTGGGGATGCAGTGCAGTGAGTGCAGGGAGTGCACTGGCACCACTGGGGATGCAGTGCAGCGAGTCCAGAGAGTGCAGTGGCACCACTGGGGATGCAGTGCAGTGAGTCCAGAGAGTGCACAGGCAGCACTGGGGATGCAGTGCAGTGAGTCCAGAGAGTGCACTGGCACCACTGGGGATGCAGTGCTGTGACTCCAGAGAGTGCACTGGCACCACTGGTGATGCACTGCAGTTACTCCAGAGAGTGCACTGGCACCACAGGGGATGCGGTGCGGTGAGTCCACAGAGTGCACTGGCACCACTGGTGATGCACTGCAGTGAGTCCAGAGAGTGCAATGGCACCACTGAGAATGCCCTTCAGTGAGTCCAGAGAGTGCACTGGCACCACTGGGGATGCACTGGAGTGAGTCCACAGAGTGCACTAGCACCACTGGGGATGCAGTGCAGTGAGTCCAGAGAGTGTACTGGCACCACTGGGGATGCAATGCAGTGAGTCCAGAGAGTGCACTGGCACCACTGAGAATGCACTTCAGTGAGTCCAGAGAGCGCACTGGCACCACTGGGGATGCAGTGCAGTGAGTCCAGAGAGTGCACTGGCACCACTGAGAATGCACTTCAGTGAGTCCAAAGAGTGCACTGGCACCACTGGGGATGCACTGCAGTGAGTCCAGAGAGTGCACTAGCACCACTGGGAATGTAGTGCAGTGAATCCAGTGAGTGCACTGGCACCAGTGGGGATGCACTGCAGTGAGTCCAGAGAGTGCACTGGCACCCCTGGGGATGCACTGCAGTGAGCCCAGAGAGTGCACTGGCACCACTGGAGATGCAGTACAGTGAGTCCAGTGAATGCACTGGCAACACTGGGGATGCAGTGCAGTGAGTCCAGAGAGTGCACTGGCACCACTGGTGATGCAGTATAGTGAGTCCAGTGAGTGCACTGGCACCACTGGGGATGCAGTGCAGTGAGTCCAGAGAGTGCACTGCCACCACTGGGGATGCACTGCAGTGAGTCCAGAGAGTGCACTGGCACCACTGATGATGCAGTACAGTGAGTCCAGTGAGTGCACTGGCACCACTGGGGATGTAGTGCAGTGACTCGAGAGAGTGCACTGGCACCACTGGGGATGCAGTGCAGTGACTCCAGAGAGTGCACTGGCACCACTTGGGATGCAGTGCAGTGAGTCCAGAGAGTGCACTGGCACCACTGGGGATGCAGTGCAGTGAGTCCAGAGAGTGCACTGGCACCACTGGGGATGCACTGCAGTGAGTCCAGAGAGTGCACTGGCACCACTGGGGATGCACTGCAGTGAGTCCACAGAGTGCACTGGTACCACTGGGGATGCAGTGCAGTGAGTCCAGAGAGTGCACTGGCACCACTGGGGATGCACTGCAGTGAGTCCAGAGAGTGCACTGGCACCACTGGGGATGCAGTGCAGTGAGTCCAGAGAGTGCACTGGCACCACTGGGGATGCAGTGCAGTGAGTCCAGAGAGTGCACTGGCAGCACTGGGGATGCAGTGCAGTGAGTCCAGAGAGTGCACTGGCACCACTGGGGATGCACTGCAGTGAGTCCAGAGAGCGCACTGGCACCACTGGGGATGCACTGCAGTGAGTCCACAGAGTGCACTGGCACCACTGAGAATGCACTTCAGTGAGTCCAGAGAGTGCACTGGTACCACTGGGGATGCACTGCAGTGAGTCCAGAGAGTGCACTAGCACCACTGGGGATGCAGTTCAGTGAATCCAGTGAGTGCACTGGCACCACTGGGGATGCAGTGCAGTGAGTCAAGAGAGTGCACTGGCACCACTGAGAATGCACTTCAGTGAGCCCAGAGAGTGCACTGGGTCACTGGGGATGCACTGCAGTGAGTCCAGAGAGTGCACTGGCACCACTGGGGATGCACTGCAGTGAGTCCAGAGAGTGCACTGGCACCACTGGGGATGCACTGGAGTGAGTCCAGAGAGTGCACTGGCACCACTGGGGATGCAGTGCAGTGAGTCCAGAGAGTGCACTGGCACCACTGGGGATGCACTGCAGTGAGTCCAGAGAGTGCACTGGCACCACTGGGGATGCAGTGCAGTGAGTCCAGAGAGTGCACTGGCAACACTGGGGATGCACTGCAGTGAGTCCAGAGAGTGCACTGGCACCACTGGGGATGCAGTGCAGTGAGTCCAGAGTGTGCACTGGCACCACTGGGAATGTAGTGCAGTGAGTCCAGAGATCGCACTGGCACCACTGGGGATGCAGTGCAGTGAGTCCAGAGAGTGCACTGGCACCACTGGGGATGCACTGCAGTGAGTCCAGAGAGTGCACTGGCACCACTGGGGATGCACTGCAGTGAGTCCAGAGAGTGCACTGGCACCACTGGGGATGCAGTGCAGTGAGTCCAGAGAGTGCACTGGCACCAGAGGGAATGCACTGCAGTGAGTCCAGTGAGTGCACTGGCACCACTGGGGATGCAGTGCAGTGAGTGCAGGGAGTGCACTGGCACCACTGGGGATGCAGTGCAGCGAGTCCAGAGAGTGCAGTGGCACCACTGGGGATGCAGTGCAGTGAGTCCAGAGAGTGCACAGGCAGCACTGGGGATGCAGTGCAGTGAGTCCAGAGAGTGCACTGGCACCACTGGGGATGCAGTGCTGTGACTCCAGAGAGTGCACTGGCACCACTGGTGATGCACTGCAGTTACTCCAGAGAGTGCACTGGCACCACTGGGGATGCGGTGCGGTGAGTCCAGAGAGTGCACTGGCACCACTGGTGATGCACTGCAGTGAGTCCAGAGAGTGCAATGGCACCACTGAGAATGCCCTTCAGTGAGTCCAGAGAGTGCACTGGCACCACTGGGGATGCACTGGAGTGAGTCCACAGAGTGCACTAGCACCACTGGGGATGCAGTGCAGTGAGTCCAGAGAGTGTACTGGCACCACTGGGGATGCAATGCAGTGAGTCCAGAGAGTGCACTGGCACCACTGAGAATGCACTTCAGTGAGTCCAGAGAGCGCACTGGCACCACTGGGGATGCAGTGCAGTGAGTCCAGAGAGTGCACTGGCACCACTGAGAATGCACTTCAGTGAGTCCAAAGAGTGCACTGGCACCACTGGGGATGCACTGCAGTGAGTCCAGAGAGTGCACTAGCACCACTGGGGATGTAGTGCAGTGAATCCAGTGAGTGCACTGGCACCAGTGGGGATGCACTGCAGTGAGTCCAGAGAGTGCACTGGCACCCCTGGGGATGCACTGCAGTGAGCCCAGAGAGTGCACTGGCACCACTGGAGATGCAGTACAGTGAGTCCAGTGAATGCACTGGCAACACTGGGGATGCAGTGCAGTGAGTCCAGAGAGTGCACTGGCACCACTGGTGATGCAGTATAGTGAGTCCAGTGAGTGCACTGGCACCACTGGGGATGCAGTGCAGTGAGTCCAGAGAGTGCACTGCCACCACTGGGGATGCACTGCAGTGAGTCCAGAGAGTGCACTGGCACCACTGATGATGCAGTACAGTGAGTCCAGTGAGTGCACTGGCACCACTGGGGATGTAGTGCAGTGACTCGAGAGAGTGCACTGGCACCACTGGGGATGCAGTGCAGTGACTCCAGAGAGTGCACTGGCACCACTTGGGATGCAGTGCAGTGAGTCCAGAGAGTGCACTGGCACCACTGGGGATGCAGTGCAGTGAGTCCAGAGAGTGCACTGGCACCACTGGGGATGCACTGCAGTGAGTCCAGAGAGTGCACTGGCACCACTGGGGATGCACTGCAGTGAGTCCACAGAGTGCACTGGTACCACTGGGGATGCAGTGCAGTGAGTCCAGAGAGTGCACTAGCACCACTGGGGATGCACTGCAGTGAGTCCAGAGAGTGCACTGGCACCACTGGGGATGCAGTGCAGTGAGTCCAGAGAGTGCACTGGCACCACTGGGGATGCAGTGCAGTGAGTCCAGAGAGTGCACTGGCAGCACTGGGGATGCAGTGCAGTGAGTCCAGAGAGTGCACTGGCACCACTGGGGATGCACTGCAGTGAGTCCAGAGAGCGCACTGGCACCACTGGGGATGCACTGCAGTGAGTCCACAGAGTGCACTGGCACCACTGAGAATGCACTTCAGTGAGTCCAGAGAGTGCACTGGTACCACTGGGGATGCACTGCAGTGAGTCCAGAGAGTGCACTAGCACCACTGGGGATGCAGTTCAGTGAATCCAGTGAGTGCACTGGCACCACTGGGGATGCAGTGCAGTGAGTCAAGAGAGTGCACTGGCACCACTGAGAATGCACTTCAGTGAGCCCAGAGAGTGCACTGGGTCACTGGGGATGCACTGCAGTGAGTCCAGAGAGTGCACTGGCACCACTGGGGATGCACTGCAGTGAGTCCAGAGAGTGCACTGGCACCACTGGGGATGCACTGCGGTGAGTCCAGAGAGTGCTCTGGCACCACTGGGGATGCACTGCAGTGAGTCCAGAGAGTGCACTGGCACCACTGGGGATGCAGTGCAGTGAGTCCAGAGAGGGCACTGGCACCACTGGTGATGCACTGCAGTTAGTCCAGAGAGTGCACTGGCACCACTGGGGATGCGGTGCGGTGAGTCCAGAGAGTGCACTGGCACCACTGGGGATGCAGTGCAGTCAGTCCAGTGAGTGCACTGGCACCACTGGGGATGAACTGCAGTGAGTCCAGAGAGTGCACTAGCACCACTGGGAATGTAGTGCAGTGAATCCAGTGAGTGCACTGGCACCAGTGGGGATGCAGTGCAGTGAGTCCAGAGAGTGCACTGGCAGCACTGGGGATGCACTGCAGTGAGCCCAGAGAGTGCACTGGCACCACTGGAGATGCAGTGCAGTGAGTCCAGTGAATGCACTGGCAACACTGGGGATGCAGTGCAGTGAGTCCAGAGAGTGCACTGGCACCACTGGTGATGCAGTATAGTGAGTCCAGAGAGTGCACTGGCACCACTGGGGATGCACTGCAGTGAGTCCAGTGAGTGCACTGCCACCACTGGGGATGCACTGCAGTGAGTCCAGAGAGTGCACTGGCACCACTGATGATGCAGTACAGTGAGTCCAGTGAGTGCACTGGCACCACTGGGGATGCAGTGCAGTGAGTCCAGAGAGTGCACTGGCACCACTTGGGATGCAGTGCAGTGAGTCCAGAGAGTGCACTGGCACCACTGGGGATGCAGTGCAGTGAATCCAGAGAGTGCATTGGCACCACTGGGGATGCAGTGCAGTGAGTCCAGAGAGTGCACTGGCACCACTGGGGATGCACTGCAGTGAGTCCACAGAGTGCACTGGTACCACTGGGGATGCAGTGCAGTGAGTCCAGAGAGTGCACTGGCACCACTGGGGATGCACTGCAGTGAGTCCAGAGAGTGCACTGGCAGCAGTGGGGATGCAGTGCAGTGAGTCCAGAGAGTGCACTGGCACCACTGGGGATGCACTGCAGTGAGTCCAGAGAGCGCACTGGCACCACTGGGGATGCACTGCAGTGAGTCCACAGAGTGCACTGGCACCACTGAGAATGCACTTCAGTGAGTCCAGAGAGTGCACTGGTACCACTGGGGATGCACTGCAGTGAGTCCAGAGAGTGCACTGGCACCACTGGGAATGCAGTGCAGTGAATCCAGTGAGTGCACTGGCACCACTGGGGATGCAGTGCAGTGAGTCAAGAGAGTGCACTGGCACCACTGGGGATGCACTGCAGTGAGCCCAGAGAGTGCACTGGCACCACTGGGGTTGCGGTGCCGGGAGTCCAGAGAGTGCACTGGCACCACTGGGGATGCAGTGCAGTGAGTCCAGAGAGTGCACTGGCACCACTGGGGATGCACTGCAGTGAGTCCAGAGAGTGCTCTGGCACCACTGGGGATGCACTGCAGTTACTCCAGAGAGTGCACTGGCACCACTGGGGATGCGGTGCGGTGAGTCCAGAGAGTGCACTGGCACCACTGGGGATGCAGTGCAGTCAGTCCAGTGAGTGTACTGGCACCACTGGGGATGCACTGCAGTGAGTCCAGAGAGTGCACTGGCACCACTGAGAATGCCCTTCAGTGAATCCAGAGAGTGCACTGGCACCACTGGGGATGCACTGCAGTGAGTCCACAGAGTGCACAGGCACCACTGGGGATGCAGTGCAGTGACTCCAGAGAGTGCACTGGCACCACTGGGGATGCACTTCAGTGAGTCCAGAGAGTGCACTGGCACCACTGGGGATGCAGTGCAGTGAGTCCAGAGAGTGCATTGGCACCTCTGGGGATGCAGTGCAGTGAGTCCAGAGAGTGCACTGGCACCACTGGGGATGCACTGCAGTGAGTCCACAGAGTGCACTGGTACCACTGGGGATGCAGTGCAGTGAGTCCAGAGAGTGCACTGGCACCACTGGGGATGCACTGCAGTGAGTCCAGAGAGTGCACTGGCACCACTGGGGATGCAGTGCAGTGAGTCCAGAGAGTGCACTAGCACCACTGGGGATGCAGTGCAGTGAGTCCAGAGAGTGCACTGGCAGCACTGGGGATGCAGTGCAGTGAGTCCAGAGAGTGCACTGGCACCACTGGGGATGCACTGCAGTGAGTCCAGAGAGCGCACTGGCACCACTGGGGATGCACTGCAGTGAGTCCACAGAGTGCACTGGCACCACTGAGAATGCACTTCAGTGAGTCCAGAGAGTGCACTGGTACCACTGGGGATGCACTGCAGTGAGTCCAGAGAGTGCACTAGCACCACTGGGGATGCAGTGCAGTGAATCCAGTGAGTGCACTGGCACCACTGGGGATGCACTGCAGTGAGTCCAGAGAGTGCACTGGCACCACTGGGGATGCACTGCAGTGAGCCCAGAGAGTGCACTGGCACCACTGGGGATGCGGTGCCGGGAGTCCAGAGAGTGCACTGGCACCACTGGGGATGCAGTGCAGTGAGTCCAGAGAGTGCACTGGCACCACTGGGGATGCAGTGCAGTGAGTCCAGAGAGTGCACTGGCACCACTGAGAATGCCCTTCAGTGAGTCCAGAGAGTGCACTGGCACCACTGGGGATGCACTGCAGTGAGTCCACAGAGTGCACTGGTACCACTGGGGATGCAGTGCAGTGAGTCCAGAGAGTGCACTGGCACCACTGGGGATGCACTGCAGTGAGTCCAGAGAGTGCACTGGCACCACTGGGGATGCAGTGCAGTGAGTCCAGAGAGTGCACTGGCACCACTGGGGATGCAGTGCAGTGAGTCCAGAGAGTGCACTGGCAGCACTGGGGATGCAGTGCAGTGAGTCCAGAGAGTGCACTGGCACCACTGGGGATGCACTGCAGTGAGTCCAGAGAGCGCACTGGCACCACTGGAGATGCACTGCAGTGAGTCCACAGAGTGCACTGGCACCACTGAGAATGCACTTCAGTGAGTCCAGAGAGTGCACTGGTACCACTGGGGATGCACTGCAGTGAGTCCAGAGAGTGCACTAGCACCACTGGGGATGCAGTGCAGTGAATCCAGTGAGTGCACTGGCACCACTGGGGATGCACTGCAGTGAGTCCAGAGAGTGCACTGGCACCACTGGGGATGCACTGCAGTGAGCCCAGAGAGTGCACTGGCACCACTGGGGATGCGGTGCCGGGAGTCCAGAGAGTGCACTGGCACCACTGGGGATGCAGTGCAGTGAGTCCAGAGAGTGCACTGGCACCACTGGGGATGCAGTGCAGTGAGTCCACAGAGTGCACTAGCACCACTGGGGATGCAGTGCAGTGAGTCCAGAGAGTGCACTGGCACCACTGGGGATGCACTTCATTGAGTCCAGAGAGTGCACGCGCTCCACTGGGGATGCAGTACAGTGAGTCCAGAGAGTGCACTGGCAGCACTGGGGATGCAGTGCAGTGAGTCCAGAGAGTGCACTGGCAGCACAGAGGATGCAGTGCAGTGAGTCCAGAGAGTGCTCTGGCACCACTGGGGATGCAGTGCAGTGAGTCCAGAGAGTGCACTGGCACCACTGGGGATGCAGTGCAGTGAGTCCAGAGAGTGCACTGGCACCACTGGGGATGCACTTCAATGAGTCCAGAGAGTGCACTGGCACCACTGGTGATGCACTGCAGTGAGTCCAGAGAGTGCACTGGCACCACTGGGGATGCACTGCAGTGAGTCCAGAGAGTGCACTGGCACCACTGGGGATGCAGTGCAGTGAGTCCAGAGAGTGCACTGGCTCCAGAGGGAATGCACTGCAGTGAGTCCAGTGAGTGCACTGGCACCACTGGGGATGCAGTGCAGTGAGTTCAGAGAGTGCACTGGCACCACTGGACATGCAGTGCAGTGAGTCCAGAGAGTGCAGTGGCACCACTGGGGATGCAGTGCAGTGAGTCCAGAGAGTGCACTGGCAGCACTGGTGATGCACTGCAGTGAGTCCACAGAGTGCACTGGCAATACTGGGGATGCAGTGCAGTGAGTCCAGAGAGTGCACTGGCACCACTGGGGATGCAGTGCAGTGAGTCCAGAGAGTGCACTGGCACCACTGGGGATGCACTGCAGTGAGTCCAGAGAGCGCACTGGCACCACTGGGGATGCACTGCAGTGAGTCCACAGAGTGCACTGGCACCACTGAGAATGCACTTCAGTGAGTCCAGAGAGTGCACTGGTACCACTGGGGATGCACTGCAGTGAGTCCAGAGAGTGCACTAGCACCACTGGGGATGCAGTTCAGTGAATCCAGTGAGTGCACTGGCACCACTGGGGATGCAGTGCAGTGAGTCAAGAGAGTGCACTGGCACCACTGGGGATGCACTGCAGTGAGCCCAGAGAGTGCACTGGCACCACTGGGGATGCACTGCAGTGAGTCCAGAGAGTGCACTGGCACCACTGGGGATGCACTGCAGTGAGTCCAGAGAGTGCACTGGCACCACTGGGGATGCACTGCGGTGAGTCCAGAGAGTGCTCTGGCACCACTGGGGATGCACTGCAGTGAGTCCAGAGAGTGCACTGGCACCACTGGGGATGCAGTGCAGTGAGTCCAGAGAGGGCACTTTCACCACTGGTGATGCACTGCAGTTACTCCAGAGAGTGCACTGGCACCACTGGGGATGCGGTGCGGTGAGTCCAGAGAGTGCACTGGCACCACTGGGGATGCAGTGCAGTCAGTCCAGTGAGTGCACTGGCACCACTGGGGATGAACTGCAGTGAGTCCAGAGAGTGCACTAGCACCACTGGGAATGTAGTGCAGTGAATCCAGTGAGTGCACTGGCACCAGTGGGGATGCACTGCAGTGAGTCCAGAGAGTGCACTGGCAGCACTGGGGATGCACTGCAGTGAGCCCAGAGAGTGCACTGGCACCACTGGAGATGCAGTGCAGTGAGTCCAGTGAATGCACTGGCAACACTGGGGATGCAGTGCAGTGAGTCCAGAGAGTGCACTGGCACCACTGGTGATGCAGTATAGTGAGTCCAGAGAGTGCACTGGCACCACTGGGGATGCACTGCAGTGAGTCCAGTGAGTGTACTGCCACCACTGGGGATGCACTGCAGTGAGTCCAGAGAGTGCACTGGCACCACTGATGATGCAGTACAGTGAGTCCAGTGAGTGCACTGGCACCACTGGGGATGCAGTGCAGTGAGTCCAGAGAGTGCACTGGCACCACTTGGGATGCAGTGCAGTGAGTCCAGAGAGTGCACTGGCACCACTGGGGATGCAGTGCAGTGAGTCCAGAGAGTGCACTGGCACCACTTGGGATGCAGTGCAGTGAGTCCAGAGAGTGCACTGGCACCACTGGGGATGCACTGCAGTGAGTCCAGAGAGCGCACTGGCACCACTGGGGATGCACTGCAGTGAGTCCACAGAGTGCACTGGCACCACTGAGAATGCACTTCAGTGAGTCCAGAGAGTGCACTGGTACCACTGGGGATGCACTGCAGTGAGTCCAGAGAGTGCACTGGCACCACTGGGAATGCAGTGCAGTGAATCCAGTGAGTGCACTGGCACCACTGGGGATGCAGTGCAGTGAGTCAAGAGAGTGCACTGGCACCACTGGGGATGCACTGCAGTGAGCCCAGAGAGTGCACTGGCACCACTGGGGATGCGGTGCCGGGAGTCCAGAGAGTGCACTGGCACCACTGGGGATGCAGTGCAGTGAGTCCAGAGAGTGCACTGGCACCACTGGGGATGCACTGCAGTGAGTCCAGAGAGTGCTCTGGCACCACTGGGGATGCACTGCAGTTACTCCAGAGAGTGCACTGGCACCACTGGGGATGCGGTGCGGTGAGTCCAGAGAGTGCACTGGCACCACTGGGGATGCAGTGCAGTCAGTCCAGTGAGTGTACTGGCACCACTGGGGATGCAGTGCAGTGAGTCCAGAGAGTGCACTGGCACCACTGAGAATGCCCTTCAGTGAGTCCAGAGAGTGCACTGGCACCACTGGGGATGCACTGCAGTGAGTCCACAGAGTGCACAGGCACCACTGGGGATGCAGTGCAGTGACTCCAGAGAGTGCACTGGCACCACTGGGGATGCACTTCAGTGAGTCCAGAGAGTGCACTGGCACCACTGGGGATGCAGTGCAGTGAGTCCAGAGAGTGCATTGGCACCACTGGGGATGCAGTGCAGTGAGTCCAGAGAGTGCACTGGCACCACTGGGGATGCACTGCAGTGAGTCCACAGAGTGCACTGGCACCACTGGGGATGCAGTGCAGTGAGTCCAGAGAGTGCACTGGCACCACTGGGGATGCAGTGCAGTGAGTCCAGAGAGTGCACTGGCACCACTGGGGATGCAGTGCAGTGAGTCCAGAGAGTGCACTGGCACCACTGGGGATGCAGTGCAGTGAGTCCAGAGAGTGCACTGGCAGCACAGGGGATGCAGTGCAGTGAGTCCAGAGAGTGCACTGGCACCACTGGGGATGCACTGCAGTGAGTCCAGAGAGTGCACGCGCTCCACTGGGGATGCACTGCAGTGAGTCCACAGAGTGCACTGGCACCACTGAGAATGCACTTCAGTGAGTCCAGAGAGTGCACTGGTACCACTGGGGATGCACTGCAGTGAGTCCAGAGAGTGCACTAGCACCACTGGGGATGCAGTGCAGTGAATCCAGTGAGTGCACTGGCACCACTGGGGATGCACTGCAGTGAGTCCAGAGAGTGCACTGGCACCACTGGGGATGCACTGCAGTGAGCCCAGAGAGTGCACTGGCACCACTGGGGAAGCGGTGCCGGGAGTCCAGAGAGTGCACTGGCACCACTGGGGATGCAGTGCAGTGAGTCCAGAGAGTGCACTGGCACCACTGGGGATGCAGTGCAGTGAGTCCAGAGAGTGCACTGGCACCACTGAGAATGCCCTTCAGTGAGTCCAGAGGGTGCACTGGCACCACTGGGGATGCACTGCAGTGAGTCCACAGAGTGCACTGGTACCACTGGGGATGCAGTGCAGTGAGTCCAGAGAGTGCACTGGCACCACTGGGGATGCACTGCAGTGAGTCCAGAGATTGCACTGGCACCACTGGGGATGCACTGCAGTGAGTCCAGAGAATGCACTGGCACCACTGGGGATGCAGTGCAGTGAGTCCAGAGAGTGCACTGGCACCACTGGGGATGCAGTGCAGTGAGTCCAGAGAGTGCACTGGCACCAGAGGGAATGCACTGCAGTGAGTCCAGTGAGTGCACTGGCACCACTGTGGATGCACTGCAGTGAGTCCAGAGAGTGCACTGGCACCACTGGGGATGCAGTGCAGTGAGTCCAGAGAGTGCACTGGCACCACTGGAGATGCAGTGCAGTGAGTCCAGAGAGTGCACTGGCACCACTGGGGATGCAGTACAGTGAGTCCAGAGAGTGCACTGGCACCACTGGGGATGCACAGCAGTGAGTCCAGAGAGTGCATTGGCACCACTGGGGATGCAGTGCAGTGAGTCCAGAGAGTGCACTGGCACCATTGGAGATGCAGTGCAGTGAGTCCAGAGAGTGCACTGGCACCACTGGGGATGCAGTGCAGTGAGTCCAGAGAGTGCACTGGCAGCACTGGGGATGCACTGCAGTGACTCCAGAGAGTGCACTGGCACCACTGGGGATGCACTGCAGTGAGTCCAGAGAGTTCACTGGCACCACTGGAGATGCACTTCAGTGAGTGCAGAGACTGCACTGGCACCACTGGGGATGCAGTGCAGTGAGTCCAGTGAGTGTACTGGCACCACTGGGGATGCACTGCATTGAGTCCAGAGATTGCATTGGCACCACGTGGGATGCACTGCAGTGAGTCCAGAGAGTGCACTTGCACCACTGGGGATGCAGTGCAGTGAGTCCAGAGAGTGCACTGACACCACTGGGGATGCAGTGCAGTGAGTCCAGAGAGTGCTGTGGCACCACTGGGGATGCAGTACAGTGAGTCCAGAGAGTGCACTGGCACCACTGGGGATGCAGTGCAGTGAGTCCAGAGAGTGCACTGGCACCACTGGGGATGCACAGCAGTGAGTCCACAGAGTGCACAGGCACCACTGGGGATGCAGTGCAGTGAGTCCAGAGAGTGCACTGGCACCACTGGGGATGCAGTACAGTGAGTCCAGAGAGTGCACTGGCACCACTGGGGATGCACAGCAGTGAGTCCAGAGAGTGCATTGGCACCACTGGGGATGCAGTGCAGTGAGTCCAGAGAGTGCACTGGCATCATTGGAGATGCAGTGCAGTGAGTCCAGAGAGTGCACTGGCACCACTGGGGATGCAGTGCAGTGAGTCCAGAGAGTGCACTGGCACCACTGGGGATGCAGTGCAGTGAGTCCAGAGAGTGCACTGGCACCACTGAGGATGCAGTGCAGTGAGTCCAGAGAGTTCACTGGCACCACTGGAGATGCACAGCAGTGAGTCCAGAGAGTGCATTGGCACCACTGGGGATGCAGTGCAGTGAGTCCAGAGAGTGCACTGGCAACACTGGGGATGCACTGCAGTGAGTCCAGAGAGTGCACTGGCACCACTGGGGATGCACTGCATGAGTCCAGAGTGTGCACTGGCACCACTGGGAATGCAGTACAGTGAGTCCAGAGAGTGCACTGGCACCACTGGGGATGCAGTGCAGTGAGTCCAGAGAGTGCACTGGCACCGCTGGGGATGCAGTGCAGTGAGTCCAGAGAGTGCACTAGCACCACTGGGGATGCAGTGCAGTCAGTCCAGTGAGTGTACTGGCACCACTGGGGATGCACTGCAGTGAGTCCAGAGAGTGCACTGGCACCACTGAGAATGCACTTCAGTGAGTCCAGAGAGTGCACTGGCACCACTGGGGGTGCAGTACAGTGAGTCCAGAGAGTGCACTGGCACCACTGGGGATGCACTTCAGTGAGTCCAGAGAGTGCACGGGCTCCACTGGGAATGCACTGCAGTGAGTCCACAGAGTGCACTGGCACCACTGGGGATGCAGTGCAGTGAGTCCAGAGAGTGCACTGGCTCCACTGGGGATGCAGTGCAGTGAGTCCAGAGAGTGGACTGGCACCACTGGAGATGCAGTGCAGTGAGTCCACAGAGTGCACTAGCACCACTGGGGATGCAGTGCAGTGAGTCCAGAGAGTGCACTGGCACCACTGGGGATGCAGTGCAGTGAGTCCAGAGAGTGCACTGGCACCACTGGGGATGCAGTGCAGTGAGTCCAGAGTGTGCACTGGCACCACTGGGAATGTAGTGCAGTGAGTCCAGAGATCGCACTGGCACCACATGGGGATGCAGTGCAGTGAGTCCAGAGAGTGCACTGGCACCACTGGGGATGCACTGCAGTGAGTCCAGAGAGTGCACTGGCACCACTGGGGATGCACTGCAGTGAGTCCAGAGAGTGCACTGGCACCACTGGGGATGCAGTGCAGTGAGTCCAGAGTGTGCACTGGCACCACTGGGAATGTAGTGCAGTGAGTCCAGAGATCGCTCTGGCACCACTGGGGATGCAGTGCAGTGAGTCCAGAGAGTGCACTGGCACCACTGGGGATGCACTGCAGTGAGTCCAGAGAGTGCACTGGCACCACTGGGGATGCACTGCAGTGAGTCCAGAGAGTGCACTGGCACCACTGGGGATGCAGTGCAGTGAGTCCAGAGAGTGCACTGGCACCAGAGGGAATGCACTGCAGTGAGTCCAGTGAGTGCACTGGCACCACTGGGGATGCAGTGCAGTGAGTGCAGGGAGTGCACTGGCACCACTGGGGATGCAGTGCAGTGAGTCCAGAGAGTGCAGTGGCACCACTGGGGATGCACTGCAGTGAGTCCAGAGAGTTCACTGGCACCACTGGGGATGCACTTCAGTGAGTCCAGAGAGTGCACTGGCACCACTGGGGATGCACTTCAGTGAGTCCAGAGAGTGCATTGGCACCACTTGGGATGCACTGCAGTGAGTCCAGAGAGTGCACTTGCACCACTGGGGATGCAGTGCAGTGAGTCCAGAGAGTGCACTGGCACCACTGGGGATGCAGTGCAGTGAGTCCAGAGAGTGCACTGGCACCAATGGGGATGCACTTCAGTGAGTCCACAGAGTGCACTGGCACCACTGGGGATGCAGTGCAGTGAGTCCAGAGAGTGCACTGGCACCATTGGAGATGCAGTGCAGTGAGTCCAGAGAGTGCACTGGCACCACTGGGGATGCAGTGCAGTGAGTCCAGAGAGTGCACTGGCACCACTGGGGATGCACTGCAGTGAGTCCAGAGAGTTCACTGGCACCACTGGGGATGCACTTCAGTGAGTGCAGAGACTTCACTGGCACCACTGGGGATGCAGTGCAGTGAGTACAGTGAGTGTACTGGCACCACTGGGGATGCACTGCAGTGAGTCCAGAGAGTGCATTGGCACCACTTGGGATGCACTGCAGTGAGTCCAGAGAGTGCACTTGCACCACTGGGGATGCAGTGCAGTGAGTCCAGAGAGTGCACTGGCACCACTGGGGATGCGGTGCAGTGAGTCCAGAGAGTGCACTGGCACCAATGGGGATGCACAGCAGTGAGTCCACAGAGTGCACTGGCACCACTGGGGATGCAGTACAGTGAGTCCAGAGAGTGCACTGGCACCACTGGGGATGCACTGCAGTGAGTCCAGAGAGTGCTCTTGCACCATTGGCGATGCAGTGCAGTGAGTCCAGAGAGTGCACTAGCACCACTGGGGATGCAGTGCAGTGAGTCCAGAGAGTGCACTGGCAACACTGGGGATGCAGTGCAGTGAGTCCAGAGAGTGCACTGGCACCACTGGGGATGCAGTGCAGTGAGTCCAGAGTGTGCACTGGCACCACTGGGAATGTAGTGCAGTGAGTCCAGAGATCGCACTGGCACCACTGGGGATGCAGTGCAGTGAGTCCAGAGAGTGCACTGGCACCACTGGGGATGCACTGCAGTGAGTCCAGAGAGTGCACTGGCACCACTGGGGATGCACTGCAGTGAGTCCAGAGAGTGCACTGGCACCACTGGGGATGCAGTGCAGTGAGTCCAGAGAGTGCACTGGCACCAGAGGGAATGCACTGCAGTGAGTCCAGTGAGTGCACTGGCACCACTGGGGATGCAGTGCAGTGAGTGCAGGGAGTGCACTGGCACCACTGGGGATGCAGTGCAGCGAGCCCAGAGAGTGCAGTGGCACCACTGGGGATGCAGTGCAGTGAGTCCAGAGAGTGCACAGGCAGCACTGGGGATGCAGTGCAGTGAGTCCAGAGAGTGCACTGGCACCACTGGGGATGCAGTGCTGTGACTCCAGAGAGTGCACTGGCACCACTGGTGATGCACTGCAGTTACTCCAGAGAGTGCACTGGCACCACTGGGGATGCGGTGCGGTGAGTCCAGAGAGTGCACTGGCACCACTGGTGATGCACTGCAGTGAGTCCAGAGAGTGCATTGGCACCACTGAGAATGCCCTTCAGTGAGTCCAGAGAGTGCACTGGCACCACTGGGGATGCACTGGAGTGAGTCCACAGAGTGCACTAGCACCACTGGGGATGCAGTGCAGTGAGTCCAGAGAGTGTACTGGCACCACTGGGGATGCAATGCAGTGAGTCCAGAGAGTGCACTGGCACCACTGAGAATGCACTTCAGTGAGTCCAGAGAGCGCACTGGCACCACTGGGGATGCAGTGCAGTGAGTCCAGAGAGTGCACTGGCACCACTGAGAATGCACTTCAGTGAGTCCAAAGAGTGCACTGGCACCACTGGGGATGCACTGCAGTGAGTCCAGAGAGTGCACTAGCACCACTGGGAATGTAGTGCAGTGAATCCAGTGAGTGCACTGGCACCAGTGGGGATGCACTGCAGTGAGTCCAGAGAGTGCACTGGCACCCCTGGGGATGCACTGCAGTGAGCCCAGAGAGTGCACTGGCACCACTGGAGATGCAGTACAGTGAGTCCAGTGAATGCACTGGCAACACTGGGGATGCAGTGCAGTGAGTCCAGAGAGTGCACTGGCACCACTGGTGATGCAGTATAGTGAGTCCAGTGAGTGCACTGGCACCACTGGGGATGCAGTGCAGTGAGTCCAGAGAGTGCACTGCCACCACTGGGGATGCACTGCAGTGAGTCCAGAGAGTGCACTGGCACCACTGATGATGCAGTACAGTGAGTCCAGTGAGTGCACTGGCACCACTGGGGATGTAGTGCAGTGACTCGAGAGAGTGCACTGGCACCACTGGGGATGCAGTGCAGTGACTCCAGAGAGTGCACTGGCACCACTTGGGATGCAGTGCAGTGAGTCCAGAGAGTGCACTGGCACCACTGGGGATGCAGTGCAGTGAGTCCAGAGAGTGCACTGGCACCACTGGGGATGCACTGCAGTGAGTCCAGAGAGTGCACTGGCACCACTGGGGATGCACTGCAGTGAGTCCACAGAGTGCACTGGCACCACTGAGAATGCACTTCAGTGAGTCCAGAGAGTGCACTGGTACCACTGGGGATGCACTGCAGTGAGTCCAGAGAGTGCACTAGCACCACTGGGGATGCAGTGCAGTGAATCCAGTGAGTGCACTGGCACCACTGGGGATGCAGTGCAGTGAGTCAAGAGAGTGCATTGGCACCACTGGGGATGCAGTGCAGTGAGTCCAGAGAGTGCACTGGCACCACTGGGGATGCACTGCAGTGAGTCCACAGAGTGCACTGGTACCACTGGGGATGCAGTGCAGTGAGTCCAGAGAGTGCACTGGCACCACTGGGGATGCACTGCAGTGAGTCCAGAGAGTGCACTGGCACCACTGGGGATGCAGTGCAGTGAGTCCAGAGAGTGCACTGGCACCACTGGGGATGCAGTGCAGTGAGTCCAGAGAGTGCACTGGCAGCACTGGGGATGCAGTGCAGTGAGTCCAGAGAGTGCACTGGCACCACTGGGGATGCACTGCAGTGAGTCCAGAGAGCGCACTGGCACCACTGGGGATGCACTGCAGTGAGTCCACAGAGTGCACTGGCACCACTGAGAATGCACTTCAGTGAGTCCAGAGAGTGCACTGGTACCACTGGGGATGCACTGCAGTGAGTCCAGAGAGTGCACTAGCACCACTGGGGATGCAGTTCAGTGAATCCAGTGAGTGCACTGGCACCACTGGGGATGCAGTGCAGTGAGTCAAGAGAGTGCACTGGCACCACTGGGGATGCACTGCAGTGAGCCCAGAGAGTGCACTGGCACCACTGGGGATGCGGTGCCGGGAGTCCAGAGAGTGCACTGGCACCACTGGGGATGCACTGCAGTGAGTCCAGAGAGTGCACTGGCACCACTGGGGATGCACTGCAGTGAGTCCAGAGAGTGCTCTGGCACCACTGGGGATGCACTGCAGTGAGTCCAGAGAGTGCACTGGCACCACTGGGGATGCACTGCAGTGAGTCCAGAGAGTGCACTGGCACCACTGGGGATGCACTGCAGTGAGTCCAGAGAGTGCACTGGCACCACTGGGGATGCAGTGCAGTGAGTCCAGAGAGTGCACTGGCACCAGAGGGAATGCACTGCAGTGAGTCCAGTGAGTGCACTGGCACCACTGGGGATGCAGTGCAGTGAGTGCAGGGAGTGCACTGGCACCACTGGGGATGCAGTGCAGTGAGTCCAGAGAGTGCAGTGGCACCACTGGGGATGCACTGCAGTGAGTCCAGAGAGTTCACTGGCACCACTGGAGATGCACTTCAGTGAGTCCAGAGAGTGCACTGGCACCACTGGGGATGCACTTCAGTGAGTCCAGAGAGTGCATTGGCACCACTTGGGATGCACTGCAGTGAGTCCAGAGAGTGCACTTGCACCACTGGGGATGCAGTGCAGTGAGTCCAGAGAGTGCACTGGCACCACTGGGGATGCAGTGCAGTGAGTCCAGAGAGTGCACTGGCACCAATGGGGATGCACTTCAGTGAGTCCACAGAGTGCACTGGCACCACTGGGGATGCAGTGCAGTGAGTCCAGAGAGTGCACTGGCACCATTGGAGATGCAGTGCAGTGAGTCCAGAGAGTGCACTGGCACCACTGGGGATGCAGTGCAGTGAGTCCAGAGAGTGCACTGGCACCACTGGGGATGCACTGCAGTGAGTCCAGAGAGTTCACTGGCACCACTGGGGATCCACTTCAGTGAGTGCAGAGACTTCACTGGCACCACTGGGGATGCAGTGCAGTGAGTACAGTGAGTGTACTGGCACCACTGGGGATGCACTGCAGTGAGTCCAGAGAGTGCATTGGCACCACTTGGGATGCACTGCAGTGAGTCCAGAGAGTGCACTTGCACCACTGGGGATGCAGTGCAGTGAGTCCAGAGAGTGCACTGGCACCACTGGGGATGCGGTGCAGTGAGTCCAGAGAGTGCACTGGCACCAATGGGGATGCACAGCAGTGAGTCCACAGAGTGCACTGGCACCACTGGGGATGCAGTACAGTGAGTCCAGAGAGTGCACTGGCACCACTGGGGATGCACTGCAGTGAGTCCAGAGAGTGCTCTTGCACCATTGGCGATGCAGTGCAGTGAGTCCAGAGAGTGCACTAGCACCACTGGGGATGCAGTGCAGTGAGTCCAGAGAGTGCACTGGCAACACTGGGGATGCACTGCAGTGAGTCCAGAGAGTGCACTGGCACCACTGGGGATGCAGTGCAGTGAGTCCAGAGTGTGCACTGGCACCACTGGGAATGTAGTGCAGTGAGTCCAGAGATCGCACTGGCACCACTGGGGATGCAGTGCAGTGAGTCCAGAGAGTGCACTGGCACCACTGGGGATGCACTGCAGTGAGTCCAGAGAGTGCACTGGCACCACTGGGGATGCACTGCAGTGAGTCCAGAGAGTGCACTGGCACCACTGGGGATGCAGTGCAGTGAGTCCAGAGAGTGCACTGGCACCAGAGGGAATGCACTGCAGTGAGTCCAGTGAGTGCACTGGCACCACTGGGGATGCAGTGCAGTGAGTGCAGGGAGTGCACTGGCACCACTGGGGATGCAGTGCAGCGAGTCCAGAGAGTGCAGTGGCACCACTGGGGATGCAGTGCAGTGAGTCCAGAGAGTGCACAGGCAGCACTGGGGATGCAGTGCAGTGAGTCCAGAGAGTGCACTGGCACCAGTGGGGATGCAGTGCTGTGACTCCAGAGAGTGCACTGGCACCACTGGTGATGCACTGCAGTTACTCCAGAGAGTGCACTGGCACCACTGGGGATGCGGTGCGGTGAGTCCAGAGAGTGCACTGGCACCACTGGGGATGCACTGCAGTGAGTCCAGAGAGTGCAATGGCACCACTGAGAATGCCCTTCAGTGAGTCCAGAGAGTGCACTGGCACCACTGGGGATGCACTGCAGTGAGTCCAGAGAGTGCACTGGCACCACTGGGGATGCAGTGCAGTGAGTCCAGAGAGTGTACTGGCACCACTGGGGATGCAATGCAGTGAGTCCAGAGAGTGCACTGGCACCACTGAGAATGCACTTCAGTGAGTCCAGAGAGCGCACTGGCACCACTGGGGATGCAGTGCAGTGAGTCCAGAGAGTGCACTGGCACCACTGAGAATGCACTTCAGTGAGTCCAAAGAGTGCACTGGCACCACTGGGGATGCACTGCAGTGAGTCCAGAGAGTGCACTAGCACCACTGGGAATGTAGTGCAGTGAATCCAGTGAGTGCACTGGCACCAGTGGGGATGCACTGCAGTGAGTCCAGAGAGTGCACTGGCACCCCTGGGGATGCACTGCAGTGAGCCCAGAGAGTGCACTGGCACCACTGGAGATGCAGTACAGTGAGTCCAGTGAATGCACTGGCAACACTGGGGATGCAGTGCAGTGAGTCCAGAGAGTGCACTGGCACCACTGGTGATGCAGTATAGTGAGTCCAGTGAGTGCACTGGCACCACTGGGGATGCAGTGCAGTGAGTCCAGAGAGTGCACTGCCACCACTGGGGATGCACTGCAGTGAGTCCAGAGAGTGCACTGGCACCACTGATGATGCAGTACAGTGAGTCCAGTGAGTGCACTGGCACCACTGGGGATGTAGTGCAGTGACTCGAGAGAGTGCACTGGCACCACTGGGGATGCAGTGCAGTGACTCCAGAGAGTGCACTGGCACCACTTGGGATGCAGTGCAGTGAGTCCAGAGAGTGCACTGGCACCACTGGGGATGCAGTGCAGTGAGTCCAGAGAGTGCACTGGCACCACTGGGGATGCACTGCAGTGAGTCCAGAGAGTGCACTGGCACCACTGGGGATGCACTGCAGTGAGTCCACAGAGTGCACTCGTACCACTGGGGATGCAGTGCAGTGAGTCCAGAGAGTGCACTGGCACCACTGGGGATGCACTGCAGTGAGTCCAGAGAGTGCACTGGCACCACTGGGGATGCAGTGCAGTGAGTCCAGAGAGTGCACTGGCACCACTGGGGATGCAGTGCAGTGAGTCCAGAGAGTGCACTGGCAGCACTGGGGATGCAGTGCAGTGAGTCCAGAGAGTGCACTGGCACCACTGGGGATGCACTGCAGTGAGTCCAGAGAGCGCACTGGCACCACTGGGGATGCACTGCAGTGAGTCCACAGAGTGCACTGGCACCACTGAGAATGCACTTCAGTGAGTCCAGAGAGTGCACTGGTACCACTGGGGATGCACTGCAGTGAGTCCAGAGAGTGCACTAGCACCACTGGGGATGCAGTTCAGTGAGCCCAGAGAGTGCACTGGGTCACTGGGGATGCACTGCAGTGAGTCCAGAGAGTGCACTGGCACCACTGGGGATGCACTGCAGTGAGTCCAGAGAGTGCACTGGCACCACTGGGGATGCACTGGAGTGAGTCCAGAGAGTGCACTGGCACCACTGGGGATGCAGTGCAGTGAGTCCAGAGAGTGCACTGTCACCACTGGGGATGCAGTACAGTGAGTCCACAGAGTGCACTGGCACCACTGGGGATGCACTGCAGTGAGGCCAGAGAGTGCAGTGGCACCACTGGGGATGCACTGCAGTGAGTCCAGAGAGTGCTTTGGCACCAGTGGGGATGCACTGCAGTTACTCCAGAGACTGCACTGGCACCACTGGGGATGCACTGCAGTGAGTCCAGAGAGTGCACTGGCACCAGTGGGGATGCACTGCAGTGAGTCCAGAGAGTGCACTGGCACCACTGGGGATGCACTGCAGTGAGTCCAGAGAGTGCACTGTCACCACTGGGGATGCAGTACAGTGAGTCCACAGAGTGCACTGGCACCACTGGGGATGCAGTGCAGTGAGTCCAGAGAGTGCACTGGCACCACTGGGGATGCAATGCAGTGAATCCAGTGAGTGCACTGGCACCACTGGGGATGCAGTGCAGTGAGTCCAGAGAGTGCACTGGCACTACTGGGGATGCACTGCAGTGAGTCCAGAGAGTGCACTGGCACCACTGGGGATGCACTGCAGTGAGTCCAGAGAGTGCACTGTCACTACTGGGGATGCAGTGCAGTGAGTCCAGAGAGTGCACTGGCACCACTGGGGATGCAGTGCAGTGAGTCCTGAGAGTGCACTGGCACCACTGGGGATGCACTGCAGTGAGTCCAGAGATTGCACTGGCACCACTGGGGATGCAGTACAGTGAGTCCACAGAGTGCACTAGTACCACTGGGGATGCAGTGCAGTGAGTCCAGAGAGTGCACTGGCACCACTGGGGATGCAGTGCAGTGAGTCCAGAGAGTGCACTGGCACCACTGGTGATGCACTGCTGTGAGTCCAGAGAGTGCTCTTGCACCACAGGGGATGCAGTGCAGTGACTCCAGAGAGTGCACTGGCAGCACTGGGGATGCAGTGCAGTGAGTCCAGAGAGTGCACTGGCACCACTGGAGATACAGTGCAGTGAGTCCAGAGAGTGCAATGGCACCACTGCGGATGCACTGCAGTGAGTCCAGAGAGTGCACTGGCTCCACTGGGGATGCACTGCAGTGAGTCCAGAGAGTGCACTGGCACCACTGGGGATGCACTGCATTGAGTCCAGAGAGTGTACTGGCACCACTGGGGATGCACTGAAGTGAGTCCAGAGAGTGCACTGGCACCACTGAGAATGCACTTCAGTGAGTCCAGAGAGTGCACTGGCACCACTGGGGATGCACTGCAGTGAGTCCAGAGGGTGCACTAGCACCACAGGGGATGCAGTGCAGTGAGTCCAGAGAGTGCGCTGGAACCACTGGGGATGCAGTGCAGTGAGTCCAGAGTGTGCACTGGCACCACTGGGGATGCACTGCAGTGAGTCAAGAGAGTGCACTGGCACCACTGGGGATGCACTGCAGTGAGTCCAGTGAGTGCACTGGCACCACTGGGGATGCAGTGCAGTGAGTCCAGAGAGTGCACTGGCACCACTGGGGAAGCAGTGCAGTGTGTCCAGAGAGTGCAGTGGCACCAGTAGGGATGCAGTGCAGTGAGTCCAGAGAGTGCACTGGCAGCATTGGGGATGCAGTGCAGTGAGTCCAGAGAGTGCACTGGCACCACTGGGGATGCAGTTCAGTGAGTCCAGAGAGTGCACTGGCACCACTGGGGATGCAGTGCAGTGAGTCCAGAGAGTGCACTGGCACCAGTGAGAATGCACTTCAGTGAGTCCAGAGAGTGCACTGGCACCACTGGGAATGCAGTGCAGTGAGTCCAGAGATTGCACTGGCACCACTGGGGATGCAGTGCTGTGACTCCAGAGAGCGCACAGGCACCACTGGGGATGCAGTGCAGTGAGTCCAGAGAGTGCACTGGCACCACTGGGGATGCACTGCAGTGAGCCCAGAGAGTGGACTGGCACCAGTGGGGATGCACTGCAGTGAGTCCAGTGAGTGCACTGGCACCACTGGGGAAGCAGTGCAGTGAGTCCAGAGAGTGCAGAGGCACCACTGGTGATGCAGTTTAGTGACTCCAGAGAGTGCACTGGCACCACTGGGGATGCGGTGCGGTGAGTCCAGAGAGTGCACTGGCACCACTGGTGATGCACTGCAGTGAGTCCAGAGAGTGCAATGGCACCACTGAGAATGCCCTTCAGTGAGTCCAGAGAGTGCACTGGCACCACTGGGGATGCACTGGAGTGAGTCCACAGAGTGCACTAGCACCACTGGGGATGCAGTGCAGTGAGTCCAGAGAGTGTACTGGCACCACTGGGGATGCAATGCAGTGAGTCCAGAGAGTGCACTGGCACCACTGAGAATGCACTTCAGTGAGTCCAGAGAGCGCACTGGCACCACTGGGGATGCAGTGCAGTGAGTCCAGAGAGTGCACTGGCACCACTGGGAATGTAGTGCAGTGAATCCAGTGAGTGCACTGGCACCAGTGGGGATGCACTGCAGTGAGTCCAGAGAGTGCACTGGCACCCCTGGGGATGCACTGCAGTGAGCCCAGAGAGTGCACTGGCACCACTGGAGATGCAGTACAGTGAGTCCAGTGAATGCACTGGCAACACTGGGGATGCAGTGCAGTGAGTCCAGAGAGTGCACTGGCACCACTGGTGATGCAGTATAGTGAGTCCAGTGAGTGCACTGGCACCACTGGGGATGCAGTGCAGTGAGTCCAGAGAGTGCACTGCCACCACTGGGGATGCACTGCAGTGAGTCCAGAGAGTGCACTGGCACCACTGATGATGCAGTACAGTGAGTCCAGTGAGTGCACTGGCACCACTGGGGATGTAGTGCAGTGACTCGAGAGAGTGCACTGGCACCACTGGGGATGCAGTGCAGTGACTCCAGAGAGTGCACTGGCACCACTTGGGATGCAGTGCAGTGAGTCCAGAGAGTGCACTGGCACCACTGGGGATGCAGTGCAGTGAGTCCAGAGAGTGCACTGGCACCACTGGGGATGCACTGCAGTGAGTCCAGAGAGTGCACTGGCACCACTGGGGATGCACTGCAGTGAGTCCACAGAGTGCACTGGTACCACTGGGGATGCAGTGCAGTGAGTCCAGAGAGTGCACTGGCACCACTGGGGATGCACTGCAGTGAGTCCAGAGAGTGCACTGGCACCACTGGGGATGCAGTGCAGTGAGTCCAGAGAGTGCACTGGCACCACTGGGGATGCAGTGCAGTGAGTCCAGAGAGTGCACTGGCAGCACTGGGGATGCAGTGCAGTGAGTCCAGAGAGTGCACTGGCACCACTGGGGATGCACTGCAGTGAGTCCAGAGAGCGCACTGGCACCACTGGGGATGCACTGCAGTGAGTCCACAGAGTGCACTGGCACCACTGAGAATGCACTTCAGTGAGTCCAGAGAGTGCACTGGTACCACTGGGGATGCACTGCAGTGAGTCCAGAGAGTGCACTAGCACCACTGGGGATGCAGTTCAGTGAGCCCAGAGAGTGCACTGGGTCACTGGGGATGCACTGCAGTGAGTCCAGAGAGTGCACTGGCACCACTGGGGATGCACTGCAGTGAGTCCAGAGAGTGCACTGGCACCACTGGGGATGCACTGGAGTGAGTCCAGAGAGTGCACTGGCACCACTGAGGCCAGAGAGTGCAGTGGCACCACTGGGGATGCACTGCAGTGAGTCCAGAGAGTGCTTTGGCACCAGTGGGGATGCACTGCAGTTACTCCAGAGAGTGCACTGGCACCAGTGGGGATGCACTGCAGTGAGTCCAGAGAGTGCACTGGCACCACTGGGGATGCACTGCAGTGAGTCCAGAGAGTGCACTGTCACTGCACTGCATGCCCAGTGGTGCCACTGCACTCTCTGGACTCACTGTACTGCATCCCCACTGGTACCAGTGCACTCTGTGGACTCACTGTACTGCATCCCCAGTGGTGACAGTGCACTCTCTGGACTCACTGCACTGCATCCCCAGTGGTGCCAGTGCACTCTCTGGACTCACTGCACTGCATCCCCAGTGGTGCCAGTGCACTCTCTGGACTCACTGCACTGCATCCCCAGTGGTGCTAGTGCACTCTGTGGACTCACTGCAGTGCATCCCCAGTGGTGCCAGTGCACTCTCTGGACTCACTGCAGTGTTTCCCCAGTGGTGCCAGTACACTCACTGGACTGACTGCACTGCATCCCCAGTGGTGCCAGTGCACTCTCTGGACTCACTGCAGTGCATCCCCAGTGGTGCCAGTGCACTCTCTGGAGTAACTGCAGTGCATCACCAGTGGTGCCAGTGCACTCTCTGTACTCACTGCACTGCATCCCCAGTGGTGCCAGAGCACTCTCTGGACTCACTGCACTGCATCCCCAGTGGTGCCAGAGCACTCTCTGGACTCACTGCAGTGCAACCCCAGTGTTGCCAGTGCACTCTCTGGACTCACTGCACTGCATCCCCAGTGGTGCCAGTGCACTCTCTGGACTCACTTCAGTGCATCCCCAGTGGTGCCAGAGCACTCTCTGGACTCACTGCACTGCATCCCCAGTGGTGCCAGTGCACTCTCTGGACTGACTGCACTGCAGCCCCAGTGGTGCCAGTGCACTCTCTGGACTCACTGCACTGCATCCCCAGTATTGCCAGTGCACTCTGTGGACTCACTGCAGTGCATCCCCAGTGCTGCCAGTGCACTCTCTGGACTCACTGCACTGCATCCCCAGTGGTGCCACTGCACTCTCTGGACTCACTGCACTGCATGTCCAGTGGTGCCAGTGCACTCTCTGCACTCACTGCACTGCATCCCCAGTGGTGCCAGTGCACTCACTGGACTCACTGCAGTGCATTCCCTCTGGAGCCAGTGCACTCTCTGGACTCACTGCACTGCATCCCCAGTGGTGCCAGTGCACTCTCTGGACTCACTGCAGTGCATCCCCAGTGGTGCCAGTGCACTCTCTGGACTCACTGCAGTGCATCACCAGTGGTGCCAGTGCACTCTCTGGACTCACTGCACTGCATCACAGGTGGTGCCAGTGCACTCTCTGGACTCACTGCACTGCATCCCCAGTGGTGCCAGTGCACTCTCTGGACTCACTGCACTGCATCCCCAGTGGTGCCAGAGCACTCTCTGGACTCACTGCACTGCATCCTCTGTGCTGCCAGTGCACTCTCTGGACTCACTGCACTGCATCCCCAGTGGTGCCAGTGCACTCTCTGGACTCACTGCACTGCATCCCCAGTGGAGCGCCTGCACTCTCTGGACTCACTGAAGTGCATCCCCAGTGGTGCCAGTGCACTCTCTGGACTCACTGCACTGCATCCCCAGTGGTGCTAGTGCACTCTGTGGACTCACTGCACTGCATCCCCAGTGGTGCCAGTGCACTCTCTGGACTCACTGAAGGGCATTCTCAGTGGTGCCAGTGCACTCTCTGGACGCACTGCAGTGCATCCCCAGTGGTGCCAGTGCACTCTCTGGACTCACTGCAGTGCATCACCAGTGGTGCCAGTGCACTCTCTGGACTCACTGCACTGCATCCCCAGTGGTGCCAGTGCACTCTCTGGACTCACTGCACTGCATCCCCAGTGGTGCCAGAGCACTCTCTGGACTCACTGCACTGCATCCCCAGTGCTGCCTGTGCACTCTCTGAACTCACTGCACTGCATCCCCAGTGGTGCCACTGCACTCTCTGGACTCACTGCACTGCATCCCCAGTGGTGCCAGTGCACTCCCTGCACTCACTGCACTGCATCCCCAGTGGTGCCAGTGCACTCACTGGACTCACTGCAGTGCATTCCCTCTGGTGCCAGTGCACTCTCTGGACTCACTGCACTGCATCCCCAGTGGTGCCAGTGCACTCTCTGGACTCACTGCAGTGCATCCCCAGTGGTGCCAGTGCACTCTCTGGACTCACTGCACTGCATCCCCATGTGGTGCCAGTGCGATCTCTGGACTCACTGCACTACATTCCCAGTGGTGCCAGTGCACACTCTGGACTCACTGCACTGCATCCCCAGTGGTGCCAGTGCACTCTCTGGACTCACTGCAGTGCATCCCCAGTGTTGCCAGTGCACTCTCTGGACTCACTGCACTGCATCCCCAGTGGTGCTAGTGCACTCTGTGGACTCACTGCACTGCATCTCCAGTGGTGCCAGTCCACTCTCTGGACTCACTGCACTGCATCCCCAGTGGAGCCAGTGCACTCTCTGGACTCACTGCACTGCATCCCCAGTGGTGCCAGTGCACTCTGTGGACTCACTGCAGTGCATTCCCAGTGGAGCCCGTGCACTCTCTGGACTCACTGAAGTGCATCCCCAGTGGTGCCAGTGCACTCTCTGGACTCACTGCACTGCATCCCCAGTGGTGCCAGTGCACTCTCTGGACTCACTGAAGTGCATTCTCAGTGGTGCCAGTGCACTCTCTGGACTCACTGCAGTGCATCCCCAGTGGTGCCAGTACACTCACTGGACTGACTGCACTGCATCCCCAGTGGTGCTAGTGCACTCTCTGGACTCACTGCACTGCATCGCCAGTGGTGCAAGAGCACTCTCTGGACTCACTGCAGTGCATCCCCAGTGGTGCCAGTGCACTCTCTGGACTCACTGTACTGCATCCCCAGTGGTGCCAGTGCACTCTGTGGACTCACTGCTGTGCATCCCCATTGGTGCCAGTGCACTCTCTGGACTCACTGCACCGCATCCCCAGTGGTGCCAGTGCACTCTCTGGACTCACTGCACTGCATCCCCAGTGGTGCAAGTGCACTCTCTGGACTCACTGCAGTGCATCCCAAGTGGTGCCAATGCACTCTCTGGACTCACTGCAGTGCATCCCCAGTGGTGCCAGTACACTCACTGGACTCACTGCACTGCATCCCCAGTGGTGCCAGTGCACTCTCTGCACTCACTGAAGTGCATCCCCAGTGGTGCCAGTGAACTCTCTGGACTCACTGCAGTGCATCCCCAGTGGTGCCAGTGCACTCTCTGGACTCACTGCAGTGCATCCCCAGTGGTGCCAGTGCACTCTCTGGACTCACTGCACTGCATCTCCAATGGTGCCAGTGCACTCTCTGGACTCACTGCACTGCATCCCCAGTGGTGCCAGTGCACTCTGTGGACTCACTGAAGTGCATCCCCATTGGTGCCAGTGCACTCTCTGGACTCACTGCACTGCATCCCCAGTGGTGCCACTGCACTCTCTGGACTCACTGCACTGCATCCCCAGTGGTGCAAGTGCACTCTCTGGACTCACTGCAGTGCATCCACAGTGGTGCCAATGCACTCTCTGGACTCACTGCAGTGCATCCCCAGTGGTGCCAGTACACTCTCTGGACTCACTGCACTGCATCCCCAGTGGTGCCAGTGCAGTCTCTGCACTCACTGAAGTGCATCTCCAGTGGTGCCAGTGAACTCTCTGGACTCCCTGCAGTGCATCCCCAGTGGTGCCAGTGCACTCTCTGGACTCACTGCACTGCATCCCCAGCGGTGCCAGTGCACTCTCTGGACTCACTGCACTGCATCCCCAGTGGTGCCAGTGCACTCTCTGGACTCACTGTACTGCATTCCCAGTGGTGCCAGTGCACACTCTGGACTCACTGCAGTGCATCCCAAGTGGTGCCAGTGCACTCTCTGGACTCACTGCAGTGCATCCCCAGTGTTGCCAGTGCACTCTCTGGACTCACTGCACTGCATCCCCAGTGGTGCCAATGCACTCTCTGGACTCACTGCTGTGCATCTCCAGTGGTGCCAGTGAACTCTCTGGACTCACTGCACTGCATCCCCAGTGGTGCCAGTGCACTCTCTGGACTCACTGCACTGCATCCCCAGTGGTGCCAGTGCACTCTCTGGACTCACTGCACTGCATCCCCAGTGGTGCCAGTGCACTCTCTGGACTCACTGCACTGCATCTCCAATGGTGCCAGTGCACTCTCTGGACTCACTGCACTGCATCCCCAGTGGTGCCAATGCACTCTCTGGACTCACTGCTGTGCATCCCCAGTGGTGCCAGTGCACTCTCTGGACTCACTGTACTGCATCCCCAGTGGTGCCAGTGCACTCTCTGGACTCACTGCACTGCATCCCCAGTGGTGCCTGTGCACTCTGTGGACTCACTGCTGTGCATCCCCAGTGGTGCCAGTGCACTCTCTGGACTCACTGCACTGCATCCCCAGTGGTGCCAATGCACTCTCTGGACTCACTGCTGTGCATCCCCAGTGGTGCCAGTGCACTCTCTGGACTCACTGTACTGCATCCCCAGTGGTGCCACAGCACTCTCTGGACTCACTGCACTGCATCCCCAGTGGTGTCAGTGCACTCTCTGGACTCACTGCACTGCATCCCCAGTGGTGCAAGTGCACTCTCTGGACTCACTGCAGTGCATCCCAAGTGGTGCCAATGCAATCTCTGGACTCACTGCTGTGCATCCCCACTGGTGCCAGTACACTCACTGGACTCACTGCACTGCATCCCCAGTGGTGCCAGTGCACTCTCTGCACTCACTGAAGTGCATCTCCAGTGGTGCCAGTGAACTCTCTGGACTCACTGCAGTGCATCCCCAGTGGTGCCAGTGCACTCTCTGGAGTCACTGCAGTGCATCCCCAGTGGTGCCAGTGCACTCTCTGGACTCACTGCACTGCATCCCCAGTGGTGCCAGTGCACTCTCTGGACTCACTGCACTGCATCTCCAATGGTGCCAGTGCACTCTCTGGACTCACTGCGCTGCATCCCCAGTGGTGCCAATGCACTCTCTGGACTCACTGCTGTGCATCCCCAGTGGTGTCAGTGCACTCTCTGGACTCACTGTACTGCATCCCCAGTGGTGCCAGTGCACTCTCTGGACTCACTGCACTGCATCTCCAGTGGTGCCAGTGCACTCTCTGGACTCACTGCACTGCATCCCCAGTGGTGCCAGTGCACTCTCTGGACTCACTGCAGTGCATCCACAGTGGTGCCAGTGCACTCACTGGACTCACTGCAGTGCATTCCCTCTGGTGCCAGTGCACTCTCTGGACTCACTGCACTGCATCCCCAGTGGTGCCAGTGCACTCTCTGGACTCACTGCACTGCATCCCCAGTGGTGCCAGTGCATTCTCTGGACTCACTGCAGTGCATCCCCAGTGGTGCCAGTGCAATCTCTGGACTCACTGCAGTGCATCCCCAGTGGTGCCAGTGCACACTCTGGACTCACTGCACTGCATCCCCAGTGGTGCCAGTGCACTCTCTGGACTCACTGCAGTGCATCCCCAGTGTTCACAGTGCACACTCTGGGCTCACTGCAGTGCATCCCCAGTGGTGCCAGTGCACTCTCTGGAGTCAGTGCACTGCATCCCCAGTGGTGCCAATGCACTCTCTGGACCTCCGGCACCGCATCCCCAGTGGAGCCAGTGCACTCTCTGGACTCGCGGCACTGCATCCCCTGTGGTTCCAGTGCACTCTCTCGAGTCACTGCACTACATCCCCTGTTGTGCCAGTGCACTCACTGGACTCACTGTACTGTATCATCAGTGGTGCCAGTGCACTCTCTGGACTCACTGCACTGCATCCCCAGTGGTGCCACTGCACTCTCTGGACTCACTGCAGTGCATCCCCAGTGGAGCCAGTGCACTCTCTGGACTCACTGAAGTGCATTCTCTGTGGTGCCAGTGCACTCTCTGGACTCACTGCACTGCATCCCCAGTGGTGCCAGTGCACTCACTGGACTCACTGCACTGCATCCCCAGTGGTGCCAGTGCACTCTCTGGGCTCACTGCAGGGCATCCCCAGTGGTGCCAGAGCACTCTCTGGACTCACTGCACTGCATCCCCAGTGGTGCCAGTGCTATCCCTGGACTCACTGTAGTGCATCCCCAGTGGTGCCAGTGCACTCTCTGGACTCACTGCAGGGCATCCCCAGTGGTGCCAGTGCACTCTCTGGACTCACTGCGCTGCATCCCCAGTGGTGCCAGTGCACTCTCTGGACTCACTGCACTGCATCCCCAGTGGTGCCAGTGCACTCTCTGGAGTGACTGCAGTGCATCCCCAGTGGTGCCAGTGCACTCTCTGGACTCGCGTCACTGCATCCCCAGTGGTGCCAGTGCACTCTCTGGACTCGCGTCACTGCATCCCCAGTGGTGCCAGTGCACTCTCTGGACTCACTGCACTGCATCCCCAGTGGTGATTGTGCACTCTGGACTCACTGCAGTGCATCCCAAGTGGTGCCAGTGCACTCTCTGGACTCACTGCACTGCATCCCCAGTGGTGCCAGTGCACTCTCTGGACTCACTGTACTGCATCCCCAGTGGTGCCAGTGCACTCTCTGGACTCACCGCACTGCACCCTGAGTGGTGCCAGTGCACTCTCTGGACTCACTGCACCGCATCCCCAGTGGTGCCAGTGCACTCTCTAGAGTCACTGCGCTGCATCCCCAGTGGTGCCAGTGCACTCTCTGGAGTCACAGCACTGCATCCCCAGTGGTGCCAGTGCAACCTCTGGACTCACTGCACTGCATCCCCAGTGGTGCCAGTGCACTCTCTGGACTCACTGCACTGCATCCCCAGTGGTGCCAGTGCACTCTCTGGACTCACTGAAGTGCATACCCATTGGTGCCATTGCACTCTCTGCACTCACTGCACTGCATCCCCAGTGGTGCCAGTGCACTCACTGGACTGACTGCACTGCATCCCCAGTGGTGCCAGTGCGCTCTCCGGAGTCACAGCACTGCATCCCCAGTGGTGCCAGTGCACTCACTGGACACACTGTACTGCATCACAGGTGGTGCCAGTGCACTCTCTGCACTCACTGCACAGCATCCCCAGTGGTGCCAGTGCATTCACTGGACTCACTGGACTGCATCACCAGTGGTGCCAGTGCACTCTCTGGACTCACTGCACTGCATCCCCAGTGGTGCCAGTGCACTCTCTGGACTCACTGCACTGCATCCCCAGTGGTGCCAGTGCAGTCTCTGGACTCACTGCACTGCATCCCCAGTGGTGCCAGAGCACTCTCTGGACTCACTGCACTGCATCCCCAGTGGTGCCAGTGCACTCTCTGGACTCACTGCACCGCATCCCCAGTGGTGTCAGTACACTCTCTGGACTCACTGAAGTGCATCCCCAGTGGTGCCAGTGCACTCTCTGGACTCACTAAACTGCATCACCAGTGGTGCCAGTGCACTCTCTGGACTCACTGCACTGCATCCCCAGTGGTGCCAGTGCACTCTCTGGACTCACTGCACTGCATCCCCAGTGGTGCCAGTGCACTCTCTGGACTCACTGCAGTGCATCCCCAGTGGTGCCAGTGCACTCTCTGGACTCACTGCACTGCATCCCCAGTGGTGCCAGTGCACTCTCTGCACTCACTGCACTGCATTCCCAGTGGTGCCAGTGAAGTCTCTGGACTCACTGCACTGCATCCCCAGTGGTGCCAGTGCACTCTCTGGACTCACTGCACTGCATCCCCAGTGGTGCCAGTGCACTCACTGGACTCACTGCACTGCATCCCCAGTGGTGCCAGTGCACTCTCTCGAGTCACTGCACTACATCCCCAGTAGTGCCAGTGCACTCACTGGACTCACTGTACTGCATCATCGGTGGTGCCAGTGCACTCTCTGGACTCACTTCACTGCATCCCCAGTGGTGCCAGTGCACTCTCTGGGCTCACTGCAGTGCATCCCCAGTGGTGCCAGTGCACTCTCTTGACTCACTGCACTGCATCCCCAGTGGTGCCAGTGTACTCACTGGACTCACTGCACTGCATTCCCCAGTGGTGCTAGTGCACTCTCTGGACTCACTGCACTGCATCCCCAGTGGTGCCAGTGCGCTCTCTGGACTCACTGCAGTGCATCCCCAGTGGTGCCAGTGCACTCTCTGGACTCACTGCACTGCATCCCCAGTGGTGCCAGTGCACTCTCTGGACTCACTGCACTGCATCCCCAGTGGTGCCAGTGCACTCTCTGGACTCACTGCAGTGCATCCCCAGTGTTGCCAGTGCACTCTCTGGACTCACTGCACTGCATCCCCAGTGGTGCCACTGCACTCTCTGGACTCACTGCAGTGCATCCCCAGTGGTGCCAGTGCACTCTCTGGACTCACTGCACTGCATCCCCACTGCTGCCAGTGCACTCTCTGGACTCACAGCAGTGCATCCCCAGTGGTGCCAGTGCACTCTCTGGACTCACTGCACTGCATCCCCAGTGGTGCCAATGCACTCTCTGGACTCACTGCACTGCATCCCCAGTGGTGCCAGTGCACTCTCTGGACTCACTGCACTGCATCCCAAGTGGTGCCAGTGCACTCTCTGGACTCACTGCACTGCATCCCCAGTGGTGCCAGTGCACTCTCTCGAGTCACTGCACTACATCCCCAGTGGTGCCAGTGCGCTCACTGGACTCACTGTACTGCATCACCAGTGGTGCCAGTGCACTCTCTGGAGTGACTGCAGTGCATCCCCAGTGGTGCCAGTGCACTCTCTGGACTCACTGCACTGCATCCCCAGTGGTGCCAATGCACTCTCTGGACTCACTGCACTGCATCCCCAGTGGTGCCAGTGCACTCACTGGACTCACTGCACTGCATCCCAAGTGGTACCAGTGCACTCTCTGGACTCACTGCACTGCATCCCCAGTGGTGCCAGTGCACTCTCTGGACTCACTGCACTGCATCCCCAGTGGTGCCAGTGCACTCTCTGGACTCACTGCACTGCATCCCCAGTGGTGCCAGTGCACTCTCTGGACTCACTGTACTGCATCCCCAGTGGTGCCAGTGCACTCTCTGGACTCACCGCACTGCACCCTGAGTGGTGCCAGTGCACTCTCTGGACTCACTGCACCGCATCCCCAGTGGTGCCAGTGCACTCTCTAGAGTCACTGCGCTGCATCCCCAGTGGTGCCAGTGCACTCTCTGGAGTCACAGCACTGCATCCCCAGTGGTGCCAGTGCAATCTCTGGACTCACTGCACTGCATCCCCAGTGGTGCCAGTGCACTCTCTGGACTCACTGCACTGCATCCCCAGTGGTGCCAGTGCACTCTCTGGACTCACTGCAGTGCATCCCCAGTGGTGCCAGTGCACTCTCTGGACTCACTGCACTGCATCCCCACTGCTGCCAGTGCACTCTCTGGACTCACAGCAGTGCATCCCCAGTGGTGCCAGTGCACTCTCTGGACTCACTGCACTGCATCCCCAGTGGTGCCAATGCACTCTCTGGACTCACTGCACTGCATCCCCAGTGGTGCCAGTGCACTCTCTGGACTCACTGCACTGCATCCCAAGTGGTGCCAGTGCACTCTCTGGACTCACTGCACTGCATCCCCAGTGGTGCCAGTGCACTCTCTCGAGTCACTGCACTACATCCCCAGTGGTGCCAGTGCGCTCACTGGACTCACTGTACTGCATCACCAGTGGTGCCAGTGCACTCTCTGGAGTGACTGCAGTGCATCCCCAGTGGTGCCAGTGCACTCTCTGGACTCACTGCACTGCATCCCCAGTGGTGCCAATGCACTCTCTGGACTCACTGCACTGCATCCCCAGTGGTGCCAGTGCACTCACTGGACTCACTGCACTGCATCCCAAGTGGTACCAGTGCACTCTCTGGACTCACTGCACTGCATCCCCAGTGGTGCCAGTGCACTCTCTGGACTCACTGCACTGCATCCCCAGTGGTGCCAGTGCACTCTCTGGACTCACTGCACTGCATCCCCAGTGGTGCCAGTGCACTCTCTGGACTCACTGTACTGCATCCCCAGTGGTGCCAGTGCACTCTCTGGACTCACCGCACTGCACCCTGAGTGGTGCCAGTGCACTCTCTGGACTCACTGCACCGCATCCCCAGTGGTGCCAGTGCACTCTCTAGAGTCACTGCGCTGCATCCCCAGTGGTGCCAGTGCACTCTCTGGAGTCACAGCACTGCATCCCCAGTGGTGCCAGTGCAATCTCTGGACTCACTGCACTGCATCCCCAGTGGTGCCAGTGCACTCTCTGGACTCACTGCACTGCATCCCCAGTGGTGCCAGTGCACTCTCTGGACTCACTGAAGTGCATACCCATTGGTGCCATTGCACTCTCTGCACTCACTGCACTGCATCCCCAGTGGTGCCAGTGCACTCACTGGACTGACTGCACTGCATCCCCAGTGGTGCCAGTGCGCTCTCCAGAGTCACAGCACTGCATCCCTAGTGGTGCCAGTGCACTCACTGGACACACTGTACTGCATCACAGGTGGTGCCAGTGCACTCTCTGCACTCACTGCACAGCATCCCCAGTGGTGCCAGTGCATTCACTGGACTCACTGGACTGCATCACCAGTGGTGCCAGTGCACTCTCTGGACTCACTGCACTGCATCCCCAGTGGTGCCAGTGCACTCTCTGGACTCACTGCACTGCATCCCCAGTGGTGCCAGTGCAGTCTCTGGACTCACTGCACTGCATCCCCAGTGGTGCCAGAGCACTCTCTGGACTCACTGCACTGCATCCCCAGTGGTGCCAGTGCACTCTCTGGACTCACTGCACCGCATCCCCAGTGGTGTCAGTACACTCTCTGGACTCACTGAAGTGCATCCCCAGTGGTGCCAGTGCACTCTCTGGACTCACTAAACTGCATCACCAGTGGTGCCAGTGCACTCTCTGGACTCACTGCACTGCATCCCCAGTGGTGCCAGTGCACTCTCTGGACTCACTGCACTGCATCCCCAGTGGTGCCAGTGCACTCTCTGGACTCACTGCAGTGCATCCCCAGTGGTGCCAGTGCACTCTCTGGACTCACTGCACTGCATCCCCAGTGGTGCCAGTGCACTCTCTGCACTCACTGCACTGCATTCCCAGTGGTGCCAGTGAAGTCTCTGGACTCACTGCACTGCATCCCCAGTGGTGCCAGTGCACTCTCTGGACTCACTGCACTGCATCCCCAGTGGTGCCAGTGCACTCTCTGGACTCACTGCACTGCATCCCCAGTGGTGCCAGTGCACTCACTGGACTCACTGCACTGCATCCCCAGTGGTGCCAGTGCACTCTCTCGAGTCACTGCACTACATCCCCAGTAGTGCCAGTGCACTCACTGGACTCACTGTACTGCATCATCGGTGGTGCCAGTGCACTCTCTGGACTCACTTCACTGCATCCCCAGTGGTGCCAGTGCACTCTCTGGGCTCACTGCAGTGCATCCCCAGTGGTGCCAGTGCACTCTCTTGACTCACTGCACTGCATCCCCAGTGGTGCCAGTGTACTCACTGGACTCACTGCACTGCATTCCCCAGTGGTGCTAGTGCACTCTCTGGACTCACTGCACTGCATCCCCAGTGGTGCCAGTGCACTCTCTGGACTCACTGAAGTGCATTCTCAGTGGTTCCAGTGCACTCTGTGGACTCACTGCAGTGCATCCCCAGTGGTGCCAGTGCGCTCTCTGGACTCACTGCAGTGCATCCCCAGTGGTGCCAGTGCACTCTCTGGACTCACTGCACTGCATCCCCAGTGGTGCCAGTGCACTCTCTGGACTCACTGCACTGCATCCCCAGTGGTGCCAGTGCACTCTCTGGACTCACTGCAGTGCATCCCCAGTGTTGCCAGTGCACTCTCTGGACTCACTGCACTGCATCCCCAGTGGTGCCACTGCACTCTCTGGACTCACTGCAGTGCATCCCCAGTGGTGCCAGTGCACTCTCTGGACTCACTGCACTGCATCCCCACTGCTGCCAGTGCACTCTCTGGACTCACAGCAGTGCATCCCCAGTGGTGCCAGTGCACTCTCTGGACTCACTGCACTGCATCCCCAGTGGTGCCAATGCACTCTCTGGACTCACTGCACTGCATCCCCAGTGGTGCCAGTGCACTCTCTGGACTCACTGCACTGCATCCCAAGTGGTGCCAGTGCACTCTCTGGACTCACTGCACTGCATCCCCAGTGGTGCCAGTGCACTCTCTCGAGTCACTGCACTACATCCCCAGTGGTTCCAGTGCGCTCACTGGACTCACTGTACTGCATCACCAGTGGTGCCAGTGCACTCTCTGGAGTGACTGCAGTGCATCCCCAGTGGTGCCAGTGCACTCTCTGGACTCACTGCACTGCATCCCCAGTGGTGCCAATGCACTCTCTGGACTCACTGCACTGCATCCCCAGTGGTGCCAGTGCACTCACTGGACTCACTGCACTGCATCCCAAGTGGTACCAGTGCACTCTCTGGACTCACTGCACTGCATCCCCAGTGGTGCCAGTGCACTCACTGGACTGACTGCACTGCATCCCCAGTGGTGCCAGTGCGCTCTCCGGAGTCACAGCACTGCATCCCCAGTGGTGCCAGTGCACTCACTGGACACACTGTACTGCATCACAGGTGGTGCCAGTGCACTCTCTGCACTCACTGCACAGCATCCCCAGTGGTGCCAGTGCATTCACTGGACTCACTGGACTGCATCACCAGTGGTGCCAGTGCACTCTCTGGACTCACTGCACTGCATCCCCAGTGGTGCCAGTGCACTCTCTGGACTCACTGCACTGCATCCCCAGTGGTGCCAGTGCAGTCTCTGGACTCACTGCACTGCATCCCCAGTGGTGCCAGAGCACTCTCTGGACTCACTGCACTGCATCCCCAGTGGTGCCAGTGCACTCTCTGGACTCACTGCACCGCATCCCCAGTGGTGTCAGTACACTCTCTGGACTCACTGAAGTGCATCCCCAGTGGTGCCAGTGCACTCTCTGGACTCACTAAACTGCATCACCAGTGGTGCCAGTGCACTCTCTGGACTCACTGCACTGCATCCCCAGTGGTGCTTGTGCACTCTCTGGACTCACTGCAGTGCATCCCCAGTGGTGCCAGTGCACTCTCTGGACTCACTGCACTGCATCCCCAGTGGTGCCAGTGCACTCTCTGGACTCACTGCACTGCATCCCCAGTGGTGCCAGTGCACTCTCTGCACTCACTGCACTGCATTCCCAGTGGTGCCAGTGAAGTCTCTGGACTCACTGCACTGCATCCCCAGTGGTGCCAGTGCACTCTCTGGACTCACTGGACTGCATCCCCAGTGGTGCCAGTGCACTCTCTGGACTCACTGCACTGCATCCCCAGTGGTGCCAGTGCACTCACTGGACTCACTGCACTGCATCCCCAGTGGTGCCAGTGCACTCTCTCGAGTCACTGCACTACATCCCCAGTAGTGCCAGTGCACTCACTGGACTCACTGTACTGCATCATCGGTGGTGCCAGTGCACTCTCTGGACTCACTTCACTGCATCCCCAGTGGTGCCAGTGCACTCTCTGGGCTCACTGCAGTGCATCCCCAGTGGTGCCAGTGCACTCTCTTGACTCACTGCACTGCATCCCCAGTGGTGCCAGTGTACTCACTGGACTCACTGCACTGCATTCCCCAGTGGTGCCAGTGCACTCTCTGGACTCACTAAACTGCATCACCAGTGGTGCCAGTGCACTCTCTGGACTCACTGCACTGCATCCCCAGTGGTGCCAGTGCACTCTCTGGACTCACTGCAGTGCATCCCCAGTGGTGCCAGTGCACTCACTGGACTCACTGCACTGCATCCCCAGTGGTGCCAGTGCACTCTCTCGAGTCACTGCACTACATCCCCAGTAGTGCCAGTGCACTCACTGGACTCACTGTACTGCATCATCGGTGGTGCCAGTGCACTCTCTGGACTCACTTCACTGCATCCCCAGTGGTGCCAGTGCACTCTCTGGGCTCACTGCAGTGCATCCCCAGTGGTGCCAGTGCACTCTCTTGACTCACTGCACTGCATCCCCAGTGGTGCCAGTGTACTCACTGGACTCACTGCACTGCATTCCCCAGTGGTGCTAGTGCACTCTCTGGACTCACTGCACTGCATCCCCAGTGGTGCCAGTGCACTCTCTGGACTCACTGAAGTGCATTCTCAGTGGTTCCAGTGCACTCTCTGGACTCACAGCAGTGCATCCCCAGTGGTGCCAGTGCGCTCTCTGGACTCACTGCAGTGCATCCCCAGTGGTGCCAGTGCACTCTCTGGACTCACTGCACTGCATCCCCAGTGGTGCCAGTGCACTCTCTGGACTCACTGCACTGCATCCCCAGTGGTGCCAGTGCACTCTCTGGACTCACTGCAGTGCATCCCCAGTGTTGCCAGTGCACTCTCTGGACTCACTGCACTGCATCCCCAGTGGTGCCACTGCACTCTCTGGACTCACTGCAGTGCATCCCCAGTGGTGCCAGTGCACTCTCTGGACTCACTGCACTGCATCCCCACTGCTGCCAGTGCACTCTCTGGACTCACAGCAGTGCATCCCCAGTGGTGCCAGTGCACTCTCTGGACTCACTGCACTGCATCCCCAGTGGTGCCAATGCACTCTCTGGACTCACTGCACTGCATCCCCAGTGGTGCCAGTGCACTCTCTGGACTCACTGCACTGCATCCCAAGTGGTGCCAGTGCACTCTCTGGACTCACTGCACTGCATCCCCAGTGGTGCCAGTGCACTCTCTCGAGTCTCTGCACTACATCCCCAGTGGTGCCAGTGCGCTCACTGGACTCACTGTACTGCATCACCAGTGGTGCCAGTGCACTCTCTGGAGTGACTGCAGTGCATCCCCAGTGGTGCCAGTGCACTCTCTGGACTCACTGCACTGCATCCCCAGTGGTGCCAATGCACTCTCTGGACTCACTGCACTGCATCCCCAGTGGTGCCAGTGCACTCACTGGACTCACTGCACTGCATCCCAAGTGGTACCAGTGCACTCTCTGGACTCACTGCACTGCATCCCCAGTGGTGCCAGAGCACTCACTGGACTGACTGCACTGCATCCCCAGTGGTGCCAGTGCACTCTCTGGACTCACTGCAGTGCATCCCCACTGGTGCCAGTGCACTCTCTGGACTCACTGCAGTGCATCCCCAGTGGTGCCAGTGCAGTCTCTGGAGTAACTGCAGTGCATCCCCACTGGTGCCAAAGCACTCTCTGGACTCACTGCAGTGCATCCCCAGTGGTGCCACTGCACTCTCTGGCCTCACTTGCATGGCTGTGCTGAGCCTGACCCTGTAAGCTGCAATAATCGGTTGGGATTTTTTGTCTGGTGAACCTACACAGAGCACTTGTTTCTTCCCGATGTTACAGCTCAAGCAAGCAAGCACTGCTTGCACCACTCCTCCCTGGGTGAGAAGCAGCCTGTGCAAACACAGATGAAAATTCCAAAACTGATTCAAATAATTTTGGCACCAACTTCCACTTTCTTCTAGCACATCAATTTCTTTTGGCAATTTCTTTTATCGCATCAACCATCCTAATTCAACCCAGCCCACTTTTCTTCCTCCATTTGCCGCTGTTATTTTCATGTTTGCTGTAACTTAAGCAACACCAGAACGGGATGCTGTAAACCTCTTTAGACGAGGTCTCTGTGATGGTAGGATATGCAGGAGAAGCAGGTCTGACTGTTTTGCATGGTATAAAAAATGGTCTTGATTTACAGCTTTTAGACTTAATCCTGAAAAAAAAATCTTCTGAAAATCAAAACATAACTTAAGGATTTCAATTTCAGTCAACCTGAAAAATCATGAATTCAGTCATCACTACTGAAATGTGACTGACTTATTTGCCAATGCATGCAAAAATGTCTGTTGTATGTGAAACCATAAATTAACCAATATTAGTTTTGAAAGACTTGCAGGTCTCATCAGGCCTTCCAGACAGCACAAGGGGAGATTCATAGTTATAATGAAACCTGAAAGGTTTTTCCCAACAGACCCTTGTCTTACCTGCTCTTAAGCATGTTACTTTTCAGCGTTGTATGAATTGTTTTTCAAGATTTCATTTTTAACGTTGGATCCACTTTGAATTTTTCAGGTCGTATTTCAAATTAAACTCATTTTTGGTATTCAGAGCACATCATGAAGATCGTTAATACTACTATTTAATATGATCTCCAACGTTTTTGCTTTGGAGGCTTTTATGCAAATTCCAAGTCACTACTTAAAAGTGCAAGTATTTACATATATATATGAAAATCTGGCTGTAATTTTAATTTTGCAGTCTGCATTTCAGAACCACAGTGGGTTGGTAACTTCTATAAGAGACTTACTCCTGGTTTTTGGAGGTATGTGGAAGTATTTCTTCCTGATAAATTTCTAGCTATGTATTTACTGAAATTTAAAATATACATATTTTTGAAGGTTTTGAACATCAGTTGTTGTATTTTAGAAATAGGGCAGTTCTAAACTACATTTACCCTCAGCCAAAATGGCTGCTGTGTTTTGAGCTCACAATACAGCAAATCTTAACCTTTCTGAGGCTTTTGGAGCATATAGTTAACCTACGGTTATCCCCACCCAGTTAAGGGCAAACTTGCATATGAAGATCGAAATTGTAGACAGGTTCTTTCTCTTTATTTTCCAGTACTAATGATGCTTGTGTGGGGTATACAAATATATAAAATCAAAGGATTGCCCTTTTTTTATAAGCTGAAACAGCAGCTCTGTCTGTCCTCTTCCGTCCTACAAACCTTCTACCTATCTGGATGTTTTTATCATGGAGAAAATCGGAAGAAATACAAACTTTCCCCACTGAGCTTTAAAGACGTCCAGTGAAATAAACAGTCCTGCTCACCAGAGAGTTAGCCTGAGCAGGCACATTTGAAAGGTTATGAACTAAAAAAAGAAAAAAAAAAAAAGTAAAGTCCTAAATTGGATTGCTGGCAGCAACTCCTCGTGTTTCACTTAAGCCAGTTTAGTTAAAATGATTTTCTTTTTTGTTTGCCAGGAAAAATGAGATGCTTTGTTTAGGTTCATTACCTCTAATATTTTATAAGTGGGTGGGTAACAAGCTCTGCTCTTTTTTCTATGTACTACACTCCTAGATGAAAGCATCCTTGCCTGGGACGTTGCCATTTTGCTCCTATTTGGATGCAGAGCATCCACTGTTGTGTGCAGACTCTTGCAGAGATTGCATTTGTATGTTCTCGTTGAGATCTTTGCTTGGTTTTGCAGCTTCAGCAGCTGCACTGCTTCTTGAATATGGGGGAAATGCTTTTTTTTCCGCTTGCCTTTATTCTTTGCTTCTCATTGTTAGGCATAACTATGATTTTTCTCTGAATAAGGGCAGACTAAAGCACAGACATTGTGTCTGTGATTTCTGGTCCAGATTCCCTAATGCCTATGGAGACTTAAAAGGTGGCATTAGATGTGACCAACCTGTCCTAATGGGTACAATGGCCAAAATGGCCAGCGTTGCTCACTTGCATGGACTGAATTGTCCACACAAGTATGCCTTTAAGTATGTCCACAGCACACAAATATTCTGCATCAGGCTCTGCCCTGTTTGTCTCCTGCCTGAAACTTGCCAGCTGCTCAGTGCCAGGGCATAGGCGTATGCTTTGGGATGCTCTTCAGTAAGGACTTCTTTCACACAGCAACACAGTGCTTTGCTGTACGCAGGTCGAGCTCAGGCATTACTAAAGATCTGTAACTTGTGTCAAATCCTCACTAACTCGTGATTTTTCTGAGGAAAATGAGCATGTTTAACTTTGCTCCTGCTTTCCTCATCTGTCTCTGATTTTGTGCGTGCACTGCCACACTGAAGGCTGTGGGTCCCTGCAGTGCTGCTCGAGGGCAAAAAAGTGTTGGATGCACTTTGCCACGTGTGCGCCAAGGAACATTTGGCACACAAAGGGGTATTGGGATTTTGGGCTTATCTCATTTTAAAACAAAATAATTGAGACGACAACGTTTCGTGAGAAATGATGGAGGACTAAAGAACAACACCAGCTGAAAGACTATGAGGAACCTGAGAGTGCTTTAAAGCACTCTCCTGGGCTAAGAAGTCCAGCCTCATCCAGGGTCTGTAAATAAGACTGTTACGTTGCTCATGGAACAGTACAACTAAACGTTCTGCAAAGCACAGGCTCAGTTTGGATGCTGGTATTATAACACTTTCCAGAAGGTCTTTAAAAGTTCTGTGAAGATGATGGAAACCCAGCAGCTTGGTTTCTTCCTGGTGCCTGCCCCACGCTAGCGCAGTAATTGCTGTGGCACAATAGAACAACTGAAGGCTGAAGCAGCCACAAGTCCTCCCCAGTTTTCATATGGTCCTGTTTCTTTATTAATATATATAAATATATAAAATAAAAGTAAAGCTGCTGCTTTAAGGGCTCTTTCTTTGGTTTTAGCACCCACTAAAATACTCCAACAGACTTCTAAAGCAGATGCATGTAGCGCTCTGTGGGTGAGGATAAAGCAAACCCAGATTAGTTGTACAAGGAGTAATCAGATGTAGAAACACCCCGCCTTTTCCCACTGGGGGGGCTTCAAATGAGCGGCAGTGCTCACAGCAAGCTGCATTACTGGTCACAGCCACCTCCTCCTTGGTTTCCTAATAGCAGTACAATAGTTAGCACAATACTGCCCATTAACATTTTATTTTATGTTCTGTATATTTTTATTACAGAAGACAATGGGGAGACCAGTGTGCTTGGCTAATCAGTTTAATTTATATCCAACACCACAGTGTTGCCATTATGTCTGGAGAACATACACAACATGGAACTGGGATCTTTCCGTTTTTTAGAGAGAAAATACCAGGTACATTAGGGGACATCAGTGAGAAACTTTGATTTTTAGAAACGGTTGCTCTATGCTGTCTGGAAAGTGAGAACATCCCTTCTAGGTATTTGTTCCAGCATTTAGAAACCGGTGGTCACCTGAAAGCTTTGACCCAGAAGGCAGAATGGATGCCAGTAGCTCAGTGGAGGCATGAAAAATGAATTGTCTTTTTCTCCCCAGAGGAGAGATCCATCCTGCTGGAGCTGGAGAATACTTGCAAACTCACAAAGCTCCTTTTCATTAGAGAAATAAAAGCCTCATCATCCCCAGAGCTCTTAATTAGGCACCTTTTGCCATTCACACAAATCTATGTCTCTGCTGTCAAGTCCTATTTGTTTTAAAAATTGATTCATTCATTTCAGCCCTTTTGTTGGGTGGCAAAAATGGATAGGCCAAATGAATCCAAACACTTTGTAAATTGTAAAGGTTTTAATATAATCAGTGCAGCAAAGCCAAGCTCAGAGAACAAGTGTACACCAATGCTTTAGTACAAAACACTTACAGAGCAATAATGAAAACCACATTCAAAGCAGAGAGGGCACCAGAGGAGAGGAAAAACAGCACATATGAAGTAACTAGCAGACGTATATGGTATTCTCGCATATATGGTGGATATTAATCTGTGCTGCAGGCATTATTTATCAGTTAGGAAAGGTCAAAAATGGAAGTGCTAGGTTGAATGCTTTTAGTTCAGGTTTCCTGATGAGGAATGGTTTCAATACTTAAAGGAGTTAGTTAGCATTTCTTTTTGTGACCTCCTAAAGAATAGTGACTTTTGGCTATTGAATATAAACTTATATTGAACTCAACTCTATTTGTAATCCTTGTTTTGAAGGATTTCTCCATTATGATAATATTCACTGATATGTCTGTTTGCAAGGTTTTTATTCACACAGGAAACAACTCCTCACGTACAAACAGCTAAGTGTATGTATGAATGCAAATATTTGCATATAAATATTTTCTCTTCATTATTTTCTTGTTTTAAAAACCTCAGTGAACGTTGAAGCAGGAATAAAACAAAAACCATTGGTAGTGGGAATTGCACGAAGTGTCAGAGATGTGTGGCTGGAGCTCATCAGCGAAGCCAAGCAAAGATGTTGCAAGCGTCACCATCTGGGAAGCTGAGCCTTCCGTGCACGTGGTTGCTAGCTGCTTTCCAAGCTTCAAAGGGTCTCCAGTTATCTCTATTTTCAGGTTTGGCTCATTATTTCAGGTAGTGACACTATATATGGAAGTTTTTTCACAGAATTTCATGTGAAGATGCTAGGTTTTCCAAAAGCTTTATTTTAGATCTAAAGCTATTGTATATATAGGGGGCTCGATGGCAATTATTGATCAGTGTGCTGTAGTTTGGAAGGGAAAGGGGGATACAGGCAAAGATAAGTATTTAGCTTACATGGACACTGTGTGTTCTGGGGAGAGAGAGTCTTTATTAAAGTCCAATGTGATTAGAGGAAAGAGTAATGTAAAGATCATTGATTGGAAGGCTTACAGAGGTTGTTTTCACATTGATTATCTGATTTTCTTTTCAGTATATGCATTTTTCTGTAAATGTGTTACCAGTTTGGGTGGTTGCTCACTGTACTTGTGTCTGTACAAATGAACTGCGAGAAAAGCCCAAAAGCCTTACCTTGTATGTACACAGAGGAACATAGACCATAGGATAAAAGCACGCTGTATCCTTGCAAACTTCCATCAGCCAAATTGCACTAATCATGGTGTCTCAGCTGTCACTGTTGACTTTTCTTCTTTTTTTTTCTCCACCTGTTAAAGAAATCGCAAAGAAAAATATCAATGCATTGGAAATAGCTTAAGAAATTATGAAAATCTCACCTATCATGTTTCTTTACCCATTTGTTGTTGCTGGTGGGATTACATGAGATCCAACACAAATACCTTTATTTAGTTAAATACAGTATAATTTACTTTTGGGTTCCTTTTTCAAATATAATTATTTTATTTATTGAAAGTTGGAATTTCCATAACCACCCTGAGAGCCTTGCTGACAAAGCAGTGTAAGCAAATTGTCTTAGAGGCACTCACTTCCTAGAAGACTGAATCAAAACAGGATTCATCAAAGGAGTTCACACAAGAAAGAGCTTTGCTCTTTCTCACATGTAGACAGTGCTTGCAATGCCCAGCTTAGATTACTGGTTTGTATTTGAGGCAGATCAGAGCATAGACATTGCCAATGAGGCCACTGCAGTGACAGGTGCTCTTAGCTTCAGCTTTCATACACGATTTTTGCCCAAGATTATGAAAGTTCTTGCAGTCTGTGTTTTGATTGTAAAGAATGGAGGTGCTCCATGGGCAAACTCTGCATTTGCTATGGATTTGCCAGAATTTGCTTCGAGCTACCTTGAATAAAAACACCAAAAGTGTTAAACATCAAGACATACTGAAGCTGTGCTAACCCAGCAGACTCACCCTTGAGACTTAACTTATTTAGTTTCCACTGTGTTAAAAATATACTTGGGTCTGCACCTGCAAAAATTCAGAGTGAAACTCTACTCAGAAAAGCAGTTTCCATCTCATAGTGTATCAGGGCCAGGCATCTGGTGGTGTCAAAATGAAAATGTGACACTTTGTGTTTAGCTAGACCTGAGACGAATTGTGAAAACTGCTCAAGCTTGGGAAGTTTTATACGGTTTGGGAAGAGGATGAGCTGCTGAAATGCTCAGCTTAGCTCTAGCAGCCACTGCGGATCTCAGGAATGTGTAGCGCAATGCAAGTTTAACAAATCCCAGGCCTGAGAGAGAAAAGGTGTTGGGGGAGAATATGATGAACCCTGCAAAGCCTGAACTGCTTCTGTCTTGTTTGTGTCTGAGCATTGGACTGCTCCAATGAACCCCTAAGTAACTGGCAAAACTGTATGAAAATCTGCAGCTGATTTGCTTTGCCAGCCCATTTGTCCACTAACAGAATCGCTCCATTAAAGGTGACTTCAAGGTGCAGGGTTTGACCAAGGTGTCAGTTTTTAGATTTTCTTCAAATTTTGAGTATTCAACACAAGGTTCTGTTTCAGACCTCAGTACATGACAATTTGGACCTGTGTTTTCACCCCTCTGTCTGTGACTGGGGCGTTCAGGTTGACCTGCTGGGAACCTCCCTCCCCGTGGCAGGAAAACACCTGAGAAGGGTCTGAACTCTGCTTTTCCATTTTCTGTCGTTTGGCTCTGCATCCAGACATGCCCACAAAATCCAGCTGTCAGGTTTTGTGCTGTTTGCTGTTCTTCTGAAGCTCAGGCGAAGCACTTTGGCTACACTGCTTCCAGGGGCTACGCACAACCTCTGTACGCATCACCCCCACCTCCGTTCTCCCGTTGGGTTTGGGACGGTGGCTCTGGGCCCAGCTGGCATCAGAGGCGCAGAGCAGTGCCGTGTGTTACGCTCAGCCACCCTGTGCCCCCCAGCTGCACAGGGGCGCCGTTCCCCAGGCTCCCACCTGTGTGCGGGTGGTTGCATGGCTCTGGTGCGTGCAGACAGCTGTGCTACAGCTGGTGCTGCTGCTCCCCTGAGGGCCCGTCACGCCAGGGAGTCCTCCAGAGCGGTGAAGCTACAACCGCATCTCCTTAGTGTGCCAGAGCAGCCTTCCAGGCTTTTATAAACCACTGTAGTATCAGTAGGATTCTGGTTAGAGGGCTGGGGGTCCTGGGCACCACAGAGTGTGTGGGCAGAGCCTGGGGGTCAGCCAGGCCCAAACCCTGCTAGGCCCGAACCCCACCACGCTGCTGGCTCATGACAGGAGAGCTCTGCCTGAGCCATAGAGAGGTGGCATTGACAAGCCTCTGTTTACATCATTTCAGTTCAGTGAGCTCCAGTACTTATTGACAGGTCTAATTACCACCAGGTCTAATTACCACCACTATTTTAGCATGGGACAATATCAAAGACCCCCAGAGCCACGTAGATTTTGCCTGGAACTTTAGCAAGGCAGAGAAGTGGAAGATGTCACTGATAGTATCTCACAGAAATAGTGAGTTGTGAGATTTGCTGACACGTATCAGATATTTGTTGACATTCCTAAAAACAACCAAACAAAAATTTGTTAATGTTCAATTAACCAAGTTGGAGCAGGAAGGAAGATGTGTTAGGGAAGAGAAAACAAATGCTTCCTTTGCATAGAAATTCAATTACATATTAAAAACCACCACAAACAACAATATTCTTTCAAATAACTTTCCATTCTGCCTACTTAGGACAGCAATATAATGCAAGGCCCTGTAATAGCGGGAGAAAGCTGTTGCACAAACATGCAAACCTCCTACACCGTTTCAGTTAAACAGAAAGTCCAACCTAGTTTTGAGTCCAGAGCTATAACCTGGGGCCTGACAGTAATTCTGCAGGTGTGTCTGTTCAGTGCCTTCTTTGTTAATCACTGATGAGACTTATTTCGTTTTCCAGTAGCACCAACAGTCCTTGAATGGCTCTGGCAGCTCCTTCATGTCAGTAAGCAACTGCACAGACTCAAGAGACTCCCAGGCTGAAGATGACAAAAGAAAGGATGGCAGAAAGTGCCATATAGCCAAGGAAGGATGAGCAGACAAACCATTGCATCCTGTCTGTGTTGCTGTCCTGTATCACTTGGGCTGAGTCGCGTAGGATGCCGTAGGCATCACTCCTCTTCTTCAGGCAAGTAAAGGCAAAGTGCTAATTGAAGGATTTTATTTTTTTTTTGCTTCTTTCAATTTGCTAACAGTAAAAGCAAATGAAAAAACGGATGCATTTCTGGGGTAGCACTTCCAAGTATAGCCCATTCTGTCATGTTTGTATAGGCTGCAACTGGCTTGGTGTGTCAAATCAGACTGTTGAATAAAGACATCAGTAGTGCCCTCAGCTTGAGTGAGAAGGGAGCTGGCACCTTGTCCCTGGCAAGATCCTCATCTTAGACCAGAACAAGAGCTTTAACTGCAGCTAGCAATAGACAGGAGTCCTTAAGTACTTGGTCTCTTGGCCATTAAAGAACTGGTGTTCTCATAATATTTTCCACTGGTTGCTGCCTTAAGCTTTGGAAGTCCAAAGTTAGGACTCAGGGATGGGATGTGGTGGAAGTTTCAAAGGATGCAGTAGTCATCCTATTTTTTGCTAAGTGTGTAAAACAAGAGATCGTAACTCTGGTCAGAGGAAGGAAGTTATTGTCAGACCTAGGTACTGAAACTAAGTAGATTTACACATTTTGAAGTTTCAGATATTACAACCTCCTGAACAATTCATTGATTCAGGGTTCCTAAAATAACGGAGGAATAAAGCACAGCCTTGGTGAGGAACAGGTACAGTCTGAGACCCTGCAGATGTGGGAACACAGCCACAAGATGGTGAGGGTCCTAGGTGATTTGGACCCACTGCCATCCCCATTACTGCTTTAAAACAGACTTTCTGAAAACACCCGTGTTTGGAAGAAGCAGCTCTGTGTTGTAAGAGAGCTGCATTTTTCTGGCAAACACTATAACCGGCTCTAAGACACCAGAAATTGCTAAACTCACATGTATTGAGAAAGACGGTGAATTACAGATGTTTGCAGCCTCACGTGGAAAGAAAATTGCAGGATTCATTAAGCAGTAGCTGGAGGAAGTGTGTATGGATGCTTCAGAGACCTCTTGTGCAAACAGACAACACCTTAACTCATAGACTTAGCAAATTAACTTTGTCCTTCAGCAATGGCTTACTTAACTTTTTCACTGTCATCACAAATGCCACTGAAACACCCTCTGAAATTACTTTTTTTTTTCTTTCTTTTTCCTTTTGTAGAATTGAGCCTAGTACCTTTTAGGACCTTCCCCCAAACTAATAATCTCTTTCAGCGTCTCACTGGATTTAGTGGCTGGCCCTGTGGCTGGGTTCTATCTTGTAACTTCCAAAATCTGACGGTTTATTTTTTTCTCAGTATTGCACCCTATTATGTACCAGGTAGTACTTAATGGACCTGTCTGCATGCACTTGATTTTACCCCTTCCTTTTTTATTTTATGAATATCTGAGTCTCGATGGCATTTATTATAACATGAAATACCTAGTTCAGCAGGTGCAGCATCACATGGTACCTTCCTTAATAGCTGATGCATTTCCTAAATTCATTTTAAAGTTTATAAAATGTGTGAAACAAATGAAGAGATCCAGTTGACTACAAGCTTTTCTGTCCTGACGCATCACAGCACTGCTCACTGTCAAAAAGTGCGTCAGAACCTGTGACCGCCATCGCATCAAATACCAAGACAGTCAGTTTTACAAACCATGAAATGTCCAGGCTCACTCAGGGAGCCTGTAAGACGTTTGCTTTTCATTTACTTCGTGCAGAATTCATTATATTTCATATGAGGATTAGATTCTATACTAGTTAAATATATTTGACTCTACTGATGACAACTGCTATCTCTAAGTCTTTTTTTAAAAGTACCTTTCTGCATTAGCAATGTTCACATCTAGCCCTGCCTTATTAAACTGTCTCCATCTTATTTCCTTGTTACCTAGTAGTTGTTGGCTATTAATGCATAAATGGATACTTTACTTCATTCTTTTATTTTTAACCATTTGATCATTTGTCCAGGAGGTGAAAGCATGCCCCCTCTTGCTGTGCAGAAAATGGGCTTCATCAAGCATTGGCTGTCTGTATCTGTGGAAGCCCCTGGAATGGATCGCTCTTCTGAGGCAAATCTCTTACAGGGAAGTGCTGTCAGCAGGATCTCCAAATCAAATTAGAAAACCTCCATGGAGGAGGGCATTTAAATAACCAGCTCTGTTGGTCCCTCAGTATGTGCTTGTCTGTGAAAGCTTCCAAATGGCACAGTCCTTCGAAAGCATTCTCCATTCTGCATGGAAAGCTGCACAAACTGGGACCATGTTATACAATGTCCTGCATGAGCCTGGCGGAGGGTTGTTTTGAGGAGAGTGGCTTCTAAACTGCTGCTTTTGAAGATTACAGAGACCTACTCTAGCTGTATTGCACCAGTACCTTTCTGGAGCTACTAAATTGCAAATACAAGGAATGACTGGATAAAGCCCCTGAAGCTGCTGGACACCTGTGGTCCGTACCCTGCATGGAAGCTGAGCTCATTCACAGGGGCTTCTCTTGCCACACCTCAACCATGCAGCATCCAGGGCTTCCCTCTGCTCTGGTTCTTTCCCCAACTTACCCACTGCCTCTTCCAAGTCCTGCATCAGTCTGTCCTCACAAGAAGAGCTGTCCTGAAGTAGGTCTTTCTCCTTATGTGTGGGACCTTCTGATGCTCAGCAATGACAACAGAGTACCAGACTTCTTCCCAGGACAGCAACGGATGTTGAGAGCACATACAATAGAGGCTGCTACAAGCAAGTAACTTAAGAACAGGATGAGGAGGTAGGACAGATGAGTCAGACTGAGCACACACTTTGTTCTTGGGAACTTGTGCCATTCTTAATGTGTCTTCTAACTTTCTGGAGTCAGTGTCTATACTTTTGATTTGTCCAAACTGAATCAAGGAGCTGGATGAGCTGGTATAGAATCACAGAATTGTAGGGGTTGGAAGGGACCTCAAGAGATTATTGGGTCCAACCCCCCTGCCAAAGCAGGTTCCCTAGAGCAGGTTGCACAGGTAGGTGTCCAGATGGGCCTTGAATATCTCCAGAGGAGACTCCACAACCTCCCTGGGCACAGGTGGTCATTCTCAGAAGGAAGAGGCAGTCGTGTTCAAGCTTTCCCTGACCTGAATTCCTGGTTACAAGGCAAAGCAGTTTCTTAACTGAAAGGTAAATGTCAAAAGATACTAGGATTCAATTATTTCTTATTTCCACATATCAAAGGGAATTAAGTGAGAGGGGTTAAGTGGATAAATGTATCAAGTATACCAGCAGTGAAAACGATATACTCTCTTTCTACAACTGTAAACAATTACCACTGTGTGATTTGGAAACTGTCAATTAGCCCTAACCACAGTGAATCAGAGCTGCTTTCTGGTGTAATGAAAATAGAGCATCTTACTGTCACATCAGTATAGATTGCATTAACCTTAATGACTCCTGTAAGGCTGAACCTTGCCTTGGCAGACAGATTGAGCACTCTGCATTGTAAGCTTTGTCTTTAACTTACCTTTGTAAAACTTTCATTGATTCTCCTCCTATCTAAACTAGAAATACAGAAATTGTCAGGTTTGAACAGACCACTGGTGCAACTAATTTGATTTTTTGTTTATAATTGTAACCAGTGATGGATGAATTCAGGGAAAAAAAAAAAAGAAAAAAAAAAGAATAACCCATCCCTTGCCCCTTCCCCACTACTCTTTTCCCTTTTAGACCTCCCGTAATTTTTTTAATTAAGTGTGATGCAATGCCATGGAGCTTTCTTTACCCCCAGTTGATGACAAGTTTAGGTACTGAAATGGAAATATTAACAGCTCTTGTATGTTTGAACTCCCTAGTCTTACCAGAGATATTATTCCTGCTAGTGTAAATGTCAAATCCCCATTTGGAAATAATTCTTCTGTATTCCTTGTGTTAAGTAGATTATTCTGAGAAGTTTCCAAATTCATTTCCAGGAGCCTCCTTTTTTATTGTTGAATGCTTCCTTTCAGTGGAAGAAAATGTAGATAGGACCATGTTGCTCCGTGAGCACAACCATCTGCCACATCTCCTCTTTCATTAATTCCTGGTCAGATTTTTTTTTGGTGAATTTGATAGTAGATCCTCTTAGATTTATCCCAATGTAACAAAATCTAACCACTTTTCCTTTATTTGCAGGAAATCTGTCTCTTCGTATTGCACGTAGATAAAATTGCTGACTGTTCATAGGAAAAAAGATGTAAGTCAATCTCTCAGCTGGAATAATTTCTTCTTGATCTAACTGTTGGTATAGCTTTATTGATTAGCTTCTCCAAAACATCTGTTGGCTTTAGGTTCCCAACCTGTGACATATTGAAGTGATTTTGCTGCGGGGGCAGTTGCTCTGCACTTCAAAATCGAACCCACTGGGATTTCAAACTCAGCATTCTGAAATGAAAGTGCCAGAAGTTAATTACTTTTTGTATAAAAATCTGATATGGTTTCAATTTTGGAGATATATTAGTCCTACTTAGCTCATACCACGTCATGCTTTGTTTTAACTGAGTCTCTACCAAGCTTCAGAATAGTTCAGGTATTAATACAGCAAAGACACTATTCTTGTGAACCTCATTACTGGATGATTTTTTTTCCAAAGCTCTGTTGTTGGTGTTCAGAAAATATACATTATCAGCTTGTTTGTTTTGCACATTTGCAAAAATTTGTTTGCTTATGAATTAGGAAAAAAAGCTCAGAAATGTTTTATTCCTGATGGCTGCAAGTACCACAACCTGCTACAATATAGATTAGAAGGTTGCAGCTGTACTTGAATTCAAGCGGGAAAAGAGTCCTTCAAGCTGTGAAGTTAACTGGGAATCTCTGAGTAAAGCATTCTCCTTTTCTCCTGTGAAGCTGGAGCACGCTGCTGGCATCTTGCCACACAGCTTTCCAAACCTAGCTATCTTTGAATAGTAGCTCCAGTGCTGGCAATGTACTGTAATATTTTTTACAATTCAAGTTTAACTACTTTTCCTATTTTTATACCTTGCATTGGTATGTGCAAAAGCTTCTCATTCAAGTGGGAAACTAGAAGATGAATGAGTAAGAATGAAGCAGTCAGCAGGTTAACCTGGCAGTTCCCAACCAAAGGGAAAATGTTTAAAAGTTGAGCCTCCTAACCTAATACGAGGATGGACAAGAGAAATTGCCACAAAGACCCCACTCATGGGAAGCTGTAGGATGGGCAGAAGATTTTTTGGACAGTGACAGAAGGCCTGAGTGAATCTGAAAAACAAGTGGATTTGGGGAGAATGGATAAAAAAACAAAAGCCAAAACTGTTGCTAAAGTTTCCCTCACTGAGAACTATTAGAAATATAATTACAATAAATCAGGAGGCAAGGGCAGAGGTTAGTACAGAAGATTTCACTAAGGCTAGAACCTTTTATTTGAAATTCAACCTGTATTTAGAGCATGGATGTGTGTGTGCACAAATGTGGGACTGTACCCTCTAATGTTTCCTGGCACTGCTGGAGAAGTAGATTAGAACATGTTTTTCTACAGAAATATCCTCTGTTTGCTGTCAGCAGTTGCACATCCTTACTCTCCAGGTCAAGTGTAGGGAGCTCTTCTGAGTCGGTGTTCATTTGTAAGACAGCAGCCAGTCCCACAAACTTGTTTTATTTAACCACTCCAGAGGCCAGGATTCAGCAATTCAGATGTAGTATTAGATATGCACGTGTTTGATTTTGCATGGTATAGAAACTGCTTCATGTTTGCTTGTAATGCAGTGATGTCCTATGTATTTTGGAAAAAAAAAGAGAAGGTAGATGGTAACGGAATACAAAATTTGCATTAATCTCATTTATCACAGAGCCTGACCCCAGGATTATACTGCTCCTTCACGGCATTAATAGCAGGGTTTTGAAGTTCTCAGCTTTGAACCATATATTTGTTTTCAATCTCCTGTACTCTTTCAGTCTTGCTCCTCTTCCCTTTATAGAGTAAATCAAATAGGACATATCTAAACCTTTAAAGGTTTCCAGATGTTTCTTTTATTAGGTTATTGGGAGGCAATAACTTTCAAAGGGCAGAAGAGTTTTGGTTATCAGGGGAATTTAATCAAAACAAATGTGAGTTGAAGGGGGGGGGGAGGGTGCTGCAAGAAGCCAACATCAGCTCCATGCTGGGAAGCAGGAGGAGAGCAACATGTCAGAGTTAAATCCAGATTCCCCTTGTGTGGGGACCGGCTTGGGCTCGGACACATGCACTACCTACATGAGGCCAGAAAAACATGATAGGGATGCTGTGATATACATCTGACTGAAAGATGCGGCCAAAAGATTTTTTTGGCAGGCTAAAGAACATGAACATTGAGAGGAAATAAAATATAAGTTGAAAATGAGAAATAAAGTAAAAGAGGATTTTATTTTTTCCTCATTACCTCTCTGTAGAGACAGGTTTTCTTCCGAGAGACTGCAAGAAGACTGTAAGACTTCTGCTGTACATTAACTCCTTAAAAGTGTTTTAAAGGCAGAGCTCAGAGTCTGGCAGAACCTGAGGTTTTCCTAAGCTTAAGAAAAGCAGCAAGGACTCAGCTTGCAGTGGGGTGGCTCCAGGTTTGCTCCCAGGAGGTACTTCCCAGCTCTTCTGTTGTATTCTCCTGGCAGGGGTGTTGCTGAGATTACTGAGGTGGTCCCACCTAAGAGGTTATGTTGCAGCATGTCTGGGTTAGCTCCTGCATGATGCATAACGAGGGGCTGCATCTTTTTGTTGTGCTTTCAAGTCTGTTGCCTTTATTAAACTTAAAGAATCTCTGGAGAAGAGAAGGAAAGTAAAATCAAATGCATTTCTAAGTAAAGCAGAAAGAACTTGCTGTGCTAGGGCTATGTGTGGTCTCATTGCAGTGCAAATCAAGTTGCTGTGATGTTTGCAGCTCATATCTGAGGTTATTGGTTCTGAGCTCATGTGGATTAGAGAAATAGTGTCATGGATTTCTGTTTGTTTATTTCTTTCACAACTCTTTACACTAGCCTCTGTGTTTTGCACTGTGGGATAGGAAGAGTTTACTAGTGCATTAGCTATTTTGGTTATCATGGTTTAAGCCAGCTAACTGTAGAGTTCAGTTAGTGCAGCCATATCATATACGTCATGTGCATTACTGGGATTCCTTCTTGCTTTGTCTTCTTGGTAAATCATGTCTCACTGCTCTTAAATTCCACTGTTCCATAGACTATCCTCTTGGACCAGTGCTTTCATCAGTCAAAACCAAGTGCATGATGGCTGAACTGCCACTTGAACAGGCAAAAAAACCTGTTGCTTAAAGAGGTCTCTTTTTTTTTTTTTTCTTTTTCCTAATATATCTTTGTACCTGTTTGCATCTTCTGCATCTTCAGTGAAGGAATCTAAGGAAAGAATGACAACATGAGCACTTTGCTCCCTGCCATCTCCTTTTCTTTGTCTGTAGCTCAGTGTTTGTCCTGCTCATAACCCAGTTTCTAGGCTTATAAACAATCAGAATTAAGCAGCATTTCTGTGTGGCAAACCTCTGAGGTCACTAGAAAGACAAGGAAGATAGAAACAGCTGCTTTCAGTAACTCAAAAACTCAATTCTGAATAAATGAGGTGAGGTTTACAAAGACTGAAGTTTTCTGTTTAGAGAAAAGGTTTCAAAATTAAGAGGTTAAGGTTGAAGAAAAGGTTAGCCAAGGCTTACTAGAGCTCAAGTTAAGCACTGCCTTTACCATGTCAGCCAGCTGAGATGGATCGGTTGGGAGTTGGAGTCAAGTGGTACAGGGATCTCCCATAATTTAAACACAGTTTCTCTCTTGTGTCTGTACCCTGAAGTAGTGTCCCTGGAGGGGACACTGCAGGCCTTGTGTCTTCAGCCACTTTAGCATGTCTGAGAGGGGTAACAAGAGCTGTGTCTTAGTCCCTGCCAGCAATTAATCGCTGCTGAGCTGCTCACCTGAACTCCTACCAGCTCCCTGCTGCTTGGAGATGCTGCTGGTCCAACCCGCAGGCTGCCTGCCTGGGAGATCTCCTAATGCTGCAGCTGAGTACTGCTAACAGCAAGTGTGAGGTTTTCCCATTTTCATTAGTCTGATTCTCACCTTCGTAGCTGTACTACTGAAGTACTCACTGCAAAAATAACAAACTTTTGTGAAGAGTTTGCATTGCATCTTGTAATTTGTTAGCCTCCTGAGAGATAACAAAGTGTTCTGTGACTATTCAATAGCCATAAAAATCTATGAAGAAATGTGACTACCCCAAAGTCCAGCAACTTCTTTTGGGTATAAACATATTTCCATTTGCAAAATGTTTATGCAGCTCTAGAACATTTATTTGCAAGATACAGGCTGCTTCCATAGCACCCGGAGTACCTTAACATTGGCAGCACTTGACTATAACTGCTTGTATAATACAAAGATAACATCAAATTAAGACCTAAGTTAAGTAATTGAATTATACCACCTAAAATTTATGAAGGAAACAAATTTCAGTTACACCTGTGTGTTTGTAGATGATGAATTTTCACTTGTTAACCATAAATGTTCACAGACAAGCTTGTGCACTCAACCAGTGAGAGAAGAGAATCAATGTCAGCCCTGAGCAGCAGCTCAGATTTCAGATATTCACAGCTTGTAAAGTCAAACTTGTGAAGTTTAATTGACCAGTAATAATTTGAGGACATAGTGATCTCTCTGTGATTCATATGCAGAGTGCAATGGGGTAATTCACTGGAAATTATTTATTCCACTTTAGAAATTACAGAACATTTGCAATGGGGCTGTGCGTTTGCTAAAATCTTAACTTAATTTACTCACTAACAGTACATGATGTTCAACTGGAAAAAGAGCAGCAATTAGGAACCTGCTTTCATGTAATTCCCTCCCACCATTACTCTTCCAAGTAGTTTTTAAAATGTCTGACCTGGATATCAATAAGCCCATACCTCTTGCTACAGCCACGTGTTGTTTTTTCTGTAAAGGAGAAGATTAACAAGGGATCCGTGATCTCTTTTGCCTCTGTGACTTTCAAGTACAGAGCAGAATTAACCTGTGATTCTTGCCTCTCTTTTTCTGCTTAGACCAGTGAACTAAATGCCAATTTTTCTTGCTCAACTGCCAGTGAATATTTGCTGTAGTTTTTCCTTTAGAGCCTTGTCCCTTTGGCAGAGCTGGGAGTTTGGCTCATCCAATTTCAGTGTCATTTTCTGTAACCTGTTGCAAAGCCTTGCTCTTCTCTGTGGTTGTTTAATGTTACGAGTCTCTGGAAATGACAGGCAGGAATCAGGATTCAGGGAGGGGGGGGAAGTACTTCTGGACAAATAAGACAATCTACAACCCCCCAGATATTGTGAGTATTGCATTCAAGAATGTAGAAAAATAGCTAAATGAGTGTCAATAGGAAGAAAGGCAAAAGTGAAGTGAACAGAATTTAGAAGGTAAGTGACATTTCAGTCCTGTTTTTAAACTTATACCTTGATTTCATTCTAAAATCTGCATATTGTGTATGAAAATTACCACTGGAGTAAATAAAGTCTTTTGGAGGAGTCGGTCATGACGTACAGATCCCACGTGAAATACTTCATTGTCGTGCATGTAATCTAGCCTTCTCTCGGTGCCCAGATTTACCACCTTCCAAGCCCGTTGAATTAATGGCACATCAGTCAGCGGCCCTTCACCAGCCAACAGGCCAGGTACCTCTGGCTATGTTTACTAAGCCAGCTGGGTTGGAGAAGCGGTCCAGTGATAGAGCTGTCATGTTTGCAAATTTGGCACTCTAAATTAGATAATGTCGTTAATTTTAAGCTGCAGATATCAAGCACCTGGAGAGAATGATATCCCAAAAGGCAACTGTGAACTAGCTAGTGAGACCAAAGTACAAAAAAAGCATGAAACAGAACCAGTTCTGACAGGTCTTCACTTCACGCCTGGGTATAGGTATAGACACTACACAGGTATATATTGACCAGAGAACAGCTGCTGGGTCCAGTGACACTTACTGCTTGAAAAACTGTCACATCCAGACTGCAAGGGTTAGATTTTACAGGAGGACATTGGTGGCAGTGATCTTTCCTTTCAAAAGAATGGAAAGTAAGCACATAGGCCTGCAGAAACAAACTGCTTACTGCTGAGTTTTGATCTTTAGGATTGAAGTAGTTTGGTAGGCTAAGTGGGCTTTTGGCCATTAAAAACGTGAACTCAGAGGTCCCTAATTAGGAGAGAGAGTTATGATGCACAGGTTCCCCAGCCAAGGACCCGGCACTCCTGCCACAGCATTCAACTCTAACGTCTGCCTGATAGAGGATAAGAACCTCTTGACACTTGAAATCCGTATCGTTTCATTTCATAGAAGGTGCCACTAGTCCATGGGCTGGGAGCTGAGCACAGCTGTCTGCTCTTGGCCGGTCCGCCCCTCGAGCTGGCCCGCTGCTGGTGCCCCCTCACCTCCCTGCCCAAACAGCCCATTCTCAGCATCATCTTCGGCATCATCTCGCTGTTAGACAACTTTTTATGTCAGCCTTTCTACAGGTGACAAGTGACAGCTGCAGATTATAAGGAAACCTTAGAGCTTTGCCCTGTTTCAAAGCCCCTTTGTCACTTAACTGCATGCGGTCTCTTTCAGTATTTAAGCAATGCAGTTTGGGGGCTTTTCTACTTTAATACAACCTGTTTGAAACGTTAGCAGTTTTTGTTCTACATTGAAATTATTTTCCTGTTTTTACAGGTGTAAACCATCCTGAGAGGCTTACATCTCCATTTTCAGGTCTGCCTCACATCCTAAGGGAGGACATCCTTGTGCCAGAGCCTGACCTGATTTATGCTAGCTTAAAATCTTACACAGCACAGTCCTCTCAATGTATCTGGGCAGATAGCTTGACACCAGCCTGCGTAGCAGTGGCTAAACAAAAGCTAGTGATCTGTGGAGAACTCGTCTGAGGGAAATAACACGTCTTTTTTGAATATTTTAAAGGCAGAGTCTCCTGGTTTGCAGTTCTGCACAGGTTTATGCTGTACACTGAACTAAAGTCCTTCATCAGCCTCCAGCTATTTCCTTCACAAGAAAATTGACTGCTGGGAGCATTTTTTTTGCCTGTTGCTCCAGGTGAGATGATTGTTGACTTCTGTGGCTCACTGGCTGAAAAACCATCAGAAAGCAAATCTTTATGGACATCAAGATTACTAGCAATGTGAAGAGAGACAAAAGGAGATAGATTTTATCCTTTTTGTACATCTCACCTGGGAATATTTCTTCCCATCTGCAGTGGGTTTACATGGCAAGGTTTTGGTAGCAGGGACCATAGGGGTGGCTTCTGCGAGGAGAATCCAGAAGCTGCCCCATGTTAGGTAAGGGCCCTGCCGCTGGCCAGAGCTGGGCCAAAAAGCAATGTTGTTTGCACCTCTGTGAGAGCATATTTAAGACAGGAGAAAAAAAATGTTGGAGACAGCAGCTGGGAGAGAGAGAGGAGTGAGAAACAGCCTTGCAGACGCCAAGGTTGGTGAAGAAGGAGGGTGCTCCAGGCGCCACAGCAGAAGTCCCCTGCGGCCTGTGGTGAGGACCATGGTGAAGCAGGTTGTCCCCCTGCAGCCCACGGAGTACCACGGTGGAGCAGGGTTCCATGCTGCAGCCCGTGGAGGAGACCACAGTGGAGCAGGTAGACCTGCACTGACAGAGGCAGCGGCCTGTGGAGGACCCCCGCAGGAGCTGGCCACGGGCCGGAGCCGCAGCCCGCGGAGAGGAGCCCACGCAGGAGCAGGTGACCTGGCAGGAGTTGCTGCCCGTGGGGGACCCAGGTTGGAGCTGTTTGTTCGTGAGGGATGGACCCCGTGGTATGGACCCATATCTGGAGCAGTTCTTGAAGAGCTGCTGCCTGTGGGAAGCCCACGCAGGATTAGTTCGGGAAGGACGGCATCCTGTGGGAGGGACCCCATGGGGAGCAGGGGAAGAGAGTGACAGAAGCAGCAGAGACAAAGTGCTATAGACTGACCAAAACCCCCATTCCTCTGTTCCTCTGCACCTCTCAGGGGGAGGAGATGGAAGAGGGTGGATGGGGGGAAGGCGTTTTTGGTTTGTTTCCTTTGTTTCTCACTTCTCTAGCTTGTTAGTAATAGAAAATAAATCTTACTATCTCCCTACTCTGAGTCTGTTTTGCCCGTCCCAATAATTGCTGAGCCATCTCCCCGTCCTTATCTCAACCCTTGAGCCCTTTGTGTCATATTTTCTCCCCCTTTCCCATTGAGGAGGGGGAGTGAGAGAGCAGCCATGGTGGAACTAGGCTGCCCACCAGAGTAAAACCACCACACCATCCATTCTTTCTCTTTTTCTTCTGGAGTGGACATGGTTGCCTTCCTCGACATCAGCCTTGCACCCCAACCTGCACCTGATCAGGGAAGAAGAGCTGCTGCAGACATCTATCTATTCAGCCCAGTCTAGACTCCAGGGGCCACAACCAAACTAATTACAAAGATACCTTTGTCTTTGCCCTCACTGTCGAGAAATGCTGAGTGATGTACGCTCAGTGGTGGCAACAGCATTCATACATGTGTTTCATTGTACTCCAGTACCTTAGTTTCCATGGCTACCACAGAAATTGCAGGTTTGCTATACAAATTGGTAGGAGAGATTCAGAACACCAGCCCATACGCTGCAGCCTCCTGAACCTCATTCTCCTCTCCTGGGCTCAGACATGCTTCCCTCTGTCAGGGGCTGCAGCGTTGGTCTCCACCAGGTGCAGCAAGTCTTTGCCACTGCTGGGCTGCTTGTGGGGGAGATCAGCACTCAGACCAGCTTGCCCCCTTGTGCTACTCAGTTGTCAGGGAAGATGATCTGTATCTTGATGTACAGCCGAAGTGCCTGGGGGGATGTTTTGTCCCTTGTGGTTTGTTATTCTGCCGCTCCCTGGGTGTCAAGCAAGTGAGTGAAGGCATATTTTAGCATGTGATCATGGAGCTTTATGCAGAAAGACTGCAGGTAGAACATAAAGCCGGTCTGAATGGGTAAAACAAAGCCCATCCGGGCTAGTACCTGTTAGGACTGGAGACTGACATAAGGGTCCACCGGGAAGATTACAGCAATGCAGAAGCATCAGAAATATTCCTGTTGTGTCCAAGTACCTACAGCTCTGCTTTCCTGAGCCAAAGATGGTATCTGTGTGTTTATTTGCTTAGTGATTTTTTTCTATTAATTTTCCTAGTTGTTTTTGAATTCATATCAAATTTAACCTCTGCAACAGCCCAGAAATAGGCTCCACAGCTTAACTATGCACTGGTTGAAGAAAACCTTCCTCTTGTTTGAGTCGAAGCTGCTGATTTTATCTGATGCCCCTGATGACTGGTATTAGCAGCAATTATTGTTCATTTACCTTTTCCCTGACACATACAGTTGTGCAGCCCTCTACTAAATCATCCCCCTCAGTCATCTCTTTCTCAGCATTAGCAATCCTAGTCCATGTAGTCATTCATCAACCAGAAGCCATTTTATAACTTTGATTATTGCCCATCTTCATGTCCTTTGCAGCTCGAGTAAATGCTTTCTGAAAGGGATGGGGACCAGAATGGCTCATGGTTGGTACAGGCACTTTGTGGATGTCCCACTGCTTTCCTATTAAATCCCAATGTCTGGATTGTTCCTGAGCACTGAGCTGGTACTAACTGTGAGAATACCAAAATTTCCTCAGTGGTAGTCAGAAAGGCAAAGCCCATCACTCTTTGTGCTGACAGCTGTCTGCTTTGAGGAGTCTGACAAACTCCTTCCTTGGGTGCAGCCTGTCTACTGACACGTCTTGTTCAATGTGATTAAGAAGACAGCTGCTTTTGGAGCTGAGGTGGCCTCCTCAGTCATGAGATTAGGCCATCCTTCGGACCTCCATCCTTTGTCCTCAGCAGACGTTTTAATTCGTTGTTTGAGGTGCCTTCCCTGAAGTGACTTGTATTGTGATCTTGCTTGTCCTTCCCCAACCATCTGGGGGGGCAGGGGGAGATTCTGGGTTCCTCTTGTGTAACAGTGATGATTTAACTGCCGGTCCAGATACATTTAAGTGGCAGTTCTGCACTGTGGACTACTTTGGTGGTCCTCCTGCTCTGCCATCACACAATACTTTGCCTGGCCCATTCATCTGCATATCATCTGCTTTTCTGGAGGTGCAATGCCTTACTCCTACCTTCCCACTCAAAAGCTGCAGCCAGGGATCAGGATGTTTGCAGAAAGTGGTGTTCTGCACCTGAGTAGTGGCAATACAAGATGTTCATTTGACAGACCAAGGAGAGAGCTCACAGGAGGCTCTGAGAGTGAAATATCGCAAAACCTTTATAGATGCTGTGCCTACAGAAGTGGTGGGGTAGGATGCAGCTAGGACAGCACAGAACATTAATCTGAAAGTGATGGGAGATCCTCAGACCAGAAACGCTGTCCCTGATTGAGCCCGGCTTAAATTTTAGGTAATCTGTTGACCATCATTCATCTGAAGCAGAAGATTTACTGAAGCAGGCAGTTCTGCTGTTCTTTTAAAATTGTCCTGGTGTAGCTAGTTATAGAAAATTGCATGGGATGGTAATTCCAGAAGTTATCTGCTCCTGTTACGGCCTATGGTACTGATGGAACGTGGTCAGAAAACACAGACACCATGCCCTGAAATCACCATGCTGCTTACAGTGCGTGCATTATGCCTGGTACATTCAGCCAACCAAAAAGTGTGTTTATTTGGTGATAATCAAATCAACAGTGTGTGTTATTACGTGTGTGTGTGTGTTATTGCAGTTATTAAATAGCTTTTCTAAGGTTCATAAAAAAGCCATTTTTAAGTAGCATTTTGCACCATACCACCATGAAAAAGAGTTAGTGAGGATTTTTAAAAGGTCTGTTAGCAGTGCACCACTTTAGTTAAGCATTGTAATTTTGTAAATGAACTCAAAAAATCATGAATAAAACATGAAATAGATGAAGCAAGATGAATAGAGTGTTAGAAGAAGATCCAAAATCTGTTTTGGCTAATGCTTGTAACATTAATTCTCCAGAACTGCCTTCTTCACACACTGCTAACTGAAACTGCTGCATCCATTCAAATACCTACACTGCTGTAGAAAAGTTTCTTCTACATTTTCATCTTTTACCGACTTGAAATTGGAGGGGAGTGACCATGAAGGATGCCATATAGCATTCTAGCATCTAAACCAATTTAACTCTGCCCTGAGAAGTCACACAGCATGTGTTTAAGATAGTTGAAGATTTTGTTGCCAGATCAAAATAAATCCATGCTAGAGATGTGGGAGTTTTAATGTTCTCTTATTCTTATGGTGGATCTAAGTGCAAGTATCTTTGCAATAATTAATACATTTATTTTATATTTTTATTTTAAGTGATATGTTAATTCTAACTTGCATCACTTACATTTACCCTGTAAGTAACATGATTTCAGTTTCAGTTTTCTAGAACATTTTCTCATAGCCTTTATGATATTGTTCTTTGTGTTTCTGCTTAATTTTGTGTATTCTGACTAAATGTGTTGAAACAGAACAATAATGTGGAATATTTCTAATGGTTTTATAATAACAATATTGACATAAATTTTGAGAAGCGAGCGTATCAGCTTTCTGTTTCCCAAGATTAAGAGCATCACCAGATTTATGTGCTAGCAATACTGCTCCCTGCCCTAATAATGTGTTTTGTGAGTTTGTCCTCCAAGTTTAATGGAGGACAGTGCTAGCAATCTGGAAAAACTGGCAACGTTACTCATTATAAAATGCCTATTTACATATATTAAATATGCCTTGCTAAAGTCTAACGACTAGACGTCCCTGAACATCCCAGCAGCACTGAACCTCTCAGATGCCCACACAGCACTCTGCCCATCTCTGCTGGTTGGCTGGGTTAATTTATGCAGCTGAGTCAGCTGATAATCACTGCAAACAAAATAGATCCAGATGCTTACTGTAATGCACTGAGTTCTTTGGACAGGGACATTTACCATCACTATAGAAAATAATGAAGCATCGAGTCAGGCAAAAGGCCCGTCTACCACAATATCTGTCTCCACCAGTGGCCTGTAGCAAATGTCAGGGAAACAGCATAAAGACAGGGCATGCGTACAGTAGTGCTACTTAAAATACTCTTGCAGTCTTCAGTGATCTGCAGCATAAATGTTTCCTAAGCCGGTGATGGTGCCTGTTTCGCACAGCCTTGACTGAGTTTTCTTCCTTTTATCACTCCAATAAGTTTTGAATCCCTATGAACGCTTGCATTTACAGCCTTCTGTGGCAAGGAGGTCCCTTGATGAGGGAAGGATCGTCATCCATCTCACACTGCTTGTCTGCCTGAAGTAGTAGTTCTAGGGGAGGGATTATGAGGTGGAATGTGTAGAACAGCTCTTGTCAAACCTCTGCCTCAGAGCTTCTCTTTGGGCTGCTCTCAGAGGTACGCAAAGGAGATTTCCACAAGGCAAGCTTTGAATGCAGTCATAACTCACGTTCAGTGGGCAAAATGCAGCTGGAAAGCAAAAAATGAAGGTTTTGGATGAGCTTAAGTCTCCTCAACTGTATTTTATCTCCTCTGTGTATTTGCAGCTTAGCTTGCTTAAAAAATAAGTGCTCTTGTGGTGGTGGTGTTTGAAACAACTCATCCTCCATCATTTGAAAAATGATGTGAATGCTGGAGTAGGGCTGGACAGAGAACAACACATAAGAAAATTTAGAGCATCTTTAAAATCCAGGTTTGCTTCAACTTGTTATGCTGCGGGGACTGAACTGCTGCTGTATGTTAAATCATTTTTGCATGCTGGTAGTTTCTCCAGCAGTTGCCACTCTCCTCTGGCAACTCCTGCCTGCCTTACTCTTGCATGTTGATCCCTGTTATAATTTATCATTGTTACATCTGCCCCATTCTGTACTCTGATTAATTTAGAATCCCATTAGCCACAGTTGGCTGTCAGACAAAGGAAATGCCTGATCTTATTTTCAATATAAGACATGCCCTCTGCTCTGCTGCACGCCAGAAAATTTCCAAGGAGTGATAAGACTGCAGCTTTGATAGGATTCCTACGTTTCTCCAAGGATTTCTTGAAAATGTGGCAGCTTGGTAGTTGAATATTAGATTTTTAAATTGCACAGTGCAGTGTTGATGTATGGTCTGCAACACACAAAGAAATTCCTGAAGAGCTGTCCGCTCCTTGTGCTCCATGAGAGCAACCCTTCCTCCCCAGCAGGCACCGTTCACCATCCAGTGATGCTGCAGCAGCAGGAGGACCTGGCAAAAGCCACTGCTTTGATCCGTAAACACAGTCATGCCAATGGCAACTGTGTCCTGTTTCAGGTTAAACACAAAGTTTGGCAGTCCTTTGAGAAATACTGACACAACCTGAATTGAACGTGTTCCTTGTTTTTTTCTCTTCTTGTTGAAAGAGCAGTATGCGTGTAGAGCATTGTTTCTAGGACTACACGCTGTATGCTCCCTTCAGCATTTCTCATAAAGCCCAGAGGCCTTGCACAGCATTCCAGAGATTGCTTATACATGTCGCCTTTACCTAGAGATCCAGTCATGTTCCTGTAGGGATTACAAGTCCTTACTCATCAAATGTTATTTTAAATGCAACATGATTTGCTTTTTCATGTTGAAGATGCTTGGCAAATCTTCAAAATCTCTGCTTACTTGTTATTGTGTTAATATTTGCGATTTTCCTTCAAAAGACAGTGTGTCTTCTGCAATCTTCCCGTGAAATCACGCTGCTTAACAGCTTAAAGTCTTTAAAACTGTGGGTCTAATTTGTTCTCTTGGACCATCTGATGCTTTCTACTAAGCAGTAATAAAAAAAAACAAAAGAAAAGTTTTTTGTTTTTTTTTTAATGTTTGCTCCTTAACTGTGCATCCCTCAGGCTGGGTTCAGCTAATCTCTGGGTTTCAGCATCAAACGTTATGGTATTTATCTGTAAAACTCATTTTGTACTACACAACACTCTCACTTGAAAAAAATCCCCAACCCAAAAACTTTTCATACGTGATACAGTCATTTTCTTCTACCAAAGAAAAAAGTGGTTTCAGACCACTAAGCAGCTGCAAAGTTTTCTATAGACCTTATTTCTCTGGTGTTAGCTGAATTGTGCATTGTACTTTACAGAAACAGAAAGAAAGCCTGGTTCTAAAGCAGTGTCTGCAAAGCCTGTAAATGTCAGTCAGTCCTCTCCAGATCAAAAATTAATTGTGCACCCACCATGAGGAAGCTAGCAGGTTGAAGCACTTGTAATATTGTGCTCTGTCAGGTTATTGCGTTTTCACCTCAGGAAGTTCAGCTTCAAATGCCGTGTAAACCACCTTAGCTGGTCACTCTGGAGCATGTAGGCAATATACACAAAATGTTAGTAAAAATACATCAAGCACCCCCCACTGGCAGCTGTTTAATTACCAATCGTTTGCTGCTAGCATAGAGGAACAGCATGTGGTCGTCTTGGTACTTCATTAGTGCCATCCAGTTTTGGCTATGTCAAGGTTTATTTTGTGGTCAGCCCTTTGAAAACAGATACATCAAATGTAATAAAAATATGACCTGTAGTGGTAGCGCTGTCAGGGTAGCAAATAATGCTTTACTGAAGCGAGACCTTTCAGCCTAGTTTTCACATGCTTATAGTTTCTTTTTGTTGTTGTTTTGAGCTGTTTTGAGGAAAAGAAGGATTTTTTTTTGAGAATTTTTATCTTGTATTGTTCTTCAACAGAGCATTATGCGCAGGGCTTTGAGTCGCTCTGTTACGACGGGCCTGCAGGGGATTCAAGGTGTGTACAAAGGTTTAATCCCTCTTCTTTCATCCACAGCACAGCTCCCCAGCTTATTTGGCCCCTCAGTCAACCCAAAGGTTAGTGAGCACCAAAGCACACTGCAGAAATGCAATGTCTGCAGCTGCTTTAACAGGGGAAAGCATCAGCTCTGCTGCTGCCTTCTCCTCCTTTAATTTAGGGCCCCACTCGGGGCAGTTGTGTTTAAATGACCAGATCCCGTTCTATGTTCAGAGAGAATGAAATTAAACCGAGGGACTCCTTAAATAAAAATCTCACTGAAGTGTCTAATACATTCTTGGGCCTCTTCCGCCATCACGTTTTTTGGTTTTCCTTGCTCAGCATGATAATCGCAACAGCTCCTGGATTTATAGACTGGAAGGGGATTAACACATGCACAACACTATCTTTCAGAAGGTGCAGTTTATGGTTATCTTTCTCCTGCTGCTAGTCCCATCTATTGATTTCCAGCTGCTGATTTCTTACCTAAGTCTCGCTGCAGAGGGAAGCTTCAGTCAAATAAAAGGTCCATACCTGCTCCTCCCAAAGGGCTCAAGGTTATTTACATCTGTTTCAGAGAGAGGACTGGGGCTCTGTGATGGAGCCAAGATCATCTTGCTGACTCCCACATGGTCAGCCTTGTTCTTCCTGTCACGGGCACTTAACGAGGCCAGCAGTCAAGCAAGTTAGGTGCTTTGTTTTTGGGGTTGGATCTCTTCTGAGCTGCCTCTTCTACGTTTTGCTGGGGAGGCCCTGGGAGCATGGTAAGGTATTCAATTTCCAGGACACGGCCATGTGTCACTGCCACACTTGGTAAGCACTGTGATCTCCAGCTCCAAATTTTTTTCTGCTTTTTCTATTTTTTCTTGAATAGATGACCCTCCATTTTTGTTGCATCATGCTGTTTGCTAGGTAGATGCTATGTGCTATCAGCCAGACCAGGTCACCAACAGCTTCAGTCAGCTTTATTCATTTATCTTGTCATCTTTCCAGCCAAGCCCCGTGAATAATTGTCATGATGCCATAACAATATTGGTTCTATGGCTTGGTTTTACTCGAAATTGCTTAAAAGAAATGTGATTCTCTGGCTTTCTTATTCCCTCAGCTAGTTTAGATTCTGGATTTGACAAATGCTACATACTCACTCTTTAAAATTCTGCTTGGTGAGTTTTCTGGACCCAGTGCTGGCATACATGTTTAGCACTAATTAAGTAGGGATCATGAAATAAAGCTATTTGGATAATACAGAGAAAAAGATTCAGATGGGACTTTATACCCTGCTTTTTCATGAAGAATGTGGACTCTGTGAAATAAAGTGTTTGTGGGAAGATAGAGGTTTAGAAAAATAATTTCTTGGATCCCATTCTTATTAAACATGGAAAGTAGGATCAATCTCCTGAGTATCTGGCTTCTGGTATTTAAGGTGAAAGTCTCAGGTTCAATTTCCTCTTTCTGCAAAGCAGACCAGGAACTTGAATCCAGATTCTTTGCACATGCAACTTGTGTTCTAATAATGGTGTAGCTGTTGGAGAGACACCAGCCTTTTATAACCTTATTTTGCATAGTCTATTTTGGAAGAACTTGTGATTTTTTTTTTCTAAAGGAGTCTGGGGGCAAAGTATTCCCAAAACTCAAAAATTTGTGCAAAGGAAAGCATTTTACTGCTGTGCTATAGTACAGACTTTACAGCGGATAGCACAGATATAGCAATGGTGTTTGCAACTCTAAAATACAAATCTGTAGCTTTCCTTATCATTTCATACTTTCACTGCACAAAACTCATATTTTCTACAGCTTTTAAAGAAAAGCTTTGCTTGTCACTGCAGCAGGAACAGCCAAATCTTGTGCTATGGTCTAAAAATATCCATACCAAGCTCTAAGAACCAAGTTGAAAGGTTAATTGTACCTTCTATGCTCAAATGTAGGATTATTGATTAGGAATACTTCTTTAAAAACAAGATTTTTCCATACTTCTAAGCTTTACTGCCCATATATTGCCAAAGGCAATGCTGCAGCCCAGCTAGTTGGGTCTGCTTTCAAGAATCAGTAGCTCTGAACTCCGCTCATCAGTACAAATTCATTAACTGAGATGATCTTGGTTTCTAGTGAATAACACATGTATATCCAGCATTATGTTCCAATCTTACTTTGGCAATACGCTGATTTTAATGGCTTGAAATCTTGTTTTAATCTTGTTACAACTGAGATATAAGAAATGCAATCTATAATACTTTTATTTTGCTGTGTCTACTAAATTGCTAACTCTGTACTTTAAAAATATTCCTATACATGAGGTTATTACTATCATCTATATACAATATGAACAGAATACATATACCTTAAAGATGTAATTAGTCACCTACTCTTTTTTTCCCCATCTTTTTTAATGAAAGCAAATTCTCATTTTCTTTTCTGCCTCTTCTCCCAGATTCAACTTGGCACACAAAGAATCACCACAGGAAATAATGCCAAGCACTTTCTCTGGGGATTCCTTTGCCTTGGCTGCTGACTTGTAAATTTTTTCCTAGTTTAAGGTTCAATTGAAAAATGCCACTCATTTGTAGTCTGCTAAGTTTAAGAAGCAGAAAAATGCAAGGTGAGGAGGAAAAGCACTATCCAAATCAAGTCATTAAATTCCACCTATTCAAGAAGTCATGGTATCTTTTCTGAGATATTTGCTCTGTTATATTCCTCATGGAGGAGACAAACGCCTCAGTTAAGCCAGCTGTCAGGTTTAGTGGGGCTGAGCAGTATATTACCCTCCCTGCCCAGCGGCACACTAGTAACTTCAGAGCTCTGCCGCAGATAATGTATAAATGGTGCCTTGTTAAAGTGTTAGCCTCACATCTAGAGATATCAGCATCTCTCAGTGCCTGGCATATTTCCTAAAAGTTTACAACTGCCAGTTCGACTGCTTGCATAAAAATTAGCTCAAGGACGTTAGCATGGTTGCTAATATAGTGAGTTTGAAACTCTGAGAAGCAGTCAGGCATAGTTGCATTCTATGTCCTAGTTACGTTCTTCTTCCTTCCCTCCAAATACTCTAGCTATAGAGATGAAAATCTTCATTTGTGCTTTTTAATCAGGGAGTTCATGAAGGTAGACACAATGACATATTTCTGACTCTGACAGGGAACAAACAGATGTGCTTTCCAGATCTAAGTCCGTCTGTTTGGGAACTGTGACAGAGCCACCAAGGATGGGCAGCATCATGTTCACCATGGCCTTGTTTCCCAGGAAGTCCAGCATCCCTCGAAGGACTTCTCCTAACCAAGCACAGGCTGGTGAACTCTGTAGCGTGATTCAAAATTGCCACCATCTAGGACAGTCATGAATATTAAAGCGCACTCTAAAATGATTATATGGAGGTTGCCCCGCCTTGCTGAGTAAATGAGCTTTTCCTCTGTATTCAGTCTTTTGGGTGACATAGATTTGTAGTGGTGTTTTGGTTTTGTTAGTACCGAAGAGTCAACACAGGTCAGTGAGCAAACTGAATTGTCATCTGTCTGCGTGAAACAGAATTGCTGGTTACGTCTTAATCAGCAGCGAGCCTGGGGAGCCAGAAAAACCCTTCTCAGCCCAGTCTGTCTTGGCGGCATGCGCCAAGGAACTTTCTGGGTGCTGGCACACAGGATGCTCACAGCAAACAGCCCTTGGGGAAGAGCCAGTGCTCCTTGGTTTGCCCAACATGTGCAGAACCACTTTGTGCAGTGAAAGTGAACAATTTTTTTTTTTCACTTTTATGTTCTCTAGCAGACATCAAAATTGGTTTCCCGAGATTAGTGCAGTATATAATTTTAACTCATTTTGTATAGCTCTACTCTTTTTTGCACAGGAAGTTTTTTTCTCATCTCTAGCGTGATATGCTTTGGCAAAAGCAATTTTATTCTTTTATCAGCAGCAGCTTGGGATGGGCATAATATTTACAAATGATGCCATGAACAAGTTATGCAAATCATCCAAATGAGAACCAGTAAGCTTTTATATCCTGCCAAACAATCGTGTATTGTAGAAATGCCATGTTTTACAGTCAATTTGAGAAATGTTTTAGAGACTTTAAAACATTAGTGCCCTATTTTTCATATTGCTCAACATATCCAACAGGATTCATTAGTGCCACCAGTCCAACAATACAACCTTTGGAATAGGAAGAAAAAAAATAACTGTAATAGATTTTAGAAACCTAAGTGACTTTGAAAAGCTTCTTGGAACTTCATAATACTGTCAATTTTTTAAAGATCTTGTCTAAAATTGAAAACCTGTATGAATGTAAAGAGGCAATCTGTGCCTTTCTACTAGTATAAAAATACACTTTCCTAGTGCATGTAAATGAGCCATTATAAAATAAATCAGCAAAAAGTAATGGATTCTCTTAACATATTAAGCTCTCCAAAGGGCTCATCTATGCTGCAGAATTTACTGGTGACTGAGATGAGAGCTGAGCTAAGGATCAGTGACATTAACAGTGATTTTTAACATCATTCCAAATTCCTTTTGACGATGTCCTGAAGGGTATCAGTTTTAGGAGGTTCTGGTTACCCAAAATAGTGTTCACAGGAGACAAATAGCCAAGCAAGATTTGCAATTCCCCCCTTTCCCAATTCACTGTTGGGCTATGAGTGAAACACAGATTGTCAGCTTCTGTTCTACCACTAGCTCATTTTTGAGCAATTTACCTAAATTTGAAGACACAATTTTCTTATTTGTAAGTTTTTATTTTTCCAGTTCTCAATTAAATTATTGAATTTAAAAATAGGACAAGTTTCCCCTTGAGAAGAAATTTGCTGACCACGACAGTAATCCACAAAACTATCCTCCCTGAGTTGAAGGTAGTAACAGAGACATCTTGGGGGACTGGGGGGAATGGGAGCAAATATTTAATTTGTAGGTAATGAAAGATTTGTGGGAACTCAATAACCTTTTATGCATTTCAGCATGTTTTTTTTTTCAATCAAAAATCTTTACATGCCATAGTATATCCCAAATCCTTACATCAGCTTTCCACTTTCTCTGTAAAGAGCTAATAGAAAGGGCTGTATTTTTAAAGCCATTCAAAGTCTTCATCTTCCCATCAGTTTTGGTTAAAAAGTTATAGGGTATCCATACTTCTCTCCTGGTGTTTTTAGTCAAGTTTTTGTACTGAGCCCAATCGCCTTCGTTTGAGTAAGGCAGGGTGTGTGTGTCCTTTTTTTAACAGTGAACTATTTATTGCTGGACGAGGGCAGAGTTGGTGATTTGTCTAACCTTGCCTTTCCAACATGTCTGTTTTGTGAGGGCATGCATTAATTTTGTTTTGTTTGAAACCGTGACTGAAGTGCCCGTGCTCACTTTCTGAGCTGGATGAAGCCCAGCTGGGCTGGGACATGGGAGAGCATTTGTGAGGGAAAAATAAATATATAAGGTTAAGTACGAGGCACAGAGGAGGGGGTAAGGGATGCCTGTACACACAGTAAAACAAGTATCGGGAAAAATGGGTGTGCAGGGTGCCATCTGAGGCGGTAGAATCTGTGAGGCTGCCATGTTGGGGCAGTCATGTTGAGTGGCTGGGGTGGCGCCCCACACATTCTGGAACCTTCTCTTCAGTCCAGTCCAGAGCAGGGCAGCTCAGGCTGGGTCCTCCCTCAAGGCTGCTTACCTGGCCCTGGCGGCTGTCCCCAGCTCGGCAGAGACAGGGTTGTGGAGAGTGCCCTGAGAGGCAGCTGGGCACCCGGGGCAGAGATCTGCTGGGAGAAACCCCAGCCGAGGCCCTGTGGCTGGGATAAACTTCACACTTCAGTCAAAACATTTCCCTTCAGCTTGGAGCACCGACGGGTTTAGTGAGGCATGGAAAGGTGAGACCGTATTGTTTTTTGGATTTTATTACTATAATAGAGAGATGAAATTACCAGGTTTTTCCTCCCTTCAGGGGTGTACAACCCTGAATACTGCTGGCTGCAAACCGAGGGTCGCACACTACCTGTGCAGTGAACAATTACAGATAATTTCTGTGACGACGTGCCTTAGGAATGATTTATTTCTGCACAAACTGAGTTTGGTATCATGTGATACTACATGAAGATATTAAAATGGTACCTCTCTGTAGTCTGAGGGACTGCAGGGCCTCTCCTGCAGCATCTCCTGCCCTGAATGTTCCTCAGTTCAGGAAATGTTCTCCCCAGATTACTGCACAGGGGTCTCGGGCATTCCCAGTCCAACCTGACATCTATCACAACACCTCCTGTGTGAGCTAACACTGTCATATTTGCAATAATTCTTTAGACCTTATGGTTGAGACTGCGTTAAAATGTTGCCACTGTTATGAAGCATCCTATATGTTTTTGGCATTGAGAAAGTAACTATTATACATAGTTCTGCTGGCAACTTCGTTATATTATGAACTATTTTGCCAGTTCTGTGGCATATACCAATATATGTTGTGTATGTTCCAGAGACAGAAAAGGATGATGAATGGGTAATATGTGGCCAGCTTTCTGCTTCTGTTGATAAGTGACCGATAAAGCTGACAAGTAGCTAGATTAAGTAAACAGAGCCTATATAACTCATTCAAAGTGAGTAACTGTTTACAAATTATCGATTGCTATCTGCAAAATTTTCAATTAGGAATGATGGATCCCATTCCTGTGTAGAAATAATAGGCCAGTGATTATGTATATCAGGTATGTGAACAGTAAAATTGGCCACCTGAGTGTGCTCATCTTCAGGACAGGAATTGTCAAGAAACAGAAGAGAAAAAAATGCTCTTTGGACCAAGTGCAGTAATTTTGACTCAAAGAACAAGAATCTGAATACAGCAAAGTCTTCAGGATTTGGCTCCTAAATACAATCAGAATAATTTGTGGGCTTTTTTAGAAGCTGTTGTAACTAGTTACTACTCGAGGAACCATTTCCATTTCATTCCCATAAGTAGTGTTTGCAGAAAATGTAGAATGTGTATCTTTTTATTAGAACAGGAAGAAATGTCTGACAATATAATACTGCTTCAGTTCATAATTTGCTGTAGGATGAGAATGGGATTTCAGAGCTGTTGATGTTTTAATCTCATGTTTCTTTGTCCCAAGTACAAACAACATACATAACAGTGTTGTACATACAAACAATGTAAGTTAAACAGATTTAGTTCATCAGTGTCTCTGTCATATTTGTACCACATGCTAAAGGTGGGGGAGGGTTTATGCCCAGCTCTTTATGATCAAGAGCTTGCTTTTAATTTAGTGAGTCGTCTCTGGAACATCCTGATAACAAAACATGGCTTCAGATTCCTGAGATAACATTGAGTGCCAATTGCACATCAGAGGGAAAATAACTTGGCTTGCAATAGCCTAGATTGATCCACAAAGTAAGAGGTTATAAACTGTAATGGAAGTGCTGACACAACCAAATGAGATAATACACTCCAGTACAGCTATCAGCGCAGATGGGAACATGCAGCGCTGAAGTGTCTCGATGTGGCCTGACCACTCGTGCTGGAGTACAGTTATCAACACGGGGGAATTGAGGTGATGCATGAGAGCTCAGTGGGTCTGGGTGCTCTCCCTCTTGGGGGTTTGGCACCCTCTGCTGTCTGGTTTTTGAACCAAAATAAAATCAAATCAATACAAGCGACATAAAACAGCAATTTGTAAAATCAGCTATTTTGTAATAAACCCTGCACGCTCTTTCTTGCTGCAGCAAACTGTGAATGTTTTAAATGTGTATGTGTGTGTGTGTATCTTTTCCTTGTTTTACAATACTGATTCCATTGGCTCTTTCTCATAAATAAGGTGACCAAGTCTTGCCTCCTAGTCCCACCGTAAGGCTTCCCAACCGTTTGTGTTGCATGCAAACAAAGCATGAAGGCTCTGGTCCAGGAGTGGTCTCTGGTAAGGCTAGGGCATAGAGGGGTTTTTAGTGCCTCAGCAGGGTCTCCCTGCAATCATCACAGAGCTAAAACAACACAACCACAGTGGATGTACAGTGGAAACAAGTGGGTTCATGCCTAACATCTGGCATGACTGTTCTTGCTGTACGAGCATCTTGTGCTGCAGCTGATAGCACTGAAAGTTGTGTAGGGCACCTTATGCATGTTTTAGCTATTTAGCTAAATGTTTATTCACTCTGTTTTGTTTTGTTTTATTTTGTTTTGTTTTTTTGAAACAATTAACAAATGCTTTCCCTGACAGTGAGACACACAGCTTCACTTCTGTAGCAGGAACACGATGGGGAACCTGGCTCTGCATTGAGGGGAATTTAAACCTGAGAATCCTGGAAAAGCAGGAAGCCCTGTGCTATTATGCAACTACCTCTATTGAATAGCTCCTATATTTGATTGACAAGATGAAAAATATTCCATAGAGTAGGTATTGCAGCCCACAGGAAACAGCCTTTGTTTATTGTTTATGTATTTCACTTTTTGCATATGCACTTGTATGCTACATTAAAGATAAACATGAATTTATCAAGTAAATCTTCAGCACGCAGAGTGCTAGTCTTCCTTCCCTGAACAGGAAAGCAAGGCTGTGCTTTCCAGTAGATGTTCTTCAGTGGCTTCAGTTATGAAATGGCTTCAGTTATGTTTTATCAGTTTTCATTTATCAATGGCTTCAATTATGAAATCAACGTTGACTTGATGAGAGTAGGACAAAGTACCCTTCTTCCGAGGGTACTGAAATAGTTAGGTCGTGACAGACACTGCTTCGTGCCTTCTTGGGTCAGCTCAAGCTCTGAGTATCATTCCTCTGGCACTAAGTCTAGAGTACAAAGATAAAAACGTAGACCTGTGTCTATGCGGTGTAGATGTATGTCTACGCAGGGCACGTTGCACAGCACCTTCATGCATGCTGGGGTAGCAACAACTTCCCCTGAGTGTCCTGGAGCTGTGTGTTTCTCAGGGTACCGGATTCAACTGTGGCTTGAGAGAGGCTGCTCTCTGCAGGAGCTGGCTGCCTCTGCCTCAGCCCGGTAATTCCACCATATTCTTAGGGAAAAATAACTTGAGAAATGCAGCTATAGGGTAAATTGTCACTTGTTTCTATTACATATCACTTCGCTCCAGCAGTCTTTACTCTAAATGGATTTACTAGTCAACAGTTTGTCTTCTCCATACCCACTCTGCTTCTCATGTCTTCCCAGACCTGGGAGAATAACTAAGGATGCAACATGCTCAGACTTTTTTGTATTGTAAGCAGAAGAAAATACACTGATTCTAATAAATTCCACTTTTGGAAATAGCTTTGGTTTTCTGTTACAACAACCATGATCATCTAAACAGACTGCAGCTCTTCACGTTCAGTCTCAATAGAAAATAAAATGGAGGTAGTGCAGAAGGCAGCACTGACTCTATTTGCATGTAGTCTTTGAAAACAGTGCATCAGATAGTGCTAACTGAAAACCAGCTTTATATTAGGCTCTTGCTGCAAATGTTGTGTGCAAATCAGAGAACAAAAACATGACCTTGTGGAAAAACAACCCTCAGTCGAGTGCATATCTGAAAAAGGATAAGAAACTGTGGGTTTTTTTTGTTGTTGCTGTTGCTCTTTTGTTTGTTTGGTTTTTGTTTTTGTTGATTTTTTTAAATGATGCAAAATAAGATAGAAACCTGAGTGGTGGAAAAAAGCTGAATAAAAACCAGAATCCTTATTTGAGATCTCCAGTGAGTGGAAGCCATATTACCCAGTGTTGTCTGCTCACGGGGCAGTCTTTTGCTGAGCTATATATTCAACCACAGATTGTTTTCCCCAGGCATCAACCAAGACATTGTTTTTATTGATTTATTTTGCTAACTTCCCACTGCAGTGATAGGATGACAAAGGAACCACCTGTGGGTATCCTGATATATCTAATGCCAGCAGATTTTCAGGTTGAATACAAACAATATATCTTTCTAGGAACAAAGAGGAAACCATGAGGTAAGTTAATTTGGGAAACTAAAGAGCATGATTTAGGAATACTGGGTTTGTTAGAATGAATCAGGCTGGTAGTGGTTCACTATCCTCTCCAGAGATGGTTCCTAATGGATGGCATGCAAGATGACAAAATAAGCCCCCAAATCGTTCAGTGACACTTGAAGGGAAGGGCCTGCTCACTGACTCTGTAGCACTAGTTGAATTACACCAGAAGCGTGAGATCTGATTCTCACTGTACTACACACCTGACAAACACTCCAGAAATTAGGTGGCATTTCTTAAAGAACACAGATATAAGGCTGTGCTGATCACTGCATCTACTGTGGGATGCTCCCTGTAGGTCTTAGATTTTTTCCCTATGGCAGCACAATTATATTTGTTGTACAATTTCCTGTTAAATTAAGAGAGAAAATAAACGTGTAAACCTGTTCAATTGCTTTATATATTTGCAAGCCATGGCTAAAACAGTAGCTAGTCAAAGAAGGTGTAGAGTCTAGCCCACTAGGAAACCAAGTTATCTTTCTCCACAGTACTTCCAATGGGTTTTGCCAGCTCCTCACTTACATAAACGGGCCAAACTTGTCTTGTGAGGTGCTCCTAAAAGTGTGTATGAAGCCCTTGTGCTAACATAAGGTTCCTCAGTTCTCATCTACTTCAAGACAGTAATTTTAGACTCTTTTGGGCTTTCTAGTAATAAAATCAGCCAGAGTAACACGCACCTGCAACTGTATTATTCTGTTTTCTCCTAACCAGGTACAGCATGTGCTGCAGCTGGTGAAGTTCCCTACAAGTGCTGCTCTGCTGTTGTATCTCAGCCCTGACCCATTCTCAGAGGTGCATCCGAAAAGGTTAGTTTATGCTTGGTAGGAATTTCAACCCCCTGGTTTCTGCTTTTTTATTTCTGTGCCTAAATTTTGACTCTGACCTCAGAGTCATATTGCTTAGATCTTAGAGTTTTTGCTGATGAGGCTGCAAGATGATATATACGTAAGCACTGCTGTTTATGTAGCTCAAGAATGCAGTTTGGTGTGGTCTGGCAAATTATCTAATATACTTGTTTAGATTGCTTAAAGGAACATAAATAAAGGCTCCATATATCTGCTTTAATCTATGCCCCTGAAACCCCAAATAAAACTGGTACTGATTGCCTGTGGAGAGTCAAGGTGGTAAATACACAAATACCAACTTTGGACCTGCACCTTTCTCAGACTGAGGACAAAAAATCAAATTGAAGTGAAGATAAAAGAGCTCAGGAGATATTTCAAAGGAAGACAATAAAAGAGAAAAGCTAGAAACTGACACTCACCAATAACAGGATTCTTAAAACCTCAAATTCGATAAACCCACAAACCAAAAGAAATTAAGCAGCCTTTGCTGCTTCATGTCGGCATGCTATGGGATTTTAACAAGATTCATAGGTATTAAAAAGTAATGGCATAAATTGGTTATTTAAAGTCAATATTGATTTGTTGCCAGATTCTGCATATCAACAATTGCACTTGAGTGACCATTTACTTTGCTCAGAAATAAATATTCCTGCTCAGCTGCGTGTGCTAGTTGGAAGAGAATCAGTTTTCACCACTGGCAAAGGGACAGGTTGTTATCTCAAGCCACATGGTTCATTGATTTATCAGTGGCGGTGTAAATACAGAAATTTATAGGGATGCTGTCATGATCATTTATTTAAAAGCTTTTTTTTTGGAAGAATGATGATAGTGGATTCCCAGTAAGAATGTGAGAGGCTTTCTGAGTATTTGGACTTATTAGTTGGTTGAGGTAAATTATCTCCATTTGATGTTTCTGGCTGGCAGAGTTAATTTATTTGTACAAAAGTATTTAATGATGCAGAGAGATTGTTATTGGTGGTTTAATTATTGTTTTGATCAGAGCTTCTGTATGGGTGGTAGTACGCTTAATAAGATAATCATACTTTTTCATCTGGTAATGAGTCTTTGGAGTATTCCCAGCACAGTTTTAAGTCTTAGTTGTTTTCCCGCTCTTGGTTTAATTTCTCTGTTTCATTTGGCTTGTATAATGAAACTAGATGTGCTGCTTTACTGTTGTTTATAATCTGTCTTCTTAATCTGGTCTTCTGTGCTCGGGCAGGGCTGATCAGGATTTTCTAAAACTACATAAACATGTCTAATTTGAGGGAAAAATCGCTTTGCCCTTGTATTGAAACAAATAAACTGGGTATTTGTTCTTAGGTAAATGACAATATTGCTTTTGCATAATCTTGTTGTGGTATCTAAACTGTACTTACAAAGAGCATGTTGCCTGCCCCTCTTTTCCATTCACATCTCTTAAAAAAACACGTTTCCACTGTCTCCTTGCAAATGCTAATTAGCATTGGCAAGATTATAGTCAAATTCAGCAAAATACTGACAATGCAGTCAGTATCCTGTAGTTAATCTTAGCAAGTGTATGCACCAACTGAAGGAAAGGGTTCTTCAGTATTCAGCATCAGTGGTAACTATCTTGCAGATGAGTTGACTTGAAATTGAAGCTGGAAAGTGTTCAAAAATGTTAGGAGAACCATAAACCAGCAAAGTTAGTGTCACATGGAAGGGCTCTGCTTTTCTACAGAGATGCATATTCCAGTTGTTACAGTGTCTTGTATGTTGAGTACTTATATACTCAACTTTTCTGTATGTTGTGACTATACTTGCTTTGCTTCTATTTAATTTTTTAGTCTGAGTTTATATGGCCTGGATTTTACTTGCTTTGAAGTCAATGTTGTTTCCGCTGTGGTGGTGTATGTACAGAGATGGCCCACACTGCAGAAACATGAGGGACACAAAGAAGCACATGGCATCTGAATATTGATGCATGCTGCTTGCCAGGTACCTAAAAAATTGTACTGGGAGTTAGGAAATTCCTCTTTCTCCTCTGGAATGTTCTCATCCTCTTGATGCTTGTAAAAAAGAAATGTAAACACTGACAGAGAAAACAGTCCTTCCATTTGTTTGCCTGTTGTGCTAGTATTACATGATAACTGAACACCTCACAGAAACTGGAGGAGTTATAAACCTTGTAGAAGTCCAAAGTGAACACCACACGGTGAAATCTTACCCTGTGTAATCAGTCTGTAATTAAAAATAAATCAAGAAAGCAAACTCAAGGACTTAAAGAGAAATGCAATCCGATTGTAATATTAGAATCTAAATCTATCCAGCCACTCCAGAAAGCCTGACCTGGTTATTTAAACTGTTTTACCCTTTCAGAGATAAAATGAAACAAATCTTTTCCACAACTTAATATTCTTCCAGCAAAAAGCCAATATTTTCTTAAGCACTTGTGAACTTTAGTTTCATGTGAGTACATTTCTTCTAGTGTGAGAGCAGTGCAGCCTTAACCATACCTTATGCATGACTGATGGAGTGGTCAAACGAAGCTGCCTGATGCTAGTGGCTATTCTTCATCAGTTTTTAATGCTTCACACTAGCTTACTTTATGGCACCGCCACCAACCCTAATCTGCACATACACAGTTTGTGCTGTGGTGTCCAAGAACATCTTTACGTCTCTTACTGCAGTCACTAAGTGTTTTGTAGGAATTCACACTTCTATCAGATAATTGGCAGCACTGTCATAGAGCTTAATACAGCAACAGCACTGGCACAGCAGTACATGTGCAGCACTTGGGTGATACATCCAGCTCCTTACTTGTACAACTTCAAAAGCGTCAGCTGAAATTGCAGAAGAATATTTTGCCTTTGACCAGAAACAAATCTGACTGCTTGTCGGCATGCAGTCAGTGTACGAAGCAAGCGACTGGAAGAGGTTCCTCCTGCACAGGAGCTGCGCAGCAGTACTGCACCGGTAATGTGCAGTAAGCATTACAAAGACTTGGGGATTGGAACAACCTACAGTAGCAGGATTCCCCTGAGTGCCAGGGGAAGTGCTCTCGGTCTGGGGTTACCTTCAGAGCTGGAGATGACTTTTCTTTAGGTCCTTGTTAGGATCTCTTTCGGACTGCTTTGTTTTTTTACCTGATGACATGTTTCACTTATGCCATCTCGGAGAGCTTCCAGAGGCAGCAGGTGATGAGAGGAGGCCAGCTAGCATTCTGGAGATTGACTAGAAGGGACTGCAAGGAACTAGAGTGGAGGAACAGGGCTTGCTGTAGCTTCTTGTATTTTATTAGGTATCACAGACCTGTGGAGTTAGAAATAATTTCCTGGGGAAAGGTTATCAGCCACATCTGCCTGCAAGTAGCTTAGGGAAATCTGCAAGGTTACTTAAAATCTCTTCTCCCTAAACCTCCCAGGCTTTAGCCCGAGATCTTTTTCCTTCTTCTTTGTGACCTGTACAGCGTGTCCTACACCTGAAAAGTCTTCAGTTATGAAAAAAATGTGAAAAGATTGCAACTATCCTCATACCCAACAGAGGAAGTATGCGAGACCTTACCATGGGGAAGGTGCAAGATGGCATGGCACTGCTTTCGTATGGGTAGTATCTCATAATAGGGGCAACATTTTGGCATTATAATAAAACTTCCGAAGATAGCTTATGCTGGTAGACTGGAGGGAGAGAATATTTTTGCATTCCGCTTTGCAGAACAGCCGTTAAGCTACGTGAAAGCTTACGTGCTTTTATCTCCAGCTGTGTGCAGGGGGGGGCTTCAAAAAGGAGCAGGATTCCAGTTCGGACACACTGGACTCTCTTAAGGCTCAGCTTGAGGCTTGCATCACTTTGTAAGTTACTTGTTTCCTTTATGGGTAAAGGGTTACACTTTCTACCATTATTCAAGCTAGTCTAAATAGACTAAACAAAGGGGAAGGGAAAATTATGTATGTGAAAAGTGAACAGCATCATGGCAGGTAAAAGCCAGGTTTCTTTCATGAACTTGTTTTCCTTAACATAGTGAAAATGGATCTGTAGTGTTAAAACAAAACAAACAAACAAAAAAAACCAAACAACCCAAGTGAGGTGGAATGGATATTAATATGAAGTAATAAAAATTGGGAGTGTAGAGGTCAGATGAAATGAGAAGGAAGCAAAAACATAGATGGAAAAAGCAGCCAAGCATAAAAGAGCACGCCCAGAAGCTGAACTGGAGAAAAGGTAGAAGGTGGGGTCCCGTGCTACAGGGACCAGGTTACAGATGCTTTCTTCTGCTGCCAGCTGGGCATCTAACCAAAGACCATGTAGCCTTTTTTACCGCTGATGTAAAATGTCTGATAAGGGAGCTGCATGTGCCCTGAAACCTTGTTGTCCTGAGTCTGGAGTTGTGACACCAGAAGGCAGTCAGATGGGGAAGCAAAGGAACAGACCAAAGCCCTTGGATCTCAGCTTCTTCTTCCTTCCTGCAATTGAACCTGATCAGACATATCTACATGCCAATGAAATGCCTTTAAAAGAGAGCTGTCTTGAATATCTGAAGCAAAGGAAAATGCTGCCTCAAAAACCATTAACATCCCCAGTGCCCACAGCATAAGCTGTGAGCATCTGGCACCTGCTGCTAACTGGGGGAGCATCTTTTGAAAGGCCACTGAAGGAGGAGGACAGTCTGAGTTGCACTTAGCCCTGTGTGCCATCGGCATGCTTCTGCAACAGCAAACGGAGGAGTCCCAGTGGCTTTTCCCTTGCGTCTGTGCTACGGTTCCTCTGGGGATGAACAGATTGTCTGTCACAGGGCTGTCAGCTGAGCCTCTCACCAATTTTAACACCGACATAGTTTTCAGACTCTATAAAGTCTGAAAACAGGAAGAGCAAAGCAGAAGTCCAGGGATGTCGCTCAGTGACCCACAGAAGGTTATCTTCTGGGTTAGAATTCGTCTGGTTCATTGACCACAGAAACAGCAACTGCAAATACTTCATTTCCAGAAACGTATGTCTCTGGTTATTACCCCAAAAGTACACTCTGTATGTTGATGCCCACGGGAGCAGTGGAGAGCAATGAATATTAATAAGTCTTTGGCAATTTTTGTTCTGTAGCACGGTAGTAAAGTTCTGTATATTTTGGAATAAGACATGCAGCTCTAAGTTAACAGCTAAACACCTTCAGCAGCATTTGCAGAAAAAGTCCCTACACTTAGGGAAAACTTAATGAGTGCAAGCCACTGTGTCGAGCTCTGTGTGGAGTAGAAAGCTCAGTTAACAGGGCTTTGTCTCAGCTCCCCTTTGGGCATCCTGGGCCATGCTGCTCTTATGTTATGCCCCTGCATTTGGTTTCCTTCCCAAACACCTACTTTTACCCCATTAAGGGCTTGCGATGCAGGCAAGGATCATGAGGGGACCCAGGATTTCAGAAGCACTTTTGCCTTCGCCTTTAAGATACAAATAGTAATTCCACTAAGACCAGCATAGGGCACTCACGTGCATACTCTGTGCGTACTCATGTAGGCTCCATCTCACAATCTTTACCCGAACAAATCTTCCATTAAACTACAGGTAGAGACAAAAAGTGGTAATCAACTTGTAGCTAATTTGAATTTACGTATCTATAACTTAAACTATCATCTCTGGGTTTTGCTCTCGCAGACACTCGCGATGTTCCTGTAACTGAATTATTCCCATTCAGTGGATGGGAATGCTCAGCTACATTTGGGATACATTTGGGTACAAACACAGGACTGCAAAAACCCAGCGGTCCTGTTCTTAGCGCAGAGAGGTACGGCTTGAGCCTGCTGTCTGCGCACTCAGAAAGTTCATGGTAGTCGGAGGATCTTCTTGGCCCTTGCAGTCTCTAGGAGTGTGGTCCTAATTCATGTATCAAAACAAAGCCCAACTGAATGTTTCTCTGAATGGAGCAGAAACAGAAACCCCTGCTTAGGCAGCAGCTGGCTGACACTTACTCCTGATACTGATAGTCTAATGCTGTTCACACAGATTGAAAACTTAGTGTCAAAAAGGGTTTCCCTTAATGTTAGGGAACAACAGCAGGAAAAGGCAGTGTGCTGCTAACAAGGTATGTGACTTTACTGGCTCGGGTACTGAGGGTTTAGAGAAAATTTAGAATCCCTCTTTAACCACTTAATACAAACAAGAAAAATAAGTTTGGTGATTAGGAAGCTGATGATCTTTGAAGATGTGTGAAGCGCATGAAGTGTTCAGGTTTACCTTTGTTGTAGAAATGGTGTATCACAGTCTGCAGCAAAACCAAAACAAGTGCCAAGCAAAGGAAAAGGCTGTGGGAAAACAGCTGAACCACGGTGGTTCTTGGAGATCCGCCTGTTGCCAAAGAGGTAGTGTTGGTTCAAGAATGGGGCGTACTCAGGAATGTGGGTAACGTGTGCTGGGAAGTCTGGTGCAGGCTTGGACCAGACTGCTGGGGGCACTTTTTCTGCATTTCTGACATGGCAAAAGGTGTGGATGGGTTGCACAGAGAGTGAGCGAGCTTCCGTGTAAGAGGGGAGACCTCTGAGGAGGCTGATGCTAAACGAGCTTAAAACAATTTTTAAGGATGCCAATTTTTAAGGCATGGCATCACCTTAAATAGTGCTAGCACAATTGCTGAAGATGATCTATTGCCTGGAGTACCAGAAATGGGATGGAATATAATAGCAAGAAGTCATGCACTTAAAGATTAATTAGAATAACTGCGAGTAAGCTTGGAGGTTCATCAACTGTGAGATTACGAGGAGAGGAGTGCGGGTATGTTATTGGTTGTAGGATAACTAAGATGCCACTGTAATGCGGTCTTAAAAATGCTAATGTATTCCGGGATGCATCGAGTGAGGTGTTTTCAGTAGACGGCGAGGTATTAATATCAGTGTGCGAGGCAGTTGTTAAGACCTTGTTTAGAGCAGTGCGCACAGGGCAGAAGGTGTAGAGGACACTGGAAGAATGGAAAATGTATTTAGAGAGAAGATTAAAAACACAGCCGAAAGGTTGAGGGATGATGATCTAATTGCTATTTATAGGGACATTTTAGGTAAATATCAGAGGCACAGAATTATCATTTAATGTGAAGGGTAATACCGGTAAAGATCAAACGGCTATAAATCGGTAACGAATACATTTAGGGTGGAAATTAGAAAGTTGCTAGTTTGTCACAAGAGCGGATGCCAGAAAAGCCTTGAAGATGAAGGCAGGGCAGCTGGGCTGCGTGCGGGCAGCCTGGCCACGTCCTCCGGCAGGGCAGGGACACGGCGCTGGGCGCCGAGCGCTGGCCCTGCCCCGAAGGGCTCCCGCTGAGCGCACCGCGGGCTGCGAGCTGCCGTGCGCTGCCCCGCGTCTCAGGGCTCCGCTCACCGCCCAGCGGGGCCGGCAGGGCTGCTTTAACCTCCTGCCGTGCCTTTCTACCTCCTCCCGGTCGCCACGGAGGACGCAGAGCCGAACCAACCCGAAGCTGGCCAGCCGGAGGAGGCTGTGAGCGCTCCTGGGGCTGGCACCAGCTGACGGCACGGAGCGGCGGCGGGCGGCGGCTGAGCCCCGCGGCTGTCCCCTGCCCGCGCTGCCGGCAGCGCGCTCCTCTCGGCGGCCCTGCGCCTCCCCCGGGGCGCGCACCGAAGCCTCCTTTCCGGGATAACCGGAGCGCTTCGGGGTCCGCCGCCGGTGCGGGAACTTCGCGGCGCTTCCCCGCCGCCCGTCCCGCTGCCCCGGTCCCCGGGCGCGGCGCGGGCCACACCTGCCCGGCGCGGCTCGGCGGGGCCGGGAGCGGGGCTCCCTCCGGCGGCACGGCGAGGCCCCCCTCTAGCGGACGGCCCGGGCCCGGGGCTCCGCCGCTCCGCTGCCGGGCGGGGAGCGGCGCGTTGGGGCCGGGTGGCGGCGGGGCCGCGCCGGGCTCCTGCCGCCGGCTCCTGCGCGCTCCGCTCCGCTCCGCTCCGGCCGGGGTGCCAGCAACTGGTGGCCGGCACCGCGCGGGGCAGAACCCCGCGGGGGCGCGGCGGGCGGGCACGGCACCCGCAGCGGGCGGCACCCAGCCCGACTCGGCGGCGCGTCCCTGCCGCCGCTCCGCTCCGCTCCGCTCCCGCCGCCGGGCTCGGCCCCGCCGCTCCTTCCCCCGCCGTTGCCAGCCCGGTGCGCGGCGCCCGGCCGGCGGAGCGGCGCTGCACACGCAGGGCGCTTCCTTTTTCTTTCGCTTCGCTTCGCCCGGCCGGGCGGCGGGGGCGCGGGGCTCCGCCGGCAGGGAGAGCCGAGGCCCGCTCGGCCCCGCGGGGGGCCCCGGCGGGGGCGGGCTGGGGCTGGGGCCGGCGCCGCGCATCCCCGGAGCGCCCCGGGCCGCCGCCGGGCTGCGCCCCTGCCCCAGGCGGGGCCCGGTACCGGCGGCCGAGCCCTCGCCCGGCCCCGGCGCGGCGGGAGCAGGTGGCCGGGGGCAGGAGCCCGGGGCGGCGCGGCGGGGGCGGAGCCGGCGGCGAGCCCCGCGGGGCCGGGCGGGGAGCGGGGCTCGGCGGGCCGGGGGGGGGCGGGAGGGGCCGGCAGGGACCGGAGCGCCCGAAAAGCCGGGAGGGGAGGGGAGGGCGGAGGGGCGGCGGGGGGGGGGGGGGAACGGGGGGAGCAGCGGCGGGCGCATGCGCCGTGCCGGCCGTGCCATATTGGAATGAGGCGGTGAGCGGAGCGCCGGGAGCCCGAGCCCGGGGAGCGGCGGGGGCTGGAAAAACTCCCCGCAGGTGAGGCGGGGGGCGGCGGCGGGCAGGCGCGGGCGGAGCGGCCCCGGGCGCAGCTGCTGGCGGCGTTTTGCCGGCGGGGCGCGGGGCCCCCGGGGTTTTTCCGGGCTCCCGAAGTTTGGATGCGGGGAAAAAAAAAAAAAAAAAAAAAAAAAGGCGGCGAAGGAGGAGGAGGAGGAGGAGGAGGAGGGGAGGAGGGGAGAAGAGGCAGGCGGGGGCGCGCCGGGGCGCGATGCGCGGGGCCGCCGCCGCCTCCCCGCCGCGCAAGTGCCCGCGCGCAACTCTGCGCGCTCCCGCGGGGCCCCGCGGCGCGCCCGGCCCGAAGTTGCCCTCCCGGGCGGCCCCGCGGGAACTTGGCGGCCCCGGCTTGGGGGGGGGGGGGCGAGCTCCCCCCCCCCCAAAATGGCGGTGGGAGGGGACCTTCAAACCCCGCACCGCCCGCACCGCCCCGCACCCTGCCCTGCCCTGCCCCGCTCGGCGCGTCCCGCCCGCGGCTCCGCTCCGCGCTCCCCGCTCCCCGTCCGGCGGCCGCGCAGCGCTCGCTCGGGCCGGGCCGGGCCGGGCGGGCGGAGGGGGGCGGGCGCCGCCCCCGCACCGCACCCGCGGCTCTCCCGCAGCGCCTGCGCTGCCGCGGGGCCGGCATTGTGTGCGCGCCGCGCCCGGCGGCTCCTCGGCCGGCCCCGCAGCCTTTGTCTCCCGCGGAGCCGCTGCCCGCCGCCGCCGCACCTGAGGGCGGCCGCCGGCGACGCCGCCGGGGCGGCCGCCGAGGTCCCGGGGCCGGCCGGGGGCTCGCGGGCGGGAGCGGTGCTGGGCGCCCGGCGGGCGGCGGCGGGATGCCCGCCCGGCAGCACCCGGCAAGTTTCCGTCCGCGGCTCCTGCAAACTTGTCACTGAGGCTTCTGCCCCCCGGCCGCAGTGGAAATAATGAAAGGAGAAGGAAAACAACGCGGGCAGCGGATGGTGAATTCCCAACTCCGCTCACCGTTACGGTTCTGCAAGGCCCTCGCTTGGTCGGAAATAGGCCAGCGCCGCCTGGTTCACAGGCACGCACGTGTGCGTTAGCAGAGCAATTAGAGCTCCTTGCAGAAACTTGTTGCCGTTATAAAATGGCTTTGTACAGTAACCTTTACGCCTGACAGTTTTACCCGCTCCCACGGTAGAATCGGGGCGGGAGAGGTTTCGAAGCAAGAAGGCCTACCCACCTACCTACCTACCTACCTACCTGGCTGGCTCCTCGCTGCTCCCTCCTGCTCATGAGCTGGCCGCTGTCAGCAGCCCGGGAGGTTACCAGAGAAAACCTTCCCAGTGGGTAGAAGGGAAGGTGCGCCGGGCAAAAGTCATGCTGAAGAAGCTGAGCACCTCTCTTGTAACTTCAGAAATACCTGGGTTTTGCAACTCAGGGGTCACAGCAGATGTGGACTGGTCAGAAAGATCTGATTTGTAAGAGGAAAAAGTTGTCAGTGGGGAATGATCATGGTGTTGCTGGAGCGGGGGCTGTAACTTGCAGCACCCAGCAGGACAGAGTCCTGCTCTGGGTAAGGTCTGTGATTACTGCTTCAGAACAGCCAGCTTTCAGGGCCGAGTAAATCAATGATATAATAATGAAAATATATCAGCTAACTGTGGAAAAATGTGGGTTTCCTGTGTGGTGGTTGTTACAAGCATGGATTTTACAATTAAAAAAAGAGTAAGAAGGCATCTATCTATCTAAAGGATCATCTGTAGGAAGAAGACTTAGTGGGCTTCCTGCCTTCGGTTCAGCCATTTCCTCTTTTACTTTTGCTTTGCAAATTGTTGCTGTGATTGAAGGCTGAAGAGAATGAAATCTGGTTCTTCCCAGAACCATTATTAGTGGGAAAACGGTACCTGGGCAAGCCAGACAGCTGAATAAAACCAAGAGACCTCACTTTACCCTTTTTGTCAGTCGTACTTAAGGCTGAAGGTGGAAGAGTTGGGAGAATGGCTTGGCTTGTGTTTGGCTCCCTTTTCGGCTGGGCGCTTGCTTTGGGAGACTTGGGCAACCCCTGGGGTTAAAGCTGGCATGCACATTCTCCACGGGAGGCGGCAGCGTGAGATAGATAGCTGAGACACAGTGTCAGACCGTAGCGATTATTGATCTGCTTGGCTTTTCCTTTGCAGTTTTTTTCCCCTCTACTATTAATTTGCTAGTATCGAATTAACTTACCCGATTCTTTTACCTGGCAAATCTCCTGAGCGATTGCTGTGGGGGAGAGAAAGGTGTGTCAAGTGTAAGACTCACACGGTTTGCGTGCTGGGATCTTTAAATTCTGAACCTCTTCCACTGTCTTGTGGCAAAGATGTTAAGGAATACTGCAAAAACATCTTTGCCATAGCATGTTTCTGTACCAGGTTCTACCTTATGTAAGGGTTTTTCTGTGTGTGTTGTTCCACCGCAGACCTGTGACAACTCCAGAGCTAACCCTTTGTCGTGTGTACTTTTTGAATCCACTCTATTTATTTTAGCAAGTCACTTGAAGATCATTACCGTGCTTCCGTTTGCGAAGTTTGGCCATGGCACGGTGCTGCAGACATCAGCGCAGTCACTTATGCTGGCCGGACTTCAGTAATTGTGTTCGAGTGGTGCACTTCAGACACCTGGCAGCTTAATTACACGAACACATTGACAGTGAACTGACTCCTGTTAAATTCACTACTGCGTCTTGTAAGTGCAGGAGAAATTGAAATCTGGGAGGCATTTAGTAAGGGATGAGTTCTGGGGAGAGAGCTTTCAATACCTAAAAACACAGGTTTTGCACTACGTACCTTGTCCCTGCGTTAACGTGGTAGTCTTAGCATTACAGAATAGTCTTGGGATTCGGTTTCTTGACCTTTTAAATATGCAGTTCTGTTTCTTGTGGATTGATCAGCGACTGAAAACCACGTAGCCTACGTAAGTTACAAATGCTCTCTGGAACTACAGCACCTCTCTTTGGCGGTGTCCATCAGACGCGTCCTGCTCGATGTTCAGCAGACAGCATGCCTCGCCTCTGCTTTGGCAGCTTCGCGCAGCGATGCGTTGCCGCTGGTAGTGGAGTTGGCTTTGTGCCCATTTCCTGCTGCCTTTGGGACATGGTGTTCAGTTTTGGGGTCTCATAGCTTTAGATTTGAGGTGGGTGTTGTTTACTTCTAAAGTTTTTTTCGTTTGTTTTTTTTCCTCTCCCAAGATCATTGTCGTGTTTGAAATGTCAGAAGATGGAGTGTGGGGGGGGGGGGTTCATTTTTTTTGTTGTTGTTTTTATACAAATGCTCGCTGAAATTGTGCTGAAGGGGAATGTTGTGTTAATATGCAAGATCCTGAAAGGGAAATGTAACAGTTTGCATTCTCTAAATGTAGCAAAAATTGAAAATGAAAGTAAAATTTTATTCTAATTATATATTAATAACTTTTTACATTAAAAAAACTCATTAGTGTAATGGTGTTTTTCATGTAATTATATATTTTGATGAACTTTAATCAATAATTCTTTCCACTGCTCAATTTTCTTTATATGGATAAAGCCTATGAAAGAAGCATTAAGATGTTACTTATTGCTCATTTGATTTTAAAATGGTCTTGCTTCCTAGAGAACAGAATACTTTTTTGGGGAAAAAAAAAAAAGACTCAGTGCACGTTAAGACACATACACGTTTCATGTTAACTCTGTATCCATTCTGATTTTTCCTCCTTTTTCTTGGGCTTGCTGACTACCATTATGGTTTGGTGGTGACGATGGGAGAGGTCTTTATTATTATTATTATTATTATTGTTATATATATTTTTAATAACCTCATACCTTAGGGTGAGATTGTATTTCTGAAGTATACATAGTGAGAACTCGGCTGTAGAATTGAAGTACTGCAACATGAATTCTACGCCGCATTACTAATAGGGCATATCTTAGGGCAGTCAGTTGCCTGAGTATTTTCAGCGTTCTTCTATGAGAAGTGAGGGCATCAGTTTAGGCTGGAACAAGATATGCTGTGTATGAGTTGGGACTCTCCGGATAACTTTCCACTTCTCTGGGCAGTTAGTGTATTTTAACTAGCACAAAGCTGCTTAGTAGTTACAGAGCCCTAGGTGAATGCTTTAAAACCATGCTGAAGATGGAAAGCGCTGAGAGTTGGGGGAGCTCTCCGCTTGGTGTGCTGGGACAGTACTGCGTTATCACCCCGCACACTGGTGAGGAGCATTTTACTGGGAACTGTACAAACAAATGTGGCTCGTGAGCCACAGGGCTGACGAAGCTCTGCTCCCAAGGACTCTTTCTTCTTCTGTCTCCCCCTCTTTATCCTTTCTTAATTCCTCGGGATTCTCAGCAGTGTCTGTATTCATCTTTCTTTCACTGGAGAGCGTGATGTATAGTGTTTTGTTTTTTTCTTCTGAAAATAAGCATTCTGGTACAACACTTGCAGGACTTTAATCTCACTGAGACCCCTGCCCCTCTGTCATATTTAGTTTACTGATTCTGATGAAGAGCCATGAGAGGCTAGGTAGAAAATCGTACATGCAGGCACTTCAAATGACAAGCCTTGTTTCCTGGGGAAACCAGGTAAACAATAGTGTTAAAACCCGGAGTAAGAGGACTTCGTGTTTGCAGTAAAACTGTTGTCTCTTCTGGAGGTGCCTGGCTCCAGTACTAGGATTTCTGCTCTTCCAGGTTCTCTTTTTTATAATACAGGACAGTCTTAAATGACACTAACATCTTGCTGCACAGATGACTTCTGGTAAACAGCTCTTGACGACTAGGTTTTCCCTCACTTAATGGGGGTGGGAGCCCTGCATGGTTCGCTTGGGCATTTTTCACCCGTTCACAGTTGGCAACTGGACCCAGTTGCAGGCGCTTACAGGTCAGGTGAGTTGCTAGTTATGGAGTTAATCTGAACAATTTCTTGAGATTATGTGGACACTTAAAATGGGATTATTGTCCCTAGAGTCACCGTGAGGAGCAGCTTGCTGGTTTTCAAGGTCAATATTTACACTGCTGTGGCACTTCATTTACAGTGGTTTATTTGCTGTTACACTCGAGGACACTCCTCGCTACAGAAATGATCTCTTTCTTCAAATAGATGAGTTGGGAAGGAGACTAGTGGAATTTGATGCTATTTAAAAATGATGTGGCTATTCAACCAGCTTTGAGATTCTCTGCGAGTACTGAGGAGAGGTAGAGGAGATGTGTCTTGGATTTTTTTTTTATTATTTTTTTTAAAGAATAAATTCTGTGCAGGGCTGAGTGACCTCCTCTCCCATTTTGGCTGATTGAACTCGAGGGCCCTCAGCATACCTCGAGAGGTTCTCTGTCTTGTGGAATTGGGTCACTGGATGAAAGTAATGGTGGTGGGGGGGAACCCTGCAGGGTTTCACTGTTTGTCACTTAATCTTTTTCAAGGATGTAAAGGACTGGAGCTGTGATATTGAAGTAGATATCAAGTGAATTGGAGAAGATGAACTCCGTCTTGATGTATTTAGAGGCTGTAGTCTCTATTTCTTCTGGGGATGGGTGAGAGAAAGCCATAAATAGCACCTTCAGATTTGTCATTGTTTCCAGAAGAAGCCGATCAAGTCAGGAAGTGAATGCACTTCCCCTCTAATGCTGTTGTGCGCATTTATTACAAATGGCTCTGTGAGTCCTGTGGGTGTCTCGCCTCTCCGTACTGCAGTAGGTGATGCCCTGGCATTTGCTGCCTCTTTTTTGGTCTCTTGAATGGTGAGAATGTGTCTAAATGTAAGATTTTACCTTTTATTTGGGATTTTTTTTTTCCTATCTGTAGCTGGACTGAATGAAATACTTCTAGGAATCCCTGGCTTCTTGGGAATTGTGATAACGTGCACACACGTGCTGCTTGTATGTGCTGTCTGCTCAATGCATGGGGAGCTGTGGCCTCTGGTGTAAAAAGAAAAAAAATCATCTTGAAATCATAAAATGTATCTTAAGTCTAAGGAAATTCAAGTTACAGAATACTGTAAAGTCTTGTCTGAAACTAGGGTGGTTTATTTCTAAGTATCTTTCTCTCTTGTCAAGGCATATTTTCGTGAAGGGAGGCCGCCGCTGGCCCCTGTGCCCATTGACATCGCCCTGAGAGTGAGGAGGTGGTGCTGCAAAAGCTGCGGAGGTTCTAGGCAGGACCGAAAAATGCTATTGGAGCTCAATGATACACACAGACAGGCTTTCTCTCTCATGTGGATTAGTATTTATTTTTTTTCCCAGCATCTAGTTCCAAATACTCCCCAGATCGCGTGTTAAGTAGTAAACCAATCTAGTGGTGTTCTAATAGAAATGATGAGATCTGTCCAACACAATTCGTAAAGAAATGGCCGGGTAGAAAGCGCCTGGCAGGCGGGCAGGGTGAAGGCATGGGGTGCTCTCCGGCAGTTGGGTCAGCGGAGCTCGCTCACGTCACTCGCATAACGCACATCCTAAAAGAGAAATTATTGAAGAAAGCAGTGGTTTATTCTAGGATTAATTCTGCTCATTGCTGTTTTAAGTATTACCGTGAGAGTTAAACTAATGGCCCTAAGAAATAATGAAAGTGCAGGATCAGTCAGAAGTGTTACATATATGGCACTAATTGGCCAATTGAACAGAACTAATCAGCTCTTGTAAATGAATGTGACCATGGGCACAGGCATATGAAAATCTTCCCTGCTTTCAGGGGAAGTTTTCTCCATTGAATTTGCAAAACAAGACTTGATCAAGTTAGCAGCTAGGCTTCTCAGTCCAGCGGCTGAGAGGTTCTGGGGTGACCATGTTATGTCTTCAGTTATTTGTCAAACTTCTTGCAGAGGTTTGAGGGAGTGGGGAGGAACTTAACTTTGAATTCCCACTGCTGTTGTGGCCAACTGTTACTCTTTGAACTTACTCTTGTGCAAACTGAAGCATGTATTTCTCACTCCTCTTAATGAAAAGCAGTGTTTTTGGGGAAGTGGTTTGGCTAAGTACTTGAATCCAACATTTACTGTGAAAATAAGCCAATTCTAGATAATTCCAGCCTAGCTGCAAGTGTAGAGGGATTATGGCCAACAGTTGGTTCATTTGGCTTTGTTTTCTCAACCAGTTCTTTAAGTAAGAGACAATGATTGTAAACGGAAAAAACTGGGAAGATGGCCTTTAATTCTTCCAGCCTGGGTACAGAATGGAGACGGGAAAATAATATCTGAAAGGACAAGGTGACAAGAAAAAAAAATCAACTTTTTAAATTGCAATTGCTATTTCTTGTTTTAAATCTTTATCTGTCTTAAATGGAAAACCAAAATACTGTTTTCTTTGTATCTGTGTTCTTTGTATATGTTTCTAAGGTGCGAATGTTACTTAGCTAAGTAAAATGAATGTGCAGTTTTTGTTACTAATTGTAGTCCAATTTCCATCTAAATGCATCTTGACATAAATTATAACTCTTAGAATTATCCAGTAAGAAATACAGAAATTACCTTTTTTATAGGAAAGGGAGAATTTTGTTCAAGTATTCAGGCTTAATCTTTTGCATTTTGACTTTGTTTCTGAACAGTGGTTGAATCTTACTGGGAACAATTTTTAGGTTCTTGAGAAATTGCAGCATTGCATAGTTTAATAGGCTTTTATTTAAAGCAATTCATGCTTCAGAAATGCCTTTCTTTTGTGCTGTTACGTAGATGGTGGCATCAAAACATGCTTTGTCAGTCTTGATCATTCTTAGACAGGAACGTGAATGATACATAATATAACAAAGCAATTAATGTAACAACTGCCTCTCAACTGCTGGAGGCATCTTCATGGAAAAAGAGCAGCACTGATGTTTCTAACTAGGTGTCTTTTCATACAGCTGCGTTACGCTGGTTGCAGTGGCCAGCCTGGGAGATTCTGGGAAACTAGCAGTGTATTTTTGGGTTTCAGAGACTAGTGGTGTATGAATTCTTTATTTTCTGCTCAAAAGGGAGAGATTTGTCTTACCACAATGCAAAAACTTTTTTTCTGACAAACTGCTCAGCAAAATCCACTTCAATGTGTTAAAATTACTAAGCCTTCCAAGGTCCTGCCTGAGTAGTGGGGCTTGAAAGAAAAACAGCAGCTTGATAGCTGTCGGAGGGGGCTGAGAAGGCTCTCTGTGCTGTGGGAGGACGAGTGCCTTCAAGTCTAGCTGAAGTTGCGATGAACTTTTACGTTCAATTGCCACAGCGTGTCAGATCAGTAGGACACCAAGCCCCGTGTCTCACCTCAGAAACCTTTTGAAATGAGGATAAGAAGCAGTGAAGGGTCCTTCTTGCAGTTGGTGACGCGGGCGTGTAGCTGTGTAGGAACCAGCGGTTTGACCTGCTCGCTGTCAGTTGGTCTAATCCTTTCCGAATCCACAGCTTCCTGTGATTATGAGTCTGCAGTTTGATTATGTACAGCGTGACAAGGTGCTGCAGTTTGTTTTCTGGTTCTTGTGGTAGGAGAAATAGTGAATAACCTTTCCTTATTCTTTTTTGTACTAGTTATGATTTTACACGGCTCTATTGTACCCTTCCTTAGTCACTTTGTAGAGCCCAAAGAAGGAAACGGTTTTATTGTGCAGAAGGCACCGAAGCCTATTCACGTCTTGTGCGTGTGTAGTGCTGGACTGGGCAGGACCTCTCCTTCAGGCTGTGGGTATTGTTTGGCGTAGCTGTAAAACTAAACTGCACATGGATCTCGGTTAATACCGACGTGCTGCAAGCCTCTGATCCTTCCCTTTGTGCATCTTCTAGTTGTGCGGTGGCTGTTTGGCACCAGGACTACGTGCTCTGTCAGGGTACAGGTGTGCTGGGGGTTTCCAGAATTGCAACACAAGGTTTTCTGTTTTCTTCTCCATTCCTTGGAGTTCTTAATGACCATGGAATTGATGTTCTGAGGGAATTACTCGTAACAATTCAAAATCTCGAGTTGCGGTTGCTAATGTAGATCTCAGTCTATAGGCAAGGTTATTTCTTTCTCCATGCATTATTATTCTAGCTTTAATTTCATCTTCAACTATACTTCTGCAGTTCTTAGCAATCAACATTTATTTTTCATCGCTTAAACAGTTCTCTGTTGTCTTAAAGCGCCTCACTTACTTTGTATTTCTGCACTTCTCCGCATCACAGGAAGAGAACTCAGGATAAACTCGTTAGTCCTCCCTGTATTGTGAAAAATGTCTTGGATTTCTGTCATTACCTCCCATCTTCATTATTGAAATTAAAATATAGGGCGATCTTCCAGAAAATGCTTCAGAATGATAGAAGTCTCTGTAGACAGCAGCAGGTTCTGGAAATACCGTGCTGTATCTGTGGGCTGCAGGCTTGGGGCGAGACATTTGCTTTCCTTAACTTGTGTTGAAGACAAGGAATGGGAGCTCAAGGTGCCACAGTTCTGATGGATTTTCTATTCTCTGCTTGGGTAGGTATTTCTGTACGCTGGCATGGGAAGCAGATGTCAGGAGCTGTGGGAAGATGGGTGTGAGGAGCTGGCCTTGGGGTTTATTTGGCCACAGATTCTTTCCCTGTTAATCTCTGGCCATTCACGCATGTATTTTGCAGGGGAGGAGAAGAAATAAAATCTTATAAAACTAAATTCTGTGCTTATAGCAGCGTTAATACTGAAAAAAAATGTTTCTGTATGCAGAAAGCTCTTAAGGTTCCAAGTTCTAGCAATTGCAGTGTACAACTCTTTTTTTTTTTAATTTCAGAAAGTTTTCATTTTGATAGCGGAGGATGTACAAAGCAGAAATGCTGATACCACTTCTTCAGTGTTCCTGTTCTGGTTCAGATCACTTTCTCACCTGAGGTGACCATTAAACTCGGTTTTGGCCTTAATGCCTGGGTTGTGGCATGTCCGTAATGAAACTGTTACTTCTTGCAGTTGTGAAAGGAGGTATCTTTGCCTAGATCTGCAGTACAGCATGTAGTATTGAATTCAACACTGAGCCTCTCGTCATTAAGAAAATCTCATTCTGAATTTCTCAGGGTTGTAAAGTGTTTTTAAACGCTGTTAATTCAGCTATGTACGCCAGGCTGCCACCCAGCCACCGAGCTGCGCATGGTGGTGTGAGTACGTCTGCAGTAACTGCTGAGGTTTGGCAGAGAGCAGACCGACGTCCCTGGTGTGGGAGACGAGATCGGCCGCTTTGGCCGTGCCTTGGGGAGCTCATTGCGTCTGGCACCTCCGTGGCTTGCACAGGAGAACATGGATTTTGCAATTAATCCATATCACATGGGAATATATTGCGATCCGAAATGTTCGTATCCCACATGAATTTCTGCTGTAAAAGGCAGGAAGCACGCTGGAAAGTTGAATCCAGCAGCATGACCAGTGGCTGAGCTGTGCGGGTTTTCTGTGGCCCTTTGACAGGTCCGTTTGTTCCCTCTTTGTACCTCGGCAGTTTTCTGTTCATTTTGTGCCTCTCTGCTTCGCTGCTTCTGGCCTTGCCCATCGCTGGTGAAGAAGAGCATGCTTTTCATCTTGCACATGTAGAAGACTGTTTGCACAACCACCAGAGCTAATGAAGTACCTCCCAAGCGTTCAGCTTGTCGTACTGCAGAGGTGCTGAGCCTGGGAAAGCTTTAAGGCGGCATTTCTTTCTAGGCCGGTTCTTCACTCAGTCTATGCGCCTGCTTTGCGTAGAGATTCGACAGAGCTGGACCTAAGTCATTTTTTAAATTCTCGTTACTCTTAAAAGTGTTCGTGGCAGTGCTTGTCTGCAATTTCCAGCTGGAGCTGAGGGAAGCACTTAGGTGTGAGGTGCTGTGATTTACATCCAGCGCTGCACTTCTGCTTTGTGCTTTACTAGCAGCTAAATACCTGTACGGGGCAAATCAAAACAGACTTCGGCTGTTAACCAAAGATAGTTTTTAAAAACAGGCAGCAAGCAATTTTTTCCCACATATGATCAAGAGCATATTTAAAAAGGAATCTCCCAGTGGAAGCGCATGATGACAACACATACCAGTATTTCTAGTGGTCCTAGCTCTTCAGAACTTGTGGGAGCCTACAGTTAGATACAGAGTATTGACCTGGGGAAAGAAAATCCAGGAGACTTCAGGAAAGGACATTTTAAGGTGGCATTTTCAGGAAGAGGGTATCGTTTGATTTTTCTGAGACACTTTTTATTACATCCTACTGTGAAATGAAGATTTTCTGATTTAATAATCACATCTAATGATTCCAAAGTAGAAATTGAATTTGAATGAAAATCTTATATCTCTTTGGTATTTAAATTTAATAACAGAAGTAACATTGCATGTGCCAGCAGAGTGATGCATGAAAAGAATCCATTGAAGTTTAGGAGGAGGAGGCTGCAAAAATAATAAAATGAAAAAATTTGTTTGGATTTTAAAACACATTTTACGACTGTAAACATTCCAGTGTCATCAGGATCAAGCTTCAAAATCATACTCCTAAAAATAGAGGAATCTTTTTTAGTTGCTCTCTGTCTTTTGAGCCCTTAGGCTTCGGTCTTGTTTATCTCTGTGTATGAACAGAAGTGCAAAAGAAGTCTTAAAATGAGAACAGATTTTCATGTAATTGCATCACTCCTGATGCTGGAGTAATAACAACATCATCAGTTCCTACGAGATATCCACTAAGACCCTGTGCTGTCACTGTTCTTAGGCCTTTAGGCCTGTTGTGATTTGAAATGTATATTGTCGAAAGCTGTTGTCTTGTATTTTCTTAAGCTTTCAGTTCTTTTTAAAGGGAGGAGCGGGAAGGAAGCATATAGGTTAATGTGCAGTAACAAAAGACAAGGCCATGTTTTTGTGACGTTGCCTGGAGAGGGAGAATTCCATCACTGAGCACAGCTCGTAATGCCCTAATTCCTATGTAGCAGCAAAGGAGAAGGGGGAGAGCTGTGTTCTGCCATCACAGTTTGGAAGTCCAAAGGGTGGTACGGTCTTCGTAGTGACCTAAAGGGAGCTTTAGCCAGTTAAAAGAGCATTTCACTGCATAAAGCAGAAACAGTTCACGAGCTGCAGTGGAAACAGGTGGCTTTCTGGGGACCAGTCAGAAGGTTTGAAGATGATGGTTGGTTAAAGATGTTCCAGGATCAAATGTGGGGACTTTGTGAGGATTGTTTGTGTTGATGCTTGAAGTTTCGCAGAATTAGTAAGTCCAGCAACACCTATGCTGGCTTCACAGTCAAGTGTGTGTGTTTTTTCTCAGTTTTCTAGATGTAAAATACCACATTTAAAGCTTTGTTGCTCTGAAATGTTTTCTCAGCCTGTTACGAAACTTAACTTACTCACTTTACAGAAAAGGCTCAGCTGCTGCTTTAACACCAAGTGTATTAAGTAATCCGGTCTGTACAGGATGAGAAATAACCGTATTTCTGTGCTTTTAGCCTCTTGTTACTGCTGTTTGGACATGATGATAAGAGATGTTCTGGCAGTGGAACTGAAGTAGTAGCTGAGATCTGCAGTGTAGGTAATGATGGCAGGAAAAGGGCTTTCTGTTCGCATTTGGAAAGTTAAGTGTCAGGGCATCAGTCAGGGAGGCGAGCGTGTTGGTGATGCAACGGTTGTGCCTTGCCTTGAAGCCAGCTTGTCTTAGTGAGGTTTGTTGGATCTTACACATAGAGCAAAGAGCAAGGTACGGTGACCTAATCTGGAATTTCAAATAGACTATAAATAAGTGCGTCCTGTCAATACACACCACTTGAACAGAAGTTTTCTAAGCCTTGAGCTCATTGATGGTTTTGGGATCCCTTCAGATGCAGAGAGGAATTTTTGGGGTTATCATTATAATATTCCTCGTTTAGATTCACATTTATTTCCACTGGAAATGTATTATGTATTTGCCAATCTGAACTGGAACTCCTTTAAAACAAAAAGCAAATTGGAAAGCAGTGGGAGGTCTCAGGACTCTGCGGCGAGAGGATTGAACTCTGCCATCCACAACCTCTTATGAATACAGTTAGCCTTCTAAAGATAAAGGAAAATTCAATTAAAAAGCATGAAGGAGGGTGAAGGGGTGTAATTAAAACACATAATGCTAAAAACAAAACGAACAGTGCTTTTTCGTGTTACACTTAAAGCAGGCTGCTTTCTGTGTGCAGTTGCTGTTGCTTAAGACTATTGATTTTGTTTCCTAGGGGAAACACTTTTTAAGAAGATGCTAAAAGAGTGATGTCTGTTGGTGTAAGTGGCAGTGGGATGCGACACAAACATTGCTCTGATGGGCAGCTCTGTGGAGAGTTTGCCTCTTCAGCTTGCTAGTTTTTCTTTGAAAAAAATGAAAGCAGAAAATGAAGTGCTCCTTCTGCTTTTGTCTCACGCTAGCAGCAGTTGTCCTACCAGGCAGAGGGTGAGTGCTTCAGGCAGCGGGAGAAACCAAAGGCAGCACAGGGGCAGCTTGTTCTCTCTCGGTTCATCTACGGCAGCGCTTGCTTCCCAGCGTTTAGTAGCTTGGACCCTGATTCGCAAAGCGTTTGGAGTCCAACTCCCATCAACGCTGGTGCCTAAGACCTTAGATAAGATGTGTGGCCTGAGGTCCACACTAGACTGGGAACCTCTCTTCAGTTCCGTGATAAAGGCTAACGCCGTGTAGTAGCAAATACACACCTGCTCCGTGGCGCTGTTTTGCTACTAATTCGCTGCTTGCTCTCACACGAATGGCAGGTGCTGGGTTAGAGCACCTGGTTCCCTGCTGGTGAAGCATCCCCTGGCTTGAGGTAAAGCGCTTCGTTATCACTGCTGTCTTTTAGGGTCAAAATACTCCGACGCTGTGTAGCGGGGTGAACTCGTACACACACACTGACCTGCCTGCTGCAGCTCTGTCGGAAATGAGCGCGTACGATGTGCGTGAGTGATTGACGCTGGCATGCGTTCCTTCTTCTGGATTTCAGACCTTCAAGAACAACAGCTGGTTTGACTTCACAAACATGGACGGTGTCTGATTTGATGGAGGGGATGAAGCTGTATGGAAGAAAAGGTGGGTGGGAGCTGGCAAAAGAAAAATGAGGATGAGTAAAAAGATTGGCACTGGGCATGAACTTCACTGTCAAAATGTTTCAGAATGGTTTCTGAATGCTGTTCTCTTACATTAGTAGCATTCAAAAACACATCTCCTTCCCAGTACTCAGGAGTTAAGCATTAAAATTTAATATTATTATTATTTTTAGTACTTAAACTGGTTGGTAAAATATTGGTTCCATTAGTTCATGAGTTTTGTGCAAAAAAATTGGAAAGGAAATATTTTGAATCACTGTAAGAAAGAGCGCCAGCTTCTTGTGGTAGCAGAGGCATGTATCTTGTTCTCTGCACAAATACTATAAGCATGTTTATAGAAAAATTATTGCTTAGCATCAGAAAACTTAGTATTAACCAAAAAAAGTACTGCAAGTATTGTAATGAGTTCGATGAGTGAAAAAAGCATTCTTCCCTTGTTTAATCTTTTGCTTGGTCTTCCTGATGTCTGCTTTTGTAACAATAGCTTGAGCTGTCAGTTCAGTTCCTGTGATAAAACTAATAATTAAACAAATACGCAATTAGAAACTAACAGCACCTATGCTTTTCAGCTGGAGAAAGCAAGCATATAATCACCCTGCCCCTACGAACATCCTGGAAGCATCAGGATGGTCGGAGCAGTGCATTTGCATTTTGAATGCAAAAAAAAAGGAATCCACAATCCTTTCAGCAAAAGTCACTGAGAAACCCTTTCCTGCAGGAAATAAGTCTGCTCATTTCTTCCTGGTCTGGTCTGAAATGGGAAATAAAAGTGGTCTATGGTTTGGAAAAGTTTAGAAGTAACAGCAATCTGGAAAGCCAATGCCTTAACTCTCCTGCAAATACACAATATGGACTTTATCCTTAGCATTTGTTTTCCTGTTACTTTCAATAACCAATCAACTGTAAACCAATCGCTATTAGTTATTAGTTATTTAGTAACCGGTGAATTATTTTGCCTACTTTATTTAAACTTCTCTATATTTTTACTTCCTTACACCACTCAATATGGTTTCATGTGTAGCTGTTCCTTAACCTGATTTTATCAAAATAACCCAGTTTTATCAAATGTTTTAAGTTTAAAAATACCATTTTCACAGTTGTCTGCAGGAAATTGCAGGGATAACTAAAATTTTCTGATAATTTTTCTACAGATGTTGAACTTTTATTTAAGAAGTACAGGGAGCTTAGTCAGGCTGAAACTATTCATGTGGATGTAGACTCTGTATTCTAGCTAGGTAGCAAGTAACATTGGAAAACCTAACCACTGGTGGTTTACCTCTCTTCTTATCCCGCTGTCTCCACGCCCCCCACCCCCCACCAAAAAAAAACAAAAAACAACAAAAGACAAAGTCTTGGCAGATTTTATGTAAATAAATAAAAACCAAAAGACAGACAGAATGGCCATTGGCCAGAACAAGACCAGCTGGAAGGGAGCGGCAGTGCTTCCATCCCCAGGTAAGGCACTAAGTGTAACGATCCACTCGACATCCCTGCAAGCTCTTGCTTGGAGACCTTTCTGAACAGTTTTTACCTTCTGAGGGGGAAAAAAGAAGACGAATTGTTGCCTTCTGCTGTTGAAGCTTTTCAAACATTGTTCAATGTATGTAATTGCAATGATTTTCCTCTTTTAGTTAACGTAGAAAGGGACCGTATCTCATTTTTATTCATGCCAGTTAAGCCTGGTTTCTGGCCAATATGAAGACTGTAAGGGCCACAAGGGAAGGGCCATGGTTATTGCCTCATGATACCTGAGTTCACACTCGGCTGTTTGACAGGCATCATGTTGATGGCTTTTGACCTTCCAGCTTGAGCTGTCTTCACGCTGGCAGCCTGCAGCTTCTTCCCATGTGAGGATTTCTCTGTTAAACCTGGGTTAATAGCAGGTATCCTCCTTACATACCTCTGCTCAGCCTTCCTTATGGTGCAAGCTGAAACCACATGGGGTATCCTTAATCTGCAGTAAGTGTGCATGCTAGATATTTACACGGGTCAAGCTGTGGACCAGTTGATAGGTGAGCTTTCATGTCTTGCAAATCCCTTGAGTCCTCCCTCCATCTTTCTCAACAATCCCGTGTCTCATCGTCAGCTACTTGACTATGACCAATTATTAGTTTGCAGAAATTTATGTGCTGTGCAAAACTTCCATCTTCTCTTTACTTGATGGCAATTTCTCCCTAACCGTGAGGTTTCCTGTCCTCGTGCAGAAGAGGATCTCCTGTATTTAATGTAATCTATTTCTCCAATGTCTTCAAAGTATCTGTATTTTCTGTATGCGTGTGCAAAGCTGAAACATATGTTACCAAACAGGTGAGAAGCTAGATTTTGGCTCTTGCTTAATCTGATATCTAAGACAAAGACATTGATAAATATGTTTCATTACTTCAGTAAACATTTTAAGGTTTATCACTTAATACATTTTAATAACTGGGATGGCAATCAGAACTTGCTGTTGGAAAAAGGGCTCTCTGGAGGCCACGTAGAAAAACAAGGTAGAAGTTTTGAATAAGGAAGGTGTGGTGTGAGTTACTGTACTGAGCTTTCTTAGAAGTGCTGACATTCCACATGCTTTAGGCTGTGCTGAAATGTGATTGTTTTGACCAAGCTGAGATCTGCGATTCCTCCAAGTTTTGCTTGAATTTCGATTTCCTGGATGACATAACAGCGTGATGGTGTCGTGCTGCTGGGCTTCTCTTGCGGGGTCTCGTTCACGCCGTGCAGGAGTGGCATGGCTGGGTTAGCCGTTGTCATGAAGGTCTGCGTTGTAGATGCAGATGCTTTTAAAATGAATTTAATCTTATCGAGCTTTACCTTTTGAAAAATTACCTTTTAAAAATAGATGGTCTTAGTTGGCTCTGTCCAAGAACTCCCTTTTTTGTGGCTGCAAGTTACACTAGTGTTCCAGTAACAGTGCTTTAGGCTGGGGTATTGCCACTGAAGTCCCCCGGGGCTGTGAACACCTTGGCTGAATTCCCCACTCTGTGTTAGGAAGGGAAGGCGGTTGTGAAGTACAAGTACATACCAGTGGTAGGCAGCTGGCCTCTCTTGGGACATACGATACAGTTGTTCAGCAATTTAAAATAATACTCTGAATCTTGTAAATGTGATGCAAAGACTCCGATAGTACCTGGGGCATTACCCAGCTCTTCCACCAGATCATTTGACTTCTCTCGCTGTGTGCAGCATAAAGAGCCTCTTAAACGGGATGCTTGGGAAGCTGCCAGCTGTTGCTTGCTGCCTGCAGACACCATGCCCGTGTTAAGTCTTCCGTGGTGCATCAGCAAAGAAAAAGTGCGTGCTGTTAAAGAAAGAGCTTATTTTACGGTTTAAAACAGAAGATACGGCGTGGGAGCCTGGAATCCTGCATTGCTGAAACAGTGAAGTGGCGGTGAAGAGTAAACTTGATTCTCATTTCCTCTTAACAACTCCCCAGCAGTGTTTGATTTTGGTAGTTTCCTTTAGGTACTGGTATTGGATTAATTTGGTTATATTATAAATGAGTAAGTCCTGATTGCATTCAATTTAACTCCTTCTTTACTTAATCCTGTTGCATTTATTGTCTTTAATATCAGTGCCAGTATAAGTTATGGGAACAATTTTGAGCATCCTGTGCCCATGATCTCCAGATAGCAGAGTATTACAGGCTGTGCTATAATGGTGACTAAAAATCATTATAACAGAATTGTGATATTTATATATATATGTATATATATATATATGTTGGTGGGTTATTTTTTTTTTATTAGGCATCTATTTAAGAAGAAAAGGATAATGTCATTTAAGCATCATTTGTGTAGTTCTGAATTCTTGGTGATAGGTATTTCCGATGTGATCTCTGTCATTACTGACTGCAAATGCTGTAGCCATGGGTAAACTAACTTGGGGCTTTACATTATCAGAAAACATTCCGAGAGCAGAGGCAGCCAGCCAGTGTGTGGTTTACTCAAATGGAGAACATGTGCAATATTGCACAATATTGCTAAGCTACTCTTAGGTGGCTGTGTTCAGTGACAGCTAAAATCAGAACTCATTACGTTTTGAGTAATTTGGATTAAAAAAAAAAAAGAAAAAAAGTGGCGATTTCATTTCTACTGAGCAGTTCTGTGGCAGCTCTGGATGTAATATCTAGAGCATCTAACTGTGCTCTTGTGCTCTGGTTTGTGGCTCGGATAAATGAAAACTGGTCATATCCACACTGCTCATCACTGCTGTCGGCGTTAGCAGCATGGCATTGCCACTACTTGCTCAGCTGTATTTGCACATGTGGTAACGGCAGTGAACATGACTGAAGCAGGGAGGTCCGGCAGCTTATGAGCAGCTCTGGGTTGGGCCTCCAACTCTGAGGAAGCGCTTGGCTCTGTGTCCTTCAATCCACGGCTGTCTCCCTGGAAGTCTTTTTGGTAAAGCTTTTCTGATCAGCCTTACCTCCTGTCTGCCTGCAGGGATCATGGAAACAGCTGGCCTGAGCGGAAAAACAGTGCTAAACTGCAAATTTCCAGGTCTTTCCCACTGTGTTGTTTCCCTCTCTGTAGTAAGGATTACATCCCTCACTTCATGTTTAGATGCAGCTCTCTGTTTTGAACATTTCTAACTTGAATTATTTTCATCTTTCCTCCTGGGCAAGTGGGAAGCCAGGCAGAAGTAGACCAGTGGGGTGGTAGTTGAGTGGTTTGGTTTCCTTTCTTCTGGGGGAGAGCAGCATGCTGGAGGGGAAATGGCCTTTCATGCTCCCGTCTCTAGAGCTTGGCTGCGGCTCACAGGCAGCCATCAGCCTGCTGCTCTCCAAGCTGTCTTGGTATGCTAGGCAATGGGAGGCCTTTGACCTCTTAATTTGCTGCTCTTTAGTCCTGTTTTACATGTGCCACTGGAAGCCCAGGAGAAATCGTCTGTGTTCACCTGTCCAAACCAGACCTTGCATGGTAAGAGAAAGGCAAATGGAGTAAGCATCAATTAAACGAAAAGAGAGGTGGCCAAGAAGAAATCTTAAGTGAAACCCACAAAATGACTTTATCTTGTATCCTGAGCACCAAGTGAAATGGCCAGGCTGAAGAACCATTGACTTGCTCAGGTGGAACAGCTGGCACTGTCTGTGCCAGGAGCCGTGAGGCCGCCTGGCTGTGGCTGTTGCCTCAGCTCACAACCCCTGAGCATTGATCGTGGCATCCTTGCCACTGCTGGGGTTTAGCAAATGGTTTTCCTGCTTAGCCAGAGCAGAAGGCTTAGAAGTGAGTGTTGCTCTGCACATTGGTGCTTCAAGGCTGATGGCATTCTGCAGCTGGGGGCTCACTGCTGTGTAGAGCTGGCATCTTCAGCATAGCATATACTGTATTTTCCAGGTAAAATCAAGTTTTCTGAATTTTCCTTTTCTGAATAATCAGCTTCACAGATCTGGTCCAGCTGACTGCATTGTGCAGAATAGTTGTCCAAAGCTGCAGATAGTTCTAGATAACATGTTATTTCCAATTCTGTTTGGTGAGTGCTAAGGGGAGAAAGCAAGATACAACTGAGCCTCAACCAATAAAAGATAACACTGAGTTATCTTGACAATGGACTTTTTTCTTCATCTGAGGAAAAATTTGGAGGACCGGCACTCTGTTCCTGACAGTGACTGATGGTTGTGGCTCAAAATCTGCATGGCAAAGTGGTTATTGCATTGATTAAAAAGTATTTGTGTACCTTGCTGGGGGAGAAGAGAAAAGTTTGATTTGGTGAGTACAGATATATTTTCATATTATGCTACCATATGAATGAAACAGCTGTTTTCAGTACTTTTTGATTGCCATTTGTATACCTGGTGCATGGTAAATGAAATTGTGGTACCTTTAAAAGCAGCTGACGTAAAGATTTTCATTTAACACAAGAAGCTAAACTATGTTTCTCCTCTTAGCAATTTTTCCCTTGGAACCAGCGTAGTTACAGTCAGATTTAAGTTCACTTGAGTTTCAGAGGTACCAGACTGTGCTATAGTGTAAACACAGCTGGTATCGAGTGAAATAGGCTTCAGTATTCTCTAAAGTACACAAGTTCACTGTTAGTGCAATAATAGATGCTTATTTTATTAACTTTTAGTCTGCCTGTTGGCTTCCTTCGCAAGCTAAAAGGATGAAGTGCACCATATGCCCAGCCGTCCATTCAGCGATACAGGCTGGGAGTGGAGAGCACTGCCAGAGCCTCGCTGAGAAAACAAACCTGTATGCTGGTCATCCAGAGGAAGGAACAGGGGGTTCCTCTCATGTTGTAAGAGGGACAGAGTATCCGTAATGGTGTGCAAACTACTTATAGTGGTTAAAATAGTGGTAAATACGTAATAGGTAAGTTTAACTGCATAGTGGTGCAGGTGAGGTGATGAATGCCAAATCCGACGTGGCCATGTGTATTTCACAGAACTCAAGAAGCAGCTTCTCATAGGCTCCTTCCGTAAGCTGCTGTCTCTCAGTTCCACGTGGTTTTGGATTAAAAAAATAAAATGACGCAGTGGAAGTACATCCTCATAATAATTTAAATATAATTCACCTAAAACATCTCAGCTTTGCCTGACGATGCACCGAGTGAACACGTAGAGTTTGTCAGATACCAACATGTAACAGGCTGAGTTCTGTTGGGCTTGTTGTGCGTTGGTCTTTGAGCTGGGAGGCTGTGGCATGGCAAACGACCGGTGTTCCCTGTAGCAGCAGCAGTGGTGTCGCTCCCCAGCGTGCTTTATGCGCACTCACAGCGGGTCCTGTGTGAGTCTGGAGCCTGTGCACTGAAAGGAAGGGGGCGGACGGCTGCTAGAGGGCAGTGGGACGCTGCTCAGCGCTCCGGGCGGGTGGGAGGCATGGCTGCTGAGAGAAAGCATCTAGCAGGGGGACTGCAAGGCTTCCTGAGCGTTATTTGGGAAATCTGTTGTCACCGAAAGGGCAGTTAACCTGAAAACATGATTCAAGTCGTTGTTTGCACTTTGACACTTCGTAAAACCAGCTTGCGTAGCTCTCAAGTCAGATCGCAGGGGTCAGTTCAGTGACAGTCCGACAAAGCCCAGGCGTCCCACAGGGTGCCGTCAGGGTGGAGCTGGTGCCCCCCGTGCTGTGCCGGGGAGAACAGGCGTTACTGCCCCAACAGACCCGGGAGGCAGGGTGCCTTACGTGACGGCCGGGATGGTGCGGCTCTAAGAGGTTTATAAATAACCGAAGTTACAAAATCTCATTCATCTGTGCTGCTAGAATAGAAGGCCGTACCCGTGGGGAGCATGAGGTGTGTAGTAGTTTCCTGTTAGCACTGAAGAAGTTATGAAATCAGCTGGCATTAGATCTCAATTGATGCTGCTGTTCTGGCACAAGCCTGGGCTTTAATGGGGCTAGGGCTGGTGGGAGCAAATCGAGATGAAACGCAGAAACAAATACATAGAACTTTAAAGTATATTTACGCAAATCAGACCACATGTCACTACCATTGCAAAACTGCTGTGAATCGGATGGAAGTCACGCTGGAATAAGGATGTTCTCTGTGCGCTCCCAGTGCTTGGTAATCCTGCAGCGGAAAACTCTCCTCACTTGGATACTCGGCACAGCTGCGTGGTTGGGGCTGTATGGCAGCTCGGGGCCTCAGTCCTTAGAAACAGCTGGACTTCAGTGCATGTAAAGCAGTAAAAGGTGGAGCTGAAGCTTGTCATGTTTTTAGCAGGCTTTTATATCTTTAAGAAAATGAAGCAGCTGTTTCCCTTCTGTCGCATAATGTATATGGTGTGTAACCACTGGAATAATCAGGTGCGTTGTGTTTAAAAGAGTGAGGTAAATTCCTTTCAGTAAGAAAACATTGTTTTTTGTAAATAAGCTGTGGTGAGCACCATCCCATAAATGTAATGTTTTCTGCCTAAATCAACAGTCTTTATAGGTCTCTTTCTGCATGAGCATGTTGTGACTTGACTTTATTGCAAAAATAAAGGTTTTGAATTGGCCATTTTTGTGTTATGATGGAATTTCTTCCCCAGATTTTCATCTGGGGCTGCGGGAACACAATGTCCAATGTGGTACGAATGTTGCTGTTCATACAGTTATTTCTAAATGCTTTTTCCTGCTTTTTATTCTTCGATGGTTCAGACTCTATTGCAAAGTGAGTGGTTTGTCTCTTGCCTGGAATGTGCCACACTCAGCATTTCACTGCTTCTACAGTTGCAGCCTCTTGGAGCAGGTGGCTTCAAAGGGGAGAATGCAAGGGGGGATTAAGGAATACTTGACTAATTTATGCAGGGTACAGTGTGCGGATTGCACAGGAGTGAAATACAGTTATTTCTACTCCTGAGAGTTTTCAAGTCGAGTTCTGTCAAATATGAGCTATCAAGCAATGCTTACTTATTCTTACCTGTTTGAAGCAGGCTGGAAATAGCGTAGTTATACAAATGGTGAGTCTTAGGCAAAGTCATTTGCCTCTGACATTGGGCAAATGAAGGAAATTGCAGAAAATTTGGAGATGTTGCGTGCTGAAACCTATGTGAGAATACAGATTAAGATAGTAAGTCTCTTCTCCATCTGAGAAAGAAGATTGTAGAGCTAGCTTTGTTGCTGGTGTTCAGCCACAACTTTCCTTTTTTTCTGGTTCTGCCCATCAGACTTAGTCTTCTGACTAATAAATATGTGTCTTGGTTGTGTTTAAAGTGTATTTTTAGATTAACCTGCTTAGAAAGCGTGCCATTTGATGTGACATAATGCCTGAGTGTAGAATGGTTAAGTTCACCAAGCGTTTGCATCTTTTGCCACGCAGGTAAGCGTCTGTAAAGCTTTGCATCTGAAGTGCACCTTTTCCTGTGCAGTGGATGACTGCAACAAATACTGAAGCACACGTGTGTTTTGTTGGCACAGAAGAAAGTGAGAACCACTTCACTTAGTCTTATTTGTTAGCATTAGTTCATTTTCTGTATTTTTTTAAGTGAGGCTTTGGAGTTACCCAGAGTCTTTATCATTACTTGAGAAATCCTTTGGATATCATAATGTGCACTGGCACAAGCATTTTTAAAACAAGATTCAGATGAGTATGCAGGGTGGATAAGTTCTCTGTCACGCTGGTGCTTTGCAGCAGGACCTGCTGGACTTGGGTGACCCTGGTGGCTTTCTCGTTGAGGTCACCAATAGATTGTGAACCCTCTGGTTCAGCTGCGCCTGGCAAGTTAGGGGAATTTTAGCCTGGCCCAAGTCTTCTCTTTGTTTTTGCTGTATGTGTTTGCTCCAGTGGAAAGTTTAGTGTGGAGCAGGAATGAGCAAGTGGGTGTGGAAATGCCTTTTTGGGGGTAGTGCAAACCTTACTCTGGTTTAATTACATGTGGAAGCTATAGCCAAGGTATAACTAATGCTCCCAAGGCTTTCAAAAACAGGTAGTGGTATAGTCTAGAAGTAAGCATCCTTTTAAGATGCGTTTCCTTGTTTCATGTTGAGGCTGAGCCCTGAGGAGCTGTAATCCTCAAGGAAAGCCTGACCTTTTCTTTCAGGTTCCTCCTCCTTCTGCAACATCAAAGGTTCCCATAGCACATGTTGGGGCAGGATCGTACTTGGACATTAACTGTTAGCGCTTTGCTTTCTGCTCTCCTCCTAGTTGCTTGTTTGTGGAGGCAGGGTGCAGGCAGGGGGTTTCTGGTGGTGCAGCCCCGGCTCAGCATGCGGCTGCATCCCAGTTACGCGAGCAGCCCTGTCCGGGTCAGGGCGCTTTGCCTTGGGAGTACGAGACTGCTCCATCTTTTCATGTCTGTTCACAAACCAAAAATGTAAACTCTACATTTCATCATCATCCAAAAGTGATTGCGGGGCTGAAATAAAAATCAGGAGGGGAAAAAGCTCTAAAAAATGTCTTTTGTTCCAGTTTTTTCCCTCATGCTGATTACTAACAGGCAAACAACTTCTGCTCTGCTCCCCTTTTCTCCTCTGAGGCAGCTGCCCTGCTCACGTGCTGGGGCTGGAGCACTGAGAGCCAAATGGCACCGAACACGTCCCCAGGCTGTGCAGGTTGCCCTGAGAAAGCACAAGTCGTGATGTGCACAGCCAGGTTGGGCCAGGAGCAGCCAGTAGACTTTTTTTTTCTGCTCAGTCACTGAATTTATCACAGTAACTGACAAATTAATGAACAAACTCATAATTAACGTCAATGAAAATTTAATTCACTTGTTATTCAAACGATGCAATAATTTCGATAGCAGTGTGTGCAGGGTTTTGTGCCATTGTGCAGTGAAGGCCGAGTGTGGGAAGTTGAAGATAGAATGGGAAAAAAACAAAACTAACAACTTGGGAGGCAGTATACAAATATTTACAGTGTTTACTGTAGTCATGAAAGCTGCAGAGTTCATAGCGGCAGGAGATGGGTAAGTTCTTCGGGACATTGGTCTCTGAGCCTTTCCTCACATCACAGAGGTACAGAGTGATAAATTTGCTTGTTTGAAGAAAAGAGAAGCTTTAAGACCTGAAAAAAGCCGGGTGTGTGGTGCTGGGATTGCTGTTGTGTGATGAAGCACGAGAGGTTTTGTTTGCTCTTTGCTTCTGTGAAGAGTTTGTCAAAATGACACTTGCGTAGGCAGCCTGATTTGAATTTTTTCCCCCTATATTCTTTACGTCCACAAGTGCTCACTTTCACCTTGGGGTGCCAGTAAGTGGGCTTTACAGGGCACAAATTTCAGGTGTAAGTATTTGCAACTACAGTGTGTTGTAGGTCAGTGAAATAAATTACCACGTCTTTTGCCTAAAGCATTTCATTTCCTTCATCACCAACTCCTTCAGGGAAATCTCTAGATCAACTATTTAATGCTTGTAATGGAAAATTTTGTTTCTGAAACAACTGAGTATTTCCTGGTGCTTATTCTTTCTTTCACTTTTTGTTTCTCCAATCCTTAGGTTTGGACATTGCAACAACTGCTTTACTGACTCCCCTGTTTCCTCCCTCTCCTCCTGTTTCCCCCCATACACCCAATTTTGTGTGTGCCATGGGAAAGAGTCTAACACCCTTCCCTTCTTGGAGCTTTTCTTATCAAATTTAAGGTTTTCAGGCAGGATATAATGCTTCTATGGTCAGGGAATTGAGTGGTGCTCAAAAATGATCTTTTCCTTGTTGTCTGAGGAATATTCTGGTGTTCGGCTCTCAAATCCAAGCAACACAAAGGATGAAATGGTGCTATTTACAAAGCAATATTCTATCTCCACAACCAAAAATGCTGAAGAAGTTGCTAGTACCACTGAGTGAGCCCATGCAGCAGATAATGTGTTCTGAAACCTGTTCAAAATCCCATGGTCTGGAAAGAAAGACTGCTCAGGATCTGCCTAGCTCAAGATTACAGAGTAAGGTTCAAAGAAGAAAAGCTCCTAATCTCCCTTCCCGGTTGCGTTTGCAGCATGTGAAGTACAAGCTGATGTCTTTGTATGTTGGAGCTGTCACTGCTGCATTGCTGCGCGAGGCTGCAGGGCTGTTGGCCTTTGCAACTAAAGCGCTTTCTTAGTAATAATAAATCCAAAGCTGCAGTGCCAGCAGGCTTAGAGGTGTTAATTTAATTTGCAAATATACCTTTTTGACCTGCTTGGCACAAGCCCATTCTTCAGGGAGTCCTCCCCACTTTGGTCCTCGTTCTGCTTAGCAAATGCTTGTGCCGTCCTGAAGGCTGGTTCTCAGTGATGTCTGCTTGCCTCTGCCTCCATAGCACTGCCTTCCTCTCCTTCCCATGTGGACGGTTTGCATTGCAGAGAGCTGCAAGTCACAGCGTTGTTCTGCTTGGCAGCTGGACAGCCTTGACACAGCCCACTGCCACTGTAACCTTACTGCGGTTCATCGGTGTCTTCGTATTTGCCTTGAGCCCATGAGAGTTTGAAAAAACAACCCGTCCTCCTCTGGCGTAGCGCCTCCTCTAGCTTAAGTCCAAGGATTAAAATTAGTGTGACTCTGGGAGTTGGTGGACGCTCCTTAAAGTGCAGGATGCCATTCTTCGGTGGAAAAGAAATAGCTTGCACAGATAATCTACAGCACAAAGCTCTGAAATAAGTTCTGCAAAATTAAAATTCAGGTGGGGGTTATGCAGATTGCCTTATTTGAATATTTAAATCTTCTTTAGCTTTTTGATGACTGCTTTATCATTGTTTTCCATATATATGCAATGATGCTCATTTACAGCCTTCCCCAATCAGTTATACAGCAAATACCACTGCTATAAATAAAATGTCATTTGCAGGAGACAGTTTTGTAAGTTAAATGAGGAAGAAAGATTCCCTTTGAAGAATCATTAGCCATCATCAGTTGGTCAGGATTTTCTCTACAGGATTATTAAAAGGGGTGGCTGAAATGTGTGTTTTCCATTCCCTTTCTTCCCTGATAGTGGCCAAGGAGTACTTTGGGGTTGTGTACTTTGGTAGTGTTTCACAGCGGTTGTCCTAAAAGAAGGAAAGGTCTGTGGCTGCAGTGGCGTGTTTCAGCTCAGTCACTGCAGTGGTTAGCTCCAGAAAGGAGCAGAGCCTCTTGTCGCCATCCCTGCTCTCTGCCATGGTTGCCGTCTTAATCCTGCTGTCTTAATCCTGCTGTCAGCTGCTGCTTCTCTTCAGCAGAAAAACTAATTGCTCTCTTTTTTTTCCAATTCTTTTTGTTTTCTTGGCCAGGTCATACTTGGGCTTTTTTAGTTCTTTTTCCTTTCTGTATTGTGTACTAAATAATTCAGAATTGTCGGCCAGGAGATATTTCTGTCTTTGCTGTTACTGTTTGAACGGTGTCAGTAAAGTCAAAGTTGTCACTACATGGGAAAAATGCACTTACTTTTGCTGTTAGGATCTGAAGCAGCAGTAGTGTCAGATAAACACCACTTCTTCAGGTCATACAGCCACACATGAACCGCATGCCTGTGGTTCCTCCATGGGCGCTCCTGCCACTGCGGGGAAATCGGTTGGCCTCCTCTGCAGTTTGTCCTCTTTTGTGTGGAGTGATAGATCCTGCGCTGGGTTGGTGAATCGTTCTGAATCATTTTTAAAGTAACCTAGATTAGGTTAGTTTGAGGTGTTTACACACGAGACTTCCAGCTTTACAGGAACAGTGAAATTTTTGTCAGCAACGTTGTCCTTGGCAGCTGTGGAGCAGCTCAGGTCAGAATGCATCTCCTGGTAACAAACCTGTAGCTGGAGTGCAGTACGCTAAGTAACCGCAGTAAGCCTGTGAAACAGGACGGGGATCAAAGTAAAGGTAGGACTACCACACTTGAACTGCAGAGGGCTTTGTCTGAACTGTTAGAGGTTAGGATGTAGAATAAGCTGCCTCCAACACTCTTTTGTTAAGGTATGTTTAAATACGCATCGAAGGAAGCTGAATTTTGTCTCATCTAGGATTTCTGACTTGATGTAACAATCTTTACTCAAATAGTTGAGTTAGAAGGATTATATGTTTAATAAAGAAAGGAATTAGAAGTTCTGGTATTCACATTTGGAGACCCGAGTAAAGGTCTCCAAAGCCTTTAAGATGTCCTGCTCATTTAGATGTACTCCCTGTCGGCCCCCATACATAACAGAACTGTGGTTTAGTTTTTCAGTTTCCCTCATTTTAAGTTGGTAATTCAGTCATGCTTTTGCTTTTGTATCAGGGAATTTCTCTGAGTAGGAAATCGTTATAGTCCTGTCAAGGCCTAATGCTTGGATGGCAGTGTGCTTCCGATGCTTCCCTTTGGTGCTCCTACCAGGGGAAAGAACAGAGAACCTGTATTTGTGGAAGTGAAACATGCTGCTATTCTGATTTTCTGCTACTGAGAGCTCTCCTTCTTATGAACATCATCTGGCAGGGGAACATCTCCTTGCAGGAGAATACAAGCCCTCCGTTTTCAACTACTACGGACATCTGCTCCATACTGCGGTGGCGGTCCTCTTTCTCCTCCTGTCGTGCCATCTCGAAGCCAGCTGAGGTGCACGTGCCGTGCTGGGCCGTGCGCGGGAGCAACAGCGGCCAGGAGGAGGAGGAGGGCAGATGCAGCCCCTGCGCGGCTCCTGTCCTGTGCGCTGCTGGCCCCAGGGAGCCTGCGGGGAGAGCGGGGGGATGCGGACGCTGTGATGGTGCCGGCACCTGCTGTTTGCAGGCTTGTTTGCTCATGTCCCAGTGCTGCTGTGGTAATAAGGCATTGCCTGTCACAGTAATGAAGCACAGCAAGATTAAACTGTAAAAATAAGAACCTGTGGCATGGAAGTCCTAAAATGCTGCTGAACTCTGAAGCCTGTTTTTGTGAAGAAAATGACACAACAGGCCTGGAATCCTGACCCTTAAAGGTTTGTAGTCTCATTTACTCCTGGGTCTCATCTGTACTGAGAAAGTGCTTATTAGCATTTCTGAAAGCAGGGCCTGAGCTCTGGAGGTCTCGGTGCTGAGGTGCCTTTGTAGCATGTATTCAGCGTGTGCCGAGCGCGGCTGACACTTTTGCAGTCCCTCCACCTCTCACGTCCCACATGCAGCAGCAGCTGGGCTCCAGCACTTGGGTTTAGTTGGTAGGCTGAGGCTTATTTCTTGGCAGTAGGTAATACTCAGTCCTTTCTGGGGAAAATGAGCCTTGGTTTCACACCTTCTGCAGCCACAGGTTGCGTTTGCTTTGTTTCCCCGCACTCGCTGCCCAGGTGTATGTTAACTTCTGCATAAGGAAAATGGTGACTTACGACTTTGTTTTGGTCCAACTCCATACGATGCGATGAGTGTTTTTGATAAAACAGTGCAGTGTCTTACTTGCTTCTGCAGCTTTTATTTGTAATTATGTTTTTATTAGAGCCACTGCTTGTTAAAATAGGCTTTCTGTCTGTTGGACAGCAGTTTGATTTGCAGTTGCATCTGTCTATGTAGAGTGTATGTGTGCTTAAAAGCAAATTAGTGTGCATTAGTGTGCTTAAAAACAAATGACAGATTCTTAGTTCTTTTTGTTGTTGTTGTTTAATTGAAATGATTTAAACTGAATATAGTACAAAACCTACAAACTTTGAAACCAGCTCTTTTCTATTTTAATTTTCACTCTAGTCCACCCTTGCAGATTTGGCTGCCTGGGACTAGTTGCTTGCTCAGAGATGACCAAGACTCTGTGTCTGCAAGAAGTAGGAATGAGATGCTACTCTCCTTGTTGCCCCCAAGTATCAGTGACAATATTTTATAAATACAAACCTAAGGTTAGACTGTGGAGTCTGTTTTTAAACGCAAATCCAGGAGAACGGCTGTAATTTCACAAATGGTGAGCGCTGGTTAGGATGGTGATGGAGTTAATGGGATCTGTAACCGGGTGTACATGTGTTGACAAACAGGTTTAGCTCCTAACCTTTAAACTTGTATATTGGTGGGGTGAAAGGAAATGTCCTTGGTGTTAAGCTGGGCTTGGCTGTGGATCTCAAATGGCTGGAGCTGGTGTGAGTCCTCACTGGCTGATGGGACCCGAGTTTATCCTGCGGTTCTGTTGGCATTCAAGGGAGAGTTCCCCTTTCCATGTGTAGCCTGTGGTGTAGAAGCTCTTCTGAGGAATGGGTGTAATACATTATTTTCTTTCTATATTGTATACTATTTCAATGACACAACAAAGGAAGTAAGCAAGTAGGAGTATTCTTTAATATATCAAAAGCATTTTACATGATTGACTTTTTTAATGTCATGTTTGCAGAGTACCTTCCTTCCCTCTCCACTTCCTCCTCCTTTTATTGATGTGTTGTCTGTAGTGGTGGCATCCATTAGATGGTTCAAGTTCAGTTTCCCTGGAATGAGGAGTTCAGTTTCAAAAAAGGATTTGGAAGATGCTGCAGGGTTTTTTTTTCCCCTTTGCATGACTTGAACACTGAGGCAAGTTGAGTGTCCTGCTAAGATTTAATCCAAAGACTTTCTTATAACATATGCACAGACTATAGGAGTCGGCAAAGAGGACTTGTTTGAATAAATCAAGCCTCCTAGCAGTATTATGGAGGTATTTATTACAACTTAGTTAAGACTGCATTGACCTTCATACTTTATCTGCAGGACTGATATCCTTCATGCATTGAAATTAGTTTCCAAATCTGTTGTTCTAACAGATAAATTTTTGCAGAGTCACTGGTAATTTTAATGTTTCAGGCATTTAAAGATGATTTTTTTATCTTTATTAATTGCCTAAAAAGTATGTGCAATCAATGTATTTGCTGATAACCCCCAGTCTTCTTCTAGCCTGTCTGCTGGAAAAAGTAGCTGGAGAAGGCAGAATAATGCTAGAGACTTCCTGCATTTGTAAAAAACAGAACCTCGACAAAAACAGTTGCTATCTTAAATGTTGCTGAATCGAACCAAGCAATTCCTAATAGCTTCTGTTTGCAAGCAGTTATAAATACAAGAGAACTTTTTGGGACACCCTGTCAACGTGTTGTTCCCTGATCAAGTTGAATGCTCGGCACTGAGTTCGCTGGGACCGGAGCAGTGACTTCCACATTTTCACCTGGACTTGACGTGTAGCCCTGTGGAGGTGGCCTTACCAGCTGGGTAGTGCAGCACGGGTTGGAAAGACAGATCCCGTTCTTTGTTTAGCTGGAGCTGAGCATTTCAACATTTATTAACCAGCCTTCCCATTTTTAAGTGTGTTGCACAGCTGGTGGTGCTCTGTTGAGGGTCAGAAGCAACTGGACCTCGGGCAGGTGCTGGGATTGGAAAAATCACATAAATTCATATAGCCTCAATGAAAGAAGATAAGTGCCAAATGTTGCATCAGTGGACCTGGGTTAAATAGATCGTTGTTTTTTTCTATGGTGGACTAGTAGCCCTGTTAGAAGGTTAAGTGTACAAGCCTTGATCCTATTTTGTGACAAAAGGACTCTCCTTTTCTCCCCGTTAAACATTTTTATCCTAATAAAAATGCACATGCACATACATTTCCACGTCTTTGAGGCAGAAAGGATTACCAGGGTTGCAACCTTTCCATCTGCTGCCAGGTTTTTGTTTCTTGGTATGTGCAAACCCAGCAATTTGCTCTATTATCCTGATGCGAGGGGCTCCTGCAGAAGTTGGCCAGTGCAGCAAGCTGCCTGCCCCAACTGCACGCGGGGAGGCGGTGGCAGCACCGTGCCTCGTGCTGCTGGCGCCAGCCTCGTGGGGAGGTTACACAGGCAGGGAGGCTGCACAGGCCGTGCTGCTGCCTGCCTAGCTGAGGCCAGATCCCTTTCCTTTGCAACAGCCAGTGCGAAGCCTCTGCTCAAGGGTCGCGACGTGCCGCTGGGGCGTTGCTCTGTCAGCACCTCGTAGGGGTGCCTCTCCAGGACCTGAGGGCATCTGCGCCTGAAGAAGCGATGCTTTAAATGTGTGTTGGTAACCTACTGCTCTGCTTCCAGCAAATCCCAGGGTTCGGTGTTCTGCCCACGGGCCTGGGGTGAACCCCGGGAAGTTGGCAGAAAGAGTGGGGCTTTCCCTAAGCCCTTGGGACAGGAAAACACGTGCATTATTGCAAAGGAGCGTAGCGGCGCTGTGCAGTGCGCTCTGCGCGGGCTGACCCGACTCCCCTTCGCGGGTGCTTGCAGCGCTGTTGTTGCCTTTGTGTGGACAGCATGCAGCGTGCTCCAGAGCCAGGCGAATTACTGTGAGCCCAAATTGCTGCTGATGGCTGCATTTGGTATTCTTCCTAGCACATCCTTTGCGCCATTTATATTTTCCTGAGAATTTCTTTGGAAATACAAGAAAGTAAGGTTTGTGTTCTTCAAATGCAGTTCTCTAGAGGAGTCTTGTTCTTGCTGTTGCAGTGGGGGGAACAAACAGTTTGGGGCTGGCTTTTAGGGAAATGGGTTTACTGGAGAAAAGCACAGAAATGTAAGGGTGCAGCTGCGAGGGCTGCGGGTCAGCCACAGGAGGTCGCAGTGTAGGTGTGGTGGAGGGATATGCTAAGTTTTAATAGTTAATCAATCTAACTCTGGTGATAGTAGGTTCTATTTGCATATATATATATATATGTATACATATATATTTATAATCCTCACATTCAATGCGTTTTGTTCACAAAGGCCATGCAGAAGCTGTTCAGATAAGAACACTTGCATGCACTCTTGGCAGCCATGAAGATAAAAGGGATCCTGTGCCATGTCTTCAGGAAAGCTTTCCTTGAGAAGAGCAGGAGCTGAGTGTTGAGACAAACACAGATCTTGTCCTCACAAGTACAAAAACCAGATAGGTTGTCAAGAGTAGAGGCTTCCTAAAGAGATCAGAACAGTCTTTATGTGAGAAATTCTGAATGCTTTTAAAGAAATAAATTCTCCGGAAGGATGGCTGTAGGTTGCTGCTGCTGGCGTTGTTGGCCAGAACATAAGTGCTTATGGCTGAGTCACCAGGCGGAGCTGCTGGGCAGGGGCTGGCGAGCAGGACGCTGTCCCCGGGCCTCGGAGGGAGGAGCACAGCTGCATGACTCGATGGTAAGAGACCGCTCAGGGATGCGATAACCGAGGGTGGTGGACTCGGACTAGATTTGGTCACAGTTGGTCTAGCAACTCCAAAAACCATGGAAGCAGAGCTACCACTGTTACTTATTTTTTAAATAGCAGAATAATACTGGAATGTTTTGCTTTTGTAGTGGGGCCACCAACATGCTATCAAGATGGCCTAAAGAAAATGTTGGTGGTCACACCTCCAGTAAAGGATGAATTAGCGATCTGTTTGTCACTGATAAATCCTCACAGAAGCAGACAAATACGCTCCTGTTTACAGAGCCACTGTGCCATATGTATGTGTAAAAAAAATACTTCAAACAACTGGAAGTCCACCCAAAGTTTCTGTCTGTATTGGACAGGAAAATTTCTTCAACAGCTGTGACTTTAGTGACATTGGTAGCATTTTTATTTCTTTGTCATAGAAGCATCAAACTTTATTTTGCCTATCTGTAGTTGACATTCTGGGCTTTGCAGGGCTGTCTTGGAAAGATTTAGAGTGTGCTAAGAGTGCTGAGCTAAGGGATCTGTGGCAGATAGTGGCTTTTACAGGAAAGAAAACTATAATTGTGTTTTCCTAGTCACGGGACAGCACTTAAAATGGCTTGAGAAAATCGACATTCCACCATAAATTGGAGCTAGCGAGATGTCTCACACTTTGTCTTCTGTTTGCGGATGGTCAGACACTAGGGGAGCATATGCTTGTAAAGTACTTTGCTTATAGAGCTGACAGTTGGAAAATCTGTGAATGCTGGGCTTTCAACTGATGGTGACTAAAGACTAAAGGACAAGAAAGGTCTTAAATCCTGTCCTGACTCTACAAGGCTTAGAGAACCCGGAGCTTGCCCCAAACCTAGCGTCCTGGAGACCCCTTATTGGAACAGCAGGATCCCTGCTACGGCTCCCAGCAGGGAGAATGACAGGAGGATGGGGCACAAGAAGAAAAAGAAGGCATGAAAGCAGGTATGCAGAATGCTGTGCTTCCCAAGCAAAGAACTTGAGAGCATGGTCGTCCTCGTTGAAAGCTGCATATGGGCCCTCTGGTGCTGTATGCACAGAAAAACAGTAAAACAGAAGAAGAAGTATGCACAGTAGAACAGGAGCTTAGAGAAGTGCAATTGTGGTTGCTGAATCACAAAACACATGAGGAGCAAGAATCATACTCCACGTGGCCGGTTAGCCGGGGGGGCTGGTTTTGTGCCTGCTGTGCACGGCATGGATGGAGTGAAACAATCCTGCACGGGGGAAAGGAGAGCGAGCAACGCCTCGGCAGCAGCTCTGTGGGGTTCAGGCGAGTTGTTTGTCCGGATGTCACCAAGGTGGTCGTGCAGACGTTTTGCTGATCTGTGAACTTTAAATGGTTCCTTAACCGTCACAGATCTTCTTCTACTGTCAAAAGATTTCTTCTACTGAAGGCTGTTCTAAATATTTGCTTGCTTTGGCCTCTTTCAGTCCTGGTTTTGAGGATGAGATTTTTCAAAGAGGGCAAATGCCTCCCACTGATGTGCTGTGCCTGTAACTGGCAGTGTCCTGCTGAAAGAGCAACGGGCTACCTGGCCTTGACATTTTCCCCCAAAAGAATGTGGCTGTTTTCAGGCAACACATTGACCTCTAATTCAGGGGATTTTGGTGTTTCTGTGCTATTAGTGTGTTGTTACAAGAGAGGGAATGAAGCCTGCACTGAGCAGCCTTGTAGCTGATAGCTTGAAAGTTTTCTTCAGTGCTGGAGATCTTGGTTTTGATTGACAGATTTGCTTTCTGGGTATCTTTCTTTTGTCTTGTGCTGAAAATATTAACAAAAGGAGTTCGCAGCTACTGTGATGCGAATCTCACCGGTGTACCTGTAATGGATTGCATAAAAATGGTCATGGGAAATCAAGTACTGCACATTGCAAGTGGACCGAAAATAAAGTTGGCCCCTACCCGAAGTGGTTTGTTATGTTGGGTTCTGGTTGTGCTGTACAGTTCTGTTGAACAAATTCTCCTGCTTAAAAACAAGGCTGACAGGAGAAAGCTTGTTTCAGAAGAAACATTTCAAAAGAAGCTGTCATCCTAGAGGATCCTATCCGATTTTTGGCGCGCTCTTTATCAGTGACAGTTGGCAGGGGCTCTGTCAGATTGGAGTCCCTTTGTCCTTGCAGAGAGTGTGAACGTGTCTTCGGAAGGGCTGATGTTCTCCACAGAGCTTATCTCCTCGGTGAGAGACCCCACGCAGCTGCATTTCAGCCAGCTTAGATCTGCGGCCATGTCGATAAGGCGTGTGGTGTGGGAGCACCCGTTGTGTGCAGGTCCCTGATCCCGGCGTGTCCCCCTTCTCCCGTGGCACCCCAGCCTCATCGTGCAGCCAGTGAGGCAGCTAGTGCCTCATCATGACTGACTGCAATAATGTTGGATTAGGGAAAAGGTGTTTTTTGTTTTGTTTTGTTTTTTAAAACAAGGCATGAAGCTGCCTTTCCCAGCCTCAGATCACGTGCCAGACCCCCCCAGCAGTGAGACTGGGCTCACTGGTGTGCGTGTTGGTGCACACCTTCCTGCCAGTGAAGGAAGAGTCTCTCCACCCAGCTAATTGTGTCATAGGAGATACAGATCTTAACTGCAGAAGAGCTTTTACGATGAACTCGTGCATTAGTAAGATGAATTGGGAATAATCACTGAAGGGGTCACTGTGCACAAGGAAGCGTAAGCACTCATGGTTGTTTCCTATTTATAACCGCACGCCGAGAAAGGCTGCTGCTGCTGGGCACTCGCCTGCCCCTCCTTTGTGCTAAATCTTGTTCCTTCTGAATGTTTGTTGGACAGGAGAGTGTAGCAGAGGGCTGCTTTTGTCCCGAGTGTTTTCTCTGCTGAAATGCCAGCAAGAATCTCTGCTGTGAACACTGGGCCTAATCAGAAGTTGTGCTGAGCGGGGCATGGTTAAACCACAAGCATGAGTCTCACAACAAAGAATTTGTTATAGAAAACCTTAGATGAAGTGCATGTGCTTTCTCTCCTCATAAGGAATATGTAATTAGTATATCTTTGAAGTAAGAAAGCATAGGTATATATGTGTGAATCCTATCCTTCCCACTCCAGGGTATGCTCCAAGGATAATTAAAAGGACCTTTTCTTTTGGTCCTGCTTTGGCAGTAGATTTTTCTCAGTGGCCGAGCTGAAGGTTTCAGATGGTGAAGAACTTCTTCCCCTGCTCCGACAGACCTCTGCAACAGGTTTCCTGCCTGCCGCTGTGGAGTGAGGCTCCCCCTGTGCAGACGCTGGGTTTTGAAGGAGATTTTGCTGGATGCCTTTGCATGAAGGAATGTGCTGAAACCCGATCCCTTCTGTAGCTTCTTCCCCGGTCCCTAGGAGTATCGCATGTCCCCGTTGTCTCATGCGCCTTTGTTTTAAAATAATATTAAGCCTCAGACACCAGCTGATTTACTTTAATTCAACATCCAACTTATGTTTGATTTCTTTTCATATTCAAGTGAGCCATCTGGCTTTAATGAACTGTAACTGTTTTTAATGCTGCCTCCAGTTGCTAACATCTGAATATTTCATGTGCTGAAAGGAGGTTTGAAATGCAGAAGTGAGACTGAAGAGTCCAAAGTATTTCCAAATCAGCTCTGTTCCAGCAGCACTTGAGCTCCCCTCCCCTCGAGGTTTATCAAAAGGTAATCTTTGGGGTGCCAAACTGCAAGCATCCAGCCATGGTGGGTGCTAATTGCAAGTACTCTCAATGTTGTGTACGTAAAATACCAGTGCTGCTTATGAAATCCTGAATAACCACCCAACTTGGGCAGAATATCAATCAACTTCAACAGGAGCTGCCAGGATTTGGCATCTTCTAAATAAACAGCCTCTTAATTTTGGGGGGTGTTTAAATATTTCCTCATTGTAAACAACAACAACAAAAACATAGTTTTACGTCATGTAGTTTAGTTCTAGTAGTTAACTGGGAGCTGGATACCATAAATGAACAATACCTTAATTTCAGTTAAATTTCAAGGGTACTTTGCCAGGGTTATACCGATGGAAACTAGTGATATATCCCTAAATTTGCTGGGCTGTGTGCTTCACTAGTTTTTTTCACAGCATTGCCTTTGTTTCGGCTTAGCAGAGTGGTATCTGATAGAATTCCTATAGGTCATTACCAAGAAATACTTTGATTAATGATAAAAAGTACGTCGTTGGTTAGGTCTTCACTGTGTGCCAAGCATCGTGCAGGTTACCAGCAACCTAATCTTGTAGTGCTAGAAGTTTAGATCGAATCTGTCTGCAGAGGGAAACCACCTTCAGCAAGGGTGGTCAGGGAACACCGTGGCTTTGGCTTTCCTGCACAGCGCTGTCCTGAGAGCATGGAAGGCAGGTACGTAAGAAACAGGTGGTGGTTGTTGGAAATTGCTTTGTTTCTCTTAAGCTCTGCTAAATTTCTCAGTAAATTGCTCATAGGGACAAAGCTGAATTGGGAGTTAACTGATGGCTTTGTGGGTATCCACCAAACCAGACTTTCTGAGCTGGAGAAGAGCAGGTTGGGAGCAGTACTGCAAAAACTGGCAGCTGAGTTCCATCCAGTAGCATTCCCGAAACTGTAAAGAATAAAGCCGTATAAATATCTTCTACATGGTAGGATTTTGTTGCATTATACCCCCATTTGAAAGGAGCTCTTAATGAGATAATCAGTCTTGCACATGGACAGATTTTTGTTCCTCACTTGGTAATGGACATTTTCAAGTTGTTAGTTCCAGAGAACTTCCTACACCACTGAGCAGTGTCGGTGGATATTTCTTTATTCTGTTCCAGTTTTTGTTTTATTTTTGTGTGTGTGAAGCTCACAGTATTGCATGCAGGAAAGCCCAGCTGGGCCTCTCAGTATTTTGCATTGCAGTTCCCTAAAATTTATGCCAAAAACAAGCTCAGTCTACAGAGCAACTTTGGCATCTCCCTTTGAGTTAGCACATGACTTGAGTTTGGTTGGACCTGCAGCCATTTAGCAACCTGGATGCTCCACCATCATGCTCAGCACACCAGCATTTGCAGCCTGCTACACTCAGTATTTTACAGTTACACCATGGAAATCCTCCACTTACAGGCAAGTGATTGTCCTGCTCTACTCTGCGCTGTGCAGCCTCACCTCGAGCACTGTGTGCAGTTCTGGGCACCACAGTACAAAAAGGACGTGAAACTGTTGGAGAGTGTCCGGAGGAGGGCTACGAATATGGTGAAGGGCCTAGAGGGGAAGACGTATGAGGAGCGGCTGAGGTCACTGGGCCTGTTCAGCCTGGAGAAGAGGAGGCTGAGGGGAGACCTCATCGCGGCCTACAGCTTCCTCGCGAGGGGAGTGGAGGGGCAGGCGCCGATCTATTCTCTCTGATGACCAGCGATAGGACCCGCAGGAATGGTGTCAAGCTGTGACAGGGGAGGTTCAGGCTTGGTATCAGGAAGAGGTTCTTCACTGAGAGGGTTGTCGCGCACTGGAACAGGCTCCCCAGGGACGTAGTCACTGCACCAAGCCTGTTGGAGTTTAAGAAGCATTTGGACTGTGCTCTTAGTCATATGGTCTGAATTTTTGGATAGACCTGTGTGGAGCCAGGAGCTATACTTGATGATCCTTATGGGTCCCTTCCAACTTGGGATATTCTATGATTCTACTTTGGGAGAGGTTTTTTCTTCCCCTTTGGTTTTCTTTCCAAGTTCTCTGCCTCAAAACGGGGGAGACACATCCTTAAGAACTTGCTTTCCACGCAAACCCTGAGAGCCTGAAGATACTGCTATCACAAGTGACAATGACGCTGCCCCTTCCGTCCCCGAGCCTGGCGTTACGGGAGCTGCCTTCTCTGGTCACCCTGATAGACTGCTGAGCAATGGGGCGGGCAAGCTGGCCACCTCAACTTCCCTTTAACAGAGCTGCTTCTTCAAAACACTTCAGTTTTTAACAAGTAGACAGATTTTCAAAGGAAAAAACATGCTGTTAGATTTTTTTTCAGACCAGCTGTAATTCACAGTCTGCTTATTTGAATGACAATACAAATGAAACTGCAGCCTGCGTAAAACTGCTTAAAGTCTGCAGGCAGTTGTAGTTGGATGGAAAATGATCTTTAGTCATTGATAGCTATCTTGTGACCAGTCCAGTTACAGTTTCAGAAGGGAAATCACAGTGGCACCTCTAAAAGGTGAATCTTTCACCTTGCAGAATCTTTCACCTATTTATGGTGCTCATTTTGAAGTAAGATTTTGTTTCCATCTGCTAGGCAACTTGTGTTTTTTAGGGATTTGTCCATGCTATAGTAGGGGGAAAAATTGTTGCTGTTTTCTTTCTTTTTAAACCTTGGAAAAAACAAACAACCTCTCTAAGGATTATCAAGTAGTCTTCATAGACACTCCAAGTGTACAAAACTCAGGACAATTTAAGACTTGCAAATGTTTAAGGCTTCCCTCTTGTAAACCGTAGTTACTCAAAATGTGTTTGGGTGAGAAATGCAGCCTTTGTTTTTAAAAAATTTCCATCATTTCTAGTACATTGTTTAAAAAGGAAAACAAGGTGCTTCCCAGGAGTTCAACAGAAATGCAAAGGAAATCTGAAGTTTTTTTTTTTTTTTTATGATTTTTAAGCTAATAATTTGTTTCCAGGGCTGGAGGCCCAGGTGTAAAAACCGCATGTATTGGGCTTGCTTTAGACCTGTCCTTTTTCAGTTTCTACAAGTAATAATGAAATAATGATTTAATTGCTCATAGGAATTGCAGTAATGGCTTGAAAGCCATGGCTTCTAATCATAAAATGTTTAGGAGCGTATTTCTGCCATCTGTAGTTTGTTTGCTTTAACCTGATAGCTTAAAAACAGGTTATTTTTGCCTGGTGTGCATCAAGGGCAGGAATAGCTTCAGCCTGTGAGACCCAGTGTGTGTGTGCACATGCATGTGTGTAGTGAATCCACGGTGCAAAAAACAACCACGTTTGGGGTGTTTTTAGTTTTTTGCATGTGCCATTCTGGCATGTTCTACGGAGCGATAGCTTCTGGATTAGGGCTAACATGGTAAAATGTTAAATGCTTCAAGCATCTATGATTGTATGGCTTCTCCGTTTGTAGGGTGGGTTTGTCAAAACAGACTGTGCATTTCTTTTTGTCCTGCTGTCACCAAACAATTTGGGGTTCTGTTGGCAGAGAGGAGTATTAGAGATTGGAGAGGGGCTGTGTTCCCTGGAGACACTGAGATTTTTCTCACAAATTTTCTCAGACAAGATCTTCTGCGAAGCTATTTTATTTGCTATTGTAATGGCGGCCGTCCTGCAAGCAGGAGCGCACAGTAAGAGTTTATCATAACCGTGTATTCCCTATTACCCAACACCTGATTTCTCCCTGTTTCCTCACTGGCTGAGTACGACAGGTTCCCAACCTACTCGACGCACTTCTGTACCATATATGTACAATTTTATTTGACCAACCGTTAATTCCTCCTCTTCCTTTTTTTTTTTTCCTTCTTTACTCGTGACTAGAGGGCCTGTGATTTTTGTTTTTACTGATTTCGTACTGCTCATCCTGTTTTTCTTAGCTATCCTCTTTATTTTGGGACAGTGGGACCTTCCCCTCATTTGCTTAACATACTCCCTACTGCTGTGCCGTGCAATCACTTTTGAATATGCAAGGTTAGTGGAATTTTCCACTGCAAAAACACCTTCTATTGCAAAAACACAACTTTGTTTCTCACAACTCCCCCCTCTTCTTTTCTTACTCCTATTGTTGCTTTTGCACCTTTTCATATACCCTGCTCTTGAGTTTTTCCAACATTAGGGTGCAATATCCTTCTTCGGATGTCACAGGGAGTGACAGATACACGATGCCATTATTATTACAACACCAACAAATAGTTGTTTGAGCCAATTCCATTCAGGTAACCACGAAGTTCATTTCTCCCAAATGTTTCTAAATCCCCAGCAAGTGTCATCTTGAGCCACTCTATATAAGATCTTTTTTTTTCCCAAATATTTTTGAGATCAGTTAAATTCATCCCATTTGATCTATATACATACAGCAACTAACACTAATTACAGCACACGCTCCTCCTTTTGAGGTTAGCACTAAATCTAATACCATTCAATTCTGGAGTACTATTTTTGCAAACTTGTTACCTCCTTTTGTAGTGCCTGGACTGCATCCAGAGTGTTATTTTCTAGTTCTTCAATTATAGCCAAGATATTTACAATAGCTTTTTCTAATTCACTCACCCCTAACTTTTTTTTTTTTTTTTTTTCAGGATCTCTTCTTGAATGTCCTGGCTGCCAGCAGGATTGAAAGTGGGAGGCAACTCATGACCACCAAACTGTGACAGCCTTGGATCCCCCTGCTTCTGGCTGCTTGGAATAACCACTGGGCTACTGTGGAGATGAATGGAGAACAGCAGTATGATGCAGGTAACAGAGTGGTGGAGCTCTGGGGCTAAAGGTTCTCAAAATATTTGGCAAGCAAGGTGGGGCAAGCTCAAATTTTAGTTACTGTGGGTTACATTCTGACTACTGAGCTTAAGTTTGGTATTGCTCTGTTTCAAAAGCAAGGTGTATCATTGGCTTAAAGGAGAGCAAAATCCAACCCACCCTAGTAATTATGTTTCTAAGATGCTGTGTCTTTCCCCTTCATGATGCCAGCATGAGATGAGCTTATCGCTACTATTTTAAGGCATTTGCCTGTCAAAGTGGTTAATATCATCTTGTTCTGTCTTCGTGTGCCTTCATGTTGCTCTTAATATTCTCACAGGGTTGTGTTGCTGGTTTAAGAAGTCAGATAATCGAAGCTGTGTGGTGCTGTTGTAATCTGTCCTGGTTTTCTGATGTTCCTTGCTGCTCCCTTTGATGGGCTTTGGACATCAGCTCCTAACCTGCTGCAGAATGGTATATTATGATACATCAGCTCAGGTTTTGATTCATCTTGAAGCACCAGGCTGAGGAAAATGTCTGTCTGGGACGGCTGGGGATACTAACAGCTTTCTGAAACAGAGTTCTTAGGTTTTATGCTCGCACGGGGACCATCTGTTTTCCTGACTTCGCTGCTACAGTTTGTTCCTTCTCCTTGAGAAGGTCCCTACCCACAGTGCAGTGTTGGGACAGTTAATGAGAAGTAAATTTTTATTTGTAGTTACCAGTATAAACCATTTGGTTAGGATTTTGCAGAGTATTGTTTTCCTTTGATACTTGTCCAACAAGCAGCCCTTCTCATAGGACAATTCACCGTTGGTAATTTTTGTACCTCTACTTTATGGAAGTCTGATTGCTGTGTTACTGAAGAAATGTTAAACATGATTTTAATCTACAGTGCTTTTAGCAGAATGTTAACACCTGCTATCTGATCCTGAAACGGGCTTTTTGATTATTAATTATAGCCAATCACTCAGGTTGTTGTCAACATTATATCCTCAAATAAGCAAGAAAAAGCAGCATGCACAAGTATGCAGAATGTCTCCAGGCACATGCAAATGCAGTTTCCTCTGCTACTGGGAAGTGCTAACTTCTGTCAGGTTGTATAAGAAAGAGATTTTGCAGCTGAGAAGAACAGTAAGCAGATGTATATGCAGTCAGCAGCAGGGTGTTCACAGGCTGATGGCACACCGATCTGTACTAATACCTTTATTGAAATGTTTCCATTTTCCTCTAAAAGTTACAGAGGTCACCCAGTCCTTTCTGCCTGCTTACAGAATAGCCGTGAAGGGCTCCCCGTTTCTTGTAATTGCTGAACAGGTATTTTCCTGAGCATCCTTTCAGTGTCTGGTTTGCGTACAGGTGGCTGTGAAAAGCAGATGATAACCGAAGAGAGCTTTACTTGCTCAGTGCGAAGGCAGTTTCCAGCAAATGCTCGCCATGTACACATAAGCACAGTGGTTTTGGTGTTGCACCCTTGGCTAGTGTTTTCTGCAGTGCTTTGACTTAGACCAGTCCCAGCCACCACTGGAATGTTCACTCCCTCCTTTGACTGGTGTTATGCTTCCAGCTGATGAATTTTAGCAGGTTTGGAGATTCCACTGTCTTTCTGTAGGAAAGACAACTTTCATTTTTGTCACAGTCTTCCTCAGCTGCCGAAATTCTAACCTGTCTATTTATTCATGGCCTTGCAGCTGGTATAGAAGGAAAAGATTAACTGTTACTAAAATCAGATTTAAATATATCTAAGTTTCAGCATGAGAAACCTTTAGATTAGCTTTAACTGAAGGTCTTGCAGACTTCGATTTGATGTACTTAAATGTCCAATGTGACTGTTTTCAACTCAATCACATTAAAGATACATGAAAGTTATTTGCACTGAGAATTTAACTCCAGTCCAAAGATCAAAACAGTCTGGTGTAGACTGCTTCCATTGTAGGTATATTTAAGTGCTCATGTCCTTAATATTCCACTACCATCTTGTATCCAAATGATACATTCGGTATTCTTCCTCTACCTGTATGTGTCAAAGAGCAACAGGACGTAATTCATAGTTAAATCCAGAAAGGAAGAGTAGATGTTGAAAATAATGCTAGTAGAAATAGTGATAAATAGGAAGGGGTATACATATCCAGGAAACTTTGACTATTCTTACCATTTTCTGACCTTCAGAGTGAATGTGCGTTCTCCACAGAAGCTCTGTAGGACAATTCTCAGATTTTACTTACAAAATATGTTAGCTTGATTTGAAAGTCTTCCTGGCAAAAACTAGTTGTATGGCGAGGCCACAGGGATGAGAATCACACCTGGTTTCTCTCGCTGCCTGTGTCGAGGTTGTGCTTTGCCACTGAACTAATGTGTGCTTCAATCTCCTGTCTAATATAGAAGAATATGTCCTGTTACATAGTGGAAAGCAGAACTTGTTTAGGACTCACAAGCAATTAAGGATATGGAGAGGAAGAGAGAACGTACGTACATGTACTCAAATACAGCACTACTTAACAAATTGTGCTTTAAGATTAAATGGATAAAACACATTTTTACTTGTTGTCATCCGTCATCCTAATCTACAAGTTTTCTCACAGTAGAATTGAATTGCTGGTGTAAATAGAAGAGGTTTGCCTGGGCAGTTTGAACTGGGATTGATTTGGATGTTTAATACAGATGTATGGCCCCTCAGGAATGCAGCTTCATTAAACTGGTCCTCTGCGTATCCCAGCATCTGCTAACCCACCAGAACGGAGCTGTGCAGTAGGGCCTGCCAAAATCTATCAGTGGACCGGATCAAAGACATGGTTTAAAGAGGGCCCGGCTCCGCTGCAAGTATCCTACCAGTAAAAGCAGAAAAGCAACTGGAATCCGACTCAGCTTTCCAGCACATGTGAGTCTTGCTGGAGAGCAGGTGCTTCACCCCACTCTTGAAGTGTTTCTGCAGTCACATGTAGAAAAATAGGTAGTGGATTTCTGACATTTTTCTTATTTTCTATTGTCCTACCATGTGGCCATTCCATAATTAAAACATAATTTATTTCTGGCTCTGTGAAACACGGTGGAGTGTTTTTGCTGGGAGCTGTATCCAACGAGCTTGTCGTGTTCCACGTTGATTCAGCAAGCGCAGCACTGAACGACCTGGGATGCTGCAGCGGGGCAGTCAGTATTGCATAGCTTGACAAGGCCATCACCCGGGCCTGCCTCCTAAAGCTAGTTTCAAGAGAAGCTCTAGGCGTGCTGGTCGGATTTGGCCATCGAGGGGTACAAAGCGATCCGAGCCCTTCTCCCCGCGTCGCAGACCTGGAAGGAAATGGCTCTTTGAGGTAGGAAAACACACAGGCTACAGGACCCGGGGATTAGCGGCGTGAAAAGGACCTGGGATAGCTCTGATCAGTTTGGGAACTGGTTTTGACCCTACTTAGAGGCAAAAGGGTAGCAGGAACTTCATTCAAGCAGGCTTTCTGGGAGCTCCTTGTGGCAATTAAGTGGCAACATAAGTTACTAATTGACCCTTTCAGTGTGTTAAGTGACCTGTGCCTCATTTAAGGAGCTTAACTGCCCCTCAGACAGCCATCTGATGATCCCGCGTTACTGAAGGCTCGGAGCCGTCCCGGCAGTACTCCCAGCTGAATCTGCCTGGCTCTCCAGCATGCTAAACCGCACAGAGCGGTCGCTTTGCTTTGTTTCTCTCCAAGCAGACCAGTATGCTTAGACATCGCAGCGCAGGGCTTTGGGGGCTGGATGAAAGCCGGGTTGTTGCTGTTGTTTAGCAGCCTTGTGCTAAGGAGGAAGAGGGTGAGCAGCACAAAGTCCAAGCAAGTTCATTCTGAGGTTTGCCTGACCATAAATGTTCTGTTCGAGCTGATGTTTCTTCCCGCTTTGGTTCACCAGCTGTAAACTTAACCATTTTGATGGCTATATTAAAGTAAAATGTTGTTTTAATGAGTTAAGAAGTCTTACTTTGTTTTTTCAATGAGATTATATTTTTCTTAGAATGACCTGCAGCCAAAACTTGGCTCAGCTGCACCCTAGTTTGCAAACAGCTGTGTTCTGTGACTTATCCTTTCTACTCCCTCAAAATTTGTTAAATCAAGGTACTTGCTTTTGAGTTACTTGCTTTTGTCCTTTTCCAGGTCTGTTTCTGCAGTAAGTTAAAAATTATCCTCTAAAATGAGTGATGATACTCAAGCTCCAAATTTTTTGAGCTCTCAGGCTTGTGAAAGGCCACTATAAGCAACTCTGTTTGAAAATAGCAAAATGAAATTGGATTGGGGAGCAATATGAGCTGCTTTTAAAACAGATACTATCATCAAACAAAAGCTATCTGAAGATGTATTTTTAAATTTGGGGAAACATTCCTAGAATTCCAATGAAAAGTCAAAGATGAGCTTAACGTTCATTTGAAGAGAAAATGAACACACCATACCCTGAGAATTTAGAGGTTTTTTAGATGATTTAAAGTACCTCAGACTTCTGGGCAAATATTTGCCTCTCTCAATTCAAGGAATAAGAAGTGCCGTGAAGCATTCGTAGCAGATTTTCAGCACGTCCATGGCCATGGCTCTGATAAGGGAATGTGATAGCATTTCGTCCTTTTTTTTTTTTTTTTTTGGACACTTAATGTTTCCTACTCACATTACTGCTTCTCGGAAGAAGAGTTGCCGCCTGTCCTAAGAAGGACTGAGAGCACAGGGGATGTTAGCATCGTGTAACCTTCGCTGAGCTCTCCCCACACTTCGGACATGCTCTGATTTCTCTGTTCCCATGTAAACATGGCCCCAGGTTTCCTGGTACAGAGAGGTGAGCATCTCTCGTCTTCATTCACAAAGACAGCTGTGGTGTAGAGTGTAGAACCAGTCTAAAAGTGAAAATTGAAAGCTTTACTTTTGTTTCATGTCCCTGCCATGCCTTTTCACTACTGAAGCTGTAGTTCGTGTGTCTAGGTTAAAACTGCCACTTCCGTAGGGTGGGAGCAAGCCTCCCTTGTCATCCCGCCCTCTGCCTGCAGGAAAAAAATAATAAAAACACTGGGGCTGTGTGGTGAACGAAACTGGGGAGTAAAATCCAAACTGTTCTGGTTGCAGTGTCTTCCCAGGAACGTGGGTTACACGTTAGAGAAAAAGGGGACTGGGAAAGAGAGCAGGGAAGTGAGCCAAGCACTGAAGGGGAGACCATGGGTGGAGGGACAGACGTGATAATAATGATAGAAAAGATGACTAAATTGTAGAGTGTGGCTCGCACTACAGCTGCTCTCTACCCTGACAGCATGAGTGAGTGTACAACTGTGGCTTGAGTGGTTTTAGCCCATTCTGGCTTTAAATGCATCCAGAAATGAGGTTTCCTTGCTCTGAAGAACCTGGTGCACCTTAAGAGCTGGTATTTTAAGTGACTAATTTGAAGGCTCTTGATTTCAGTTGTGTCTGGAGCTGCTTTTCTTAGAACTACCCTGAATCCTTCTCTGTGCTTTTGTCACACTGAAATAAATACTTGCTTAAAAAAGCTTTTTTTTTTTTAAAAAAAAAAAAGAGGGGAGTCTTATTTCGAACTTTTTAAAGTCTTTCTTTTCAAATCACTTACAGTATTGCTGTTTCCTGGATGTTTTTTAATTGAATATACTGAAGGTCTGGTGTGCCCAGAACTTTTAGTCTCTTCCTAAATATTTATTGATACAAACACAGGGCTTATGTCTGTACTCCCCTCTCTTAGATTTATAAACAATTTATGCTTAACCAGAATACTCAGGATCTCACTATTTGCCAGACCAAATCCAACTTACAGTGCCTTTCTCATACAAAAAGAGGTGAAATAGTATTGTTTGTGTGTCGAAATGCGTAACTGAAGTTCACTGCACACTTGCATAGTCAGTCATTTAGAGGTGATCTTTGTTGTAGTTCTTAGTAGGCCAAAACTTAAGCCAACAGGTTGCTGGATAGAAGATGTTTGGCTTCTCTTCTAGATGCTGGTTCCGGCGTGGAAGAAATGGAATTCAATTGGGATGAGTATCTAGAAGACACAGGAGCAATCGCAGCCCCTCATGGATCTTTTAAACATGTGAGTAAGGGATTGTGTCATTACTTACCATTTCCTACAACATTTTTTTAATATGCTGAATGTTTAGGGTTTCTTTGAATGAGTCGATGCACTAAAATCTGGAAGACTAACTAAAATCACATTTCCTAGAGTAATGAGAAATGTGGAATTTCTTTTTTTTTATTATTGTTTGTCATCATCTTGTTTGTACATAGCACAGGGTAATCCCATCCCCATGTGCTGAAAGTTAAGGGGTCCCTTGTCTTTTCTGCACCAGAGGATAAGCTTGATTTTTCTCCTGAAGACTGAACGGGCCAGTCTCTTTTCTTTGGGGATTTCTACTAGTCAACTGCTATGGAGTAGCTGCGCTTCAGAGAATGGTGCCGTATAGTTCTTGAATAGCAGAATTCAGATGTGCTCTCCAAGACAGTTTTAATGATGGTTCTCGAAGAGGCCAAGGAGAAAACAATAGCTCTGTTGAACACTTGACTTCAATAGTTAGAAAACTGATTAGGATCACAAGGCTTAGTGGATGGGATGAAGTCTAGATAAGCCCTTGGCTTTGCCTTTGGATGTTTTAAGTCCTTTGTCGGTAAACTTCAGAACTGCACTGTCCCATTGGATGACAACTGAAGTGTGACTTGCTGTACTAGGACATCAGTGAAAGTGAGCTGCAAAATATTAAAGAATCTATTAAAATACAGCACTTGTGTTATTAGTAAAGATCCGCAGTAAATGTAGGCTTTGCAGAGACTCTTCCGTACACTACAATCGTAAGTTCTTTGCTCCGTATAAGCTTTCAGGTATCGCGTTTCTGAAGAGGAGAGACCTTACATTTGTTTTTATTTCTTAGTTTACAAAGGTTCTAGCAGGAGCAAGCTTGCTCAGCAGTGGTGCTTGCACAGCCCAGGTTGAGGAGTGGCATCGAGTTGGAGCAGTGGCCTTTTGTAGGAGCAGTGAGAGGTGCTGTCTGCCTGCTCCTTTGGTGTGCTTTGCCCTGTTTGATCTCCATTAAAAGAAGCCTGCTCAGAGCTCAGGCATACAAACAAATTGTAATGCCCGCCTTATAGTAGTGGCCAGCTGAATTAACATGACAGCTCTGTTTTGTTCTGTTTTCAGCAGAAGACCACCTTGGGTGACTTTGTTACCCCTGCACGCCACCCTTTGCCCTCTCAGCCAGGCCAAACAAGAGGTCTGACCACTGTGGCCGTGGTCAATACAATTAGGTTAAAAAAAAAAATCCACGTTTTTAACTGTCATTATCCCTTACATGTGTAGAACACTGCAGGACTTTGCTTGTTTAAGCAATAACCGCTGGGGAGAGTGCTTTAGGGAGCGTGTGGACAAAGCAGTGTCGCCCAGTCCTTTCTGCTGCCTTGGGTGCCCTCTTGTGGGCAAAACCAAGGAGGAGCAGAGCCCGCAGAGCTGGCCCGGCTCCGTGCCCGCACAGGGATGCAGGCAGGAGAGCTGCAGGGGGCACGTGGAGGAGCGGGGAAATAGATGGCTGCGGGTGAAATCAGAAGGGGAACTGTCAGGCGTTGACGAGCAGAGTTCCCCTAGAATTTGTCCAGAGGCCAATTTCGATGTTCTCCATAATATGATTGGCAAAAAGAAAATTGTTTTAAGTTAATGCTGACACAGAACTGACAAGCAGAGAAGGGAGGATATTTACAGCAGAGTCACATCCCTTAGATCTTGCTGTTAATAGAAATTCAACGGTGTGAGGTCATGTGTTCAGCATTTCTGCTGTCCATTAGAAGGTAACGGTTGGGAAAGGTAGAGGGGGATAACCTCAGTGTCTCCCGGTGGGTAGCGGGAGCCCTAAAAGTGTTAGTGTGGTTCCAGGATACATCAGGTGAGAGATTTTCAGCAGAGGGCATACAGGCACTGATGTCTCTGTGCTAGAGACTGGTGGTCCTTGCAGCTAGGTCTGTGCAGTGCTTGTTGCTTCACATGAAGAAGGTCAGATTTCTATAATCTAGATTCAGGAGAGCTGAGAGGGAGCTTTTGTACTCTCAGAAAAGCAGAGTGGGAAAAAACTAAGCTGAAGAATAGTGCTGGCACAAGAGAAAAAGGTGTTGCATCAACTATAAATAAATTTTAAATGGAAGCTTAAGGTTTTTGTTTGGTTCTTTTGAAATGCTGGAATAGTGAGACTGCGACCAGCCTTCCATTATGAGCAGTGGATGAGAAATACCTCACCCACATCATAGGGAGAGTACACACGCAAGTCAGGAAAACAACCCATAATAACACAGCCCATGTTAGCAAAGAACTAGTCTTGCAAATGAGAGCTTATATTAATTTTGAATGTTTTGCTGTTACTATGAGCAAGACACATTGGAAAATGTATGCTGCTTTCTCAAGTTAAACATGTTCTAATGTTTAATTCCTTAGCGTTTTACAAATTAAACAATACTGAGATCCAAGGGATTGTTTTGCTTACAATCTAGTAGGAAGCAGCGTTTAGGAACCCAGAGTTGCAGCAGATGTCAGTGCTGTTATCCCACCCTAAGTCTAAGTACACTTTCTTTGGAACGGTTTAATGCTCTTCTTGAATTCCCTTCTGCAGCTTGTATGTGTGTGCAAATAAGTATTACAAAATAAGTTAGTGCTCAGCATTGTCTGAGGATATGTGCTTGCTGTGTGTTCTTGCATGCTTTTAATAACATTTTCTTTGTTCTTTAGCATTCTCTTCCTGAGACGAATCAGATTTCCCTGGTCCAAGCACAAAGGGCCACAAAATAGGGGGTGGTACTTGATGGGAAGGAGGGGTTGGGGATCAGGGTGCCTAAGCTGAACTGTCACCAGGTGCTCGGTGGCGCTCTCAGCTTGCCAGATGTGCAGCAGGAAGCTGCTGCTCTCGAACTCACTGCTCTGAAGAAAATGTTCGCAGAGCTCCTGCACAGCATCTCCTGCTAGCCAGCCTTCCCAGTGATCCAGCCTGAAGGAAGGAAGTTTTGTGCTTTAAACCTCTCAGCGGTGTCATCTTGCCCAGCTGCCAGAAGAGGGTGCTAACTTCTTGGTCTCTGCTGTATCCACCGGGAGCATACATGACAGCATTTGGAAAATGTACCTGACTTCAGGGAAAGCTCCATCTGTTGCTGTTGGTTTCCTTGAATACAGTTCTCTATGCCACGAGGCTTTGCTGAAAGTTCAGGTAGAGAGAGCTGTGCAGGTTTCCCAGTTCCTCGGGCCTTGTGTTGCTAGTGACCTCTCATGGGAATTGAAATCCGAAGTCTTTAATAATATCTCTTCAGCAAAGCAATTCTCTTTTCAAAGAGATTACCCCTGTAATGCTACTTCAGAAAGACTGCAGGTATTGGGTCCTCCTGATTTGTTTTTGTGAAGGGGATTCTCCAAGTGAGGGATATCAGCCTAAAGGATGTGAACAGTTAACAACAGAGGCATATGCTTTTCGTTCTGATGTTGTTCTCTTAGTTTTATTTTTAGCAAACCAGTATGTGCTGGCTGATGAGACTGTAATAGCTGTGGCAGTTACTGAACCGTCAGCACAGAACTGGTAATAAATAACCCAGAAAACATCTACCACATCTGCATCGTACTGAAAGCCTTTCTTGCAGTTAATTCAAAGAGGAAATGGAACTTGGGACCACTGAAGAAAGAAAATACCAGTTACATTTGGCCGAGAGCAGGGAATTGACATGTTAGATGTTTAATAAAGACTGAGGCTACGGCATTAAGTGTAGCTTGGAAGTACTTCGTAGTGGGAGCAGGGCAGGATCCTTCTGTCCTTGCGGGAGTCTTTGAGCTGGCAAAAACGAGGAATGCAAGGAACTTCATGTTTTGCCTTCCCTTCTGAAGTTCACGTCTCAATATCTGAGTACCGTGCAGTTGGATTCCTCTCCTTCACACAGCACACATGCACAGCGTATACACTATTTGGCACTCAGCTATTGGCAAGACATAAGTTCGCTGAAAAACTGCATGCTGTTTTTGTTAATCTGTGCAATTTATGTAACAGTGTCACACACAGAATTATTTAGATTCTTGAACAGAGACATTAAAAGTCCTTGTTCTGCAATTTGTGCAGGTTTGTGCCTTCTTAAATGAGCACAGTAGCAGAGACAGCGGCATCATTAAAAAGCAGGTGTATATATTTTAAGTAGGCTCTTTGTCCGAAGAGGTCGAAAGAAATAGTTTAACACAAAAAGTCACGGTTGTGCTGCTGAGTTTGACTTTTAGCTCTGTCTAGCTGGACAGCCCAGCTGTGAGTTGGAAAGCCTTTCTGTGATGGGGGAGGTATTTTCTGGAACAGGAAGATGCATTGCAAGGTATTAATTGAAGGTTGAAAAGTACCCTGAAGTGTGGAGGAGATTTCATTAATTCTGATTCAATGTGCAGTCTAATTTGGGTCCCATAACATGATGAAGTTGTTTATCTGAAGAGGCTGGATGGCATTTGGCTTGAGGGTTTTTGCTAATGATTATGTCTAAATTGTTCCCCGTGTTGTTCCATGAAGTTTTCTTGGAGGTGCTCAGATGTGATGATCTTTCTCTTCAGGTGGATACAAGTTTGCAGAATGGTTTTGCCCCTGGTATGAAGCTAGAAGTAGCTGTCAAGTCTGACCAGAATACCTACTGGGTAGCCACCATCATTACTACCTGTGGGCAGCTGCTCCTGTTGCGCTACGATGGTTACGGAGAAGATCGCAAGGCTGACTTCTGGTGCGATATCATGACAGCTGATTTACACCCCATCGGCTGGTGTGAGCAAAATAAGAAGATTCTCAAAGTGCCTGAAGGTAATGCCCCCAGGTGCAGAAGAGGGGAGTGTGACAAGGTGGTGTTATCTGCTGTTTTTTCCTGAAATCCCATGGCTTACTCTCTCTGGATTTTGCTCATTCACCAGAGAGAGTTGTTAGCTTAATTTCAGAATTGGACTTAAATTTACACAGAGACTTGTGGTTATCTTAATCATCACCCTCCAAATCCTACTGCTTTGTCATTTCCTTTAGAGAAGGTTTTTTGTTTTATTTCTTCTTTTGAGGTGTTACTGATGAGCATGTGGCAGCTTACACAGCACAGTAGTGTGGTAATGTCTTGTTGCCTGAATGATATTTAACTGGCAGGAAGTATCACAGTTTTTCTTCCTCATTTTTCACTAGGTATCAAGGACAAGATACCTGACCAGGAGGAATTCCTTCAGCGAGTGCTGAAAGGAGCCTGCAGTGCTCCTGCTAATCTGCTGGAGGGGGTAAGTGTTTGAATGTGCTGCATCTTGGTTTTTGTCTTGCTTTTCCCTTTTGTTATTAAAGGAACTCCTATTAAGATTGTCAGTTCAATGCCTCTTTTTTTTTTTTTTTTTTAATTTAGGAGGCATTGTAGTATGCTGCTGAACTTAGAATTCCACTCCTTAGTATTTCCTGTTTACAGTATTTTATTTTGATAGTGTTGTGTTTAAACATATCTTTCACTGCAGGCTTAGACTGTCTGTGCTATTTATTAATTCTATCAGAAGAAAGACCTTTCTCAAATTTCCTTAGGTTTCAGTCTTCCTCCTATTCTGGTTCTCCTTCATACAGCTCTAGGGAAATCATCCTTTATTTATCTGGCATTTGGGTTGTTCCATTTCTGAGCTGACTCCTTTCACTAATTTTTTATTTTTACTAGTGGGCAGATTATAGTTTCACTTAATCTTGTAACATTGCTAGTTAAATCGTTCTCTGCAATTAGAACGATACTTGATCACTTAATTACCAATGTCTGGTTGTAAAGTGCAGAACATAATTTTTTTTTGTAGAATACCGTTGACATCATCCTCACAACTAAAATTTCTATCTTTGTTTGCTAGATGAGTCAGTTTTTAAAAGGAATTATTCATGTTTGCTCATGTTTGCTATATAAGGAATAATACTTCTGAAAGCGATAAACAGCATTTAAGTGAAATGTGTGACTGTATCTACAGGCAGTACAGAAGTTCTGATAGAAGCACTGGTGATTCTAAATGCTGGTTTCTGTTGTCCTGTGTTAGTAAGGGACATGTTTTTCTTTATTTTGTGTTGATACTTTGATTTATTCAAAATAAATGTGTATAAAGGACAAAACAAAAGTGGAAGTACAGGATTTGGGGGTTGTTGTTGTTGTACAGAATAATTTCTTTCATGTTCTTGTTGTTCCCTTTCTGCAGCTTCACAGAGGGAAAAATCCATTGGATCTAATTGCACCAGGCTCCCGACTAGAACTGCAAAACTTCCGGGATTCCCTGGAAGCCTGGATTGTCAATGTGGTAGAAAATGTTGGTGGGAGACTTAAATTGCGATATGAGGGGCTGGAGGATTCTGACAAATTTGACCGGTGGATATTCTACTTGGACCCTTTCCTTCATCAAGTAGGGTGGGCAACTCAGAATGGATATAACCTGCAACCACCTTTAGGTACTTCAAAACTTATATCTTTTATACGATGAGCAATGCTTGAGAATACTCCTGCTACTTGGGTGCTCTGAATCTGCATTCTGGATGTATACATGGTCACATAATCAGTGATCTGCCGTTGTATCTAGTGAAATGTAAGTGAAAACACCAGTAAATAGTCCTACGAGACTTTTCACCCACTCATGCAAATGTTGCTAAATGGTTTTGCCTGTCAGAACGTTCCACCTATTTGTGGAAGGGGGGGAGCTGAGGAAGGGGCCTTTACAATTATTTTTGGTAGGTTTGTGTTCCTGTATGTGGAGAGGTACTGCTCAATGGCAGCTTTTGCTGTTGAGACTCGAAATCCAGTAGGCTCCTTAAGGTTCTATCTAAAGAGGTGTTAAGTGGATATGGAAATGTTCTTGTAAACAGGTTCCCAGAGAATGAGTTCACGGGAGGGGGGCAGAGAGCAGGACAGATTTCCGTGTTTCCCAGGCATGTGCATGTCAGGGTGGGTGGCAGCTTTTCTTGGTCATCAGAGAAGTGGGGCCTAAAATGGCTGAAACACAAATGGATTGCTGATAAGCTGAGCAGTGATGTAATGTTTCCTGATGAGATGAAACCTTGGGATAAAACTGGAAAATGGTGAGTGCTTACCCTAAAGCCTTTCTGTAAAGGCAGACTTACATGCAAGGTGCTGGTATGATCTGCGCCGTTAGTTGTGGAAGTCCAGGTCTTTGAGAACGATTGTTTTTGTTGTATTTTTTGTGTGGTTTTCCCTTTACTGATAAGAAGAAATCATGCTGAGGAAACCCGAACTATTTCCATTGAAATGACTGAGCACGGTGCCTTTGCTCGTGCTTGACCAGCCTCTGCTGAAATTAGGACAGCGAGCAGGTACACACCAAGTCACTGGCAGAAACCAGATGAGTGGATTCCACAGCACCATTTGAGTGAATAATGTCTATTAAAAATATTAGGCTCTGACTTTAATTATTAGACTTGTTTACTTTTTATGTCTATGTAAGAGCATTTGATATATTCACAAACTTGACATCCTTTGTGCATGGTCCTAGTAAAAGTAATTCCCCTGCTATCAGAGAGGTGTGTGATCTGCAATTGCAGATACTGAAAGAGTAACGTATACAACTGAGACAGACATGTGGAACATTTCTTCAGCCTTCTGCTTGCTTAAGCCTAAAACAAACTAACGTTGTCCAGCTAGGACTGTTTTGTGGTCATACATTCCTCCAAACGTTTTCCTCAGGGTTGATGTGACCGCCATCTTCTCAGAAAGACTGGACTGGACAGTACATAAGTGATAAAATAGTGCTTGACTTCAGTCCCATTTTGTAACATGCAAAATCTTAACAAGAAGTAAGTTTTTAAGATTGAAGATACCTGCACAGATTCTGAACAGATGTGAATGTAGCACTTACAGGAGCACAAATCAAACTTGCATATGTTTTATGAGGGAAAAGAAGAAAGATGACTTCATTCACTATTTCCTGTTCTGTTTGCTCAAGCCATTAGGTCCTTGAAAAGTGAAGCAGATTGGCAAGAAATCTTGAAGAAAGCGAAGGAGGAGGAAGAGGAGTCATCAGTTCCTACAGATCTTTTTAAGGTAAAGACAGAATTTGTGTATTTTAATGCTGTGTGTGATACCAGAAAAATGCTGCATTTATAAGAAATTATTCAGGGAAGTCAAACATTATTGCTCAAACTTCTTTCCATGTTTTGTTTTGTTTTTCTGTTTTTTTTTGTTTTGTTTTTTAACTTCTTTTTTGCTGCTCATTCTAGTTAAAAAAAAAATAATTAAAGATCATACTACAATACAGTTCTTGTGAAATTAGACAAAATACCTATCACAACTATGTGAGCCATTACTTGTCGTGCTGGGAAAAAGCCCTGATTCTGATCTCTGTAATGGCATCTCTAGTTGTTTACCAGCTGGCCTTGCTGATTACTGTCCTTCTAGAGGAGTGAGGTATTAACTGCACTCCTAATTTTTTGAGCATATTGAAAAGTTTAACATGTAACATCTAATATGTAACCTGATATAGTTACATATGTTATTTAATGGGCCCTGTTAGATCCCGAGTGTTAACAAATATTGCTAATGAGTCTGAATTTAAATTTTTATGAATTGAAAAAAAAAAAAAGAAATCTTTTGAATCTTTTGAAAAGCAATCACGTTTTGAGAAGTAGAAATGTAAATTTAGTCCTTTAAGTTCTTAGTTCAGTTTTCTCAGCTACATTTGGGCCCATAAACAGAAGAGAAGAGGAAGTGGTGTTGCTCTTGAATCATTTGGATCTTAACCAATATCATATACCTAAGTCTGGAGCAGGAACACTGTTTTGTAGGGTTTTGGTAAGCTGAAACTGAAGACATCTAATGTCCTCTTTTAGGTTAGATCATGATGAGCCCTAAATGTTAGGGGAAAAAAGAACTTTTCTATTGACTTAGCAGACCACTCTGCACTGTGAAATCTTGCTTCTGTGTGGAGAATGTCAGAGAAGTATATCTTTGGGACTCAGTCTTATTAAAAACTCATAGAAACAGCAGTCTTAGAGGGCTGAGACTCTATGATAGCGAGGTTGCTAGTACTCGAACATGTTATTTTCTTAGAATGAACTACTAAAACTCAAGTTATCCTCTCCAGTTGAACCTACATAAGGTTGGTTTTTTCTGATGGAGACAGGCAGGTGATCACTGATACTTGATTTTTCAGGATAAACCTGTGATTGGAGTACATTCGTTCTCTGAAGGCATGAAGTTAGAAGCTGTGGACCCAATGGCTCCTTTTGTGATATCTCCTGCTACGGTTCTCAAGGTACTGGGATTCTTTAACGTGTCTTGCTAAGATTCAATTAAATTGCTACTTTTGTGTTCAAATGCTCAGGAAAATCTCGTTAACCAATTATCTTAAAATATTGTACTAGTTTTCAAATTAGGTATTTTGTATGTCTCCCTTCAGGAACAGGTTACTGTGGGGGAAGGAGAAAAAAGAAAGAAGGGGCGGGGGGGGGAGAACAATCCTAACTGCTGATGGTGAAAACACTGGATTTGAAAGTAGAAGAAAAGTTCCATAAGGATAGAACATCAAAAGATCAAATGGCTGAAGCTGTCAAACCTGGGTTTTTAAGATGAGATACAATCCTTCATGATCTGAGTATCCAGCTGAAGATAGATGTTTGGTTTTTGGATTTGCAAAAGTTAATATCATTTTTATGTACAAGCTATGAACTTTCAAAAAAGGGCCCACACGTGGATTTAGAAGTTGAAATGGAAACTCCCCAGCATACTCAGGTTGTGAGCAGCTTCTATCTTCCTGTGTTGATAAACAGGTGAAAGGTTCTGGAAGAGACTTGTTTTCATGTAGTAAACAAAATGTTCCTGTACAATGTAAAACAAGAGCATATTTTAAAATGTTTTTGGTGCGAAAATAAAGAACTACAGCTTTTTCTTTAGGACAGATACTCTCTCAGTAAGATAGCTTATGTTTCGGTGACAGCTCTCTTTAACATGCAGTTTCTTCTAATAAGACACTCACTTTATTACTAAAAAGGTGCAACATGTTCCAAGTGAAGCAAAATCATTTGCTTTATGTGATGCTGATGAAGTTAAGTTCCTCAGTTCAGGAGCTTTGTGTTCTACTTTTGACAGTCCATTCTATGACACAGTTCAATTTTGGTGAAATAATATAAGACTGCAAGTTCTATTTTCTCTGGTGGTTTTTTGTTTGTTTGTTTTGTAAGAGAATGTCATATAGCACTTGATCACCTTACTTTTTAAGGGCTTATACATTGCCTTATATTATGATTTATTTTTCTTAAGTTTCCAGATAATATAGAGGAGTCTACTTGCTTACGATTCCCACAGATTCTTTTTTAAATGTTTCTATTTTTATGCTGTTTTATAAAGTTATCAAAATGAAGGAGAAGTAGATCATTATCTGCTGTTTACAAGACCACATGGTATTCTTTTGGCTAACTACAGGTATACAATGAAAAATATTTCATGATAGAAATTGATGACTTGAGACCAGAGCGTACAACCAGCCAGTCTTATATTTGCCATGTCAACAGTGCTGGAATTTTCCCTGTGCAATGGAGTCTGAAGAATGGCTTGCATCTTAGTCCTCCACCAGGTACGTTTGTGTAGGTTTGTCATGCTCCCTCCTCTTTGAAGTAGATTGCCAGTCCCCAGAGTGCTATGTTTAGGACAACACTTTTGCAAAAGAATTACTTTTAGTAGGAAAAGTGAAGAAAATGAAAGATTCTGAGAAATAGGAGTTTTGAGTTAGTGAGTCTGAGGTTTCTTGTGTATGTGCTTGGATTGGAGAAGGTAGCAGTGGCTAGGGGGACTGGCCTTGCATAAAAACCTGAAAGCTTGGAGGACGTGTTTCAGGGCTAAAGGCGATGCTGATTTCAGCGTTAATTAACATAATATCAGAAGTCTGTGGTCCACGCATTGGATTTTTGCTTCTGGTCAGATCAGAACATTGTTATTCAAAGTCTTAAAATATTTTCAGAGCGTCTTATCACTTTAAATGTTAATGAAGTATTTTTTCCAAGGACCTATCAGGCAAGGTAGCGGATTACTAAAATGTTCCTTCAAGATAGAACAGAACTGAGGAGTGATCCTCAGCTACTGAATTATTAAGACCTTTTTGCAAAAGGGAAGTGACAATGGTATTGTAAAACTAGGGACTTGGTACCCTTATTCACCACCACAGAAGTGGGAATGTTTTGGTTTATCTGTTCTTGACATCAGAGGAGCAAAGAGTGTAGGATGTTTGTCTCTTGCCTTTCCTTGGGTAAGGTACAAAAAGTGGCTTTGCTTGACCACCCAGCATTACCTAGAATTTTGCATGTAAAAGAAGACACCTTGCTTTATAGGCATGTGTCTGGAGATGATGGAGATTTTAAGCTTCTCTTCTTTTAACCCTGCAGGAAATGGTGGGCATTCTAAATTAACGTTGGGTCTCAAGTCCCACTGGCACTGATAAAACTGAGAAAAATAAATAGGTCTGTCTGTGGCTAGGCCCTCACTTGATGTTTGTAGACAGTTATGGTAATGCTATATTCTCAGACTAGTTTTAAAATTTTGTTTGATTTCTTAAACCCTGTCACAGATGTCCCTTGGAGTGGTGCACTTCAAAGACACTTCTGGAATCAACTGCTGCTGTTGTCCACTTGCTATTATACTGCCAGTCTCAAACTGTTATGGCAGCACATTTATTTTGCACCCAGTTCCCTTCAGTTACTTGTTGATTATGAGATCATGGGGAAGCAAAGTATTTCCTCCAAGAAAAATTTAATTTGTCCTTTTTTTCGAGAGTTGCTCTGTCCCTGAAGGACTCCATGTTAAGACTCTTCCCTTCAAGCATACGCAGATCTACAGCTATTAGCAAACTTGACACTTTTAGGAAAGACTAACTGCTCTCTTTAAAGGCTTGATATTTAATAAGTGTTGAAGAGAGTAATATGTTGCTATTGAGCAGCTTTTAGATGCTCTATTTAACAAAAAACAAAAACAAAAACAACTTCCCTTGTCTGCTAGATATATTCTGTTCAAACCTCAGCATGCTCTCTGTGAAGTTGCTTTCAGTTTGATGCCATTTCAAGCCAAAACAGGAATCAAAGTGAGGCAGTGCCCAAAGCTCATCTACACTGGTAATAAAGAGAGTATCTCAAATATATGAGAACCGTGCTATGGGCTCAGTGAAGCCATAGTCAGCTGACAAACTGAAGTGGTCCAAACGAATGTCATGTCAGCTTGAAATGAGTCCTTTGTTCTCACGCTGTTAAACTGACCCCTGTGCTTGTTCTTTGCCTAGGTTATCCAGGGCAGGACTTCGATTGGGCAGACTACCTCAAACAATGCGGTGCTGAGGCAGCTCCCCAGAGCTGCTTCCCTTTGGTAAGGTTCTCTTGCAGAAAAATGTTTCTTCTGTTATGTGAATGATACACTTGATTCCAGCAAGAAACATTTTCCATGGACTTGACTTAAATTGCCTGTGATAACTGTTGAAATGGAAGAGTTAAGAGAGTGCAAATGAGGGTAGAATGAAGTAGGTGCATATGAACTTCTTATCTAAGTAAGTATTGGACCAAACGCTTCAGTTATAAAGCAGACAAGTTCAGTGATAAAGCAGATCAAAAGAAATGACTGTTTTGTGAAATGGAAGTGTGTAAGAGTCCACAGAATTGCCATAGAATAACATCAATCTTAGGCACTCCTGTGGTTGTGGAAACAGGGCCTTTTAATAGACCTTGTTTTCATTTACTTAGTACATTATTTCAGTCTTCCTTCCTTTCAGCATGAAAAATTCATCCCGTTGTGTTAATCAATAACCAGCCATCTTAAATTAGTACCAAGTAATCATTTTACATTAATCAATGCCTGAAGCACTTGCTAGATTTTGGGCTTTTGTTGGTATAATGATAGTATTGCTGTCTCCCAGAGCAGAATTGCTGTCTCCCAGAGCAGAATACCTTGTCAAGCAGAAAAGGGTGCCATTAACACCTACCTTCCAATTCCATTTACAATACTCGGGCTATTGCAATGCTTAAGGAAAGAAATTAAAATGAATAATTACCATTTTTTGAATAGGGTGTTGCTATCTATGAATTTTTGTTGCCCTTGTTCTGTCTTGTAAGCTGTGGCATTTCAGAACAGGTCATTGAATTTATTATCCCTTTTCTGAGAAGAGTTGATTGCTGTGGGCTAGTTTCAGAATTTGTAATATATTGATCCTGTAATTATGTTGCAGAGTAGCTCTTGGAGGAAGAGCCCTCCGTCTGGCTGCTACTTGTTATTTTTAATTCAGGTGCTTCGGATCTAGATAAATACACATTCTTACTTTTTAGGAATTTTTGAATAAATCCAAAAACCTACTTATCCAAAAATATAAAACAGAAAGAAAGCTTCCATTGCTGTCTGCCAGGACTCATTTGGATGAGGCAGATGCAAATATTATTTGCATACCTGAAATAAATTTCCAAGCTAACGTAATAGAATAGAAAGCCTTGTCAGACTATATGTTGGACTCATCACTTCTGTAGCAGGCAGCGGAGAATCCCTGATTGCATGGAGTGGAATGAATCCTTTCAGAGAGTCTCAGCCTCCTTATTTTTGAGTACAAATATGTTCTCTTCTAGGTCTGTCTATAGAATATTTTTTTTTTTCCTAACTTAAACTCTTTATAGTTTGTAATATATATTATTTGTGTTTAACATGCTAATTATCTGAAGTCTTCTATTTGTGAGTGTCCTTCTGTGATTCTCAGACATTGCGGTTTTTGTGTGTTATTCCTGTTCATGGCTTTTCATATCATACATTGGATATACAAATGGTATTCTATTGAAGTATTCTGTCTTTTTCCTAGTTAACTTCTGACCACGGATTTAAAGAGAATATGAAACTTGAGGCTGTGAACCCTGTTGATCCTGAAGAAGTTTGCATTGCTACAGTCACCAAGTTGAAAGATTCTTACCTCTGGCTTCAGCTGGAGGGTAAGCCTAACCAGGAAGAGAAGTGTAGCAGTTACACTGATTATTCTGTGGTACCATCGTCTAACCTGAAAAGTATCTGGAACAAGCTCACTGCCTGCTGAATAGTGGCAGCAAATCACTGTTTCATCAATAAAAACACAGCAAACCATTTGCATTGCCTGTTTCCCAGCTAGCTTTGTATGGCAGTGTTTATTTAAGCCAGGCAAGAATTGCATTTGTGCACTGCAGTGTGTCGGTGCGAGGTTAGTGTACTGTGTGAAAGGCTGATCAGTATCTTTTAGAAAGCAAGGGCCTTGTAACATTTTTTTTAATAAATGAGTGACTTCCATCCTGAGCCAAGCTTTGACCAGACATAGGAAGAAAACTTTTGGAGAGGTTCTTCATTAGGACTGAATAGGCTATATGAGACACCCTCCATATTAATCCTACTTCTTCATTGAAAGTACATCAGCATGCATTTACTCTGCACTGTGCGTCTCTGCTAACCTGTGGATGGAAATTCCCATCTCCAGTTTTAGGAGGAAAGAAATGAGGTCAGGAAGGAATCTGGGTAATAAAGGAGGATGAATATACAATTGATATTGTGTACCATATACAACGGTAAATAAAAAAAGGGAGCTTCTCTGGCAACATATAGCAAGCATTAACCAAATGAGTTTTTTCGATTGTTATGAGTTGTTTCAATTTTTACTTCTTTTAACTGAACAGGTTCCAAGAAGCCCATCCCTGACTGTATAGTGAGTGTGGAATCAATGGATATATTTCCAGTGGGTTGGTGTGAGACGAATGGATATCAGCTCAGACCTCCTCGCAAAGCAATAGGTATCAGTTGTGTTTGCAGTGGTTAGCTGGTTTGATAGAGATGGTGAGACCTCTGAGAGTAGGTTACTGCACAGTTAGTTCCGGCATCACTGAATGTGGAAATTTCCACTGTGTATGGACAGTCTATCCCTTTGGCAACTGTTTCCTTGCCTTCTTGGTCCAGCTGTGAGAAATACTTCAGTGGAGTTGGAATCCATACAACAACTCCAAAACAGGCACTGTTGGTTTGAGACCCTCACAGCCTGTAAGAGAGCATGGAAACAATGCATTAGCCACAGTAAAGAAATGATATGTATGCATGCATGCACACACGTGCGTGCTGTGCATATACTTTTGTCTGAGCTGTTCTTGCAATGTGTCTGACTGATTGATTTTATACTTGGGTTGTGCAAGCAAAATTAATGCCTTAGTAAAACACTGTTGAGTATGTATGCATTTGGGAGTTAAAGTGAGGAGAAATGGCTTTGTAAATGTGCCAGGTTGTCATGATCCCTCAATGGCAAAATGTTGAAAAGTAAATCCTATCTGTTCTAATTACACTGTAAGTAACGTAAGAGAGTGCCTTCTCCCAACTGGTTAGTGAGCTCTGTTTATTAAAGCTTAATGGGAGATGGAAAAACTGAAGAATGTCTATTAGGTAAGACAGTAAAATGGTAAGATTGGAATGAGCTGTCATTTACTGCAAGTCAAAGCAAGAGAAACTCGTCTGGGAAATGTCTGCAATGCCAAGAGCAGAGGAGGAAGGAGGAGCCTAATCAGAAAAAAGAAGCTTAAAAAAAAGCCAGATGTTTGATGAGGACAAAGCCTGAAATTGCTGTGGAGGCACATGTTGCCTTATCTTTTTATTTACTACCATTATTATAATATTAATATCTGATTGTAAGGTAAGAATTGACTCTAGTGGGTCAGCTATTTAACAGTTACAGTGACTTTGAGTATAGATTCTCTTTGGCATATAACTTAAAGGAAAGTTGTCTAGTAAATACAGTAGTAGAAGCTTCATTTGCTTGCTTCCTGTACTTTGTGGTTTTTATTTTCTTCTCCTTCCTTTCAGTAAACAAGCAGAAAAAGATTGCAGTAGTTCAACCCGAGAAACAGTAAGTAACAGTGTTTTGCTGGGTCTTTTTTTTGTGTGTGTGTGTTTGTTTGTTTGTTTGTTTCCCTAATTGGTAAATCTGTTGTCTTAGGGGACACAACTTTAGAGAAGCCCTCTACTGAGGGTTGAGAGATTCCTTAGTCTGTTTACTGTAATGTTGATAGTTCCTGTTGATATTGAAAAAGACCTCTTGCGCCACTGTGGTATAGAAAGCTTGTGGTAGGTAGTGATATAGAAAGCTTGAAATTTGTTTTTAGCAATGCTAGTGTGGCTCAACTGAGTTGACCTGTTGAATAGGTCAAGTCATTGAAGGTCTAGACTTGAAATTTTTAATCTGTCATTTCTAAGATTGCATTATCTGTGAGTATTGAGATACATTTAAGAAGAACTAGCCTGATCTTAAGAATGTGAATTTATAATCACATGTGCTGTAGCCTTTTTAATGGTGATTAATAGGGAAGATTACAAAAATTCTTTTCAATTCCCCTTTTGTTGTATTCCCTTTTGAAATAATACAATTGCTGTAAGGTAAACATGCTTAGAAAATGTGTCTGCTTTAACACGTAGCTGTGATTTTGCACAGTTGATTAGAAAGTTCATTTCTAGCGTGAATACTGTTACTCAGTAGATGTACATCTAATACTTCTTTCCTGAATTTAATTAATTACAAGGCCAAACTAGCCACAAATGAAAGACAAGTCCTACTAATATCTACAGTTCATCTACAAACTGTCGTGCATATGAAACTCCTTCATTTGAGCCTGCTCAAAAATGCTCAGTAGAATGCCTGACAGTTGGTTTTATTGACTTATAGCTTTACAAACGCCAGATCTGTTGGTAGTTCTGCCAATGTTTTCATTGTTCTTAAAATAACGAGCAGACTGTTCTTCCATGTTTTTGTAATTGGGATTCTTACCAGAGTGCTTGATTCATTTTGATTGAGTTCTGTTTAAAATCCATCTTTTTCAAAGTGCATAAGGTAAGACGGTACATTGCCTTGTACTGTGAAATGAAGATAAAGGAGGTAGAAAAAGTAAACTATTTTCAGTTGCTTTGTGTAAAGTGATTATCAGATTATATGTTATTGTAACTATGATTCTATGATCGGCATGCCAGCCCATATGCTTCAAGCAAAGTATGATCGCTGCTAGCTGTTAGCAGTACAGTAGTTCTTTCCAAATTGAAATCAATAGTCTTTGTATATTTAAGAAAAAAAAGTTGATGTGAGCAATGTTATGAAATACAGAATGTATAAAAAGCAAATTAATAAAGCTGGAGCAAGAACGGTTTTGGCTTTTAATAATTGGGTTTTAGCAGCTGAGGGGTGGCTGTCCTTACCATCTGTCCCTTTCCCCAACCTCCTTCTTTGCCTTTCAGAGTTTTGTCTTCAAGGACAGTTCATGATGGACTAAAGAACCAGGAACTAAACTCTTCTGACTCAGGTATTGATCAGGAGGGGCAGGGGAACAAAACCAAAATCCTTCAACAGTCCCATCTCATTGTGCTGCTCAATAGTCTTCTGTCAGGATACAGGAAAGAAGATGAGGAAAGAGCTTGAAGATTTTCATCCTTGATTGATCTGAACATCAGAAAATGAAATGAACAAAACCATACAATTAATTACTTTTGTGTCCTGTAATTGAAATGTGCATTAAACCTGGAAAGTAAATTTTTACACCAAACTTTCTTCCACCTACAGAGAATATGTGGAGCCAAATGTATGCTGTGACCCATGCAGATGATTTGTTAATGTCACCTGCTGTGTTTAATAACATTGGGAGAAGCATCATAACAAGCACGCTGCATCTGTACTCTTGAGTTGTTAGATTCTAGCTTTGAGAAGCAGGTTATCTGCTTTTTATAACTTTGTAATCATGATAAACAAAGGCATTTCAAACAGTAAGCTGTATTGTGTGCCAGATGGTGAAATCTAATAATTTTCTAAACTGTTGCAAGAATGAATATGATGAATAAGTACATCTGCTGGTTAAAGAGTCATACAGATCTGTTTGGCAACAAAATGCCTCTTCTGCTGTTTACTGTATAGTGAAATGCATATCTGAAGCTGCACCAAATGCAAGCTTTATAAAAACGATTTGTGCTTGCTTAGCATTTTAATTGTTTTTTAATAGAGTCATAATGTAATTTTTACTTCATTTATTTAGCAGTTATCACCTACTGAATTTAAGATCTTAAGTGATAGTGTTGCTCAATCAAAAATACTGCAACACTGTTAGGGTTAAACTTCTTTTTTTAATACATAATAAAATACATCTTACAATACATATTATACAGAACTTTAATTTTGAGCAGCGTTGGACCACTTTGAAGGCTTAACAAACTTGATGTGATTTCATCAAAGGTCACTTCATCAGTTGTATCTTCTGATTGACTGAAAAGAGTGAAAATGCAAAGCAACCAATATTGCAGTTTAGGATGAATACTGGAGAAGAACTTTGCCAGCTTCTCTGGTGGCAAAAGTTTAGGTGAGAGAGAGTTATTCGACTGGAAAATTTGTCTGTAATTACTGTGTTAGAATGTGCTCTGCTACCAAATAGTTGGGATTGTCATCATCTTGCCTGTTCTCACTGAGGTACCATAAAACATCAGACTAGCCAGAAGAAATGCTTCTTTTCTGATATATAACTGGCTTTATTTTCTATAGTTTGTCAATTTGCAAGCATGCTTATTAAGTATGGGAAATATTTTTAGCAACATCTGTAACCAGTCCTGAGATGGCAAATTTGACACCTGTACTCACCCAAACTAAACTCATTCAGGTGTTCTTTTCCTTCCTTTTTTACAGTAGGCAAAATATTAATCATTGCAAGAAGTAATTGCTGGGGAAGTTGTACCATGTGATTTAAATATTTGTTTTCTTATTTCTCAGTGATAATTAATGGAAAGTACTGCTGCCCAAAGATCTACTTCAACCACCGGTGCTTCTCAGGGCCTTACCTTAACAAAGGCAGGATTGCTGAGCTTCCTCAGTCTGTGGGACCTGGGAACTGTGTTCTTGTTCTGAAAGAGGTGAGGTGGTTCTACTCAGTGGACCTCTATTAGCAGTGCATCATAAACTCTAGAGTGCCTCTCTAATTATAGATGGGTAATTAATACTTTTAAGGCATTCATAAACTGATGATGAGCGAACGGGTTTTTTGTATAAAATGAAGGATATATCATGGACTGTTTTATGAATAGCTGGAAAGAGTAAAAGCGTCCCATTTATCGGAGTTAAGTCAACCTTCAACTGCTAACTTTTTTTTTTAGGTTAAAACAGAGTAACCTGTAATTGCCATGACCAAAGGAGTTAGTATCTTTTTATAGCTGTAATAAATGCTTCAATTTTAATTAACAGAATTTAGTTTCAGATAATCCCAAAAGCTTTCCTTCACAGTTTGCACCATTGATGAACAGAGGAAATACAGATTTTCTTAGCAGAAATGGAAAACTGTTTTCAGTAATTGGGAAATGAAAAGAATTCTTAATATTTAAGTTTGATATAATTTGCAATGATCTGATGAAATAATGGATAAGCTCATTATTGAAGAAGTTCTATTTCCGCATGCATACGTGTAGCTGTCCCCAGCAAACGTCAGGGGGAATGAAACAGTAAAAAGACCTTAGTCATAATGTTTTAACAGCAGTGGGGGTGCATATTAATTTTTTTGGTCTTCAGACATAAATATATAAAAGGGTATAAAAGGGTATGTGTGCATCATACCAGTACACAACATGGTGGACATTTGAGTGAGATGCATACTCTTGTTTTGATCTCAAATATTTGACTTAAAAATTAAAACTTGTGTTTTGGCATGCCCATAAAGTTGTTTAAATCATTTATCTACACCTCTGCTCAAAAACATATATCTGATCCTTCAGCATTTGGAGATGGGGGAATGTAGTTGTGAATTTTTAAGCAGACCTATACCCTCATCTCAACTTATTAATCAAGTTCAAGTACTTTATCACTGGATAAAGCTTACTCATACCTAGTAAAATAGATAGTGGGCAGATGGGGTCCCAGAACTGTGGAAAAAAATGGTGTTGTGTCCCCAGGTTGTGGGGGGAAATCTGGTTTTAAGACGTAGCCTGTATTTGAGCAAATCTGCTAATTTACCTTGCTTAATGGAAAGAGCATTTTCTTGTTAAATAACTTAACTGGGATTTCAGATAGGTAGATTAAGACTAGTCTGAAACTCGCAGCTATATGGGATGAAGATTGTATATTTGAGACTGATGGCATTAGGGTACAAAAGCAATTACTGCTATAGAAATGGCCAGATGGCATGGAAGATGGAGGAGTTACCTACCTTTTTCAGAAGTGAATGGCCCTAGTGGCTGCTCAGATAAAGACCTGGATTTCATGAAACACAGGCTTGATCTACCATGGTGAATCTATATTATGGGAGGAAACTGCAGCTCACAGAAGCTCTCTCTGAGAACCCTTATCACAGGATTCACAGAATTGTAGGGGTTGGAAGGGACCTCAAGAGATCATCGGGTCCAGCCCCCAAATGACAGCTTAAATGTCACTTATTATTTTTAAAGCAGCAGTTTTTGCACTTCTTGACAAAACTAAAACAGATTCTTTAGCAAAAAAGCATCTTCAGTCTTTAGATGTGATCTGGCATCAGAAGATGCCCTTGCAGTCTCTCATTGGAGTGGCTGCTCTTCTTTGGTCCTACGGCATGTTCATTTGCAAAGGCTGAATGTCCCTTCCCATGCAGGCTGCTGCACCTTGTCAAACTGAGCGAACACCACACTGTATTTCTCCCCATCCTTTCTGCAAGTTTCAGTTCTCTGATGTAAATTCTTCAGCACTCCAGAAGAGCAAGTGTGAAATTCTGTGGCATCTTCATTTCACCTTGAAGAAGGTTTAACCTTCTTCACCACCTGAAAGCATGAAATATGCACAAATCCTGCTAATGTACAGATGCTGAGTGTTGCTAAAAGTTCAACCAATCTGCTTAGTTATATGCATTTTAATTATGATTCTGACTCTTTGTATAAATCCTGAAGTGAGTTCAGTACTTGCATAGTGTGATAATTGAATACCGTTCACTGGAGCTGTAGACCTCTGGATTGCTGTGGTAGTAGGACTGAAGCTGCAACCTTGATACATTGGTGCAACCAATTTGGGATAAGCAAATGCTGAAAATAAGAAATACGATTTGAATGTAAATTTTGTACTATCCCACACTAATTTGAAGCTGTTCACAACTTTGAGTTACTTGCTGCACAGCACCAGAGAAATTCTCATTTTGTTACAGTACAGGCCTTATTGTGGTTCACAAAAGCAAAAAGGAGCTTAAGATTCTGGAGTGTGATTTTGTAGCAAGCAGTGGGTTGGCAGGCAGTAAAACCCTGCAGCATTTGTAGGCATATCTTCATGCGTCAAACAGGCTCTAAGGTGATAACTCAGATTTACCCAAGGTTATGCAAATGTGGTATCCAGCCCCGCGCTTCAGCGCCTCAATTTAGTGACATGTAATTCGAAGGCAGTGACTGGGAAATTGCTTGATACACTTGTGATACACTTGTGACTCTGCAGACAAATTTTGAAGGTTTGGCATGGCCCAAAGTGTTGACTGCTCTCTGTTTTCATTTTGGCAGTATCTGTAATCGTGCTGTGAATGAGTGCTTTGATGCTGGATAATTCAGATGAATAGAATTAATTTCCTATTCTAACCTAGCACTTTAAAAAAAGATTCATTGTACAAATAACCTAAACATTTTCTCCTCTTCACCCAACGATAGGTTCTCACTTTATTGATCAATGCAGCTTACAAACCCAGCCGTGTCCTGCGAGAGCTGCAGTTGGATGAAGAGGCTGCATGGCATGGGCATGGAGAGATCCTAAAAGCCAAGTAAATTCTCGTCCTGTTCCCCACTCAGCTGATCCCAGTGACAGTGTTCTCTGGGGTCTGGGCTTTAACTTCTCACATTTCAGAGATGGAAAAATTGCTTATAGCATGTAAAGATGCTGACTGACTAAATTTCCAAATCTTTATATAAAGTATTTTCTGAATGTCTGGTGAAGTGCATCTGAATTTAATGTTCCTTAATATGCCATGTGCGCTCTGCTGCTGGCTTGTTAGCAGCTATTGGTGAAGTACCAGTGGTGTGGTACCGGTACGACAGTGCATCCATGGGCAGACCAGCACGTGAGGCTTAAGATATTTAATTTGCCTGAAAATAATTGTCAGTATTTGAAAGCAGAAGCACATACTGCTTAGGAAACTTCTCAGGCTTCTATGGCATTTCCATGCCAGTTTCTCAGGGGAAGAAGATTCCTCTGAAATTCAGTTGTAGCAGTGCTCTGAGATGGACTGGCATGGAAGTCTTTCTACAGCAACCTACCCTAAAGTGCTCCCTAGTTTTCCTGCTGAGCCTTTTGGGTTGGAGCTTCTTTGCAAGATTATTCTGTGGCTAGGAAGAAAAAACATGATCATATTTGCATATATTTGATAAATCCAGATATTACCTTATAGTCTAATGATGGCCTTGTAATTAGGTCACCATGTTTTGCGTACTAGAGATTAGATTTTCCCAGTGTGCCATAGCACAGACTTTACTACCTGGTTTTGAATATGTCAGTAATTCTTCTGTTGGATCAGTTTTGTGTGTAAAAGAACACTTTTCCATGTATTGAAGGATTGTTCTGTATTTGGATTTGGACAACAGGAAGATCATAAGAAAAGTTAATGCAAATAAAAGATGTGGTTGAAATAGAAAAAAATCTTTTGATCCGTTTCACGGAAGTTGCTTGCTTTTGTCACAGCAGTGAGAACAGGGATGTCTTCAGTATGAGGATATTTCCTTTTTTTCGTGGTTTTTTTTTGTTGTTGTTGTTGCTTTTCAGTGCATTAATTAGATAGTTGTGGGCTTGAGACATCCCTAATAGATATCAGCACGTCAGTAGCTGTGCTGGGAGAACAAAGCAGAAATGAGGCACGAGATGGGCGGGTATTTCACCATGCTACTCTGTCCATGCCATCACAAGGCTGATGAACAAAAAGAAATGGCTATTTCTTACTTTGAGTCAAATAAGAGCAGTATGTGGAGTCATGACAAACGACTGTCCTGACAAATTGTTCCGCAATTAGATGAAAACTGAATGGAAATGCAACAGTAGATCATTTGTTCGCCATCACATGTGCATACAATGGCTCACGAGAAGCTGTTTGATGCTATCTTTTATTAGTAGTTGTTTGGCCTCTAGTGTGAATTGGTGCACTCAGTCTCGAGATTTAGGGACCAGCTGTCTGCATCACAGTGGACACTTCTGCAGTCCCTTGAAAAGAACCCTGTGAACAAAGAAATCACGCCATCTAAACACCAGGGTAGTCCTCTCAGAGGGTATTTTATAGTTACTGGCAGGGCAGTGTTTGTTATGTTTGGTACTGTCAGCTTTTTTACTTTGCTCGAGGATCTGTCATAAGAGCCAGGACTACCTGTTTCCTGGACTCTCTCTAGAGAGTCTGTTCTTAAAGCAGTATCCTTATACATTTTTAATTAAGTACTTCTGTCCTTTATTAGAGGATTCCTGAATTATGACCACATTTTCAATTGCAGGTACAAAGGGAAGAGCTACCGTGCAACTGTGGAAGTGGTACGGACAGCAGATCGGGTGGCGGACTTCTGCAGAAAAACATGCATCAAGCTGGAGTGTTGTCCAAACCTCTTCGGCCCTCAGATGGTGCTGGACAAGTGTTCAGAGAACTGCTCCGTCCTGACGAAGACTAAATACAGTGAGTAGGCAGTGGCTGTCAAACTGAGGTGGGACTTGGGAGTGTTGTATTTTGCTTTTGCTCCAGAAGCAATCCAAAGTACATTGGTTTGCTTACAGAAGGAGAAGCTCAAACACTACGTGCGCTGGCCTACAAAATATCTGTGTACCAATGTGTAGGGCAGACTAAAATAGTTTCTAATTAAATGGTAAAACCATAGATTTTGTTGTATTTATCTCTGTAAGACACATTTTGGGACAAGAATTGACTAATACTGTAATTTAAGTGACATTGTAATTGCTTTTATCATTTTGTTGTGGAACAAAATAAAATACTTTAAAGCTCTTCTCTTAGCTTTTAGGCTTTATAGGCTTTTAGCTTTTTGAAACTATCTTAACCATTTGACACTGAGAACAAACAGTGCATGGAGGCCATGTTTAAAAGCTGCAGGACATCACAAAAGACACCATTAAATTGGACGAAGTCTGTAGTTGAAGATTTTTATATAAAATCTGATCATATGGGGCTTCTCAAAGATAAGTAAATCTCCTGTTACAGGGAAAATAAAATTTATTAGTAACTCTTCTTCCTTAAACCAAATTGAAGAGGAAAACATAGACATACTCATTCTGAAGTTTTGCAGAATTGGGATTTCTACTGGGAAATGTCCTGCTACTGGTTTTCCAGTCCTGATGATGGACAAACATAACTAGTGGCATTGAAGGTGCATTTCAACATGATGCTCCTTTCTTCTGTCCTGGTAGCACACTATTATGGAAAGCGGAAAAACAAGCGGATAGGTAGGCCTCCGGGTGGCCACAGTAACCTGGAAGTAGCCATGAAGAAACCAAATAAAAGAAGGAAGAGACGAAAACATTTTTTTGTTCATAAGAAAAAACGTTCTTCTACTTCAGTGGATAACACTCCAGCTGGATCTCCCCAGGTATGAGACTGACACCAACTTTAACAGATAACGGTATGTGATCATGGACCAGCTTCATTTGAAACAACAAACTTAGTTCCTTGTAACCTCAGGTTACTGCAGATACATGGATGGCAATTGTAGTTTTTGTCCTAAACTTCCTATTTCTGATTTTGTTCCTTTTTTATTTTATTTTTTTCCCTACCTTCCAGGGCAGCGGGGGAGAAGAGGAAGATGACCAGGATGAGGTAGATGAAGAATCTTTGACTGAGGATAGCACCTCAGAGCAGCAAGACGAATTACTTGAGGAATCAGAGGTATCAGAGAAGAAATCACTGTCATCCTCTCCTACACAGAGTGAGCTGTCTCATTCTCTGGCTCAGGACCGAGACAAGCGGAAGAGGAAGCTTAGGACCTTTTCTTTTTCTGATGACGAAAATAAGCCTCCTTCACCGAAGGTAATTCTGGAAATACATTAGTGCCCTTTCTGAGTGTTGGGTAAGCACAAATATCTTGGGACTATTAACCATCACATGTGTATTTTTATAAAATACTCCATTATCCCATAAGGGCATTGTGAAGACACTGCAGAATAATTAAAAATCATAATTGCTATTACAGTCATGTTACAAGACTGTAATAAAGACTAAACAGAAAGCTGTAGGCAAAATGGGGAGCTTTCCACTTCCCAGCTGTTAACCATCCTTTGTTCAACTTCAGCAGTACCAAATCCTGGTTTTAGATCACTGCTTACTGGCTATGAGGATGTGACCTCCACCTGCAGCATAGTGATGGTCTGCACATCTCTTAACCACAGAGCAAGTACAGTTTGGAGCTCTCATTACAGCTTTATTTGGCAGCTGAACATTGGGAGTGTGGGGGAGCAGAGGGGACTGTTGGTCCATGCCTTCTGTAATATTTTAGGAGTTCTTTTTGTGCTGGGTGGCTTGTCTAGGACATAAAGATTGAAGTTGCTGAAAAGCTGCAGCTGGACAGTAACCCTCTGGAATGGAGCGTGGCTGACGTCGTGCGATTCCTCAAATCCACCGACTGTGCACCGCTGGCAAGAATATTCCTCGACCAGGTATGATTTTCTGTTAAAGTGTTGAAGCTCTGTCACTTTGCTTCTCAGCCTCTACTGAATCACAAAAAGAAGCTAGTTTAAATTGTATAGTAGGGTTCTGAGAAAAAAAAAACACATGCACAACTTGCTGTAGTTTGGGAGAGGAGAGTTAAGTGAATGGACACAATTGTGTTTGGGTTTCTTAGTACTCAGTGGAGGAGGTTTTAGTCTGTGAGGCATCAGAATCCCAAAACCACAGAGAATGCCCACAGTTAAGCACCACAAAAGCAGCAGCTGATTTTTTAGGTGATACTGTTTTGCAACTTGACTTGAGGACTCCAAATGATAAATGTTTTCCATTCTGCAGACTAACTGCAGGTGTCATAATGTTGTATGCAACAAGTGAACAATTTTGTGTTAAAGTATGATGACTAAAGTAAAAATATAAGTCAAATGATGCATCTTAAAGTTTGCCACAAAAAAAAAAAATCATCTATCAAGACTAGTACTGGAACTGGTGCTGAATATGGTTTATGATAGATGTTACAGAAGATATACTTTACCTTGTAGAACATCTGTTTCTATAGAATGATTAGAAGTTAGGTAAAATGACTTTATGCGTGAAATTTCCTTTGTTTCTATTGTTAGGTTGATTTAAAAATAGCCTCTCGTTAGGTTCTGTCCCTTAAGCAGTGAACTTGAGCTAGCATTTTAAGAAAGGAATTAATTTGTTAGTGACAAAGAAAGGTTCTTAAGTTACCTGGAGTAGCATGGAAGAAACTACTAATTCACAAATGCCCATGAATCTGAAATTACAGCAAATCAAAGCTGCAGGGGGATGGAGAACAAAAATGCAAAGTCACTATGGAGATTTTGTCTTCTGACAGGAAATTGACGGCCAGGCACTGCTGCTGCTGACCCTGCCCACCGTTCAGGAGTGCATGGACTTGAAACTTGGGCCAGCTATTAAACTTTGCCATCACATTGAGAGGGTCAAACTTGCTTTTTACCAGCAGTTTGCTAACTAAGGAGCTGCCAAGATGAAGTGGACCTTTGAAGCACAACCACAACTCTATGCTCCTTTCCCTCCAGCGAGGAAAGCCAAATGAAGCTGAACTGGGGCTCTGGCAACCTAAGAGAATCTGTCAGCCTCGGTTTTTCACTTTGAGAAAAAGAAGACAACATCTGGAGCAAAATGCCAATGCAAACTTGGGCTACTCTGCCAGCTGCCAGCTTGGGAACACGATAGTCTCTTGCTCTATGGTTCCCTTTTTTTAATGTATTTTTTAATGATTACAGAAAAGTCTCCTCTGGTGGGAAGTGACATTTCAATAGTTCTGGTGGCACAGAACTTTAAAAGGAGAAACGAATCCTGTTTACGTTCGCATGCAGGCTGCCAGAAATAACTTTCTCTGTTCCTGGTGATTCACAGAATCCCCATCCCCTCCTGTGGACGAACATTTACTTTACCACAGCACTGGCTTTGGAATGTGCTGTTTGCACATTCGTGTGTTAATGTTGAGTTTTTTAATGAATTTGTTCATTGTTAGGACAACAACGTGGCCACAGGGTTCTGAATGTACAGTATAGCAAGAGTGTGGTTCTTTTTTGTTTTGTTTTGTTGTTTCATTATTGTTGGGTTTTTGTTTTGTTTTGTTTTTACTACCTCTGTAGCCTGAACAGTAGAAGTGATGAATTTAAAAGGGAGGGAACTATTTCTTCTGGACAAATCGTAGGTCGCTGCACAGCAGTCTCTCTTCTGTAGGCATGTCATAAGTACAAACCCATATCAGCATACAGAGCTTCTGTTCCCAAGCTTTAGCTGAAGCTTCTGGAGGCTTAGCTTGGGTGTTACCTATTTCTCAGATGTCAGAAAACTTAATTACTTTGCACTTCTCTTACAGACGGGCTGTAGGAAAAAAAGAAAGAGAAAGTGCCTGTGCATTTCCTATATTTTGGTTTTCAGATAACATTTCTTTTACTTTTTTCCCCCTTTAGAATTCTGTGAAGTTGATTCCTTTTTCTTATACCAAACAATCGGGCCACGTACACAGAGCCTGTAGCAGCTTTTCGCTTTGCTACCTGTACATCTTTTCGTAGAATACACTAAGAAAGCTGCAATCAATGGAGGACTGCTCTACTAGGGTTTGCTTACTGAAAATTATCTTACAAGTATGACTTTGTATTTTTAACTACTTACAGCTGCTCAGGATCAGACTTGATGAAAACGGTGGGGGGGGAAGAGGTTTTTTTGTGCTTTTTCTGGGGAAAAGGAGCATAATGACATCTAGTTCCATCAGTAGACCAACTGTACGATGAACTGCTGATTTTAATTTTTCAGGGTAATTAAACCCATTCAGCCACTTGCCATGGACTTGTGTGTCACACTTTAAGTAACAGGCCTTACCTTACTTCCCATTAAAGATGTGGGAAATTTGTATCAGGCTTGAGATCTGCTTCAAATATGCATTAGGTTTCAGGTGGTTTGCATTCATTTGCTTTTGCCTGTTCTCATGAGTATTTGGAGGAGCATGGGCTGGAGCTTTATAAAGCAAATGTGCAGCCCTTCTCCTTTCCCCTATTCAATTGCATTTTTACAGAAAGCCCCTGGCAAACTTGGTATCTGAGGTAGGAAGGTGCTCGCTACATGAATTTGTTTTAGGAAGGACACAAGCGCTGATTTCTGATCAGCAGTGGGTACTTGGTCACATGGAGTGATCCAAGCTTCTCTTCACCCTAAAATGATAGGATATTTTGATGCTGTGTGCTGTAGGATTCAGTGAGGAGGTCATGTGTAGAGCAAGAGCTGAGCTTGCACAGTCTGTGTCTGTATCCAGCACATGGGTGTTGAGAGGAGCTACCTCCAATAGAAACTGTTTATAGAGTAAGCAAAGCGAAATAGTTGGTGTTGATTTTTTGCTATTATCCCCTTAGAATAACTGCCTTGTAGAGACAGAACTATTTAAGGAAGTCCTAAATTAAAAGTTGGTTTGTTTTTTTTTTTAGAATCAAAATGTCAATATTGATTCTAATAGGACAATTGTCATATGTCTAATATGACAGTTTATGTCTAATACGTCAGTTGTCTAGTCAGTTGTCTAATATGACAGCTTACTAGCTCAGTAGTTTTGATTGAGGGAGGGCAGGCAGTGTGTGACTAGAACAGTTTTTCTTCCCAGATTATAAAAGAGTCTGAAAACATAGTTAAATTGAAATCAGAGTGCCCCTTTTTCTTCCCCACCCCATATATGTGGCCAATAAATGGATGTTTTGTCTCTTTGTGTTATGCCAAGGTCATCCTTCTGAACTCCATTCCTTTAGTTACAACCTCAGTGGTAATCCATTAGGCCTGAAATTTTTTTTTGAAAGAAACATTGCTGCTTTGTTGTCAGCGTCTAGTCTTGAGAAATTTGACCTGCAGAGAACTTCTGGGCTGGAAGATGCTTTTGGATCACATTTGTCATTCTTCAGGGATTCCAGAATTCTTTTGCACTGTTACAGAAGCTGATGCCCAGCAGAATTGATCTGCATAACCAAGAGATGTTAATTCCACTTTTCCCGACGGACAGATTGGTGTCTTCCTGAGTAGCTGTTAGGAGAGAATAGACCTTAAAGGGTAACGTAGTGAACCTGTTAACATGGCGCCTAAGATTTAAATACAAAAGTCATACTTCTTTTTCTCAGCAAACAAAGCAGTGAGCAGTTTCAGAGGTTAGTGGGATACTTACTGGTCACCTTTGGCATGTTTTATAGGCTAGATATTTCTGCCTTGTTTTGGGAGGCACTGACAGTCTGGTCCCAATGGGATCCGTTTTTGTTGAGATTTTCAAAAGGGATGTTTTCATTATTTGTGAAATGTTTTTATGCTGCACATGGGTACTGTACACTCTGTTTCCTGGGGGGGGGGGGGGGGGGGGGGGGGAAGCACTCATTGCTGGATTTTAAAAGGGATAATTGGGGCTTTATCTTGATGGATGATGTTTCTACTTGGCGGTTTCAAGTTCCTCTTCTTCTATGTGTGGCAGATGACAACTGCACTTAACTTTGTTCATCTTACACCAACATAACTTGAAATCAGCTCACATGCTGCTTTAGTTGCTCTCTTTCTTCAGAACTGGATTTCTGGTAGCTCAATGCCTGAATCTTGGCTTTAGATGATACCTGTGTTTCCCCAGCAGGAGTTGCTGGGACTTTTGTAATGAACTTAGGCTTCAGGGGGTTGTGCTGTCCTCTACCATTTCCATTCATCCTAAGACATGACAAAGCTGAAGTCCAGCCTCCTGGACTTGAAAATGTTTTCATTACAAGAAAATGAGCTCTCCTTTGGGCGTCATGTACTGTTTATGTGGGTGATAAAAGGAGATACTGCTTAGTTTATATTCTTGAGAGCTTATATTCTTGTCTTATTTTTATATGCATTGTGTAGTCTTGGTTTGCACATCATAGCTTTAGAAACCTGGTGGTGCCTCCACATGGCGCTTGTACTGTGCAAAGCTTAGCCTTGCTGGGCAGAAAGATTGTTGAGTTACTACAGTTTGCTCTCTGCATCAACACAAGGAGCCCATAGTAGAGAAGTATTTGACAAAAATGTTGCTGAAGGGTAATGTGGTAAATTGATCCCCCAAGGCATGAGCAGCAACTGAAAGTGACCTTTCCAGGAGAGGAGAGGTACAGCACTGATCTTGGTGAATGAAGACTACTTTTTTTCTAATGCTAAACCCTTGTGAAGGTTGCTCTTTGAGGAAAGAAAGAAAAGGCAAATTCGTTTACATGTTGTGTAGAACACCAGGGGTGTTTGCAGTCTCTCCTGGGATTGAGGGAAACAGTACAGAGTTTGCAGTGGTGGTTAGGATTATTTTCCCTTGTCACAACTTTTAGCACTATTTCGTTGTCGCTTTAGACTTTGCTAGGGTTTATTCTTGATTCCAGTGATGCTTTAAGTGAGGAAAGAAGTATTTAGCTGCTAGGTCCACAGAAGTGTAAATGTATTTACAGCTGATTGGACCGAGCACTCCAATCTTCTGCATAAAGTACAAAGACATGGCAAAAGGAAAAGAGATTTTTGAATGTACTTGAATAGGCTTCATAACTGTCAAACTCAAATTGGAGACTGGATACCTTTGGACCAAATCTATTGCTGGGGGAGAAGCTCTTTGATTGAAGTAGCCCTACCCGAAAGCCAAAAATATGATGGATAGTAAGCTACTCCTTAACCGGTCCTGTTGCAAAGTGGCAGACTGGTTACTGCCTACTGTGAGCTCAAATTGCTACAACTAAGCACAAAGACATAGGCTCTGTCAGGAGACTTCAGGTGTTGGCTGAAGGCTCCATTTTAAAGGGATTGTGTGCTGAATCCAAATTTTAGAGTGCTGCCAAACTTCCCCAAATGTGCACGTAGCCTTGTTTTCAAAGGCAGCCTTATGGGTGAAGGATTAGAAGGGGACTTGGGAACAGCAGGTACAGCAAGCCTATTGTTACATGTTATTCTAAAATGATAATAATAATCTGTATGAAATCTAGCAAAAACAATTTATGGCTGGTGCCACTTTGTCTCCATGGTCTGGTCATTTCTAGCTTTCTCATAGTTGCATCTGTTGTCCTGAAGTGCACCAGGCAATAAGGATGGACGTTTTGATGAGAAGACAAAGTTCCTGTGTTAAGTGCAAAGCCAGCAATGGTTGGCTCAGCTTTAAGCCATGGAAGCGAGCAGGTCTTGCGCTGACAAAATTCAGAGGTGGTAGGTCTGGCTGACTCAGCACAACCATGGGCAAGGAGCCTGTGGAAGTCCTCCAACGTTGTGCCATTCAAGAGGAACAGGCCTTCTGCTCGAGTCACAGGCATGGCTCACTCAAGTCAATGAACAATGAAGTCCGGGCAAAAATGAGTTCTTGCCCGCCCCAGAAGTTGTTGAGCACCAGTTTCCACGAAACCTCATAGAAAAAAAATATTTTTTTCTGGAGGTGTCATGTTTCTCCTCTCCTCTTCTTTTTTTTTTATTTTTTAAGTTTTTATTGTTGTTATTTTTTGTTTAAAATAAATTAAAAAATAATCTTTGTAGACAATCAGAGGCCTTCTAGGAGGCTCTGCCCTAAGGGGGTACCTGCTCTCCACACGTGGGCCTCTTTCTTATACTAACTCATTGGAACTGATGCACTTTTCCTGTATTTTGCCTTTTTTAATTAGCTGCTTGTTCTTAAACAAAGATTTAAATGCATATTGTGTTGCGTCCCTTCTGCTTGTTGTTTTATCTTTCTTTAACTTTTAAATATATATATATATATGCAGTGAGACTGAAGTACTAAATGGAAGAGAAACATGCACAAGAAAATATGCCTATTAAGTCCCACCATTGTTTGAGCAGGTGTAACAATTTAATCAGAGGATTTTTTAAAAAATATTTTGGATGGATATTTTGCTTGTTTTGTCTGTAAATAGTGTACATAAGTTTGTGGTATATGACAGTTTTAAGTGGTTGTAAGAAAATTAAAAAAGATACTTAAACTGTTCCTGATGGTTTTGGTTGTTAATATAATGATGAATGCTGCTGCTTACCTGTGGGTGGTTTTCCATCTTACAAAAGCATGGGGAACACCAGATCGTGTGTTCCATTTTATGTCTAAAAGGAAATGCTGACTACGTAAATACCACTTGCCCAGCATCCTTGTTAACAGCTCGTTTGGGTGGTACATATGGTTCCCTCAAAGGCTGGTACATTATTGCTCTAAGCCTTCTAAGGAACCAGATTTTGTTTCACAGGATGCTGAAGGTCCTACAGAGGAGCTGAGGACAGAGCCTACAAACAAGTTTCCGTTAATTGTTGCCTTTAAACCTATGTAGCCAAACCTTGCAGGCGCTGCTGCTCCTTCTGCAGGGTTCTCTGAAGGTATACGCTATCCAGTCAAGTCAGAATTTTAAAATAAGCTGGTTTTGTTTTCCATGAATAACACAAAGTTCCCCCGGGGATTTGGAAGCAGGTCAGCCGTGCAGCAGTGTCCCTGGGCCTTCACAGAACCAGCGAGGGGCTTGGGTTGGAAGGGACCTGAGAGCCCACCTCGTTCAGCCCCTACCCTGCCCGCAGCCTGCACCCTGCTCCTCGGCGCCGCTTTCTTGGCTACACCTGGCTCGTCTGGAACTGCTTTTGTGCTGGGCTCAGAACAACGCGCAGGAACGGGCTCAGGCTGATGTGCTCAGTGCTGTCTTTCGGCGTGTAAATACGCGCGGTGCCAGGTAACCGTCCCTCCGTCCGCTGTGAGGAAGCTGGCGGCAGGAGGCCGCCTCCCGGCAGCCCCGCGGCCTTCGGCGGGGCTTGCGGGGCCTGCCGGCGGGGCCCGGGGAGCGCCCGGCCCCGCAGCGCGGCCCAGGGGCAGGGCCCCCCGCTCTCGCGTCCCTCCGCTCCCCCGGGCGGCCGGGCCCCGCCTGCCGCTGACGCGCCGGGGCGGGCCGCGGGCCGCAGGAAGCGGGGCGGGGGCCCGGCCTCGGTCGCCGGGCGCGACACCGACACTGCCGCCGCCGCCATGCGCCGCTGAGGCGGGCGCTGGCCGGGCCTCGCCATGGGGGCGCCGCCGCCCAACGGCAGCCTCGGCCCCACCGAGAGCACCCCGCGGCCCGGCGGCGGGGCAGCGGCGGGGTCGGGCGAGCGCGGCTGCGAGAACGGGGCCCTCATGGACAGCTTCGGCATCTTCCTGCAGGGGCTCCTGGGCGTCGTGGCCTTCAGCACCCTCATGCGTGAGTGGCGGCCGGGACGGGCCGGGACGGGGCAGGGCGGGACGGGCCGCGGGGCCCCGGCCGGGCCTTCACAGGGGGAGCGGCGGGGAGAGGCCCGGGGGCCGTGCCCGGCCTCCTGTCAGCCCGGGGCGGGGGGACAAGGCCGGTGCCGCTGCGCGGCCGCCGCCACGCTGCTGACAGAACCGGGAGGCGAAGGGGAACGGCGGGTGCGAGCGTTCGGCAGCTCGGCGGAAAGGCCGGGGTGCTGTTTGCGTTGGGGTTGTGCCGCTGCCTTCCACCATCGTGCCATCGTGCTCTGGGGGTTAAGTCAGAAGTTTGCGGCGCGCTTCGCGTTTCGTTGACGGGTAACGATCGCGTTGTGCCTGAAGAGCTGTGCACACAGCAGGCATCGTCACGGCGCTGAGCGGCAGCGTAGTCACCGGTAAAGCATTCGGTCAGCCGGGGCGTCCTCATACCGGGGAGTCCGAGCGGCTTCCCACCAAAAAGGCACCTTAGGAAGATGACACATTCAACACGTGCGTGTGCTGTTGGTGTTAGAGTTAGCAGGATGTGAATCCGTGAGAACTGGCTGTTTGTATCAAAAGGTGATGCGCTACTGATGCTCTGCATCGAGACTATTTTTTTTTTTCTGGAGATGTTTCCACTTAAATCTTTATACGTTTCGAGTATGCCTGCGGACTCTGAATATAAGGAAAAGCGAATACACACTACAGGCAGGGAGTATAAAAGCCTAGTTGTCAGCAGCACTTCCTAACTTCATTCTGCTTAAATATTTTTGAACCATGAGCTATTAGAAGGAGATCATCAGTGAAGTGCTTGTAATTGTGGGAGAGGGGAGTGGAAGGAAGGTAGCCAGTCCCCAACCCGGTACTGGTAAGAAAAGTGATCTGTTTCCGAAGGAGATTACAGCAAAAAAGTAGCAAATTGTTCTGTGTACAGGAAAGCAGAAGGAGAGGTTTGTTTGTCCCAGTGTTGACAGCCACATTGTTTTCCACTTGACATTGGGCCTGTGCTGTAGCAGAAGGAGAAGTTGACCCTGCCACGCAGACCAGTTGCACTGGTAAGAGAGCAGTGGTCTCCCAGTTAGGTGCTGTGTTGCGCTGGAAGGGCTGGTTCTGTTCAGTCTTCTAGTTTTGCCTGTTTCCATCCTTTTTGTCATACTGCAAGCAGCATCTGGCATGCTCTTCCAAAATCTTTCAAAGTTGCATCAGCAAACCGAGTAGGGCTTCTTTGTGCTCCACATGTTAGATCTCATGTGAGAGAGAAGCAGGAACTCACGGCTGAGAAGGAGCGGGAGACCGCGACGTCTCCTCTGCGGTCACCTCGGCACCTCCGTAGCTGTTGCTCTCCCAGGCTGGTGTGGCAGAAGGGATGACACAGCCCCTGGAGCTGGATCACGCAACCGGTACAGTGAGGAAAACAAACAGAGCGATGCGGTTGTTCTTAGGCTCAAGTATTTCCTCTGGCTGTTCGGTACAACAGAGTGAAGGGCACTGAGGAAGAAGCGAGCGGCTGTTGGCAGGGGCTGCCTGAGACGCGGCACAGCTGTCAGGTTGGAGATCAGCTCCCATTCAGTGTTAAGCCTCTGTATGGAGCTTCCCTCTGTAAAACGCCAGGGAACTGAAGACATGGGACTGCCTGGTACTTAAATTTAACTGGAAGGGGCAAGTCACTTTATTTATTTATTTTGAAAGGAAGCATCAGAAGGAGCTGTTCTGACGCTTTGGATGCCATTACTAGTGCAGAATCCTCTGCTGGGGAAAGCAATGAGAGTAACATCAACACAGGTGTATTGTAAAACTGTTTTTTATGCACACTGGCTGTTTTCCTTTGAAAAATATTTGATTTGACATGTAAACAGTAAGAATTTTTCTTAAGTGGGTAAATCAGAGGGTGACCCAGGCTTGCCCTTTTCTTGATGGCTCCTACTGTGCTTGCATTCAGTTGAATAAGGAATTATTGTTTTTTCTGGTCATAGTAACTAACTGCAAGAGGAGGGCCTTTTTGTGCCTCATTACTAGGTGTTCGTCTACGAATAAGTGAAGAACTATCCTTAAAGCAAAGCTGTTTAAGATCTGATGCTCCAGCTTGGTACCTTCCCGTGTGTCTGCCTGTCCGGTTGCCATGAAGTTACGCTGTCACCTCCCCCTCCAGTGGCATCAGTTGAACTTTGTCTTCCAAGGGCTGAGCGCGCTGTTCGTTCTGTGTCAAGTTGTTCAGCGTGCTGGAGGTGCGGTGCCTCTGACAGCTGGGGCGTGCAGTCCCATCAGCAGCCTCCCTGGTACATCCCTTCGCTGCTGGAGGGGCACAGGCAGGAAAGTTGTGGCAGGGACAGAGAATCTTGTGCTTTGAGCTGGTGAAACGAGCGTTTGAAACTAAATCCGAGGTTTTCTTTCCTTTGTAGCTCACACCTCCTTGTTCTGTCGCACAGGGCGTGAAAAACAGTTTACCTTTTTACTTTGCAGTAGCCTCTTAAGTACTTGGGAGCTGTTACTCCATTTCCTCCACGTTCAAATATACAACTTGTAATCCCCAGAGTTTTGCCTTGTAGTAAACAGCTTGGCTAGTTATCAGCTGTCCTGGGCTTATTCCCTAACTCCTTCAGCCTAAGAATAACTTGCATTTGTTCTTACCACATTAAGTTGTTTGAGGCCTAAGAAACACACAACTTAATCAAAATCGCGCTAATTTCACACCTCTCCATCCCCTCTCCTTCCCTTCCTTCCTTTCTCATCATCCATAAACCAGAGGAGTAAGCTTCTCCTCTGATGTCCAAGTCATGAGGGGATATACCTGGTGCTGTCAGAGCCCGCTGGTGTGTGGATTAATTTTACCTGCTCTGGGTTCAGCTCTCTGCTGGGAAGCTGGAGGCACCCTGGGACGATTTCACCCAGGCGCTGCAGATGTTGTGGTTCGCCCAAAGTCGCACTGAAGTCAGGTTAGGTGACTTCTGCGGCTTCTCTCCTAGCTGCAGGCTCTAACTTGCTAAAAAAGGGAACACGCTGATTTAAAAACTTTTTTTTTTCTTCTCCAAATCTGCTTGGAATGGTAGCCCTTTTGGATTCTGTCTGCTAGTTCTCACGTCTGTTAGCCTGGTTTTTGAAGCCTGTTTCTTAATTTTGCTCTCATGCCTAAGTATGCATTGGTTTTCCAGCCTGGTTTGTTTAAGCCAAGCCACTTGGTAGCAGGAAGTCGTAATGGGTTTCCGCTGCCGTAGGAGATGGATGTTTGTGCTGCACGTCAGCCAGCCAAAGATGAGACATTTTTCGAAGTTTGCCATTACCGTGCTCATCTCTTATTTCATGGGGATATTGATTTAAAATGTCACGTTTGGTTCCTAGCTTTTATTTTTTTTGGTGCTATAGTTAGGGTTTTTATTACTGATGGCACAAAGCTAGTTTTAAATACTTTTTTATACCACAGGGTATTCTGTCAGTAATCCCAAGTACCTTCTGAGCATTCTCTGGTCAAGCTTTTAGTGATGAACGTGGTGGGAGCACAGTCATCCCACACATCGGTGACATAATTGTAAAGAATACAGTTACTATTAGCCAAAGCTGCAAAAAGATGTGGGGAAAAATGTGTTGCCAATCCCTTTATCCCGTCTGTCACAAGCTTTGTCTAGTATTTCGTCCTGAATGTGTGCGTTTATCAGCAGACCCTTACCGCGCCGGAGCGTGGATGAGTTTGTGTCGGGCTGTGTAGGAATGGCTGAGAAATTAGATATAAGTTGTATTGACAAATTACTGAAATAGAGGAGACCTGTGGTGCTCTGCAGGTAAAAGGTTTGTGTCTGCCTGTAGGAAAGCATTAATATGCTGAGAAGGAGACCAAAGCGTGTGGGGCTATTAATCTTTTATGGCTTTCTTACAGTTTGTGTCTGTACCCACACCGAGAAGGTAAAAGCTGCTGAAAGCACTTCCAAAGTGAAGTGCTTGAGTATAGGTGCTGGGAATAAGCGAGAGGTTGGGTTTGCTGTTGAGGGCCACGGCTTACATACGGTATCTTCTATAAAGGTTTTCCTCTACTTTGTTCCTTGCCCTCTTTGTTTACAGTGCCCTAAAGGAAGCACCTTTAAAAGCTGCATCCTTATGTCCGTTTACTTTACAGCAAGGTTTTCCCACCTGATAAGCCTGCCAGGAGAATGACTGCTGCTTCATATTGTAAGCTACATTGTTAGATAGTATGGTAGAATTTGAAATGCTCTAGCAAAAATAAAATTTTCAAAGGAATTATTTCATATTTTCATCAGGGTAAGGGAGTATTATTACAGGTGTAAATGTTCCAGGGAGCAGGGACTTGAGAAGGACGACAAAGTAACTCCAGTGACCTTCCAAAAAAAATTTGGCCTGAAGAAAACTGTTAATTATGAAATAACTAAAGCATATCATTTTCAGGGCAAACGCTCCTGGCACGACTGGTTGTAGAGCTCATCCCACACACGAGTTTCAAATCACAAACAGCACACCTCATCTGTATGAAGATGTGAGCAGCGTTGCACGAGCCGTGCTGGATCGTGCTTTGCAGGACGCACATCGTCCTCGTCCGCACAGCTCTGCACAGGTGCAGGTGCTGGGCGAGTCGCCAGACGCATGCAGGTCGTGGGCTTGGGGATCGCCTGCGTTGGGGCCCAAAAGGGGTGTGAAGGACCGTGGCGGAGGGAAGAACGCCTCGGAGCAGCACCTCGGCGCTGTTATATTATCGGCAAAGGAGATGCAAAAGTGACTTAGAGATGAGAGTTGTGCTGGGCACCCAGCAGCGAAGGAAAGCGATTTGGTTATTGTGGACTGGTTTGGCAGGTAAGGAGGCAGAGCCTGGCGAGCCAGAGCGGTGCTCTTGCCTGGAAAGCCGCGGGCAGGACCCGGGGTGGAACCAGGGCAGCCCTGCAGCTCCCCCAGGGCGCTGGCTGCTTGTGGCTGCAGGACCCAGGAGAGCCCCGTGAGGTCCTGCTGCTCCTGTACGTCCTGTGAAGTATGGGGTTCCCTAAACTGATCGAAGGTTCTGCTGTGTTAGGTGCTTGGTTGTTTGCTTTAAATAAAGCACCAGTCCTTTCTGGGGCATCCTCATCCACGTCTGAGACAAAAATGGGGGGTGCATTAGGATCCAAAACAGGAAAAAAAAAGGCAGCCACATAGGTAAAAATTAGTTAAGTGAATTGCTTTTTTTTACTGTGCTAATATTGTAGTATTTAGCATACAAAAGATGTAGTTCTGACCACTGCAAGCTCTGCAGGAAAAAAAAATCTTGCTGAGAAGCATCATATTGTACAAAAGCAAGTAATAATACGGTTGGGAGCTGTTCAGTTGATTCTTTTTTAGGGAAGCAAAAAAAAAAACAACACTGAAATGAATCTGGGAGTAACACTTTTGGGATTGTTTCTGATTTTTGGAAACTGAAGACCAACAATCTTGCTTTGTAGCATAGTTAGGTATGCATCTCTGCATTTACTGACCATAGCAGAAACCTTTTCATAATGTTTAGTTCTGCTTAAACCACATTACCTTGAGTTTTACGTATTTTTTTTGCGGGACGTCTCATTCTTTGCGGGGTATAGATTATAAGAGGAATTTATTGGGTGGCTTAATGTCCTGGTAGTGTGATAGTGTCAGGTCATATATATTTAGTGTCACTAAATGCAGCGAGTCTTCTGGAAATGCCATGTCAATATATATATATATATTTATATGTAAAGAAAAAGGACAATTATTTTTGTCAACAAATAATCTGTAATGGTGAAGTAAGTTGTACTTTTCATTAAGAGTTGTCTGCTGCCCGTTTATCCTGTGGGCTCAGAATGTATTACGCTGTTCTTATTACTCAGCTGATTGCTGGATATAATTATACTCCAGATAATAAGATTGTTCTAAGTATAATTATGCATGTCATTCACATCATGAAATGTTTAGAAAAAAGGGTACATTATGTTGACATTTGGAAATTATTAAAATGATAAATTATCCAGAAACTGAGAAGCTGTGTTTAATCAGAAGTAACTTCTGAACTTAGCTAGCCTGTTGTTTAACTGTAAACTGCCTAATGAATTTTTGTTCTTGACTAATGTTTTATAATTGAATTTGTAAGGAGCTGATTTGCACAAATACAGTGTGCATTTCTGCACTCTGCTGTGATGTTAATTTCATGGTTAATGAGGTTTGCAGACATAACAGGTATCTAACACTTATCTTGTGGGTGGTGCTGATGAAATGAAAAACCAAGTCTGCTTTCTCACGGCACCACATGTAGCTTGTTACCACTCCAAGACTTCTTGACCCCAGCACGCCGTGTACCCCGCAGACCTCAGCGTGTCAGTGCTTACCTGCAGCCAGCAGCTTGCGTGAGGCTGCTCTGCAGGTGGTAGAGGGATGACGCATTAGGCTTTGAACGGGAATAATTCAAGTTGCTCAGGATACCCATGGCCTGTTCTTCCACCACCAGTCCCGAGTTACACATCACACAGCCTCGTGCTTTGTGTTTCTGTTCTTGTTTTGCCATACGTGATGAACGTTGAGGATGGCGATGCGCTAAACAGATCTCTAAAGAGAGGTGAACGTCGGAGAGGAGTTCCTGAGTTGTGAAGGGTTTCAAAGGCAGCGGTGGGTTCTGTAGAACCAACTGTCCTCTGGTTCCTGGTAAAACTTAAGAAACCGCTGTCCTGGGCTCGAATGCTCAAAATGTGACCAAAAGCTGTTCTGTAGGGTTGATTCCATCAACCTTTGGCAGACACAAGGCAGACGGGCCAGCGACTCACCTTGCATCTGTGCAAAAACAGCCTTTGCTCGCTTTTTGTTGTTCTAGTCTGGTTGTTTTCTCCCTTTGTCAGAAATAGATATTTTTCCATGGAACAAAAACGACTCTAAAATTACAAACAACTATTCACAGTTTACAACACGTGTCTTCTGTCTCTAATCATTTTTGAAGACGGTGTGCTCTGAAATTTTAATTTGTTTTAGAGTAATCACCCTTAGTTATTCATACTGGAAAATACCAGCTATCAACTGTCATAAATTATCATTTCAGGAAATGTTTCTTATCTTGAGGCTGACGGTGAGACTACCAGCATATTTTAGTTTATGTGCATGGAATTTCAGTGCTCTCTTTGGAAGGTGATTGTAATGCTAGAAGATGAAATAGTCTAGAGAGCCTTCAAATAAGAAAACAAACGAAACCTCAATTTGATGTTAAAAACTTGAGTTTTCTTATAGCAATAGGTTTCATAGTGCTGGCATTAGCTTTTAGTGCTGTGAAGCTTTTATTAAATTTGCACAAATGTTAAGAGGTATGAAGCTGTGTCATTAAGAATAATGCTCATGCAAGTGGAAACTATTGCATGTTTTCATCTTGATTCAATAAAGACCCAATTGGTAGATACATTATATCAAAGGAATCTACATGATTGGCCACTGACGCTCCCTTCATGATACTTGTTTGCGTGAAAAGAACACGTGAAAGTGGGCTGTGTATCTTTTTGAAGTTTTTTATTATTATTTTTAAGTGGTTGGTGCTATATGAAATGCGCCTTGCTTTTGCAATTCAATGCTTCGATTATTTCATCAGCCTAGTAGAATAAATTTGGTTAGCAAAGCTGCTTAGAATTTAAATGGACTTTAAATATAAAGTATAAATCCACCTTTGGCCTCCTTGATTAAGTATTTTTGCAGTGTTTTTCGTTTTCTACAAAGAGAAACCGTTCTACGTGCTTTTTGGAAATGTCTGAATTTATGTTTTGGGCTTGGTTTCTACTTTTAAGACTGTTCCAGCTGCTGGCATAAGAGCTTAATATTTTAATGAATGACGGGGTGAGTTTGTTGCTGTGCTTTGGCGGCTCTGTCGGTTCCCAGGAGCTGATTTAAAATAAGTGCTGTGAATAACTGAAAGTTCATTGATATCTGTTGTCATACGAATAATGTCGGGAAAGCTTCATCTATTATTGAGTGATCCGTGAGTGTTGTAGGTGAAAATGGTGCCGTGAATCGTAAATCGCTGCTTAGTGCACATTAATATGGATTGGTTCTATTTGTTTTGCATTAAATAATTCATGTTTCCCAAATGGTTCTTATTTGTAATGGGGGAAAATGTCCCCTTGGCGATGGCAGACTGTACTTTCCAGTTCTCCTGAGGTGTGCGTATCGCACGGTGGGACGGGGCTTTCTGTAGCACCCTACCCCTTGTTCCTTGTAGTGTTTTCCTAGCACCTCGTGCAGAGCACAGAAGTGTTTTCAAGAGAGCTGTGTATGAAAATTAAACTTCTGAAGGCAATCTTACAGCCACTCCAAGTGCCAGAGGCTTAGATTAGCTTCCCTTCAGCTATCTCCTATCTGCTGAGGAAGCAGAACAGCACGTGCCTCTGTCTGGCAGTGCTGGGGAGCTGATTTACGGGAGCCTTTCAGACAGGGACACCTGGACCGAAGTCGTATGTTACACACAGAGATAACGACTGCCGATTTTCTAAGACCAAACACTGGCTCACAATTTAACGTTTGGGTAAATATTGCCCAAGCCATTGGTGCTGCTTACCTCAGCGTTCTTAAAGCTTGCAAGACTTAATGTTTAGTGCTGCTGCACCGTTGGCACTTATTTATTTGTGTACTATTTATTTTCCTGATAGTGGTTTGTCCTTTCCTTTTCCACTCCATTGCGAAGAGCAGCTTCGCGTCGTGCTGGCACAAAGCCCATGCAGGGACAAGACTCGCAGAGAGGCTGCTCGCTGGGTGCGGAAGCAGGTGGGAAGTAAACATTTTTGCAGGGGTCAAAGGACAGCACTGTACCTGTAACAAACAGTAGCTGTGGTTCTCCTGTGTTTGTCCAGGAAGCACTGCTGCCTGCTTGGTACGTTACGTGAAGCCCAGTGTTGACAAATCATTTTCCTTCTTCTTCTTTCATCCATGACAAGACAAAGAGCCCTGGTCATGAGATAGCTGGGCTTGGCTGATGCTCAGCTCTAGCGCATGTAACTCCACCATAAAATGAAGCCCCTTGTTCTCTGTTCTAACAGTCAGACCCATTTATCCGGGGCAAAGTCTTTGCTGCCTAAAAGCTGTAGCCACAACCTTGCTCTAACTGCTGCCATTGGACTGGGAGAAGGTGTGCGGGCACCTGCCTGGACACTGAGTCTTTAGCCCCCCGATGCCCCCCAGTGACTGTCTGGGGCGCTAAACTTTACTGTGTCCTCTGTAACATTTTTCCCTGGGTCACCATCTTTAACAGACAAGTGTTAATTGCCCACGGATCTCTACAGAGCCACCGAGGCCAAGGACTCGGTGCAATTCAGAAAAGGGGTGTGGGTGCTGGCGTGGCTAACACTGCTTTCTGCCTTCCAGACGTCTGAGAAGTCCTTTTAGCAGGTGAGCTCATGCATTTCATGGTATGTGAGCCCTTAACATGGGCGAAATTGAACAGCAGCTCCTGGTGTCTTTCTCTGATGCAGCTGTAGTGCTGGATGTGGTTCCGAATCAGTTGCTGCAGCTGGTGCTGCTGTGTCCAGGAGTGACTGCTCCAGGCAAAGAGCAAAAACGTGAGCGGCAGGCTTGCAGGGTGGCCAGTGTTTGAACACCAGACCTGTAGCTAACGAGGCACAGGGAGAAAAGGAAGAATTACAGTGGGGCAAAGAGTGAATTACCAAGCACATGGAGCCGTTTCTTTTTTGTCTAGAAAAATGTTCAGCAGCGTGACAAAAGCACTTGTTCTTTCAGTCTTTTGTGTTAACAAAGTCACACATTTATTACGTCTGTTTAAAACAAGTAAGTAAATACCTGTGTTCCTTTTTCTAAACTGAATGGAGGGAGATGCTGAGCTCAAAAGCGTTGCAAAAGCTGGTTTGTGGCCTACAGACTCATTATCCTTTTGTAAGGCATGCTTAGCTCATTCTTGTTAGACATGTAGTTTCTTGCAAGGTTAGTTTAAAAAAAATTAGTCTGGCAAAATCTGTAATTTCTTATTCCTTCTTTGCTGCTACCAAAGAAATAATGAGGGGATCAGGTGAAACTCCAACTACAAGCCTCTTAAAAGCTGTGTGAAAGGGAGGTAAGTTCAAACATATGATAAAGAGCACAGGTAATGTAAAATTCAGCAATAGTTGTCATTCCATGATGGTGCAAATCATTTATCCTTACAGGATTTTCAGGAATTATTAGTGTGCATCTTCTTGTTTGTAACAGACGTGGTTTCCACTGCTTTGGCAAAGTGTTGATGGTAACAAGTGGGACAGGGTTTCTGACAGCCTTCCTAAACAGAATTTGAAATCATTGAAATCTGGCCTGCATATGTGGTTGACTTCTTACATGATCCAGCTGCAGCAGGTTCCTCATTCATACGTTCTGTGCATTCCAGTAAACGTGTGTGTATGGCTTTTAGCTTGCTGAACTTTGGTCCTTGGGTACGTGGCTCAGATCCTGGAGCTCTTAAGCATCATATCACAGGAAGGTGATTTTTAGACCCCCCCCAGGCTGACTTCTGCTGGAAGGGAACCCTGGGTTTCACCCCTCTGGGCACCTTGTTGCAGAGTTCAGTTGTTCTCGATGGAAATTTTCTGCTTCTGTCGTGTTGGAATTTCCCTGGTCGCAGCTCGTGTCGGTGTCCTGCTGCATCTGTCATAAGGGCTGGTTCTGTCTGTGCTGTAGCTGCCCACACGTACTAGCAGATTTGCATGTGTGACGTGCAAATGTGATCTTATCCTCGCTAAATTTCCCCCTTTCCATTTTCTTCCCTTTGGGTGGCTCAGCTGTTGCTTTGCTGAGGTCTGGTGACAGTGACGAGGAGGAGGTTTATGAAACATTTTGTGATGTGCTTTGGTTTTGACCTCGTCTCGAAGAAGTTTTGAGAAGCACTGGAATACAGGTGGAATTCCCAGCTCTGTCGTGGGAGGAGCAGGGTTATCGCAGTGCAGCTTCAGAGAACGTCAAACACATCAAATATTCTTTAGCTTGCTTTCATTCATTTGAATTTTAAATTGGTGAGCTACAGAAATCTTCTTAGATCTTTATTTGGATCAGAAAGAGTCTTATTGTGAGCTGCCAGAATGTGTGTCTAAGAAATTCAGTAAAACGCGGTATGCAGACCCGTTTTGAACACTTGAGTCGGGTCGGTTTTGGTGCTGATATGAGAAAAACCATCTGGAAACTTGGAGTGCTTACCTCCATAGTGATGTTGTTTTGCATCAGGAAGGTCTTTCTTGGGGGATTTTCTTTTTTTAGGGTGAAGAAGGGAGAGAAGGGAAGGCTGACTTCCACGTGCAGGCCTAAGTGTTGCTTTCCCTGTGGACAGCACGGAGAGGTTTACTTCACCTCTGGTCTGTGTTCATACATGTGGCCTTTACTCTTCCCTGTGCGTCTCCGGATTTCTGGAATACTAAATGTAAAATGTACTGTGTTGAAATAACTGTTAGAAACCCTTCCGTTATCCCTAGAAACTACATAAAACATGAAGACAATTCACTGAACTTGAATTTCGCACAGCTCGTGCTCTGCCTTGTGTGCCTCCGTTGTCGGTTGCCTATCTGGCTGCCCCCGTGCTTGTTGGCAGAAGTGCTTTTGTTGCCTTCCCTGAAAAATTATGGCATTGAAAGTATAAGTTAGCAGCACTTCTCTCTTCCTTCATAATTCAGCATGGCGTTGTGAACATTATTAGGTAATTGATGTTAAATACAGTGAATTCTTGGTAGCGTGAGCCTCACGCTGCAAACTGAAGCATATATCCTGTGCCGCAGCCACAGGTTCGGGGTGGGCAAGAGCTGCTTTCCCAGCTCCCTGCAGAAGACGTGCCATGCCTCTCGCTGCAGGGAAGGCGGGTTGCTCTCCCCTGAGCCTTGAGCCTCTCCGGAGCGATAGCATGCTCTGGGTGGCAGCGAACCCCCAGCCGTGCAAAAATACCTCCAGGGCCCTCGTATGTCCCAGGTGCCGGATGTTTGCTGGCATGGAGCTGCGAGAAACCACGCTGAGAACACAGCGTGTTTTGTGTAGATCGGCTGGGCTTGCAAATATATAGGCCCACGTTCATCAGGTAGCAGCTTGTAAAGCACTTAAACACAGCATCTCATTTAATTTTTGTAATGGAGTGGGTGGAAGTTTGTGGTATGATCAGCTGTATAAAGCATCCCTGAAGTTGTCGGTGGAGCCTTTCAGAGTTAACTCTCCTGTTCAGTATTAACTCAAATGAAATATTTTCAGAATTGGACGGAGAAATCCAGAGGTTCCAAAGTCATTTCGTATTTTATCAATACTGAGAGAAAGGTGTTGGTGGAATTGGTTTTAAGTAATCTCTTTTTGTGAATATATATCTAAAGAAAGGAATTCATGAGCTCATACAACTTCTTCATAGTGCTAATAGACAAAACCTGAACTTGGAGTTCTTCCCCCGAAGTTTGTACATCTCATCGGTTTAATTCCTACTGTGACTGCAGGAAAGTGCCTTGCACAAAACCTGCAGTAAGTTGCAACTTGTAGTTCTTCCATTTATTTGGTCTTGCTTTGGAGCTTCTTTGTCACTTGCAAAAGTGACACTAATTAAAATAATCCATGTTGTGGCCCAGGAGGTTTTGTCATAAACAGTAAGCTGGTGAACTCAGCTGGGCAGTGCTCGTTTCTTAACGGAGGTTTTATATTTATGGCATGCTGTTCACAGGGAAAACTGCTGGCGAACATTGCTGTTACAACTTTATTGTTGGGGTAGCGTGCAGTCTTTTCCTCTTGTCACTTTTAATTTCTAATGGACGTATTATATGGGGGTAAAACACAGTTTATCTCTGCTGTCAGAGGCAGTAACAGCGCAGAAACTAGAATATATACAGCATCCCATTTGAAACTTATATGCATCTCTAACACCCAGAGAAACCTGTTAAAAAACCTACTGATATTTTGCCTGACCTGCTGTGGTTTGTGCCTTCAAGGCAGAATCTCTGCAAGTTGAAGGGGAGGAGGGGAACCAAGGCTTAAAACTTTTTTTTTTTTTTAAGAGACGGCTTCTAAAATAATAGCATATATGGTTATTGTTCAAGATTGATGTTAAAGGCGCTGATCGGTGACATTGAACTTGAGGTGGTATGGAAAGACTCTGGGCAGTAAAAGCCATCCTTCCTGGAAGGGTTTTCCATTACCCCGTTACTGTTGGTCTGCCAGTGTCTGAAGACGGGACAAGCTGTGTAGATGAGGTGGTACGATGCTACGGACCAGCCACCCTGTATGTATGGCTGGTTGCTTTTATCCCTTACCCCTCTATTTTTCCTCTACAAATCACCTTGACCACTCCCTTTCCCCACCTTTGGCTCCTCCCCTAAAGAACCCTTAATAAGTCCCATAAATGGCCCAGGGCTCTTCCCCACATCCCATGAGGCATCCTGCGATGCCCTGTTCCAGTGGTGCCCCCGGTCCCTCCAAGCCCCCCAGACTTCTGCTCCTTCGTGGGGGCACAGAGAGCTTCCTGGCACGTAACCGCTCATGTTGTCAGTGGTAAGAAGATGGAGATGGTCAAATGTATCCATGTGGGTTGGGATCTCCTTGTGTGTAGTTGGCTTCTATTTTAATACTGCTTTTTCCTTGAGGTTGTCTTTTTTGTAGGCTAACAACTATCAACCTTCCTGTGAAGGGAGTATCTGATTAAGTAATCTGTCCAATTTCCCTTTTGGAATTCAGTTTGCACACAAAAGCCCAATTTGTCATCCATAAAATAAATAGACTTTGTCAGAGAATGTTTGTCCTGTTACCAATTCTTTTGATTTATTTCTGATATTATAGATTGCCCCTACATGGCAAGTAATACTTTCCTATTTGACTGTTGATCTCCAGTAAGTGAAAGAAACTGCTTTTTCTAATAATACTCTGAACCTGCTTTACTATCGGAAATTAAATTTTCTGGTTGGGTGATCATAAAAGCCAAGGCCATTGAAATGGTGGTCAGGTAACATACTATTTGTAGGTGATAGAAGGGAGACAGTTGCTTTTAAAATCTATCTTTAGAGCTTCATAAAGTGAAATACAGGTGTATAAGGCCTAATTTATTGAGAGTAACACTTCTGCAAGAGGATTTGCTTTTATTTCTCTATATTTCTGTTGCTTTGCGAATTGCTGATTATCTCCAATTGTTTCTTTCTTTTGTAGTAAAACGCTTCAGAGAACCAAAGCATGAAAGACGTCCTTGGAGAATATGGTATGTTTCTGCATGGTTCACTCCTTCATTTTAGCTTCTTGGGTGTTTTAGAAGCTGATAGAATGATTGTCTGCATGTGATGATGATGATTTAAAAAAATCGATGACAAGAAAGTGATGAATAAATGATGAACAAAACAGTTACAAAAATACATGATTTAACAAAATGTTGTGTTCTTACGAATATTTCCCCGCTAGTTCATTCCTACTAGACATTGCCGGGAGCCTTCATGAAGATGTGCGTTTAGACGTAAAGCTTAAAGTTGCACTTCCTCCTGAGGACGGAAACTAAAACTGCCCCAAGATGCTAAGCTTAAACAGATGTTCTTGTTCTGTAGCTCTCCTATTTTTTGTAATAGAGAAAATGGTACGGTAACAGATATCATTTCATAAGCCATTAAAGAATATGTGGTATAAAAAGTATATTTGTTTTTATTATCTTTTAAATGTTGTTGTATTGTAGTGATGCCAACATAACCTGTCTTAGGTTTAAGTAGAGACTGGTGTAAAATTTAAGCTGTTGTTTGTTCCAGGTGTTGTAGACTGTACTGCTTTGTTTTTTCTTCAGTGGCTTATATTCATCTTTGATTCATGATGATTAAATTCATCATACAGTGCTGCTTTTCATAGTTAATCTTGACCTTTATTTTATGGGGAAAAATAAATACAAAATCTTTGTGTACTACAGTCTACCTCAGCCTGAAATTCTGGCTAGCACTGCAGTAGCTTTTAATTTTTAAGCCAAGAATCTGGTTCTGAGATTTGAGTATTGTTATTTATAGTATGTTGTAGTGATTAGATAAGTAACGTTCTGGCTTCCTGCCTCATCTCCAACATTGTGCTCTCAGTGTTGGGCAATGAATGAGAGAGAATAAAGTTTAATACCAAATTGTCAGGGAGCGCAGATGAATTTGTGCATATAATATTGTTTGGATCTATTTTGGTGCTTTTTTTAGACATGGAAACAACAGGCAAAATGAGTGCCGGTCTGTATAAAGAACACACTCTTGCCTACATAATACTTTTGACACAATTCCTATATTTAACATATTTAATAAGGCATCATGGGAAGTTAATAAGTATATAATAATAAAAGAGTTGGAAGGGGCTGGAATCAACGTTGAATCTGTACCTAAGTGGTATTTTTTTAAATATTTTCACAGTAAGTAGGAAACTGTTTTCTTCCCATCTGTTTTTTGCTTTGGAGATGGTGGTTTCAGGGTGATAACTCCTTTGCAGTGAGGTCTTGAAGCTGTTGTGCTTTATCTAAAATTCAGGGAGGCTACTTCATGCTGTTAGGTGAAAAATACCAATGATGGAGTTTTAGAAAAATGCTATAGATAAAGGAAACATTAACCAGCTATTAAATGCTTCATCAACAAGCATGTGATGACAATTTTACCTCCGTCCCTGCCATAAACTTACTAAAAATACATAAACATAAAAGGACTGAAATATCTTGTGAGTCTGAGATACTCATTGCTTACAGAAGGTTATTAAAGACTTAGATAGGTTTAGTGAAGATTAGCTCATGGATAATGCATATGATACCAGGAGGATCTCTCTTGTCTCTAAATTTTCAGTGCCAAGGCCTCGAGTTGGTATGATTTGATTTATTGTTAGCATGATTCCAGAAAAAAAAATAGCAAAGGGTTGAATTTAAAGTGGAACATGGTTAAGTAAGTTAAATACCATGGCATGGTATCCTTCTGGTGTTCTCATTTGAAGAAAAATGAATAATTGGGATGGAATTTTAATATAAATTCGCAGTGTTCCTACTGTGTTGTGAACAGTTTTGAGCGTCATAAAAGCTGTTTTTTACTCTCTACAGGTTTTTAGATACTTCCAAGCAAGCCATAGGGATGTTGTTCATCCACTTTGCAAACGTCTATTTATCAGACCTTACAGAAGAAGACCCTTGTTCACTGTGAGTGTTTAATTTTTGAATAGTTGGTCTTTATGGACATTCTTCTGTTGAGTTTGCTGTACTTGGACACTAATGCAAGATATATCAGAGAAACAAATTTGCATGCAAAAAGTCAGTCACTTTCAAAATACTATGTTTTAAGCTTAGTTAATCAAGGATCAGAAATCTGCTCTTTTAGTTTATGTCTGGTAGGACCGAGGAAAGTTGTGTTTTGTTTGTGGTTTTTTTTCTGATCTGTGTATGGGTGTTTTAGACTGAGAGTAAACCGTTGCTTCTCCCTCTCCAGTTACTGAATGAGGATTTAGGATGCACATTGTAATATGAGGCTGTTTACTGAAGGAGGTAAGAGATACTAGGAACCAGTGGAAGTGAATGTAAAGTTGTGTACGCTGACCTCCAGCTTCACTGTTCACTGCAGCAAGGCTTTAATATAAAGTCAGGTTGCTTTCAGGGATATTAAGCAAAAATTGTCCCTGCTTGTATTTTCTTCAGAAAACTGCATCAGCTACTGCAGTATCATTTTCACTCTGTTAAAAGCAGGAAATCTTGCCTGGTATCGAGGCAGTTAGTGCAAAAATTAATTTTGCGATCTTACACTTGGAGCAGTGTGACTAAGTAGGTAAGCATTTCACTGTAGTGTATTAAACCTGAAGAATCTGTGACTAAGACCCTGTCAGGCTTTTTAGAGGAGCTGCTGAAGCAAATGACAATTGTTTGGGTTTCTTATTGATGGGGCTCGTGCTCAAAGAAACCTACGCATTTCTTGTAATAGAAACTGTGAAGTTACTTTTAAAAGTCTAGTAATTTGCCCCTGAAAACCAAATGCAATTCCTTCCATGGCAGCTGCTCACAGATGTCCTTTGGTGAACAAAGGAGTTAAATAGCTCAAGGAATGTTTGTTGCTTCATAAGACTAAATGTTTTATTTGCCTTATTTCTCTTTAGTTTCCTCTGTGTTCCCACATACTATAAATGTGCTAGTAAAAACACTTTCTCCTCCCACCACAAAGCATTTTGGTAGGGAAAATGCATTTATTTTAACACACTAACTGTAGAAGTTAAGATATAAATATGAGAGTTTCAGTAATACCAGGTATCATTGTAAGATCTTTTTGGTTACTCTTTTAAGAATTTCCTGATAATTTACAAAAACTGACAGGTGTAAATTGCTTTTATTTCATTTTCATATATATATTTAAGCAAGCTAACCAAAGCATGTTTAGTATTGTTAGCATTCAAAGTCAAAGCTTAATGCTTCATTAAAATATTTTAAAAATAACTTTTTATATTGTCTGAGTTTTTAAAATAAAAGGTTTGCTAACGTGTTCTCTTCTACATGTTTCCATATAGTCTACATAACTTTTTTTTTTTCATATACCCCTTTTAACACAAATGTAATGTGACACATAACAAAGGCACGACTGTCATTTGCTGTTCTTAGGATAACTGTGGAGTTGGGCAGTTTCTCAGATAAGGTTGCAGGTCCTCCTTGTTGGCAGAAAAAAATAGCATGCTATATCAACCAAAGCCACTTGTCCTTTCTTGGGGGAAAAAATATATCTTAAAGTTACAAGTGGGTCAAAATTACTGAGTAAAAGTAGTGTTTCTGTATGTGACTTTAAATAATAGTAATTTGAGTCAGCAAACCCAAACACGGATAGCTTTCCGTGCTTTCCTGTGTTGTAGCGTGGGGGTTATTTTCAGAATAAAGCCAGAAAATGTAGTTTTAGAGAACATTGTGGTTGGAAAGAACCACGACTGGAAGTTGCCGTTCGTTACTTTGGAAATGCAATGCTCTGCGTCAGGCAGGTACGGGATAAGGTGAAAGCTGATAAAGCGTCTGTTAAAACACCTCAGACAGGGCTGGTGTTGAGGACTTTGTAATAGCCAGAGCAGCCAGCGGCGTTTGGTGGTGCGGGGTGCCAGGTGGCTGCGTGCCGCACACCGGGAGTGTTGGCTCGGGCCTGCCTTTCTCCAGGAGCTCTCAGCCACCGACGGCGCCCGCCTGCTGCCAGCAGCGCTGCCGGGCGCAGCGCCGGGTGCCCGGGTGTGGGCACAGCCCTTCTGCCGGGCCGGCTGGAAGCCTGCCTGCCGCGGGCCTAGAGCAGCCCCTGGTGGCCTCAAGCGGCTCCTGTAGGCTCCTGAGTGCTGGGCTTCCTCTGCCGAGCGCTAAACCTTCGTTTCTGTGTTCCTCAAATTGAAAGTTCATTAAAACTATGATTTGACACAACTGTTAGAAAATAACTATTTTTAGAAAGTTTGTGGATACGTCTTTGCTGAAGCGAGTTACGTTCAATTCATTTTTATTCTTGGGCTGCTGCAAAACGAGATTTTGAGGATCAAAGCAGCTCCTCCTTTACTGCTTTGATTGCACATACTGTGTATTTACTTTCCACTTTCTGATGTTATTTTGTCCACGTGGAGTTGCCTCTGCAGCTAGCAGGAGCCCCCAGCTCTCTGATTTGTTATTTTAACAGATTCTAAAAATAGGATTCTAGATCCTATGGACTCTAGAGTTTACCGTAAGTATTTGGAATTGCCAAATAACACTCAGTCACAGGGATTTACAGTGTGGCGTGCAGCTGGGATAACCATCGCTGGCTCTTTCTCAGCTGCTGTTTTGTTCAGCCAAAATGGAGCAGTAGTAAACAAACCAAACTGACTTGCAAGATGCTTTGAAGTTCAGCTGCACCGTTTAAGGGACCTAAGAATTAATTTGAAACCCATGGTGATCTCTGGTTTCTTGAGGTATAGGTGAGATCCCAGAAGTTCCTTCTGAAACAATTAATAGTGCAGCAGTTGTGTGTCCATTACACTTTATTTTTTTCTTTGGAAGGCTTATGCTAGATTCAATTTCAGATGTTTATTAGATATGATATGAAGTGCTAAAGCAAATCACTTTCTGCTAAACTCTTAAGTAATTTGAAATGTGTTTTTGATAGTGGCTTTGATAGTGACTGTTGTTCCTTGTCAGCTCTAGTAGAGTGCTCCTTCAAGCAAGAGAAAAGTGCTTGTGGGGCCTTCCCCATTAGAATGAAAGTGTTTTGGGTTGTTAGATTGTTATTGTGTTTTGTGTTTTTTTGTGTTTTTTTTTTTTCCTTCAAATTCTGTGAGGTGTTAAGATAACTTATTTTTTTGTTCTTATTCCTTTTATTCCCCTGGTTTTATTCAAATAGAGTGTTTCTATGCAGAATGAACTGAACGATGGGAAAAAGGAAATCTGTTTTTAATTTAAAGACATAAAATGAATATTGGAGTTTTACAGAGGATGCACACACACGGTTCATGGAAGTATAAGTTGAAGGTTAAGTTTAAGGGCAGAAACAGAATGTTAAGACTCTCAAAACTATTTAAATTTTACACTGTGTAGGTACAGAAGTGGGTAAATGATTAATCTCATTGTTGTCGCTTTTCAACATATATGAAGATCTATCAATTGTGGTGTAAAAATACATGGAACTTCGGGAAATTGGACCCTTGCTCCTTGTTTTCTTTACAATTTTCCTTTCAGGTACCTTATCAACTTCTTGTTAGATGCCACATTAGGGATGCTGTTAATCTACATTGGTATACGTGCAGTCAGCAGCATTGTGGAATGGCAGCAGTGGGAGTCCCTTCGCTTTGGTGAATATGGTAAATGTTTCTATTGTTGCACTAAAATACTTTCCAAGACAGAATTTTGGAATATTTCAGCTAATAGTTCACTGACCTTTAAGTCATTACACAGTTGTTATAATGGCTATTGTAGAATTCAACTCGTCAGTAGCACTCTGAATCTTGGCATGCAAATTCTGTGTTGCAAAGTTTAACAAGTCTTTAAGCGTTTAGTGAGGTTTGGAACAACTGCTTGATTTTGCTGTTGTTAGGAGTGATTGAACAAATTACGGTACTGGCTAATCTGGGGTTAAAAAACAACAGGATAACTGTACTCTGAAACACTTTAAATAAATGGTAGCTGGAACATCATTTCCTATTAAAGCTTTTACTGCACCACATGCCGTTGTCTGAAGATACGGGTTGAGCATTCTGCCAGCCCTCTTTAAAGTAAACAAGCACATATCTTTGCGAAGAGAATGTGCTTGTCCTCAAGTAGGGATCACTTGAACTCCTGCACACAGGGCTTGTATCTGATGAAAAATGCACAAGTCTTTCTTACAGGCTAAGAAATACAGATGTGAAGTTACTTTCATGTGAAGTTGTGGGTTTTGTCTTCTGTTAGCCACTGCAGTCTGCTGACCTGCAGAAACTGTGGATTTGCAGATGCAAAAAAACTTGATGTATTATGTACACAGCATTCAATTCTGTTCAACCTGATATTTTCAGATCATTTAGTCTGGCGGGCTGGGAATCGAAGTTCTGTATAAATACTAAAAATTGCACTTGAAGCTCCTTGAAATAAGAATGCAGGGAGGGGTTGTCTTACAAGAGAGCTATGGCTCTTTACCAGAGAAAAAAACACACTGTAGTTTAAAAATAATAACAGTAATGTTTGCCTAACAAAGTAAAAGCTTTTGTAGCAGTTTCATAATTACCATTGTTTGGTTTTGTATAAGAAAGACAAAAAAAAAAAAAAACAGCCAACCAAACAAAACACCTAAGTGGCTAACAGAATTAAAAATTAATAAAGGCTTTGTTAAATTCAAGTACTTTAAATGGTTGGGAATTTTGCAATTAAATCAAATAGTGTTAATTGCTGTTTGTTTTTAATGTCACAGATTTAAAATAGATAAATGCCTGGCATATGTATTGGGAGAAATAGCTTCCTCTACCATTAGTGCATTTTTTAATGTTAAATTAATGTTGAATGAATGTATGTCTTAGGCTACGGTTTATGACCATTAAAGCTGTTTAAATCAATGCTGCCACAACACTGTTTATATTCTTTTTTCCCACGTACCACTGTCCAAATGCTTTCACTCTTTTCCTTGGACTGGTGCTCATCTCACTCTTCAGGGAACTGATGCAGAGAGCTAAACTGTCAGAAAATTTGCCATATGTAGAAAAGTAAATAGTTTCTCCAGATCGGTCCCCAGACTTGGGTTTCTAAGGGGTTAGTTAAGCACCAATGCTCAGGGAAGGTTAAAGGGCCGAGACATTGCTGAACTTACCTTCTGACTTAGCTTTGAGACCTGCTGCTCAAAATCCCCTTTTATGATTTTTGACTTGGCTTGAAACTATTTGAAATGTTTTAATAGCTTTTATCCCATGTAAAATTGGCTTTCTACTCAGAGCAAAATTTATTCTATATCTATTACCATTATAGGTAGGTAGTCGTAATCATGTTAAATATTAGAGTTTTTTTTTTCGTCTCGTAGCATTGTTTTTTCTTGTGAGATCTCTCTTGTCCCATTTTAATTTCCTTTCACAAATAAGTAGTCTCAGTGGATGGGAGGATGTGGGGACTCTCCTGCAATTGTTTTCATCTCTTACTGACTTCTAAATGAGCCCATTTTTATTTTAGTTAGGCATTTGTTACTGCACTAGCTAAGCTTTTAAGATCCACAGCTGAATTTGTTCCTTATGTTGAGGTGGGCTGGGACTGATCCTTCACTTTCATTTTGAGTTAGGAGATCCAAAATGTGTAAAAGTCGTGTATAAAATTCTCTAACTCCTCTTTAATTAGTTGTTCTTTCCAATATCAGATCATTCTGTTAGTGACTTTCTTTGTATCTTCATTAATGTGCTGCCTCTGACCTTAGTGTGTTGGTTTTTTTAAACAAACTATCAAAAGGACTAATAAAAAGTGTATTGTAAATCTGTTTTCATTAGTTATGTGGGAAAAACTTCTGGCATGAAGAGAACTAGGTACCAATGGACAGTTATTGCTGACGGCTGTGCAGTAAGGTTAGATCCCATGCAAGAAATCGGGAACTGTCTAAAAAGGGCAAGTCACACTGGGTTGTTTGCTGCCCTCTTCAGTTAAGCACCACTGTTGTTTCTGAAATGAAAGCCCACTTACTACCATTTTATCTGAAACTTTTCACCTTGGCTACAAGAAAGCTCATCTTATATTTTGTAAGATCCTTAAAAATAAATAAATGAAGTGGGGTAAAAGGAGAGGACTAAACTGCAGTTCTGTGGGGTCTCAAGGGCATTTAGATTCGTATTTGGAGGTAAACATGGATGTATAGCATACATGAGTGGCGAGGTGGCTGCTCACTGAAATGTCTTGGAGACCTGTGCCATTTTATCTGAAGTAATAAAGGAAGGCCTTTGCTTGCAGATCAGTATGTTTTTTGTTTGTTTGCAAGCGTGGAAAAACAAAGCCCACAAAACAGCAAGTCTCTTCTTTTGATTGAGTGATGTTTGTGTTTCTAGAACCTAAATAATCATTTGTCTCAAGTTAATTCTCACTGTGAGCTCATTTCCCGTCTTAGCTCTATTACTTGATCCCTGGTGATTCATTACTTGAGAAGCTGTCATAAAAATAGCAGTTGTCCTGCTGGTTTTAAAAGCCTCTCTTTATATGGAGGATAGTTTTTAAGTGTAAATGCCTCAACGAAAGAAAGGATACCAAAATATCAACATAGGCGCTGCTAGTACAGCAAAACAGCACTGCATGCTGATTTACAAACCAACTAGCAAGATGCTCCCTTGAGGGCATTCGTGTGTCAGATTTTTTAAACTTAGTAGATTTGTCTTCACATTTCCAGTTTTGTATTATCAGATTGATTATGTCAGCAGCTGGAAGTGCAGAATCAGTTTATATAGTAGAGTATGTAAATAGGAGAAAAGCAGTTGTGATCTGTACCAAAAAGAATGTTCCCTGCATTCCTCTTCCCTTCGTGTGGTAGCTGCTTTAGCTACTGTGAGAAGAAAACAGGTGACTAAACCCTGCTGACTGACAATGAACTGTATTGACAGGTAAATTGGGCTGTGCTTTTCAGATGGCAAAGCTTAGGAGTTGCATTTGATTAATCTTTTCCCTCTAGCTCTTTGCTTGTGATTTGCAGAACAACTTACTCGTTTACCTATAGCCTACCTGTAGGGTAGATAGGCACTTGCTATAAAAGCTTTGAAAATTGGTCTTGGAGAAGTTCTGTGAGTTGACATTTTTGTAAGAAAGTTCCTCGGGATTTGAACAGAAACAAGCTACAGGATAGAGGAATCACAGATATTTTGTTTAAGTGCTGTCTATAACCACGATTCTGTGAAGTAGCTGATGTGAACTAGGATGCCCTCATATAAGACTAGTTACCATTGCCCAACATTTAAAAAAAATAAATGTTTCTACAGTTGTCACTGCTGAGGCTTCAAAATTTTTCAGTTTCAGTCTTAATGTGGGTTGTTTTTGTGTTGTTTTTTTTTCAGTAACAAATTTTCTTTTGATTTGCAAGGATGTTCTAAGTGCACAGATTATACAAGGAAGGTATAAAATCAGAATTCAAAAGACTGTCCCAAACTTTGGAAATGAAATTAGGGCTTAATGGTTTCAACATTAGCTTTAAAGTTCTGATTTGAGTTTATGCACTGAATCTTTGATTGTACGAATGTCCCAGATATTCTTGGGAACACAGCCTGGATGTGACAGTGCTATTAACATTTTTCACTCCAATTGCATAATTTATAAAATTGTTTAAAAAACTTGGTTTGAAAGCGTCTCCAGAGATCTCATTTTTTCCATATTTGCTACTTACTGAAGAAAACTAGAGAATGCAAATAAAAATGTGGAGTATACAATTTCATTATCAAATTTAACTCAGGCCTTGCATCCCCAGAAGAATCACAGTTGCTTACTTATGAATTACTGATGTTTCTGCCTTCAAATCTTATATATATTTATTTTTTTTTCACAAAAGAAGCCTTAAATTGCAGTGCATAACTATAAAACTTGAGTATTTAACTGTTTTTCTTTTGGACTACTGAGTGTCGATCCATTAGCTCTTATTGTAAAACTTACTTGGAAAATGTCCTTTGTCTTGGACTCCGATCTGATTTATCAGTTTTTCTTTGTAGCATTTAAGCAGCAAACAGTAAGTCTCAAGACTATTACCAAGTATTAGTACTGAAAGCCTTTCAGAAATCTTCCAGAAAAGGAAGTAGCAACTATCCATTATGCATTACAAATACATAAAGGCATCTGAATTTCCATTGCACATTGTTCATCCCCAGGCTGAAGAGTTCTAAGCTGCGTTTGAAGATGATGCAGAAGGCTGCTGGGAAGTCTAAAGAGCTAACAGCCCCTGCCAAAGCTTCCTTTTCGTTTCCAGCGAAGTGCTGCTCTAAGCTCCCCTGCAGAGCTGCTAGGCATACCGTTCCTCTCTTTTCCTTTTTTTTTTTTTCTCTCTCCTTGCTTTCATGGAATCTAATAGTTTACAGAGTTTTCCTGTTCAAATATTTGTCTAAGATGGTCTTCGTTCTGTTGGCAGATAACAGCACACTCAGGTTTTCACTCTGCCACGTTCTAATGGGGTGCAGCAGAGTTTCAAACCCTTTCAAGACTGAAATGAAAATGTGATCTTAATTAACTTCTTATTCAATTAATTTTTTCATATCGGTGCTTGTACCTGTTGCCGCAGTTAAGATTGGTTAGTTACAGCAGCCAAATTTGTAGAGACAAAAGATATGTTTAAGGTAGCCTAGGGAGAATGGCAGAAATCCTCATGTTTCTATCTAAAGTAGTAGTGAAGGGAAAGATGCTTCTCCTCAGCCACTCTTGTTTTAAGTTTTTCCCTTCTAGGAAATTCAATGCTTTGTAATAGAGGAGAAAAAAGAACAGTTTTGTGAGAAATAAAGATAACGCAACTATATCTAACTTGTCATCAGATTAGGTAAAACAGCACATAAGCAGGCACCACTGAATCGGACGAAGTCCGGGTATTTTCAGTTTCTAACTGATACTTTTTGAAAATTGGGGTGAGGCTGAGGGAGGGGAAGGAACAGCACTAAGGAAATAGTGGAAGGCACTGTGAGGGGATATAGTTGCCCTTCCTCAAATACTGCGTTTCTGAAATGTTTGCTGTGAAGTAAAATGAAGCATACGCATCTCCTGAACCTTTCTTTCTTATTGCAGGTGACCCACTGCAGTGCAGTGCCTGGGTGGGGCAGTGTGCTCTGTACATCATGATTATGACGTTTGAGAAAACCGTCATCATTATAGTGCTTCTGATACCTCAATGGAAGGAGGTTTGTGTTTTTTACAGCATCTTACAAATGAATTTCAGGTGGAAGCCGTAAAGCATAGATTTCTAATGTTCCAGTGTTTATTTGGTTAACTTGTCCATCATAACAGACTACAGTCAATGCCATTTAATTCTGGGAGCAGTATGTTCCTGTACCTTAATTAGTCTACTGTTAAATAGGCTTTCTGTCATTCATTGCCAGGAATATATATATATATATATATATATATATATATATATATATATATATATATATATATAATTACAACAAATAAAATTTTATTCTATCTACTTGTCTGAGTGCTCTTGAAGCTAGTGTTTTCTCCTTTTCTCAGTTTCTTAACCCTTATTCAAAGCTATTTTGTTTTGCTTTCTGTAGTATTTTAAATTTCCTTTGCGCGGTTTTGTTGATAAACCTAAATAGTAGGCTTTTAGTAAGTTGCAGTGGATTAGTGAAGCCAATTGCTAATGACTGGATAAATATTTATTTTAGCATATGTGTAACTTAATCCTCAAAAGTGATGGGGTGCAGTACTATAGCGCATTAAAACCAGTTAGTTCCTATTATACGGTCTGGACTAATTTGGGAACTCTGAATCTTTTCCTTACTGTGTATTTTGTAAAGCTCTGGTCTTTTTGAATTTTCTTAAGATAAAACTTAAAAACATGTTCCTTGAGAGCATACAGCTCTAAAATGGCCAAGATGGTTTGAATGCATCTCTTCAGACTTCTATAAACAAAAACGACAGAGATAAGTTTCTTGCCACCCCCGCTTACTTATCTGTGGTGATTTATAAGCTGTCCTAAATATTTTCCTTTTTATACAAAGCTGTCCTTGTTTGGTTCACATGAATTATTTCTATAGTGTTAGCTAGTACAAAAATAATTGCACTTACTAATCCAGTTGTGAGCACGTGCTGCCATGATCTGAATTTAATCCTTTTCTTTTCACAGGTAGCTTTATTGAATCCTATAGAGAACCCCCAGTTGGAGTTGGCTATCGTCATGTTGATAGTTCCCTTCTTTGTTAATGTTAGTACAACTTGCATGCTTCTGTGAGACGTTTACTTTTATTTTTCTCCCATATGATAGTTAAATAACATTAATACTTAAATGTTAATCCTTAAACATATAGCACAACGTACCTTGATGTTTAAGTTATTTTAATTTTTTAAAAGGAAGGGTGTTAAAGAATGGAGAAAATGCCTGGATATGTAGATTATTCTCAGCTGAAACCTATACTGAGCTAAGTAACCAGGCTGAGAAGAGGTGTAGAAATGCTTCATTGACCCTTTTGGGCTGATGACTTCGGTAGATTGAATGTAATACTGAAATAGTGACATAGAGATTATGAAATGACAATGAAATTTGCTTTGGGAAACAGTTGGGCTAAGGATGGCTGTACTATGAAGTATCCTGTGTCTGATGACAGCTGATAGTGGCTGGCCTATGCAGGAGTGAAAGGAAAGGGAAGCGTGTAATCAGCCTTCCCAAAGAATACCCTTCCAGCAATCTGAGATTTAGGAACAAGAGTCAGAGATGGTATCTTCGCATGTAATACCTGCTGGCAGCTTTTGCTTTCATTAATTTGTTCAAGCATGGATTTTATCTTTGCAAACTGAAAGTTTGTTGCAATAAGATGTCTGCCTAAGCCATTCACATTTCTATACAAAGAGTTAATGTATGATCACTCTGAACAGCAACTGTTTTCCTTATTCTCTCCTCTTCTGCAAAGGAATAAAGTGGATGTGTTCTAGAGCATTTATGCAGTGTATAATAAGCCGTGGGAGTATATGCCTGTACAAAACTTTACCTTTTTGGCCAATTCAGAATTATTTTTAAGCTTTCCTAACTCTGTCCAAATGCTGACCGAACAAACATAAGCTAATCTGAGGAAAACTGAACTGTCACCTTCCTCTTTCTCTTTACCAGGCATTAATGTTCTGGGTAGTAGATAATTTTCTTATGAAGAAAGGGAAGACAAAAGCTAAACTTGAAGAAAAGGAAGCAGGACAAGATTCAAGAAATGGAAGTAAAGTCCGATATAGGAGAGCAGCATCACATGAAGAGTCAGAGTCAGAAGTATGTAGAGTTCATTACTGCAATTAATGCAATGTCAATCCAGTTCATACTAGTTCATGCTATTGATTTGACTGTAACATTTTCAACTCGGTTTTGATATTCTTTGCATGTACCTCTTAACAGCGGTTCCTAGTGTTTGCAATTGAAAACCAGTTAAGAAAAGTTATTGTTGCACCACTCACAGGTTAGTTATTTTCCTTTCAAATGAGCGGGAAGACATAATATATGTAAATGTCACAGACGAACTGTGTTACAAATACTTCTACAGATCCCACATAGAGTACGAAGCTAACAGACCATTCTAATTTGAAGACAGGTTAATGGCTTAAAGTGAGAGGAAGTTGGAGGAGGCAATTGGCCTGATTTTTGTAGAAGTATTTGTCTTTGCTCTTGCAAATAACTTTTTAAAAGTGCCCACTTAATATTATTTAGTATAGCTTGCCTGGAGGATGAGCAGTATCTCTGAAAGTAAGTTTTTTGCTTTAGTCAGTTGATGCGTTTAGTCAATTTTCTGCATTCCAGGCAGTGCTGCCTGTATGTTTTGTTTTTTAATAAAATGACTATCATATTGCAAATGTTGGTGGGGAGCTTATGTATTCCCTTCCACTTTAACAGCAAGCTGCCCCCACTGTTCTGGAGGTGCTGGAATCAAATCTTTAGGTTAAGAGTCTGTGATTGTAGTAGAGATTAATTTGCATGCATCCTTCTTTGAGGTGCTTGCTTACTTGAGGTTCCAGTAGGGTGCATGACAGAATGCAGTTCTTTGATAGAACTGGCAGTAAATCCAAATTATGTTCTGTAAGCTCTTTCTAGAGCAAATACTAAGGTCCTTTGCAAGGATAAAAAATAGTAAGTTAGAAGTAGAATGAGGGAAGACTGTGACTTTGATCCATGTTACTCAGAATCTGTAATTTGTTTTTAGATCCTCATTTCAGCAGACGATGAGATGGAGGAATCAGATGCTGAAGAGGACCTGCGTAGACTGACCAACTTAAAGTCCATTAAGAAAAAGAAGCATCGTTTCGGTCTGCCTGTATGACACATTCCCTGACCTGTGTATTTGCAGGTTTCATGGCAAAAACTCCTCAGTCAGTGGGTTTTAATGTTGCAATTGCATCTCCCTTTTCATACAAACTGACTTAAAAGCAAGGTCTACCAACATAATGCAAGCATTTGGAAGACTTGCAGTTCAGTTGCACTACAGACACACTGACCAATTATGCAAGAATGTCTTTTCATCATATGTGAAAACAGCGTTGTTAAGGACTAGTCACTGAGGTGATTTGTATCTGACATTTCAGAGAAGATCATAGAAAACAGATACAGCGATCTTTCATTTATGGTTAGTGAATGATACATTGTGAGATGTTCTCAAAAAGGCATCTGAATCAACTAAGTTAGTGTGTTTTATTACTAAAACTGGCTTTTGCAGCATAATTCCTAGAGCAGAATAGTTTATGGTTACAAGCTGTAACTTAATGTTATTTTTTTAAGTACAAATGTTTACTTGCTACCAGGTACCTATGGAACTAATAGGTGGAACAAAGATTTTTTCCAAGTCTCCTCAAATCTATTTGACTATTTTATATTTAAGTTATATTTTCATACAGTTGTATTTAAAGATTCTCTTTGTCAGAGAAAAGGGTGCAGTTCCCTTTTTTGTGCAGAAAAGGTCATAAGATTTGTAGTGAAAATCATTTTATCCTTGTGTCCTGGTTTAAGACAAAGAGGTTGCAAAGGGAAAGGCTCTCTGTCACTGCTGAAGTCACCAAATATCACTAAAAATGCAGTCCTAAGTGTGCTTTTGACCACATAATTTGAAAGTACCTTTTTTTAATAGGTGTTGTTTGCATATTTGACAAATGTGCACTTTAGTGTATAATGAAAATCTGTTGTGATAGGTTACTTATTTGTGAAATGAATATATCTATGGATGACTGTAATTATTTTTGTTTCTCTAAGTCTGTTATGTGTACCTCTCGTATAATGCAAGAGAGATGGAACGTTTCTTTCACTTTTCCTTGTATAGGGCCTGCCATCCAGGACCTTGATCTGATTGGAGGAGCTGTGCTACAGTATAGTGAATAATTCTGTCCCATACTTGATTTTGTTGAAAAAGCAATCTTCTGTTTAATGTGCTTAAAAATGGGTTTCTTCTGTTTAATTTCCTTTAAGTCTGATTATTCTTTAGTATTTTTAAAAAAGAGAGGTATAATACAGTCACTACAGAATTTCTGCAGTTTTCAGTGTCTGTCTTCTAATAATTGTCAACATGTGCTGCTTTAAAACCCTGCAGATATGTTTTCAGTTACATCCTTTTGCTTTGCGAATTTTCTAAATGATTGTTTCTGACAGCTTTCCTTACGTAGCTAAACCTTGTGCAGGACAAGGCGGTGTGTCGAAGAGGTGACAACAGAAATAAATTGCAGATCTGTTTTACAATCTAGACATCAGAAATGTTCCAAGCCTTAAACCAAACAGTTTCATCAGAAAACTGCTCAGAACTTTTTAAGATTTTTTACATTTTTATAGATTTACTAGGTCTTAATGTGATTTATTATCCAGGCCACTTAAATGGGGTTCTTGGGCCTTAGTAAATACTGAACTGTGCGCTCCCTTACTTCTTTTCACTATTCCAGCATTCCTTTTCACCGCTTGGCTGCTGAGGTGAACACAATGTTCTGAGACTTCAGGTACACCTCGGCGGATCCGGCTGACTAAAAGGGACATTTTACCAAACCTAACGTTTGCAAGTTTAGTTGAGCCACTGACCTCTGTTACTGTGCACTGAAATGTAATAACTGCAATAAGTTTAAATACTAGTGTTTCTTTTAGACTAAATCTAGAAACTAATGACAATGGAAGCTTAATTGAGTTATTCTGAAGTGGGGGTAGGGGGCTGGGGAAAATGTCTCTAATCGGTGTTGCCTCTGTTTTAGTTTTCTTTGTTTTTTTTTCATTGATTGTGTGACTAGCATCTTCTCTTGATTGTTGACTGTTGGGCAGGCTCATATCTCCAAAAGCACAGTATTTAAAGGAATTCATTTTCATTTAAAGGAATTCATTCTCATACAGCTCACTGTTCCAAAGGGATTTAAGAGCTAGAGCTGGCTCTTGTTGCAAATGTCAGTGTTTATTTTTTAGCATAGGATTTGTTCTATTTCAGATAGTGAAATAAAAGTATTTAACATGTGCTACATACCACTGCACAGTCATTGCTATCCTCGTCAACTGAGCAGCGCACACAAATTTAACTGTACAAGCTTTCATTTTATCTTCCTTTTCCCTCCTCTTCTATAATTACTTAAATTATTGAAATGATTTCTATTTCTAGTCTCATGTTTAGTCTGTGAAATGTCAGTATAAAATTATGGCCTTAATCATGTAAAATATTTGTTTTGAGCAGACCTCAAACTTACTGACCAAGTACAAAACAGTATAAAGCACTATGGAGCAGTTTCTTGAAGGTGGTTATAGCAAAGGTATACAAATACTTATTTTTTTTCTGTCGTAAGTGCTTAAATGTCACTTGGTTCGAGATTTTGGTATGCCTAGCAAGATGACATAGTAAAGCACTATGAGCCAAAGAGACAGAAGTCAAATATTTTAAATACCACAGTAGTAAAAGGAGGAGTATATCTTCAGAGGGAAAAAACAATTCTAACTTTCTCTACTAAAGTATACAAAATTTATTCCCAACCTTAGTCAAATAACAAAACTGTTTTTTTTCATTTTCTGTTATCATATGGAAGAGAAATGGAAAATGTAAAATTGGCAATTTCCCTCTTTGTAAGGTAAGAATTGGAATTCTCGCAGTAGGTACAAGATTACATGCTCTTGTCAGAAGAGCTTGTGTGTGTGTGAGAAGGAAGTATGTGCCTAGTGCTTCACTATGTCTTACTGCTCAATGAAATGTAGTGGCACTGCAGGCTGAAATAAATTTTTCATCAAGAGTTGATCCAGTAATAATAATATTGCGGCACAACAACATTTGCATTTATGCTCAGATTGGTGCTCTGAGTTAATGCCTGGTAAAGGGACTTCAGGACAACTCATAGCAAAGGTTTACTTCAGGCTGTGCTTAAAAAATGTGATTGTTTAATGAAAATAAGCTATGTAGTATACGCCAAAGTAAGAGAAAGGGATTGTAACTTACCGAAGAAATGCAGAAGCATTGGTGCAAACGGAGTTTACCACGAATGGTCAACCTAAATGTATTAACTGTGTCTATTATCTGACCTGTGACACATTTGCATAAATTTAAAACACTGGTGTCGTCTAATACGTGGTTTCCAAGTTCTGGCTTTGATATGTTCAGGTCCCCTTGTCTTACTTTAAGTAGGTAAATGCTGTATATTAATGTTGCTAACTAAAATGTACAATAGCTTTTCTTCAGGGAAAACTCAGAAATTGAGTTGCAAATTAGAGCAATGCAAAGTGATCCCCTCCAACAGATTCCAGCTGCGCCTGGGGAGGGAGGAGCGGGCTCGCAGCTCTGCTGAGAGCTGAGCATCACAAGGAATTTCTGCCACTGTGCTTGACTAACCCATGTTTGCAACTTTGCTGTGCTTTTTGCAGGAGAAACCAGTAATGAAAGAGCCACATCAAGTCAGAGTAGATCTACAGCATAGGCGTGCAAACTTTTTTTATGTATTTAAAGTTTCCAGTTCAATTACTGAAAATGACTACTATGGTTTTACAAAGTAAAACTGCAGTATCTTTAAAAAAGGGACTCTTTTGTAGGTGTTTCTGTCTTTGTGTGGGTATCTGTCTCAAACTGAATGTTGGGTTTGTTTGTAAGTAAATTCAGAGTAGAGCCTGTGTGAGCAAAACCAACGAGCTGTATTCTGCTGCCCTCTGTTTGGACCATATTGTTTAATCAGTAGTGTTACTGTAAACTTCTAAGGGTATCTGATGTAATTACATTGTATAATGGTTTACAATAAAGTTTGACTTATTACAGATTTGTACACTTGTTTTATGCTCCTTCTGTTTAAAAGTGAGCATGTTCGAGTGTTTATAATGTGCTGTTGCAGGCATCTGGTTTTGCTAGCGGAGTTTAACCTTGGAACTGCGGATTCAATTTTTTGCACTCCCATGTCAGTATTAATTTCCGTATATTCTTGTCCTTTAGTAGTTAAGTCTCATTTCTTAGGAAGGACTGTTATTCTTAGAAAGCAAATATTTTTTACAACTATAAGAGCCATTGCAAGTTCAAATCTGTGCCCTGAGGAGAGTTTTTGCCCTCAGTGTGTGCACACATGGAGAATAACCATCTGTATTTGCAATAGAAAACCCTGGATGTGCACCCTGAGAACTGCTGAAGTTGCAGAACATAGACCCGAAGCCCTCTGGAATGTAGGACTTTGTTAAGGTGCTGTACCATACAGCTGATAATCACAGCCTGCTTTCTGCTTTTGAAGCAAAGCCAGACCTTTTGGTCATTGGCCACAAAAATGTGTGAACTTGAAAATGTCTGAATTTACCTCCAGTATCCTGCCCCTTGGCAGGGTCTTAGCCTAATGCAATAACTTGTTACCCTATCTTATCATCTCTCCCCCTTCTGTTGTGTTTGCAGCAGGTAGTAGAAATGAAGGAAGGTGTCTGAGGGTCCTGTTGAGAAGCTGGTGAAGCGCCGTGTATCACAAAACTCACATAGTCTCTCCTTGTGAGACAGACGGGCTGTGTGGGGCTGTCTGGTTGTAGGACCAAGTAGCCTCTCTGTACCCCATCTCCAGAGGGCAACATGCTGGAGATGAGCAACGTCGCCCTGCTGACTTCCATCACCACTACTTCACAAAGCAAAATGAGAAGAGGAGAAGTAGTGCTGTCTGAAGAAGACATCACTCCTACACACCGTGTAGTGCAGAGTTGTCTCTGCTTACCAAAGGGTGCTGCAGCAAACACTTGCACTTCTCTGGTTATATCCAACAAAATGAGCATAGCCCAAGCTTGCTTCCCATCCCGCCTGGTTTTGGAGGCTATAAAGATGCTGTCTTACTCTTCAGGTGTCTTGTTCCCTAGCTGAAGTGTCTAGCATCTATTTCCCAAAGTGCTGAAGGAATTAGGAGGGCTATCAAGAAGGAGAACTGCCTTGCCGTGAAGCTGTAACCTGAACCATAAAGGTAGGTCACACCTTCATGCCAAAATAGAGCAGAAATCCTGTTATCAGTGGGCTTCTGCTGGTTTCACCACTTCTATCTGGGCAGAAGCAGATTGGTTTGTCGGCTGGGCTGGGCCTGCACAGTATCAATTCACAACTACCTCAGTTATTCCTCTCTTCTGTTTGTGCGTTATTTTCATTACTTATCACTTACTACACACAGGCAGCGCTATCCCCATACCCACCACCTCCTTAAAGGGAAGTCAAAGAATAATCTTCACCCTGTTGAGCTTGGCAGTCCACTGAGTAAGCAGGTTCCTGGAGAAGTCACATCTGCTGTAAGATCCCTCCTGTCTTGTGGAAATCGCAGTGGTCAGATGTGTACATTTACTAAATTCCCCACTGTCATCACCAAATTTTCATCCTAACCGTTCTTCACCAAAGGAGTTTTACACACTTCAAACTGCAGAGGAAAATGAAAGAGAGTTAGCTTAATAGCCACCATGAAATGGATGAGCTTTTTTTTGTCACTCTTGTCCTACTCAAAAGATCACAGGGCTTCAGCCAGGTGAGCAGGATTCCTACTTAGAAAAGGTAGTAATGGGAGATTTAGGTTGGGTTTTCTTGTTAAGAAAAATTAGCCCATGCTTCATAAGAAGAAACAATCATGATTGTTCCTCATCTTTGGTTTAAGAAATGTACAATTAAAGCAAAGAGAAAGGATTTGCCCAAGCTGTGCTAAACACCTTAGCAAAAATTCAGGATGTGCTGCCTCCCTCTCCGGATGCCTCAGCACCAATCCCCATGGAAGAAATGTTTTCAGCAAACCTGATGGTTTTTCTTTCCACTCTGGTAGTCTTACAAAAGGTACTGTCATTTCACGGAAACTTTTCCTCCATTTTACTAAGCTGTGGATTTGAAATAGAAATTTAACATTAGGAATGGTTAAGTACATAGCATCCAAAATGCTGCTTAACTTACAAATGATTGCTCCGCAGTCACATAAAAGAAGGCATCATCTCGGGCCTGGAGAGAGTTCATTTACAGGTAAAATGGACCCACAGATATGGGGGATAGTTCACAACTGACAAATCCCGGTCTTGATTGCAGTTTGCCTATGCTGTGGCACTGATGCAATGTTTTCATAATGAAAAAAATGCCAATTTTATTTTACTTCCTGTGTCTCTCTGTAGCCTAAACAAATCAAAGGCAGAGCCTGAGAAAAGGCTGGGGAAGATTTCTGTCACTACAGCAGTCACTATTCCTGATAAAAGATGTCAGGAGTTATGCCAAGTCCACCTTTCCCATGCTGAAGTACCTGGCTGGAGTCTTGGTGCTTTCTAAGTGTCAAGCATAGTCACAGAAGCGTAGTAGTAGTAATAGTAGTAGTAGTATGCATGATGCAAAGAATTAATGTTATATATATATATATAAGGGGGGAAACAGCTCCCCACCCAACCCTCTCCTGGTAATAAAAATTACAACTCATGCGTAAGACTTTCTTTTTTCTATTTAATTAAAAATTAGCTTGGGAACAAATCTTAAAAGTTTTGGAGAAGGTTTTACTACTGCCAGCACATACAGTAGGGAAAACTGAATTTATTCATGTGTGAATAATCCACTCCTATATGTACGACAGATGAACTGGTTAAATTTACTAATCCTGCTGTAAACAGAAAGTGATTTTACTCTCTGAAGTGTGTAAGAGCCAGCTGGCATCAGAGAGAGCTCAGGAATAAGATTGTAAGGGTAAAACTATATCCTATCTCATTAACTCCAAAACACTGGTTCCTGTGCAAAAGAGAATTAAGGCGCAGTGTAATGCTTTTGATGTTAGGTTTATATAAACTTTGCGGAAAGCGTATTTTCTTATGCTGGGAATGAACAAACAAGACTTTTTTTTTTTTTTCCTATCAAGAGAATTCAGAGTCAATTTTGTGTCTGTAGCAAACTTTCGCCTTTTAAAGTTATAAGTAGAGCCCCAGTGGACTCCCCTGGAAGTTGTTTTTGCTGTGGATTGGGCTTCCCCGCGGTCTCACTACCACAGCTGTCTGCTCTCGTCACTCCTGAACTTCATCTGTCCCCAGGCACACAGCGCGGCAAATCCTGCCAGCCCTAGTCATAGCTAAGAATAAACCTTTCAACAACAGCCTGTGTCAACCTGAATCATCCTGGGATCTGGTTTGGGAAAGTGACCCAGCTAATGACTTCACGTTAATGCTCTATATAAGCTGAGAGGAAAAAAACAAGCACACACACAGTGCACAGGCTGGATTTAATCAAAGCCGGGAAACTACCTTGGAAAGGCTTTCAGGCGAGTGAGCGCTGCAGTTATGTCACAGGTATGGGGGCATTGTGCTGGGCTGGCTCTCGTTCGAGCAGGTTACCTGACAAATCTGTACTTGTTTTAGATGATTTGCTCGAAATATTAGCAAGTTATTCTTGTTAAGCAGTGAATTGTCTCATCTACTTGGATTGTTTGATTACACTGAAATATTTTAAACCACTTTATTTATATAGTTTAACAAATAAGGTTTTAAGAGCAATTATTATATGGAGAAGGAAAGCAGCTGCTCTCTACATGGTTAACTGAGTTTTTAAATATATTTTTTTTTTTTAACCTTAAGTACTTTGTTTCTGTAGGAAGGAAAAAAGCGTTTCCACTGCTCCATTTTGGGCTGTTTTACTGAAGGTTTTCTGCTTTTCCAACACACTGTCTCAGCCAATTATTTGAAATTTTGACAGTAGTTTGAAAAGATGTGTCTAGACTGAATGTGCTGCTATGTAAAGGAAAGCTTAATTTATTAACATGCAAGAAAAGAAAGTGTGACTGAAAACTGTAGCTGTTATACACCACTTGAGATGGAAATTTTGCACTACACATTTTTGTGTTCATCTTGTAGTGCAATCAGTAATTTTTCTTTACTGTGTTCCCCAATATTCCATGTTTCAAAGCGATCTTAAAACTAGCTCAGAAATGTTGAGTTTTTCACATAAGTGCTATGTTTTCAGTCCAAGCTACATGTACCTGTCAGGGTTCCCCCCATAGGAAGGGTTTTATGTGGTGGGTGAGATAGAGAACGTGGGATGGGCAGTGGAGCATAATCCTTCAGCCACACAGAATAGCATGGTTCTGCTTATTTTCTTTACTCCAAAGAAAAAGAGACTTAAAAACAGCATTGCATGTCTCATAAACCAGCACTGAGTTGGGACAGGAGGAGATAAAGGCCAGGCAGGACTGCTGTGCTGGCTGGGGATGGCTGCTGGCAAACCCTGCTTACAAATGTGCTTGTGTCGGTAGTAATTAACAGTCGTGTGGCTCCAACACCAGCAGCTACTGGTGCTGCTGGCAAGACTGGCACTTGCCTCTGTGGCTCGTGGTCACCTTTCTGTGTGGCACTGTTGCTTTTTAGCTGGGAGACAGCTAATCCACAGACAATCCTGTTGGAAAATCCAGCTGTAATCAAAGCATAAGAGGTTTTACTTTAAAGCTGAGTGGAATTCAACAGCTCTGCTCAGCCTGCCTGTGTCTCAGTGCATATCGAGTGCCTCCTTTTCCTACCGTCTGTCCCCAAGAATTCCCTTGTCCTGATGGAAAGAAGCCTCACAGTTACTGTCTCTTGCCAACAACAGGCGAAGGACGTCAGCAGATTTCATATTCCTGCTAACAAAATGAGGTATTTTTTCCCTTTTCTGCATTGGAACCAACACATTTGTTTCCTGTGGACTATGCCAAAGACCCATCACCAGCCAGTTCTTGTTACAGATGGACAAATGAAATGCTGGCTATGGAGCTATTTGGTTCACCAGCTAACCCATCAAAAGTTGCTGTGAATTTTGGAGAGTTTGCTCTCAGCTCTTGCTTTCTTTGGATACTCGTATAGTGTTTTTCCCAGAGATCTCATGAGTGTTTTGTTTCCCACAACACATGTAGATGGGATTGACAGCGAGCTATTCCGAGCGTTCCTGGGAGTTTATAGCCAGACGGAACTATGCCGAAGTCTCCAATGCAGCCTGGCATGCATGTGCCGTCTCTGCAAACCCCCTGGGACTCACTGATCAAGCCCTTTGCAGGCCTTGGGGATTTGTTCCCCTCCACAACCATTTTTAGCTTTACAGGCAGCAGCCCAGGAATGTACAACCGGGCTCCACCGCTGCCAAAACCCAAATCAGGAGCCCAGCATATGTAGCGATGGGCAGAGAAGTTTCTCACTGATAAATAAATACATTAACGTTGGAATGCCCACATAACATCTTCTTTATAATCCCATCTCCTGTTGAGGGTGGTGAATCCGATCCCCCTGCACCCCACCGTGAGGTCTTCCTGGTGGGACCTTGGCACCCAGTCCTTGAAAATAGTAAAATGAAGAGGGGAATGTTAATAGTGCTGATTGATGTAGTGTTCAACTTTGAAGTGCTGATTTAAAGGTAGGGATGTTCTTCCATCTTTTTCTGATTTTCTTCTAGCAAACTGTAAACGGGATAATACTTGGACATTCTGGTGTACCACCTGATGATGCCTCTATTTCTGTATTGGGTTTCCTGTTCCTTCTCCAGATTCTGAGTCCAGAATGTGTTCAGTAGGTGCTTGTCAAAAACCCCTTTGAGTGCTGAGATACTTTTGTTCCCTAAATTTAAATCAATAACTATGGGCCAAGTCTTAAGTTTATTCCAACTAGATCAAACTGGACTTCTTTAGGAAATCAGTCAGAGAGATTCTGATGTAGTGGTAGACAGTGGCTGAGCATAACTTAGCAATGAAGTAGGTTTGGTTTTGGTGTGGTTTTTTTTTTATGTTTTTTTTTTTGTTTGCTTGTTTGTTTTCCCTGAACATTGGACAAATTCTTTAATTACCAATCTATCTTGGTCTTTATTTGCAAAAGGACCAGGCAGGCATCTGCCCTGTCTCTTTCAAAGGCTGGGCAATCAGAAGACATATTTAGAACCGGAATGGTGGCAACAGATTTTGGGAAAGGTAATGAAATCCTGCCCTGATGTGGAGTTGTGGTTGTGTAGAGATCTGGAGTAGCCGAGTGTTTATTCTCAGAGTTGCAATAGGTGGAATACAGAATTAGCAACTCTGTATGTTGTAGCCGTTAGGTTCAGACCTCTTTGTTCCCTATGTTTCTAAACATGAAATACTGATGAGTGGCAATACTTTTGTTTCGTAGCCAGCCCCTGTGAAAAAGAAGCGTCCTCCAGTGAAGGAAGAAGATCTCAAAGGAGCTAGAGGAAATCTTTCCAAAAACCAGGAAATTAAATCTAAAACCTACCAAGTCATGAAGCAGTGTGGTAAGTCTCTTCTCCTTGATGGAAATAATAAGAAACCTTACAAAGTAAAGCATGGACTTAATTGTTATCTTCAGTGAAAGAGTGCACCCCAGAAACAGCAGCAGGCAATGCTCTCACATCCCCTGGCCTGGCTGCACAGAATCCTTGAATCCATCATCTTGTTGGCATCCATAGGTGCCAACAGGGCTCTGCTTCAAGTGATTTTTTCTCCGTGTCTGGACAAAGTGGGAGGGAGAGCTCTGACTTTGCCTTCTGAGCCAGAGTTCAAAACAAGTCCTGGTCCCACAGTCAGAGCGGTTGCCAAAGTTGAAGACCTGGATGTTTGGTCATCGACTAGGGCCTCTCAGGCATACAAATTTGATGTGTTTGAGATGAAACACGTGCTGGGGGGAATAAAGGACAGAAGGTGGGAGAGAAGAGAGTGGGTGCTCGCACTGAATGCTCCTGGTGCTCTGGTTTTTTTTGGCTTTTCCATCAATAGTGGGAGGGTACAAGGAAAAATGATGAATTTCAACTCCTTTTCAGGGTGATATCCTGAACCTCACAGTAGGTTTTTAAGCACCTGCAGGGACTTGGGGTGGTCAATCTTGACGACCACCTACAGATGCTGGAAGCTGCCCTGTGCTTGGAATGAGAGTGCTGTGTTTTACTGTTTGGGAAGTTGATGGACTGATGAAATAATTATCAAATGTTTATATGTTTTAGCTGCAGTAACACCAATGCTAACTGATTCACTGATTGCCTCCTCTCCCGGTTTTCTTTTCCAAGAACAAATGGGCTCTGCAGCACCTTCCATATTCAGCCGAGATCGGACTGGAGGTGAAACAGTCTTCGAGAAACCTAAAGATGAACCAGCCAAAAGTGTCTTCGGTTGACAGCTGAGCTGAAAGTGATTGTTGAGATGATTGTTGTAACATTTTCCCAATTTTCTACTGCTTACACTAACCTCACTGTAGACCTAAATAGCTGATTTCTACCTTAAGTCATTAAAAAGTGAATGGACTCACGTCAAAGGGTATAACTTCCATTTTATTTTTTATTAAGTGCATTCTTTGTGTTGAATGGTGTTTGCTATAATGGTTTAATTGAAAAAATGGTTGTTGGACACTGCTTGACATACTGTAGTGACCAATTTTAACTCAGATTAATTCTGTGGGCTTTTTGCCATCACTAGCTATGATCTAAATGTCAAAAGCAAAGAATAAATATTCAGTTGACACCATTTTAGTGTCTGTGCAGTTTCTTCACACTGCTTTCACGGAGAGGGAAGTAAGAAGCTGGCTGAACGGGCATTGCAGAATCATTGAAATCTGTTCTGGCCACGGCAGCACCCCAGGGAGGCCTCCTGGTGCTGGGAGAGGTGGCAGCTCCCTCATGGCCTCCTCAGGGCAGCACCTTAATCATTCCCTCATGGTGAGAGAAGATGGCGGGCAGCACCTCAATCATTCCCTCATGGTCAGAGAAGATGGCGGGCAGCACCTCAATCATTCCTTCATGGTGAGAGAAGATGGCGGGCAGCACCTCAATCATTCCCTCATGGTGAGAGAAGATGGCGGGCAGCACCTCAATCATTCCTTCATGGTGAGAGAAGATGGCGGGCAGCACCTCAATCATTCCTTCATGGTGAGAGAAGATGGCAGGCAGCGCCTCAATCATTCCCTCATGGTGAGAGAAGATGGCGGGCAGCACCTCAATCATTCCCTCATGGTCAGAGAAGATGGCGGGCAGCACCTCAATCATTCCCTCATGGTCAGAGAAGATGGCGGGCAGCGCCTCAATCATTCCTTCATGGTGAGAGAAGATGGCGGGCAGCACCTCAATCATTCCTTCATGGTGAGGGAAGATGGCGGGCAGCGCCTCAATCATTCCCTCATGGTGAGAGAAGATGGCGGGCAGCGCCTCAATCATTCCCTCATGGTGAGAGAAGATGGCGGGCAGCGCCTCAATCATTCCCTCATGGTGAGAGAAGATGGCGGGCAGCACCTCAATCATTCCCTCATGGTGAGAGAAGATGGCAGGCAGCACCACAACTGCTTCCTCACACACAGCTCTGCCAGGAGAGCAAATGGCAGGCTGTTGGTCTGCTTCAGTGTGGAGTGATGACTTTCTGCCCATTCCCTGACATATTTTTTTCTCACATCCTCAGGGTCTTGTCAGATCGAGACAAAAGTTGGGCCACAGATACATCATGTCCCACCTGACTGAAAAGTCAAGTGATCCACTCAATGTCTCCTTTTTTATAATAGCTCCTCTCTGAGTCAAAGTGTGTTTTCAACTCTATTATTTGTTTACATCTTGATTTATGGCATTAAACGTCAAGGCATTTTTTTTTCCCTGAGGTTTTAAATTGGAGTATTTTGGACCTGTGGTCTAAAACATGGATAATCACCTCTTTTGGTGGTGCCTATTCTCTGGCAGCTCGTCTGAGGGTGGTCAGGGAGGTAAGTCCCACCTTTATTTAACAACAGTTTTAATTTTGTGCAGGCCATTTAAGAAGTGAAAGTGGTGTTCAAGGTCTCTGTGTGGGTGAGCACTGTGAAGAAAATTATCTTTGCTTTTTTGTGTCACAAACAATGGATAAACTGTGCTGATGCCCACAGAACTCGTGGAGAGGCTGTGGCATGGGACACTTGTCACTCAATAGCAAATCCTTTGGTTTTAATTGATGGTTTCCTTAAGAAAAATAAAGATGCTGTTGCTGCTTTTAAGAAACACGCATTTTATAAATGTGTTTATAATGTGTTTTGTTTACAAATGTTATGGACAAGGTTAGTGCAAGTGTCACAGAATTAACCACTTACCTGTGTGCAGCAGCTGTGCTGTGGATTTAGTAAAAGAAGCATCACTCTTTTCTCCTCTTCCCAGCTCCTTCACAGCCTATTCATGTTTTCCAGGGGCAAACACAGCCAACAGTTTAAAACTCCAAAGAGTTTTAAAGGAGCCTTATGTTGCCTATTTTTCAATTTCAGGGATTATTCTCTGCAGCTGAGGCACTGCTTCCTCTCTGCTGTTCACCGCTCTTCCTCAAGAGTGGCAGCACAGCCTCTTTCTCTCTGAAGGACCGAGCTTCAAGAACTAAAATACTGAAGAAAAAAGCTCTCACTCCAATACTGCCAGAACTGTCCCCGCATCAGGTTTAATTACACCTCCTTAATTAATCTGTGAGGAAGAATTGGCAGGAGGTTGTTTATCGATTAGAAAAGAAAATGGAGAAGGACAACTGGGGCTAAATGGTGTTCACACTTTCTTTGTATGCTGCAAGTGACTGAATGTTGCAGATTTGCTTGGAAGTGGCGAAACCAGAAAGGAGGAGGAGGGGTGCTGTATTTCAGACCCATCTTTGGGCATGTTGGTGCTGATTTAGCACAGCACGGAGACCTTTGCCTCCTGCAGACACACAGCACAAATGTGGCAGGGAAGCAAGACAAGTTATCTATCTGGAAAGTGGGGTTTTGCTAAGAGCTTTATTTCCATGATGTCTTCAGGTTCAATTATTTGTGATGATTCACTGTGTGACACTAAGTGCTCAGGTTCAGGAATCTCTGTTTCATGTTCTCCCTTTTAAGAGAGATCTCATCTAAAAATATATGCATTGGAGGTAAATGCGTATCCCTGGGACAAAACTGCTGCCCACTTGTGACTGCGGGGTTTGTGCTCTCCCTTATGAACTGAAGCAATCCTGTGCTGGAAGTTACTGGTGGCTGCTGCAGGATTGGAGCTATTTGTAGGTGAGAGGAACAATTGTAACAGCTGTCTGGAGAAATGCTGTCATCTTTTTCTTCATCCCTTTGTATGTAATACATCCAGCCATGGGAAATGTGGTTTCTTCCTTTTTTCCTTCATTTTCATAGAGGAATACTGACAGGGGAGTGTCTGACTGCCTCCAGAAAGTGAGTTTTCGTGTCCTTTTGCACTCAAAAGTATCTCCTGTTGTCATGATGGCTTTAAATCTTTCCTCCAAGGATCTGAAGTCATTTCACAGAATGTTCATTCCTCAGAGTAAGGAACACCGAGTGCTGCAGGATCAGACCTGTGCCCAGCACACCACCAACATCAGCAAGGATGGCTGCCATTAGGATTCATATACAAACAGTGGGATGCCTCTATTGAAAACATCTCAGGATGCCTAAATCTGTGCAGCTCAAGCAGCTGTTCAACATCCGTGTGGTAGTACATGGGGGTATTAGAAAACCAATGACAGATCCACTTAATTACAGCTAAACCTTTAGCTCTTGGGAACCTTAGGCCACTAAGTATATAATTCTATGCATTTTAAGGGCTTAAAGCACTACACGAGTTAAAGAAGTCAAACGAAATTTTTCTGTCTTAAAATATACGCATTTACATGCCTTGCTATAGATGATACTGTATTTACAAGTAGCATACTTTGCCTGGAAGTAGCAAAGTTTGTTGTTGTTGTTGTTTGTTTGTTTGTTTGTTTTAATTTATTTAAAGCAGGAGCCTTTTAAGACCAGGCTGCGCTCAACAGACTCTTTTATGATGAACTTGTAAACTACTGCTGAAGTAGTAAATTAATGAGCCCTGCATTAGCAGTTTCTTCCCAAAAGGTCACTGGAAGCCTACTCTCCATGTAGGAGAATAATGGCATCACCTACTATGAAGTTGTAAATGGAAAAAGGCTGTCAAAAAGCAATATGAAAAAGGCGTTTGTTTCTTTGTTTGTTTATGTGTGGAGGCGCTGCAGGTCCAGTGGAGAAGGAGTTATCGGCCATCCTGGAGTTGTCAGCATGGAGCAGATAGGCAGGGAAATCATGTTGGTGTGGGCAGGATCCAGCCTTCACCAGCTGGTGGCTGCAGGCAGAGTGGTCTTTTCCATGTGTTTCCAGAGCACATGTCCCCACAGTGCCAGCCGATAGCATATTAACATATCTGTATTTGGATGTTCATAAAATCCATACTGGAACCAAGGGCTCTGGATGCCTAAGAGTTCATCTGAGCTCCAAGGGGGTGTTATTTTTCCTCTCCTGGTGTTATTTCAAGATTTCAGAATATTTTGTTGTCTTGCACCGGGCTATGAATGAATAAATAAAGCCCTCTAAAAGCTTTCCAATTAGACAAGTGAACATTAGTGATTTCTAGGGGAGAATCCCTAGAAATATGGCACAGAAATGGCTTGGGGCCATTTGCTTGCTGCTCCCCATAGAATGGCTCAGTTGGAAGGGACCTCAAAGATCATCTAGTTCCAACCCCCTGTCATAGGCAGGGATGCCACCCACTAGATCAGGTTGGCCAAGGCCCCATCCAGCCTGGCACTGAACACCTCCAAGGATGGGGCATCCACAGATTCTCTGGGCAACCTGTTCCAGTGTTACTCACTACCCTTACAGTGAAGAATTTCCTCCTAATGTCAGGTCTGAATTTATCCACTTTTAGTTTAAAACCATTCCCCCTTGTCCTATCATTACCTACCCGAATAAAGAGTCCATCTCCATCTTTTTTATTAGACACCTTTAGGTATTGAAAGGCCACAATGAGGTCTCCACAGAGCCTTCTCTTCTCCAGAATGAACATCCCCAGCTCTCTCAGCCTTTCTTCACAGGAGAGGTGCTCCAGCCCTCTGATCAACGTTGTGGCCCTCCTCTGGACCCGCTCTAACAGCCCCACATCTTTCTTGTGCTGGGGGCTCCAGACCTGGATGCAGCACTCCAGGTGGGGCCTCACGAGGACAGAGCAGAGGGGGAAAATCACCTCCCTCCACCTGCTGGCCACTCCTTTGGTGATGCAGCCCAGGATACACTTGCCCTTCTGGGCTGCGAGCACACACTGCTGGCTCATGTCGAGCTTCTCATCCACCACAACCCCCAAGCCCTTCTCTGCAGGGCTGCTCTCAAATGAGTTCTTCTCACAGTCTGTACTCATGTCTGGGATTGCCCCGACCCAGGTGTAGCACCTTGCACTTGGACTTGGACCTCATTAGGTTCACGTGGGCCCAATTCTCAAGCTTGTCCAGGTCCCTCTGGATGTCATCCCTTCCTTCTGGTGTATCAACTGCACCACTCAGCTTGGTATCACCTGCAAAGTTGCTGAGGGTGCACTGTAGCTATATCACTGATGAAGAAAAACACCGGTCCCAAGACAGGCCCCTGAGGGACACTGCTCATCAGCAGCATCCACCTGGACATAGAACCATTGACCACTACTCTCTGGGTGCAGCCATCAAGCCAAGTCCTTATCCACCAGATGGTCCACCTTTCAAATCCATATCTTTCAAATTTAGAGATTAGGATATCATGTGGGACTTTGTCAAAGGCCTTACAGAAGTCCAAGTAGGTGACATCATTTGGTCTTACCTTGTCGACTGATGCAATCACTCCGCCATAGAAAGACACCAGATTGCTCAGGCATGATTTACCCTTGGTGAAGCCATGCTGGCTGTCCCAGATCAGCTCCTTGTCCTGCATGTGCCCATGTTTCATCTTGATTCCCCTTTATGTAGAGCTGAGGAGATGACCTTTTCAAATGGGTTCTCTCCATTGTCTGTTTACCATATTGCCTAAAAACCCAATTACTTTCCCAAAATGTGTTTGAAATGCTTTGTGAAAGAGGCAGACATCACAACTACTCAGATGGAGAAATATCCTTGAAATAGTCATGCAAGATGTCTTTAGATAGGAAACTACCTAAATGTTGATTGAGTGAGCAGATATTTTAGGAATTTTGTTAGTACAATGTTATCCATGAGTATTTACATATAAAAATGTGGACAGAATTTACTTTTCCAGGGCAACAAACCAACCATGAACCAACAAAAACTTCACAAGAACTGTTTGATGGCCCTCTTAGATAGCAACTTTATTATAAAATGAGAAGTGAAAACAGTCATTCCACTCAATTTACAGGTAAATTCAGATGCAGAGCTCTCCCAGCACTAAACTTTTGTTTAAATAGCGCTGCTGGATGCACAGGTGCAAGACAACTTTGCAGAATCCGTGGTGGATGCACTGCAGCTGTGTTAGGGCTGAGGCCAGATGCACTCCTGTGCACAGCTGTTGTTGCACAGATTTTTGAAAAGTTCATGGCTTCTTTGTACACTTACATATGTTGCACGGTCTTAGCACCTCTCTGGGGAGTCCAGGCAATGTCTGATTACCTTTTGTCACTGCTTAGCTGAAAAAACAAACAATTGGCATTGCTATTCGTCAAGCTGGTTAAGAGACAGCAAAAAGGATGTTTCAAGAGCACTACTCAGTATCTCTCATGGGCCAGCTGGGCAAGATGGTACAAGGTTTGAAGAAGTCACCAGCTACAAAATCTCACATGGATGTCACATGTCTTGGCAACCTCCAAATCTCTGAAGTGCTTGAGATAATGTCAATTGTTCCTTTTTTTTTTTTTTTTCTTTTTCTTTTTCCAAGTTGTTACTGCTGGGCATGATAGAGATCCATGTATCCAAGAAGGCACAGACCTGTTCAGCTGCCTGTGGGATTTTACGTGCCCCAGTAGAATCTCAGTTTAAACAGAAAGCACAAGGATTTCTTTGCTTTATGCTTTATGAAACATTAAAATTCTAACATTTAACAGCAAAGAGCTGTTAGAAAAAATAAACTTTAACTGAGCCCAAGTTTTACGTATGTTTAACGTGTAAATATTATGTTTCTGTGTCTCTTCAAAGTCTACACAATATCCTCACATACAAGTTACTCATTAACTGATTAAGATAAACTGAGTTTTCATTTGAAAATCTGGTCTTTCCAAAATGGAAGAGAGAATGTTGCTCGCATTGATGGTCTTCTCCTCACTTGTAGTATTAGCAGAAACTACTGCTCAAAAGGTATTTGCTCTTTTTCTCTCTCTTTCTCTCTTTAACAATTTGTTGTTTGCTCATTTTGTGATCTGGTGGTATCGCTGTGACTAGGTGATGCAGAGATGCACCTGTATAGCATCGGGTGTGTTATGCTGTGATTTGAGAACTTTGGGTCCTTTTAAGGCCTCTCTGTGTTTCTCTGGGCTGCTACTCTATAAGTATGGAGGCAGAAATTTGCAGATGTGTCTGATCACACTCTTCCCCTGTGCTGGAAAATACCCAGTTGAGGGGTTTATGGGTCTCCCTTGAACACCGAGTGAGGTTTGGATCTTGACACAGAGGAGTTACAGCAGGACTGACCACTGGCCATGGACTGTTGCAGTGCCAGGTGGTTTCTGACAGGTGTTTAATATGGGATGGAAGAGAGCAGAGGCAGTTATTAGTACCTTATGGAACAGCAAACTGTGTTTTGGAACACCTCAGGGTAGTGTGGCTGCAGTCTCAGTTTAGAAAGTAAAGAAATGGAGGAAGCCTTATATCTGAAGGTTTTTATTTCCATAGTGCCTATTCAGAGAAGTGTGAAATACAACCAAAATGCAGACAGGGTCAGACCTCATGGCTACTGCAAGGACCCTGCAAGAAGCCGTGGATGTGGTGCATGGGCCCACAGGGAGAGGCAACAAGCCGCTTCGCGCTGTGCTCAGGTGGACACGTAGGGCTGGGCCTTGCCTGCTGCCTTCGCTGAGCGGTGCCCCTTGCCGTGCTGCACCCCTGTGCTCCTTCGTGCTGCTCCCAGAGCAACAAGCAGAAGCAGGGGTGCTGGGGCACACCTGAAAAGCCTTTGGGAAGAGGTGTCCCCAGGAAGGACAGACCCCAGCGCAGGCAGGGAGAGGCACCTGAACTGCCAGGATCAGGAAACTGGTCTCTTGGTGAAGATTTTTGTTTTTTATTCTGTAACGTCAGTAGGCATCAAGAGATGGAGCCTGCTCTGCCAGTGTACAATGAAAAAAGAAACAGCTCTCTGTTACTTGTACGGCCGGCTGCGGCACTGTCTGTGGTCACCCTTGTATTGAGTTTAACGTGACTAAACTTTTCAGTTTAGGCCAGTGCCATAATTAGGAAGAGGTCAGCACTCCTCAAGTGGATGCTGTTAGCTGGGGAGCACAGGAGATGAATGGTTAAAATAATTAAAGATCAATTAGCTATTCAAAAGATTTGTGACACTGGGACAGTAAAAATAGAAGTGTGGTAATCTGCTTTGATACTGAGCTTTTTTGTTTTAATAAGCTATTGTGCTGTTGTCAGGCTGTTGATATCCAGACCAATACTCTTTACTGTTGCTGCCAAAACACAGGACCTGCTTGGGATAGGGCCTCACTGCCTTTAAAACAGAAATCCCACATGCAGGAGGTTGCTTGCAGTGGCACAAGGAGGTGCTCCAGGCGCGTCCCCATCCAGCTGCTCCATGAGGTGTTCCCAGGTGACTCCAGCGTGGTGCCCATCTCCCTCCAGCCCCTGGAAGCACGAAACCAGCAGAAAGATGAGCGCTCAAAGGGCGTCTCTGCTTGTGCAAACAACACGGGGAAGGGGCCCCCGTGGGTTTCAGACCCGCTCAATAGCTTGTGCCACCACAAGGCACCAGCCTGGAAAACATGCAGCAAAGTCAACAGCTCAGAGAGCAAACAAATCATCACGTAAAAAGTTAGAGGGTGTCTTTCCATGGGTCAAGCACTTAAAGAGGCATGTGGGGGTTTTTTTGAGGTTAATCTTAGGAGATATATCAGAGTAACACAGCAACAGTTAATTATTTCATTGAACTTTTCCAATAACATCACCCAAGTAAGGGCTGTCTGGGAGGAAAAAAAAAAAAAAGAAAAAAAAAAAGACTTTTGGAGCTGTTTCTGTTTCAGCATGTTTCTTTCTTTCTTTTTTTTTTTTTCCTAGCATGCTATTGAAATCTACAGCCTCCGTGTGAACTGCAGAGTCACATCACGATTCGCTCACACCGTCATCACCAGCAAAATCATCAACCGAGCTAATGAGTCTCGTGAGGCGACCTTTGAAGTGGAGCTACCCAAGACAGCCTTTATCACCAACTTCTCCATGTAGGACCAGTTCTTACCTGTGGTGTTAAGGAGGCAGCTCTGGGGGCTTAGTGGGGTTCATCCATCTTGTTAGGAGGTGCTAAACACAAAGCACAAAGAGCCAAGCTCCGTAATGTCCTGAATAAATGTTGTGGGGCAAAAAAAGTAGGTGGCCAAGTAGAAAGAAGGTGACAAATGTGCTCAATGGCAGTGGTTATGCTGCCCCAGCCCTCTGAGGCTCTGAGGAGGAGGGCTGTGTTTTGGTGGTGACTCCTGGTGTCCTCACGGACAGGGAGGGATGTGGGAGCTAACAGCTGGGGGACACAACGCATGGTGGTCCTCTTGTTTCTTCCCCAGCATATTCCCTCTAATATTAATGATTTTTATTGAAAACTTACAGGTCCATCGATGGCAAAGTATACCCAGGAATAATAAAGGAGAAAGCATCTGCGCAAAGGGAATACGATGCAGCAGTCTCACAGGGGCAGAGCGCCGGCCTCGTGAAGTACGTTGCCGTTCTGAGGAAGGATGCTTCAACGCTCATCCCTGGCTTCTCGTTTAGCTGAGGGGCAGGTGAAGTCCTGCAGTCGGCCATCACTCAGGGAGGACAAATAAAGCAAAGCAGCTTTGGGTTCTCATTGAGAGGGACTGTTTATATAAACACACATATTATATGATTTATATCTGAACCTGCAATGTGTGGGAGAGAGAGGTGTCACTGTTTTGTGTTGCCCTGGGGCTTGCTGTCACACGGGAGCACCTTGCTGGGTTGAGCTGATGCTCGCCCATTGGGTCTGCTTCCCCACAAGCGCAATGGCCGTGGCACTTGAACAGATGTCATGTGTTAGGGGTATAGTTAACCTGTGCTTCCCATGCGTGCAGTCCCAGTTCTGCTCAAACCCAATCTGACGTACAGAGAGATTTCTGCTCCATTTTTTAGCTTGCATGTGCAGCCCCTGTGGCACATTAAAGTATTGTATATACCTGAGATATAAGACATCTTCTCTATGACCAGTTAAGACAAACTGATACTTTTTAATTTACTTATTCCATATGGCCATTTTTTAGCACACTTCATGAACTTTGCCCACTGCATGCAAAGCTTTGCTCTCCTCCCCAGAATCACAGGCAGGAAACTGGAGCAGTTCCACGTTTCCGTCAGCATTGCGGCTGCCAGCAAAGTCACTTTTGAGCTGGTGTACGAGGAGTTGCTGAAGCGGCAGCTGGGGCTGTTCGAGCTGCTGATCAAGGTCAGACCCCAGCAGCTGGTTAAGCACTTCCAGGTGAGCTGCCTCAGAGAGGGCTGGGCTAGGAGCATCCCTGTGATTTTGGGGCTCGGCAGGGTTTCCTCCATGGCAATGACGAAGGTTTGTTCTCCACTCTCAGATTGATGTGCACATCTTTGAGCCCCAGGGCATACGCTTCTTGGAGACGGACAGCACCTTCATGACAAACGAGTTAACTGAGGCACTCACAAAAGTGCAGAATGAAACCAAGGTAGGGTAGCAGCTGCTAAACATTAATGCCGGGGGCAGCTTTAAGTTATGTTGCTTTAAATCTTTTCTTTTGATTGCTTTTCAGGCTCATATTTTATTTAAGCCAACTGTGGATCAACAGAAGGTAAATCCTGAACTTGATGAAACCCTCCTCAATGGTGATTTCCTTGTGCGTTACGATGTTAAGCGAGTTGCCACTGCAGGTGATATACAGGTAAAAAAGAAATAAAAATAAAAATCCTTTCCAATGACAGATAGGTCTGAATGTGAGGTGCAATCAGCAAAACAGCAACATATACTTTGAAACATCAACAGTAATAGGAAAAGCTATTTCTATTAATACAGGGGCAGCAGGAACTGATGGTGATGTTAAGCAAACCCCTAGGGACACTGACCACGTTGCAGGAATGGATCAGCCATGAAAAAGCAGTCATCTCTCAAATTTTGTTTCAATACCAAATACATATTCACATTGTATATACGTCTCTTTGCCTTCTCTCTTTCTCCTTCTCTTTTATGTATTTATTTACAATTGATACAAGGTCATGTGATTTGCGGCTTCTTGTAAATGAAGTTTAGAGGAATGTGATTTATACAACTATTAAAATGACTGCTTAGTTTTATTTTTTGTGACAACTGAGGCACAGCTAAAGAGAGCAGGAACTTAAAAATACTTATAGTTCAATGCGTACTAAGAAATACAGTACATTGCTTTTCATATTATTTCACTGATGAAGTTCACGTGAATGTGCAAAAAGCTGGCAGTCACAGTCGATGAGCAGAGCTGTACATGTAGGTGAGAATACGGAGGTAACGTAATATACAATGATACACACAGGTGCATCATACATATGGCATCAAGACATACAGTTCATATAACATGAAAAAAACTTGAAGTGTAGAAAATAATTAAATATTATTTTGATTATATATCAGCTGTTTTAGGCAAGTGGTTTCTGTGGTCAGGTGGATAATCTGTCTCGCTCCATTTGCAGTCTCCACCACAAACCCTTCTGGTCAAAATCGCTTTGCACATTTGCCAGAATCGATGCATCTATTAGAGGGTCTGTCTGTCATCTCATTCAAAAGATTAAATTGATGTTAAGCTGAAAAAAAATATATATGATTCAGTGACTCTCTTCCATTTTAACCTGTTCATATGCTTTTGAGGTAGATGGTAACATGGTAAAAAGGGATTAGTAGTAGATATTCCCCCAACTCTCTTACCAGCAGCATCCATCACCAGTGCTGAAACCATACAGTAACCTGAAACATGCATCACTGCTTTGCTCTGGGCCACCTTTCATTTCCACTTATTTCTATTACCAAATTGCTTTTCCTTAATAACAAATTACTTTCCCTCAACTACATGATAGCTATGGGTATGCCCTGAAGTAGTGGTCTTGGGATAAGTGAGTTGGGTTAAAATTTGGAGTGACACAGACCACTTATGTTTAATGTGATAATTTTAAAAAACACTTTGTCCATTGGCACAAAATAAGATCATTAAAATATAAAATATATTTGTATATATATATATTTTAGTAGTTCCTTGATATGTTTATGTTTTTTTCTTTTTTTCTTTTTTATTTTTAGAAGAATAAAATGCTGACAATGGACCTCTCTTCTTGCCATGCCACAACATTAAGAGGCAATGTTTTCTTATTAAGTTGCAATATTTATTTGTTTATGTATAATTTTATGCATGTTTTTACATTTGGTATTTCAGATTGTCAATGGGTATTTTGTGCATTACTTTGCACCCCAGGAAATGCCAGTGTTTCCCAAAAATGTCATCTTTGTTATAGACCGAAGTGGCTCTATGGCAGGCAGAAAAATTGAGCAGGTAACTTATTTCAGATACTGACCTCTGCTTGTATCAGGGACAGACACCAGCCTTTCAAGGAAGTAACTTTGAATTTCCCTTTTGAAACACATGGTGGTTTCATATACAGCAAAACTTTCATAAATACATAAATACTTGGAAATGCGTATGCACAGATGAAGGCTGTTAAAGTGCAACTCATGTCTGTTAAGGCTATTTTCATGGCTATCATATCTTGAGACAGAGAGCACTTTGCCTGCTTCCATCTTTGCCGAATATTTCACTGATAATTTTGTTCTTTAATGAAGTTTAAGGAATTAATTTATTCATTTTTCCTTTACGGAAAACTGTGTACATAGATTTGCTAGAGAGCAGAAAAGTCCTCTATGGCCATCTTGGGAATGTTTTTTGTGTGTTTGTAAGTCAGGGGAATTAGCCATTTCTGATGGTCTCAACTGCAAAATGCTGTTAGGTCAAAACAAAGGCACAAGGCTGCACCTTGTATACTGCCAATAATAAATCTCCTTATTGTGTTGCAAATCCACTCCCAATTCTGATATGAAAGTAGAAATATTCAAAGTGTTTTTTTTCTCCTTGGAACAGACGAGGGAAGCTCTCTTGAAGATTTTGCAAGACCTCCGCCCTGAAGATCATTTCAGTTGCATCACATTTAACAACAAAGTGTCAGAGTGGAAGAGTGCGTTGCTGCAGGCCACTGCGGAGAACGTGGCGAGCGCCGCAGGATTTGTGCAAACTATTATGGCCAGAGGAGGTACCAGGCACCACCTAGACACCTGTGACCATAAACACACACCCAACAGTGTACAAAATAACACTTAGAAAAAAAAGCATTAATTATGAACGATGAGTGGGATAGGAAAGCTGATTGTGGCAGAAGACTGATTGCTGGCTGCCTTATGATATGTATATAGAGAGGGTTGGTTATGTCACATCTATGAACTATATAAGCCAGGAAGTTTTGTTTAAAATTTTTAAGACAGAGATTTCCAACAGAACTTTTTTTTTTTTCTCTGCAGGAAAACGAAAATTTACTCAAACATTTCACAGCAATTTACTGTATTTTTTATTTTATTTTTTAATATCCCCTTGTAAAATAACAAAAGTCATGCTACTATGGCTCTTTCTGTACACATTAAGTTATACTAAACAAACAAACTAGACAAAAAAGGCAAGATGCATTTCAATTGCTACACCATACAGTGTACTTCATTTTCACTATTCATTTTCTGGAAGATCTAAAAGGCTTTCTCTCTCATTAATGTTACACTGTAAGTATTAATATAGGTTTTCTCATCCCAGGAGCTAGCACTGGTAAAGGTCACCTGTGCCTAGAGCTCTTTTCTTCAGCTTCTTGCATGAACCTAGGAGACATTTCTTCAACATGGGTTAACAGATGATGGTTTGCTTATTTAAGCACTTTTAATGGTTCTAGACACATTTGTATTTCCCATGACATATGTGTGGAGAAGGCTCCCAAAAGATTGCTCCAGCATTGCCATTGCAATGTAATATACTGTAATTAAACCAGAAGGCTAAACCCCTAAATCCTCACCTCTCTGAAGGATTGCTTCCTGCAGAAAACTTTAATCAACTTTGCAGGGCCTCTGCAGATGAAGTACACTGATTTCTTCGACTGATTATCCTTTCCAGGTGAGTGATGCCTGCTTTTTCATTGCAGGCACGGATATCAATCATGCCCTGCTGACTGCTGTGAGAGTGCTGGATAAAGCTGAGAGGCTGCCGGAGCAGAGTGTCTCCATGATTATTTTGCTGACTGATGGTCAGCCCACATCCGGTAAGGAAATCCTAGCCTCAGTCCTCTCCATGACTTTTTAACTTTCACACTTGCATCCCAGTTGTTGTTAGACATAGTTTGTGTTTTTGAAGGGCTTGCTATAAGCAGGTTGTGCTGGATCCAGGTCTGCGCTGGGGAGAGGATTGGCTTCCCAGTTTATAAACTTGGGGGAAATTCTGGAGGTACCCAGGCATGGCTGAAACATGGAAGTACAATACTTAGAGCTGAAAGGTGGAGATCTTGTTTATAATATGTACAGTCCCCTTTGAGAGGTATCAGTTATAGTTCTTCACCCTCCTTGCCTCAATCTTGAGATGTTTTCAAGGTGCCTATTTTTTGGTGTTCTCTTCTGTGGCTAGCTCTTAACTATTGGTCAGCTGTGACATCACAAGCCAGGGGGGACAAGAGAGAAATATTTGGTTAATTAAACACTAACTCCCATTTCAATGGCACAAACATCACTCGTGCTGAATCGGAGGAGCTTGTCTAGCTTCTGTGTGGCACCAACTTCCCTCCCAGGACAGTAATATCATCTCAACTGTAAGCTCTCTAATGAGATCAGTCTGTCTTCCAGACTGAGTGATCCATGCTGCTTTGGATTTTTTTGTTTGTTTGTACTTCATTTGTTGGTCTTTTGTTTGTTTTGTGTGTTGCTGGTTTTTTGTTGTTGTAGTTTTTGTTTTCAAAATAAACTTGGTGCAAGGTGCTGCCTGCTGAGCAGGGCCATGGTGAGTCCCAAATATCTTTGTAATTCTACAAGTTTGCCAGAAATCAGACAGCAGTTGAGTACCGTGCAGATACAGGCAATGTTATTGCATACACCTCAATTTTCCTTGGGAAAGCAGGCTGAAAGGGAATACCTGAGCTGCTCCCACAACATTCCTACATGCAGTTATGGTTCCTGCCTGAAAAGGTGGGCAAAGATGCTCACCATACAGGGCCACCAGTGGCTCTTTGAATGGGATAAGATGATGGTATCACACATAGTGCCTGGGAGAGAAGCGTGGCTGTGTTACTTTGCAATTTTTCTGAATTACACCATTAACCAATCTATTATCCTCTAAATTCAGGCAGAATATTTTTGTGGATGGTACTTGTCTTCCCACTTAAGATCAAATGTCTCCATCCTTTGTGATGTTAATTCATAACGTCTGTCCCTTACAGTCTGAACACCTCCTTTGGTCCTCGTAATCTTGTTAAACATTTTGCACTTAGCTGTAACAATGTGAGTTGAAGTAATAAGAATCATTAAGTGGGCGAATCAGGTTCTGGCGCTCAAAATCCAGAGTGGTGCTTCCATCTCTAATTCAATTGACTGAATATTGTCCATATACCTAATATTTTATTCTGAATTCTTGTTAAGAGACAAAATTTCCTTTAAATCCCCTGCTATCTTTTTGTACTCTTAAAAAATAAAAATCACGGGTATGCTTTTGTTCAATCACAGGTGAGAGTAAAGTGGAAGTCATTCAAGAAAACATACAGAAAGCTGTCAATGGGAAATATGCCCTATTCTGCCTCGGTTTTGGGTTTGATGTCAGCTATAATTTCCTGGAGAAAATGGCCCTAAGCAATGGGGGAATTGCACGTCGACTATATGAAAATGCTGATGCAGCCTTGCAGCTCCAGGTCAGGACTAAGGAATATGCCAGAAAAGCCATCTGTAAGCTATGGCTCCTGTCTAGCCCTGACAGCAAAACCCCAGGTCTTCTGAGATGAGAAGTTGGTTTTGAGTTTATCTGCTAATCTTGGGGAAGGAGGAAGACAATATCAATTTCGGGATATCTGAGGGTTTGCACTCTAATCATGACTCAACGTTGACGTCTTTCCCAAATTAGCTAGCATTTGGACGAACCTGGAAATTCACAATTTTTCTTCATCTCTACAAATAGACAAAAATGTCCAGTGGAAGTGATTGTGACAAAACTTTGGTTCTTGGGTCCAATTTCAAACCACTCAAAGAAGTGCTAGTGGGTTCTGTTTGTTACAGTTTCCCTAGAAGGCAGCACGTAGCTTGAGGCACCTCTTGGCAAACTGATCCCTGCAGCAACACCTGCTTGGGACGTTCCTGCCCATTTGGAGATGGGATGTTAACTCGAGGGCTGTTCTCTTTTTGGGAGCTCATTTCTGCCCATTTTTGCTGGATAAACAGAGCACAAGGGTTTGCCAAATGCCTGCCCCATCCAGTGAAGAAGAAAGGGAGAGGTTAAAGCTCGGGATTAGTAAACTTAAAAAAAAAAAAAAAAAAAAAAAAGGAGAGAGAGAAGACATTCAACTGGGTGGGACAGTGATAACAGGGATGATGCTTGGGTACTTGATTAACCATGGAAAATACAGCTTATATGGTATCACCAGCCTGACTGGAGAAAGTGTGCAGAACATGGGGAAAAATACTCATTTTTCAAGGTTTACAGCTGTCTCAAACAAGCAGCTGCTGCCCACTTCTACTGAAAGAAAAAGCTTTCCTCCCTTCTTTTTAAGGAGTTTTTAGATATTCAACAAATTGCTTTGCTTAATTTTGCCTTCATTTGTTCTTTCTCTCTTTGTGTTTTTCTTTAGGGCTTTTACCAAGAGGTGGCTACTCCAATACTAATGAAAATTGAAATGCGGTATCCAGAAAATGCAGTTGAGGGGTTAACCAAGAACAATTTCAAGCTCTTTTTTGAGGGCTCTGAAATCATAGTGTCTGGAAAAATTAGCAATGAGCTTGATCTTTTGCCAGTGGAAATTAAAGCTCAGTCAGTAAGTGTTGAGCTTAGTAACCATGAAAAATGTATTGTCTCCATGCTGTCTTTTATAGTGCAGTAGGAGACTTCAAGAAGTCTTTTGTGTCCAATATATGTTCTTTACATTTGGACATACAGTTGTTTTTCCATTCTAGGAAAACATCTGAGAATTGAAAGACTTTTCCTCTTCTGAATCTGCTACAAAAGAAGAAGGAAAAAAAAAAAAAAAGGAAAAGGGGGGGGGAAGAGAAGATCCACAAATAAGCAAACAATAATTTAATCCTTTCAAAACCATAATATTTTGGCCTTTCAAGCATTTTGTTGTTGTTTTTGTTTGTTTTTTTTTTGTTTAGGAAACTTGCTTGTGTTTTTAGAATGGAGACGGAAACATACATTTTTCATTTTGAAAAAATGTTCCAATGGAGCCATTTCATAACTCCTTCTTTCAAACTTTGAGTCCAAAAATGTATATCCAAAATACGTGCTGCTTTGGTGACTTGGGGTTGCATTTTCCAGAGGGAAAACAGCTTGCTGAAAACTTTCTGAGGGGTAAAAGGGCACTTGGGTCCCGAATAATGCTCTTTTAAGTCTAATAAGGTGACTGTAAAAGAAGTCTGGAGCTGTTCTGATGGTCAGTTTTCTCCCACTGCAGCATGGTAGTGACTTGACTCTTAAAGAAGAAGCAAATGTCAAAGAGAAGGAGCAAGTATTTCAAAATCAAAGTTACATCTTTGGAAATTTCATCGAGAGACTGTGGGCTTACTTAACCATTCAACAACTTCTAGAAAAATCGTAAGCTATTTTCAATATTTTGTATTGTATGACAAACTTTCAAACTGCAAATTCCTTATTCATAAATTATATGATGAGAAAGCACAACAAAACAAATATTTCTGGATATAATAATAAAAAATATAGTATACCAGAAGAATACCACATTAGTGCATGAGGAATGTGAGGTGCTTTTCAGTTTATTATAGGATTGTATCATCAAATGTGTGTATATATGAAAATATAATGTTATGAAGAATAGTTTATATTACTATGAAATGTATTTTAATTATATGGATTGCATTGAGTATTGCAACCAGCAATCACGTCTATTGATAAAGGAATGAAAATAGCTGGTAAAGAGAACAGTAAGTGTGTCTTCAAGACATTTCATAGATCATGTATTTACTATTTTTACTCCATCTGAAACATATATAGACTCCAGTGTTATAAACAACTAAGCATCTCCATAACCTCAAGCACATAATAGCTGAGTTATCTCAATAGGATTACTCACCATTTGATAATAAAATATTTAAGACACAGTTAATATGAATACAAATCTGTGGACCTCCTGCTCATAGACTTTGTATGTTATTTCTTCATCATTAACACAGACTTTAGTATTTCAGCCCAAGAAGAGCAGCAGAAAGCCTTGGAGGCACGAGCCTTGGAGCTGTCTCTGCAGTATGGCTTTGTTACACCCCTCACTTCCATGGTGGTCACCAAACCCACTGGCCAGCAGCAAACCGAGCTAGCAAATAAACCCACTGAAGCTGGTAAATGGGTATTAAACAGTCCCCTGGGAATGTGTGGCTGTTGATGATGATTTACTGTGGACCCCCCAGCACAGTTTCATTCTGTAGGGGTGTGACAGGGTAATATGCCGCAATGAAGATGGGAGTTTAAGGATTGGCCTCCTTTAGAAATCAGACATGGAGGACTTTTCCTAAAAAGGTGTCATGGTGAAACAGACACTACTATTGAAATAGGAAATAATTTGTTGAAATATAAATTAATTTAACAGTTGTTACACAGCATTCCCTGCCATTGCAAAGGATATTCTAAGCTTTTCCCTGGGGCAATAAAGTGGGAAAATGAATGCACAGGAGGAAAGCAAGCTAACTCTAGGAGTATTGACTGTGCTATATCTACCCTTCTTTCAACAAAAATAAAATCTCTTCACCTGCAGCTCCAACACCCACTTCTCCCAGTTTTCTGTTTTGCACATGGACAGAATAATTCACTGTTGACTTTATGACACTAATCTGTCTCTCTTCCTTGTGTTAGACAACGAGAAGCCCAGCAGCTTTCCAGTAGGAGGTAAATGCTTTCTGCTTTTCCAATAGCATATTTCAGTAATAGTCTCTAAAGACAAAAATAGGTCACAGTACTTGTTCCATAAAGGGGAGTATCTGAGATTTGGAAAAATATGTGGAGACCGTGTAAGCAATGACTGGCAAGCTCTGTCCAGGGCTTGGGTGGATAACCTGATCCAAGGGAGAAAATCTTCCAGTCAGAATGTCTCAAAGGCCAAAATTGTCTTGACTCATAAGGAAAAGCATTTCTTCAAGTGAACAATGCTAATGATGTTTTCTGCTTCTTTCTACCATATGTGAAGCATCTCTCAAAAAATTAATCTCCAGATATTTTGGAAAGACTCACAAGAATAATTTAGGTATCTTTTCTCTCTTTTCGGAAATAGTAAAGTTATTTGAATAATAATGTAAAACTTCTAGCATTATCAATCCCATAATCTCAACTATGATAACATATCATAATAGCAATGCTTTTATAGGTAAAGTCCTGCTTTTCCTCTAGTTCTTTCAGGGAAATACATTAAAGGAATTAAAACGCTGCCCCATTCTCTGAAGGATGCATGTTTCAAAGTGGTGCCAGGGAGTTTAAGAACAGCAAACTCACTGACCTGCATCATACAGGGGACCGACACACTGAGCTCTGTGCTGCCCTTCCCTCAAAGGAGTTTTTGGTCTGTTTCCATTGCTTGGCTGGGATAATTTTGTAGGGATCAGTGCCCATGTTCTGTGGACTTCATTACTACAGATAATTTGCTTTGGGAAAGGGAGACAGATGCAGCTGGAGAATTACATGTTCGATTTCTGAAATGCTTTGTAAGATATGTAATACAGTCATGAATGAAATATGGGTTCTCTTTTTTTTTCTTTCTTCAGATGCTTATAGAATGAGTGTACCAGTTCCTAGTAAGTTCTCCTCTGTTTTTGTTTTTTGTTTTTAAATTAAGAAAAAAAATATAAATTTCATTTCATATGTAACATTACATTATCAAATGTGTTTTGATTGTGGATGTCTGCTTGGAATACTATATATATAGTGTGTATATGTGTATATATATATATGTATATATTTACATGTATTTCAGTCCACAGATATTTCACAATGAACTATAAAATCTTGAAAACAATCTTGGTACCTTTTCAGAAAACAATATTTAAACCTCTTGAAGATACAGGCAAAAGTTCTGGAACAGCATATCTTAGTAAGCTGAAGGAAGTGCGGCTTGGTTTAAAAAAAATAAAAATAAAAAAAATCCATAGACATGGGGTTTGTTGGGCAAAGCTAACATGGGCACCGCCATCTACATACTAACAATACACATCCTGCAAAGAGCAGATGCCGGGCACTGCAGAGACAGAACTGAGGGTCCCTGTAATGCAGAGAGGACAGGACAATGCCCACCGTGTCATCTGCATGTGTATGCAAAAAAGTCAGTGGGTAGCGAGCAGGAAGAATTCACTGTTTTAGAAGTAGGGAGGGAGATGAAGGGCACAACCCCAAACCAAGGAGACATTGGAAAACCTTTTCTTTCAGGTCGACGGCGCTCTGAGCCCCAGTCTGGCAGTAATAAGAAGCTGTTTCCATCAGGTTGTTTTCAGTTGTATGCGCGAGGAATGGGGTGGGTGCGCTGAGAGCGCAGCGGGGGTTCACCAGGCATGGCCCAGCAGCAAGGCAGAGCACAAAAGCAATTAGCAATGAATGCTGTGCTTTTTATCCCAGTTGGGGCATCTTGGTTTAAGCAAGGTGCTCTGTAGGAGTCAGTCTCTGCCAAAAAGGCTTCTGCCTTGCTACTCTGCCTGGTTAATTAGCTGAGCTAGAGAAAAACTGTTTCTTTAAACTCTTCTTGCTAATTTTAAGTATTTCAGTTGGCAGGCTAAGCAAACACGTGAAACTGGAAACTCATAGTAAGTAATACACAGAGTAGTCCCATTTTAATAATTAGTACAACTGTAACATACAGTTTTTCATAAGTTAATGTTTTTTTCTGACTGCATCAATTGCTATAAGAAAATTCTTTAACTCTTCCTTGGCTGATTCTTTCCACAGAAGCGTAAAGTATCCCTGTATCCCACAAGAAAGTCTTTCTGGCTTGAGAATACAACCAAGAACAGAAATGTGGTGTAAAAGATCTTTAGTCGCAGCTTTTTTGAGGGATCATTGTCCTTAATAGACTCTAAGTCTGAAAATCTACTGTTTTCATCTATATCAAGTTGTTGTGTCTGGGTGTGACTTTCAATAATAATTACTGTGTTGATTTCAGTTCTCCTATTCTGTAAAAGCTGTGACTAGTATTTTAGGTACAGCGAGATTGAATTATTTTGCTGTACATGCCCAAAAGGCATAGGCTAGACTTTTCTTCTTGTGCTAACGTTGCTCTCCTTTCCAGCCAAAGAACATCCACCACTTCTCTCGCAATTACCCAAAGAAAATACTGATGGGCAAGCAGAGCCTTCTGTCCTCCTGATCTCAGATCCAGAGCAAGGTGAGTGAGCCAGATCCCTCATGGGGTGGGAACTGACCTCGATCCAGGAGAAACACATGACTAGTGGGATTTGCATCTGTGGCCATGTCTTCTCCATGCCCATGACAACTTTCTCTTGCATCAAGGGAATCAACCCCTAATATCCAGAAAAAAAGGAGAAACACTTCAGAGCAGCTGGTGTCTTTAGGAACACCTGTATTTCATGAAGGGCCATACTGCATCCTGCCACCTTGCAGTGATTGGAGAGGCTGTGCTTAATTTTTCCTTTCACTCAGGCAACATTAATCTTCACTGTGAGGTGGCTGAAGGCACTTCTTTTAAGTGTGGTTGCAGGCCTCCTCCTGGTGTCACATGCCATGAGGCTTGTCCCCAGCCCCTGGGAGCTTCTGAGGATTCAGAGACCTTAAACCCCATGCTCACACCCCTCACCCCTACATGCTCACAGAAAGATGCACTCTCTTAAAGTGCTGCATTATTTTCATGGTCCTGTACTCGGAGAAGTGTCCCTGAGTGCTGGTCGCCAGCTGCTGTGGTTAAGGAGCACCTCTAAGAGAGGAGGAGCAATGTGGGGCTAGATGCAGACTCTACTGCAGCTTTGGGGCATGTGGTCTGAAATCTGGAGGTGCTGTGCCTCCCAAAAACAGATCTGAGAACCGTAAGTGCAACAAAGCTGAAGCAGTTTTGTTAAGATCACCTGTACCTTATAAGCGAGGTCACTTGACAACTCTGCGCCAATGTTTTTAAAGGACTTTCTGTGACTGGGAAACATGGGGACAAAATAAATCAGTTTGTGCAGTTTGAAATTACCTATGTGAATCCTGCCGTGCAAATCAATGTCTCTGTGGATGAGATCGTCTTAAGCCATGACAACAAGAACATTCGGCTGCCGTGGACAGAATCAGCAACCTCTGTTGTCCAGGGGTAAGAAATGTCATTCCGTCCTTTCCCAGTCCTGGCAATTCGAATCACATCTCTCATAAGCCAGTTGTCCACTTTCACATATGCCATTTGCTTCAGATAAATGCTCCCAAATGCCATTATTTGGTGAATAACTCAACACTTATCTTCCAAAGAGAAGCACCCACTGCGGTGCATGACAATCCTGGTATCACTGCTGTGCTGGCTGCCACTAGGCACATTGTGCTCATCCTGGCATGGGGTGAGCACCGCAAAGTGAGGTTTTCGGTGTTTACTGTATCTTTTCTACATCATTTGGCTCCATGCAGGCTGGAGTTTTCTTTTTTCCCACTTTTAGAAATAACACACATCTGGGCATCTGATATTTTTTATGGGAAGGCATAAAGTGTTTGAATAATTGTCTGTAACGCTAACAAATGCCTGCTACTGGAGAAAGAGTACTTCAAATGTGTACTGCGTTTGTCTGCCTAATTTGTGTAGGAGCCTTCAAAACCACAGGAAAGAGCTGAATTCAGCCAGTTCCATTAGCTCTTTTGTATTGCTAGAATAAACCTCCAGGACAAGCTGCTGTTGCTCTGGGGCAGGCAGGACACACAGTACTGCCCCCCATATAGGCACCTCTGGACAGTAACAGAAGGCCTAAAACAACTGCTTTCAATTATTTTTGCAATCCAAACAGAGCCAAGAATGTGCTGGATTTATGCCCCTATGTAACTTGTCTTCTGCAAAGCAAAATGATCCTCCTGCTTCAAACCAGCATCTGAGCTCTTGCAACTGCAGGAATCAAAATAAAAAATATAGGGGCTTAGAGGAAAGGCAGGGTCTGAAATATCTTGTGAAATATCCAGGGAAAACATATTTGTCTTGTTCTCAAAATCAATTCAATTATTTTAACTGGTCCATCCTTTTTCTCATTAAAATGATGGAAAAAATATCCTTTTTTTCTAAGTAATTTTTTTTCTAAGTATTTTTTTTTCATTATAGAAAAAAAGGTGTTTAATCAATAAGAAGTTCTTCTCTGTTGATGTATTTGCATGTATCCCGACATGGGAAAGGTGTTCAGTGGCATATAGAGGAAAGAAATACCAGTTATATTAAAATATTAACACCTGAATGTTTTAAGATATGATAATAAAACTTAATATTGTAATACTTTAACTTGTTATATTAATATTTTAATATATGCTGCTTAATATTTTAATATAACCACTCGCAGACCATAAAAAATGCCATTGCAAGGAGACAAAAAGCAAAAAAAAAAATTATTAACGTAAATTGTTTACATATATGTTCTATCTTCATATTCTTGGAAATAACATTATCATTTATTTCCTAGGCTGAGAGTCTCAGCTGAAAAGGAAAGTAGTGTAACAGTATCACTGTCTGATACGGTCACAGTAAAAATATCCCTTGTAAAGGTTCCAAACGATTTCCTTCAGCTGTGTTTCTTGAATATCGACCGTTTTTCTGACAAAGTCACTGGAATTCTGGGTATGTATCATTATGGATCTATACAGCAAAGAAGGATGGTCTTGTAAATAAGCTCCTAAGATGAGAATATGGTGCTTTTTTGGAGCCACATTCATTTTACTTTTTTGGGTTCCTACAAACTCTCATGAAAATCAATGGACAGGTGAGGCAGCAGGAATTCAGGGGAGTTCTAGTGAAACTTTGCATTTAATTTATTCTTTTCAGACATCTAATGTCCCCATTTACTCCAGAGCAATCCAGACTTTATTCTGCAAAGAGGGGAGGCCTCCAAAGAGGGTCTTACCCTTGAAGCATAACATAACGCTTTTCTACTCACCACTGGTACAAGCCTAAATAGGCTCCTATGTGTTTAGAAAACATTAAAAATAAGACTAAAATAGCAGCCAGTGTGTTAGCTACGAGGGCTTAATTTTAACAGTGCTGTGTTATGTAAAAAAATCATTTGATGTTAAATAATGGATTATAAATAATGGACATAAAGTGGTAAATAATTGGGGTTACAATAGTGGAAATATGCCTGTTCCCGGCAATGGCTACAAAATGAAAACAAGCTGGTTCTGAACACTCATCCCCCCAAAATACTGATGGGACTAAAGCTGAAGTTGTGTCAAAAACTACGAGTGGAGAGGCTGCATATTCTAAAACCACATGCACACACAAAATGTGAAAACACATCAGAGTAAGGCTGAATCTGTGGAGGAGTGTTAGGGATAACAGATCACAGCTGAAACACGTGAGTTTTATTCATTTATTATGGGAGCCTCCAAATGTGTATCTTTGGGGGGGGTTGGAGGCAGATGGCTGCTTTCCTGGTGTTATAGCTACCATTTGGGTTAACAACCATAAACGGATGTTTTGGTATTATTTTAAAATAATTTGTGTGTCTGTTGCTCAGGTCAATTTTATTTAAAAGCACAGCTTGAGAATAATGCCAAAGTAAAGCAGAGAGCTGATGAAAGACTTCTAAACATTCCAGGATCTGAGCACAGACTTACCAGGTAGGTAAGAGAGGTGGGATAAGGTTGAGTCATGCACATGCTTTGCGATTTATTTTATGAACAAAAAGCAGAGATCAAAAGAAATGAAACTAAGGGATTGTTTGTCTGTAAGAATACAGCTCTTTGGTATAAATAATAGGAACTTACTCTTGAATGTTTTCCTAACAGCCAGAATTTGTTGCTTGTCAAATGATACTGCAGGGCTCAAGGCTCCTATTTCACAGGGCAGGGAAAAGCACACCCTGGGTTTGCATGAAAATGCCAAATAAAATTAGGTTCTGCTGCCTCATTTTCATGGCTAGGGGAGGGTGTTTGCTCAGCTGGATTTACCATGAGGAAAAAATAAATAAATAAAATGACTTGCTTGTATCAAGTTTCTGCGATGGGGAAGAAATGCTGTGAGAGTATAATCTCTGTTCATTGTCTCTGTGCATCCCTATCAGTGCTGCCTCCGTGGCTAAAGCACAGATGTGCCAGATCTGCCTCTCTCACTTTTGGTACCAGCTGCAAACATGGGTATGATCAGGGTTGATTCTGGGCCTGCAATTTATCACAATTTTTTTCTTGATTTTGTTTCAGGATATACAAGAAAGATTACAGGCTTGAGTCAACTAGTGATCCTGTTTCCTGCTGGTCACTAGTTGGAACTTCCTAGAGAAGACTATTTTGGAAAAGAAAACAATACGAATGATGCTCTTTCACATATTTTTGATACTTTCTCTCACCAAGAAAACAATACAGTTAAAGCATTACCTGTTCATATAAATAACTGTCATATATATCTTACCTCAAAATAATTATACTTTCAAGATGAGAATGTGCTTGCTGGTTGTCTATAATTGTAAGATACTCTATAATAATGTTAGAGATTTATGTGAATGAACTAAATAAAAGTGGCACTATCAGCTCACAGTGTGATATGGACAGACAGACTTAAGTTTCTGAATAAAATTAAGCAGTGGCACCACCCAGTCCAACATACTTGTCATGCAGACAGTAATAAATTTCTAAAATTTGCACTTGGTATCCAGTTGCAAATGACGGTGTTCTTGAACGGAGTGTTTTGCAAAAAGGGTGAAGTCTAAAGCAATATTAGCTTGCCATTTCTCTCATTGGTTATTTGATGGGAGGAAAAAGAAAGAAGTCTTGGTGTATTAAGGTTCTTTGGGCATAGTTCTGTACCAATGTTCAAAACTAACAAAATTAGCAACAGTAATGTGATTAATGATGGCAACCTATGCTGGTTCTAGTTCCAGCAATTCTTGCAGTTTCTGAGGGTCTGCTTTAAAATGTCTGCAAAACAGACATTGACTTGTTGCAAAACAGACCTCTGACTTGTTGCAAAAGATGGCATTTCATCCCTGAAATGTAGCGTCTTGGGTTTTGGCAAGGTTTCATGTAACACTCTACAACCATTGGATGATGTTTTACAAATAATGAAGAACTCAGAACAACACGTGGCACATGGAGGTAACATTTCAGAGGAAGTGTGTATGCAGAAACCTTTGTCCATGGAAGGAAATGTGGAGGTTTAGCTTCCAATTATTTTTTTCATAACTTTTAATTACAAAATTAATTTATATTTTAGAATTTCAGTTAGTGCGTATCTTTGAACACAGGAACATGTGCCAGCACTGCAGATTTTACAAAAGTTGCTTTCTATCCTGCCAATAATGGATAACTGGAAAAAGCTTATTATTTTATAGCACTGTACTAAAAGAGAAGCAATTTCTTGCCAAAGTTAGGAAGATAAACTATGTAACTCGAAGCCTTTTTTTTCTTTTTTTTTTTTTTAAAAAAAAACAGTTTAGATATCATGCTATGATTTGTTTATGTGAATTGCTTGTACTTTCAAGACACAGATTTCGAGTTGCAGATTTGGCTGGACAAATTACAGACCAAAAAATGTGGAATTTGGGAGCTGCAGACATCAAATTGCTGGCTTTGCCACTTCATAAGCTGGCGTGCCAATTTGAAAAGTAAGACATTATATGCATTATAAATGAACTTGGTATTTGAATTACATGCTGGGTTTTATCAGGTAACTTGCTGCAAATTAAAAATTCACTGCTCTCAGTTATAGGGCAATTATATGTTCCATCCTCCACCTGTCTGCTAATAGCAAGAATAGCAAAGAGCATGAAATCCTGGAGCAATGAGGCATGGCTAAAGGGCAGCTTTCACATGCTCCCCTTGGTGAGGTTCAAGTGTGCACAGGCCATTCATGAGAGCTCTTCTAACCTGCCTGCTAAACCTGTAATTACGGTGGTTCCTCAAATGCCCCTGGCAACCTGCTGCCCTTTTAGTTCTCCCTTGCTTCAAAGAAGCAGATCCAGCTGACCTTGATAAATGAGAGAAGAGAAGAGGTTAGCCTTTCTTACAAAACAGGAACTTTTGCATAGTTTTGGTTTTTTTGTTTGTTTGTTTTTCAATGTGTTTGCAAAGCTGTTCCTGTTCTTTGGACTGCAGCCAGTTTGTCTATGCTGTGTTGAAGTGCTGTGCCCAGAGCTGCATGGGGACTGTACCCCACAGCTGATGGAATTTCCTAGGTCTTACAAGAGATGCTTGCCCGCAGCACCCATGGGGAGGTTTGCCTTTTCTGCAGCCTCCTTATGTCCCTGGTGTGCCTGGTTACTGAGACTCACAGATTCTTTCTGCTGTGTTTTGTCCCCACAGTATGTGTGCTTTCCATTCTCTAAGCATGTTCCATTTCTCTCTTCTCACTTGAATTGATTCTTAATTTGTTGTTTAGTCACTCTCCTCCTATCCTTTCTGAGTCCTAAAGCGAGTTCTGATGGGCTTCTGATTTCTTACACTCCCTCCCCTTGCCCAAGAGGCCTTGTTACTTAGAAGCTGAAAGAAGACAGGCAATAATGAGTATTTGGAGTTTTGTAATTTCTAATTCTGATGCAAAATATACACTATGTCTCATATGCTTTTCTTTGAGCAGCATTGTACCAGCTGATAGTAGGAGTAAAATTGTTATCTAACACTAAGCAACTGTCTGCCATTTCTCTCTCTCCTTATTGTTACCTTTAACTATGTTTGTAGCCATCACCTATGTTGCAGGAATTTTAGAAGAATTACAAACTAAAAAGCATATTTTTCTTTCTCCATTAGTGCCAGTGGGAGCTTCTCAAGCTGTCACAGAAGCCATTCAAAAACAGACCAGAGCCTCTGAGGTCAACTTCTGGCTGACAATTCAGTCACAGCTGATGAGACTCCTCCTACCTCTAGTGATTTGCCTCATCCCCGTAAATTAAACAGGAAAGCTCTGCCTGAGGTTGCATCCAGTGTTGCCTTGCAGCTAAATTTTGCCAAGGTAGGTCAAGATTTACTGTCCACCACTATGTTTTTTTGTTTGTTTGTTTGTTTTAATAGAGTCAGCAAGTATGGGATGAACCTAGATGGACAGTCCCGCCACTATCACAGGATCCAAAATGGATCATTGCTCGCTTGCTCTCTCTCTAACTCTGTCTAATATATTATTTTAGAATAAATATTCAAAATCAAGCAAATTTAAGCTTACCCGTTTCAATTTTCCAGTCTTCCTCAACCCTTTCGTTTCTCTTCCTGCCTTCCTTATTTTTCAATAACTTAATACCTTCTGTAGAAACTATTGTTTTCTTTCAGATTTTTTGTCTGAGTTTAGATGGACAGCACCATCTAGCCACTGTGACAACTTCTAGAATTGCTTTTTTCATTCATTTGAATAAAGGATTTTACAAACACACACACACACAAATAAATAAGTAAAATACAGCTACTATTACTGAAATGTTAAGTGCTGCTTGGAACTGTGGCATTTCTTTAATTTATAGAGATATTAGCATTCAAAAGTTAGGTTCAAATTAAAATACCAAAGTACAGAAGTCCTGGATCTAAACCACACTGCTAACAGTCACCTTGAGTAATGGCACTGTACCAACCCTCACCACTATACAGTCAAGTGGTTAGATGACTTTAAGTATTACTGGATTATCCTGAAATATGTTCTCGTCTGTCAGCTGTCCTCTTGTGTTGAATTTCAAATTGCACATTGCATCCCAGGCTTTGTGAAACAGGCATTAAAACATTGGAATAAAAGAATAAGGCATTAAATGTTGATGCTTTTATTTAAATCGCTCCTTACCCTCATTAATTAATTTAAAATTGTATAGAATATTTCTGTTATGACTTACAAAGTAAAATTATAAGTTATAATTTTAAAACTAGTAAATTAATACAGTAAAAGAAGGGTATTTGAGGATATGAGGAATAGCTGTGCACACAGAATAGCTGTTTAGTGCTGAAAATTTGATCACACATACAGTAAAACTGTGAGAATGTATCATATCTTGGTATTTTCAAACATGGCAAGCATATGTATTATTAACACTTCTTCAACAGTGAAATGTACTATTCTTTCAGAAAAGTACTCTGTGTACGCATGACTTTGGAGGTAGTTGTTTTTTAAAACAGACTGGAAACAATATAGTCTGTATGAACACCATCTATTAGCCCAGCTCCATTGTTATGAACAAACCAACAAGGAATATCAACGCCATGCTTAGGATCTTTTCTGTAATCCTTCTGCCAGCCCCTGAAAGGTAAAATACAGTCATGGAAGTAGTGAAACAGAAAAGACAAATTGACACGGTAGTCTTTTCTAAGGACTTGATTATATTTTACCTTGTTACTGTCAGTTCCTTGTTTTTAATAATCATCGTGGCATCTGGTTTCTTGGGATCGGACCCAGGATGGATTTCAAGTATGGTGAAGTCAATGGGGTGGAAAAATTGTCCTAGAAATAGAAGCCAAAATTACCATTTCAGGCATGTTGCACATATTAAAACAGAAACAAAACAAACCAAAACCCCAGAATTTCTACGTTCCAAGTTCTCTCAGGGTTTTGAATGCATAAGCAAACATCAAGTTTGGTGCAAGGTTGAACATACACCTATGGTATTATTTAATTTTTATGAACTAGAATTCTGGGTATATCATCTGGATGTAGGTTCTAACTTCAGAGTGCAAAGTAAAATTGGTCTTTTCTAGATAGTCTTTAAGATATCCTCACTTTGTTTTTTGTCTATTCAGTTGTATTTATTACATACTCTCCAAGTCTTTAACTTTTTTTTTTTTTTATAGCAAATAATACATGTTGATCTCTGGAATTACTTGATAGGATTATCCTCAGAACAAGTCTGATATCTAAGGAATTTTCATGTTCCTGACAGGATTAGCTTTTGGACACTTTTGTCCTGCCTGGGCTGATGTAGGATGCTGTTGGTGATTTAATGAGTGCTGTAATGAGTACAGAGGCAAAGTCAAAGATGACGAACATAACGATGAGATGTGTAAGTCAGTGAACTGTAACACCATGTACCCACACATCATGTGGGCTTTTCTTGACTCGCCTTTCTATTTGCAATTCATATCACAGCAGAATAATTTTTGTATCTGGACAAGTCCTTTACTCTGAGGAGCAGAAAAGCATAAAAAACATTCTTTTTCTGCTCTTCTTCTGTTTCATTACAGCATTTCCTGAGATTCATGAACCTAACATATTGTCACTGATATCTTGTCCCAATCTCTTCAGACCTCAAAGCGCATTACCAAAATTCAGAAAAGTTCACAGAAGTTCATTATTTACCACAATAACTAAACTTACTGACACACAAAAAAAAACCATTTTCTGCGCTTACCTGATTTTGTAAGAGAAAATCAAAAAGCAAGTAAAGCGTCTGCTATCAGTGGTAGCATAACATTTTCCAACAGAGGATGCATACCACAAAACCCACTACTCTGGCAGAAAACGGGATTCAATGAGGCCTTAATTCTCATCCCTAAAGTACCAACTTTGCCTTCTATTAGAATAATGTTTTCTAACATGAATATAATCCTAAACAATACAAGGCTTTCTGTGATTTTAATGTATGATTAAGTGGTTGAGTCACCATCCCTGGAGGTCTTTAAAAGACGTTCAGATGTAGAGCTTAGTGATATGGTTCAGTGGAGGACTTGTTAGTGTTAGGTCAGAGGTTGGACTAGGTGATCTCGGAGGTCTCTTTCAACCTAGATGATTCTGTGATGATAGTCAATCAAGATATACCTTAACATCTTCTTTGCATACAAGGCTGCACTAATTGAGGTTTGGCAAATTTTGACCAATGAGTAAGCATGTGCATTTTCTGAGTGTTTGTACTTAGGAGGAAGGTAAAAGGGGAGATCAAACCATCCAAGAGTCTGGAGGAATGGTGTTATAAGAAAAAGAATCTGTAGGTGGGATTTAGAAAGATAAGAAGTTTAAAGATGCCAGTGAGAACCATGGGTGCTAGTGATTTCAGCAGAAGAAGAATTTAAGAAAAGATAATGCATAAAGCCAGAGCCCAGAATATTTTGTCAGAAATCTTCATATGGTTGATCAACATTATCTCAATTTCCTCCTCTGTCTCAGTTCATAAAGGCCAAATACAAGATTGTGTCTGCAAATTAGGTAGCCTTACGGAAAGAAAATATTTAAAATGCCAAATGAAGTCATACCTAATAATCCGTGGGTCTGTTCAGACAGTTTATGACTTTTCAATGTATACAGTCCTAAGAAATCCTGTTGGAGAGGATGTTTCTTCCATACTTGGTGCAAAACAATAACAAATGATGCACCGCCTCCCATTGAGAGCACCAGATTTTTTTCCCTGTTAATTATCAAAGTTAAACTGAAGAAAAAAAAAAAAAAAAAAAAGACTTAGGGCACTGGGTTAAGAGTTAACAGCAGGGATAAGATAATCAAGAAATGAAACAGGTCAAACAAGTGTGGCTTTATAACTTACTTAGTGTTTTGTTGTTGTTGTTGTTGTTTTAATGAAGTTTAGTTTGGTTGATGTGAATCTGTGTGTGTTCACAGGCAGTCCAAGACTCACACTAAATTACACTATAAAAGGCTACCTAGCCTTTAAACTTTTCAGCAAGGTGTTTCTGCCAAAACTCTTCCCATAACAGCACAATTAATCACAGATATGTTAGTGAGATTTACATATTGCACCTCATGCTCAGTATTAAAAATGTTATTGATAAAACCATCACTTTCTTGCCTGGATGTTACCTGCCCCCTCTTCTCTTTGCTTTTCAGAAAAGACAACTCCTGAACTGCCTAGATTGGTGTTAGGATAAAGAATATTTGCTTCTGATCGTGTCACTGATATCAGCAACATAGCTGTCATTTAAAAAAAAAAATAAATATCCTGAATCAGAGTTTTGCTCTGGAACTCTTTCTGTTGCAGTGTTGTCCTTTGAGAGAATGGTTGGTCCGAAAACACAGTGAAAATGTAAAGGAGGAGAAGGTACTGCTGATTCTTTTCTAAGCTTTCTTTTGCACAGGTATAAATGATTCTCTAATAGATACATGGAATCATAGAATGTCCCAAGTTGGAACGGACCCACAAGGATCATCGAGTCCAACTCCTGGCACCACACAGGTCTACACAAAAATTCAGACCATGTGACTAAGTGCAGAGTCCAAACACTTCTCAAACTCCAACAGGCTTGGTGCCATGACTACTTCCCTGGGGAGCCTGTTCCAGTGCGTGACCACCCTCTCAGTGAAGAACCTCTTCCTGATATCCAGCCACTCAGTGGATAAGGACCTAGCTTGTTGGCTGCACCCAGAGAGTAGTGGTCAATTGTTCTATGTCCAGGTGGAGACCAATGATGAGCAGTGTCCTTCAGGGGCCTGTCTTGGGACTGGTGCTTTTCATTATCTTCATCAGTGATATAGCTGTAGCGCACCCTCAGCAACTTTGCAGATTACATCAAGCTGAGTGGTGCAGCTGATACACCAGAAGGAAGGGATGCCATCCAAAGGGACTGGGATAAGCTTGAGAAGTGGGCCCATGTAAACCTAATGAAGTTCAACAAGTCCAAGTGCAAGGTACTGCACATAGGGAGTGGTGCCGACTGGGAGAAGAACTCATTGAGAGCAGCCCTGCAGAGCAAGATTTGGGGGTTCTGGTGGATGAGAAGCTCAACATGAGCCAGCAGTGTGTGCTTGCAGCCCAGAAAGCCAACCGTATCCTGGGCTGCATCAAGAGAGGCGTGGACAGCAGGTCAAGGGAGTTGATTGTGCCCCTCTGCTCTGCCCTTGTGAGGCCCCACTTGGAGTGCTGTGTCCACGTCTGGAGCCCCCAGCACAAGAAAGATGTGGGGCTGTTAGAGCGGGTCCAGAGGAGGGCACAAAGTTGATCAGAGGGCTGGAGCACCTCTCCTATGAAGAAAGGCTGAGAGAGCTGGGGATGTTCATTCTGGAGAAGAGAATGCTCTGTAGAGACCTCATTGTGGCCTTTCAATACTTAAAGGGTTCGTATAAAAAGGACGGAGAGGAACTCTTTACTCATGTTGATAATGATAGGACAAAGGGGAATGATTTTAAACTAAAAGAGAGGAGATTTAGATTGGATGTTAGGAAGAAATTCTTCACTCAGAGGGTGGTGAGGCACTTGAACAGGTTGCCCAGAAAATTTGTGGATGCCCCATCCCTGGAGGTGTTCAATGCCAGGTTAGATGAGGCCCTGGGCAACCTATCTAGTGCTACTGTGAGGAAAATTAACTCTGTCCTAACTGGAACCAGGACAGTGGCATCCCTGCCTATGGCGGGGGGTTGGAACTAGATGATCTTTGAGGTCCCTTCCAACTGAGCCATTCTATGATTCTGTGATTTACTCCCTCAGTGTTTGCAAGTCACTGTTGCATTAACCACAATACTAAATCCACTTTTACTTTAGTCATACTAATGGAACACCAGGGGAAATTCTTATTACAAGCACAGAAATTTATGAATAATCTTCAGCAATTACACAACAAAGTAGAGCACTGAATCCAGCATGATTTGAATCAGTTTTGTTTTTTTTTTTTGCATTTTGTATCTTAAAAGTATATTTTTGATCATCCTCCCAAAAAGAGTGTAAAAATGTAACACTGGAATATGATATTCTTTCCGTAAGCCTTACCCTTCTTGTTGCAATGTGACTGAGTCAAGCCAGGTGAAAGCTGTCTTTTCATTGCCATTCTGAATTGTGATCTTCTCAGAAGTTACCGTCACTTTTAAATTCAGATGCTTGTTTGCAATGCCAAGTTTTCCAAAATATGTATTTTGTGTCTTTGTATCACTATTTGCTCTCTTATCACCAATGAGTTCTCCATTGACTGTGATGCCTAATGTAATAAGGAAACAACAAATAATATTTTATAGATAGGATGTCAAAGAGTGTTGCAGTAGTTACAGCTCGACAAAACAAATTCAAATTGAAAAGTAGACCAGAATTACTTGTGCATGTTTGTGCAAAAGTATAGTAAAGGAATAGAGCTCTGGAGGCTGTTCTGTAGACATCCACAAAGATGACAACCACCTTATTGATAAAAGTTGAATATATCCTAGACTACAAAATTTTGTGATGGGCACAAATAGCCTGTGTGCCGTCAGTCTCCATTTGCCAGATAATCCATGAAATGGAAACCTGAACATTATTTTATTGCTTCTACTTCTACTCACTGAAACAAATTACATCTTTCAACTCCCATGGTGGCTTTCAAATGACAATTAAAAGTTCATGTTGCTCCAAGAAATGAAGACACAATCATGGTAAAGGTACCCTATCACAGCTATAGTAACTCCTGTTAACTTTGCTGGAAAAATAGCATATGTAGTATAAAAAGAGAGAAATAGACTTTAAAAATAAGACATTTTGATATAAGTATTCTGATTTACTGTTTAAAAATGATAAACTCACCTGTAACTGGGTCATTTATTAAACTTAACACATCACCTGGTTTTTCATTGATATTGAAACAAATGGCATCCTCTTTTTGTGGCACTGATATAATGAAGTGTGGATCACCATCAACTGTAAAGGCAAGTCACAGGTATTTGTTTAGTGATACACAGGTTCAAAGCTCTACATGATCGTTTAATGTTGTGGCAGTGTAGCTGATGCTGGGGACCAGCAGGAACTGGTCCCTGCACAAGCTGTACCCAGCCTAATCCGGTCCATCTGCCACAGGAGTGGTGGGGTCCCAAGGAAGCTGCTACCAACTCCGAAAAGTGAACTATGTCCTTCTTCCCCTCATCTTCTCCAGGTATGTGGCATATATCCTATGACTCTTAACCACTGTGAAATTTGGTACGTGGTTCAGGCTGGGCACATCTAAGTGGTTATCTCTGAGGATGAAAGTATTAGGGAGGACAGGAAGTCCACATGGCTAGAGAAGATAGTCACCATCACAGATCATAGAATCATAGAATGGTTTGGGTTGGAAGGGACCTTAAAGATCATCTAGTTCCAACCCCCCTGCCCTGGGCAGGGACACCTCCCACTAGATCAGGTTGTGCAAAGCCCCATCCAGCCTGGCCTTGAGCACTTCCAGGGATGGGGCATCCACAACTTCTCTGGGCAGACTGTTCCAGTGCCTCACCACCCTCTGAGTAAAGAATTTCTTCTTTATATCTCATCTAAATCTACCATTTTTTAGTTTAAAGCCATTCCCCCTTGTCCTATCACCACACTCCCTGACAAAGAGTCCCTCCCCAGCTTTCCTGTAGCCCCATTTAGGCACTGGAAGGCTGCTATAAGGTCTCCCTGGAAGGCTGCTATAAGGTCTCCCCAACGCTTTCTCCAGGCTGAATCATAGGCAGGTGCTCCTTGATCATCCTTGTGGCCCTCCTCTGGACTTCCTCTAATAAATCCATGTCCTCCTTGCGCTGGGGGCCCCAGAGCTGAACGCAGGCTCCAGGTGGGGTCTCACGAGAGCACAGCAGAGGGGGAGAATCCTCTCCCTTGCCCTGCTGGCCACGCTCCCTTTGGTGCAGCCCAGGATACAGTTTTCTGGGCTGCAAGTGCACGTTGCTGGCTCATGTCTAGTTTCTCGTCAACCAGCACCCCCAGGCCCTTCTCACTGGGGCTAAATCAGGAAGCCTAGACAATGGGAAGGGGGCTAACAAAATGACCATATATGATCTCAGTGAATCAATTGCTTTAAAACATTTTAGATATTTAAAGTGAATTGAAGTACTAGTCTGTTGTGAAAAACCGTCTACTTTTGCGTAAAGGCATTGTCTAAAAGACTCCAAGAATTGTGTGATTTAGTCTTAAACATCCACATGTGTTTTCCTTCTGAACAGACACAATTCAAATTAGTCAAAACTAACTCACCACTAGTATACCATGCGGGCCTTGCTAAATATAATGGTGGAGCTGCAGGGTGCAAAGAAAAAGAAGTTAGAAAAGGTCACATCAAAATGGAATATTTACATACTATCTGCACAGTACATGTAAGATGTCAGAAAGTTAATATGCTAGGTAAATTGCAAATTCCATCCTGTTTTTTCAATAAAATGGAATGACAGTTTGTGTCCCTTTTGAATCAAACAAAGCTTTAGGATAGAGACAGATTATTTTGTAATCTAAATTGGTTTGAATGTCCCCACAAAGCCCAAGCAATGTGTCTGTAGGGAGGTGAATGTCTCAGATTTAAGAATTAAGCTGTCTATCAACAAGTCTGGGTAGAAATGCAACAGCACTATCCATTTAAAATTTCTGATGTTTTGACATTTGCTTTTGACAGGATGAATGTGAGACTTTAAAAAAAAAAAAAAAAAAAAACCTTGAGAAAACTAGAAAGAGATGGGGGAGAGATTGAGAGAGATTGAGACAAATCTCCTGCACTAAATCTTAAATATGACTCTTCCATTTCCAGCACTGTTCAACCAGCAATCTGAATGGTCAGTTGCTGTCTCACTCTCTTCAATAAAACAATTTCTCTTTGTATAAATAACTGAGTATATTAATTTAGTCAGAGATGCTGACATCATAGTCCCATGCTTAATATAATTCCCAAGCAGATACAAATTCAAGCCCATCCTCTGAAACAGCTTTCCAGGAAAATGTTGGTTTGATGAAATGACATTTAGTCCTTAACAACTCTTTCTCTGAGTATTTTTCAGATATGGTTTTGTTCCATCTTTAAGTGTGATTTTAGCAGTGAGGAACAATTGGTAATATTTGTTAAAATACAGTTATAAACTCAGACAAGGCAGTTTCCATATCCCCAGCAGTTTCAGTTGTATGAATCAATTTCCTTTGACAGATGCTTCTTCATTCAGAAACTCTAATTAATGACTTACACTGCATAACAACTGGGGCAGCCTGTGCTGTGAATGAAAGAAAACATTATTTTAGAGGTGAGAAGAATAAAAGACAATCTCCCTCCTTCCATGAAAACCAACTCCTAAATCTTGTAGTTATGTATAAATTTTCCAAATAATTAATAATAATAAAAAAAAATAGCCAAAACAGTTCATTTAGATTTTTCTACTGCAACAAAGCAAACCATGAATGAATTCAACACAGTGTCATGAACAGGTAGAAAGCGCAAACCAGTTTACAGCAAATATGCTATTGCTCAAAAGGTATGCAGTTTGTCCTGTAGGGGATCTGTTAGGGGCTCCTTTTCTAATTCCCTTGTGCCTTGTTCCAAACTGTACTACTGGAAAGTCAGTAAGATTTATCCACCTGTTCCCATGTATTTCTAGTCTTCTCTTTTTACATCTGAATCTATGGAACAGTGTCTGTAGATGGGATGTTGTGCTGAAGAAGCAACAACACAGCAACAATGAAGACACCTTTGTGTTGATACTCGCCTACATGCAGGTATCTGGGAGCCAACAGTGCTAGCTCTGGAAAGCAACTTAATTGTACTGGGCCTGAATTTTGTGATGGTGGGATGCTGCAGTTAGGAAATTGAAAACAGTAATCACAACATTTTCTACCCGTAAAGTTTTTAATCTAATTATAACAGTGTCTTAATCTATAACACAATATTTTTGTAAAATCATAGGGGAATAAACCCACCTCCAAGACTTAAAACAAATGCTAGGTAAATTTAACAAGAAATGTACATACCTTCAGCTGTTATCATGGGTGAACAGGAAGTAAAAGGAAGAAAAAGAGAAATTTACAGTTTCAGTTGTGTGACTAAACAAGAAGGATTCTGACCCTGTTAAAACATATTCTGAACAAACAAAAAATTAAACTCTGTTGTTGAATTGTCAAATTCTACCATGCATCTGCAGTTTTTTTAAATTCCATTTCTTCCCAATGATAAAATTCAATATATACAGAGCAAACAGAAACACAGTGAAAGCAAAAAGCTGTTATGTGGGCAACAAATCTACAATTAACTATGCATATAACAAGAGTACTATTAGTAATTGCTTTATCATCATGTCATTTACATATTGCAAAGTGGTCCATATTGGTTTTTACTCTTTTGCAATTTTCAAGGCATTTGCTTCATTCTACAAATATTGACTGGATGATTCAGTAATCCTATTTGTGATTCTAGACTCCAGTATGTGTGAAAGTTATTCTTTACACAGTGAGAGTGCTTTGAGTACATTCTTCCATTATCACCGTGTATACTTTCAACATACATAGAGGATTTTCTTGAAAAGAGATTCAGAAAAAGGCCTGAACTGAAGGTCACTCTAAGTACATGCCATTTCTGTCAGACGTTTGTGTGAGTTTTCCATCTCATAGTGTTCACTTGTAAACTACAAAGTCATTATGCTGTATAATGACTTGAATGTTAAGTTAAATTTGTGTTTAATGTCAAATTAAACAAGTGTTTTTGTATCAGTATCCCATTAGGATAATTACAAAAAATAATGCAAAAAAAATATTAGCATCATGCCTGTAGAATTATTGCATTTTGTAGGGTACCTAGCAATAAACTGGCTTATATTCCACTTGAAAGAAACTCCCACTAACCTCCATTAAGCATTTTTGTTAAGTTAAAAAGCCTTAAAATAAGTCTTGGTTATAATACCAAATTCAGGAGATAAGCATGTTTTTCATTTTTCATTTAGAATCCAGCACAGAGTCTAGACAGAGCCTGGGAGGAACTAGGGCAAAACTAGGGGCAGGAGGAAAGGGTTTCAGGAAAAAATAATACATGTTAACAGATGAGATTGGAAAGCCTCACAGGAGGTTTGACAGACCTGTTGAATTAGGGAGATAAGGATGCCTCAAGCAACAAATATACATTATAATAGAATGGCTTTGGGGTGCACTGAGAAGGTAGCTAGTATTTGTCTTACTTTGCTCTAACTAAAGAGGAATAGAGTTATTCTCTTTCACACAGGTGAAACAGAGAGGCTGAATTGGATGAAAGTATAATGATTTACTGAACAAGGAGTTAATCATTGGCCAAAGTATCAAAGGAGATGAGAATAAATTGTGTGCTTTCAATAACTGTTTTTCTTTCTGCAATATATATGTTTTACAGGTATTATTGTCATGATTTTACAACCTAAAATACTCTGCACAAGGAAGATCTCATGGCAATAGGCTCTTTTCATGTAGAAAGATGTTACTACAATTACTTCTAAGCTGAAGTATGTAAAAACATAAAGGCAAAAGTGATGTGACCAAAATCGAATATAGCTGGATTATTAGATTAGAAATGTTTCTTTTTTAATGTGTTTTATACATTTATTTTTAAATACAGTGAATTTGAATTTATAATATTTTACCTGTATGAATTAGTAGTGAAGGATGGTTTGATGGAAATGAGCTTTAAAATGAAAAGTAATTTTGCATAAGCCATACAGATACAGGCTTCGAAAATAGATTTTTCAGATGCATGTTTAAAACTGTGCCCCACACAAAGCCTTTCTTTTGGGATACATCAAAGGAACATTTGGCTTCTTTGATAAAGCAAAACTGAAAATGTCTATACCTTCAGTCATTTTATCAGCAATCCCAGCTTGATTGTCATAGTCTTCTGGCTTTGTTACCACCATGGATGTCAGTGGTGTTACAAACTTGTACTTTAGTGAGAGATCCAGGACTTCAGCTGTAAGATTCTCCTTTTCTTCTCCTGTAGCTGCAGTGCTGAACACAGGGAGAGACTCCTGGCATCAGTGATTGCTAAATTACTGACTGAACTCTAACTTAAGTACTTTTCTTTAAAGCGAAATCATCTCTCTGCAGCTAATTTATAAGGAAGGTATATTCATTCCAGTCTAAGAGCACTTCTGATTCCTTTGGCTATCCAGTGGAGAAGGGCAAAATTGCTTTATATTTGCAGTAATTTAAAATTATTTAACTTGCTACTTGAAATAGGAATACTGAGGTTGGGGAGGAGAAGAGGAAATAGTTGTGAATTGCAGCTTTACGTCCTAGAAGTTGCACCAGTCACATGGCTTAATAGTTTCATTGAAAATGTAATTCTAGGTTTAATTACCGTTTTTCCAGGAGTTGTTCAATCGTGAGATAAGCCCAGAGCCTTTCAATGTAATCCCCAAATATGTATTCCTGTTCTTGGAAAGCTTTAGCTGTTTGCTCTGCATCTTGTTGTGTAGTAAATGACAGGGCATCATTAGCCTATTGGAAATAAGGAAACTTATCTGCAGCATAAGTAGCCAGAGACTTCCAGAACCTTCCAAAATCAAGACCTTCACACCTGGTTCATATTAGAAGCAGACCTCTATATTTAGAGGAAGACATACCAAATATTCAGCTGTCTTGGCCATCAGTTTTCCTCACCCTGTGAAGACTATTGCCTGTGAACACTAAATATCCTACCACCAGGTAGGATTCTTAGGCAAGTAACCTGCAGTTGCAAAATTGATGCCTTTGGTGCATTTACTTGTCATATATGTAGTCATACATCCTTCCACTGAGATAAAGACATACCTGTAAATATTTTAAGTTTTGCCAGCTCTGAACACTTGGATATTTTGCATAGCATTTATTTAACCTTACTCAGTTAAATAAATACATACTTACACCTTCACCTTTTACATCTACAGTCAAACTGTTTTGGTTGATGTCTACAAAGCGACCAGCCACCACAATCTCAGACCCATCATAGAAATGCTTAAAACTGTTTTTAGTTAAGCCTGCTATTTCATTTTCTGGGTAGTGTAACTCCACATCCATGAGCATGGGATTGGACACCTCATCATAAAAACCCTGCAGGATAAAAAGAGAAAAACATTTAACTATATTTTTTTTCTTTAATTCACTGGTAGATAGATGTCCTACTATTTCAGCAGTAAAAACTTAGAATGTATTTTAGAAGAAATATGTAAATGTTCAGTTAAATCTCAGAGTACAAGGCCTAAACATCTGCAAAAAAGGCAAATGAGAAAGAATATATTGACTCTTCAAGCCTCACTAGGACAGAGGAAAAATATTCAAGAACAACATGCTGTAGATGATGAGTTCAATCAGTGTTAATCAAGAGGAATCCCAAGCTCCTCCCGTTATATACAAGTGTTTCTAGACCTATTCCCTGCAGAGACTGAAATCATAACATAAGCCAAAGGACACCAGGTATTAGATTTTGACTGAGCTTGTAATGAAATCCAGTAGACAAATTCTTTGGTCAATCCTTCCAATGGATGGTATTGCATGTATTGCAAGGGATGGTATTGCAATCTTTCCAATGGGTGGTATTACTATAAAATGCTTCAGAAGTATGGTAAGGTATACCTGCTCGCACTTGCTAGACTCTTAAGCTCTGTCATTCTTTTCTCTTGCCATGACATTAACCACATGATCTGTGAGGTATGGGAGATAGAGATAGTGATTGCAGCAATTTTGCTCATATGGTTTGGCACACAACAATGTGTCCTTCAGAACCATGTCTTTTTCCACCCTGTGCCAAGGTTTGAACACTCTTCTGTAGCCTAGGGTATCTCCCTTTTACAGTCCTTTCACTTTCTGCTTTTATAAAGGAAAATCAAATGCAACCAATATTCTGATTACAGCATATTCTTGAGTGTGTCAGTACCAGAGTACACTTTGGGCTTTTTGATTACTTCAAAATAAGAAATGTCTGTATAATTACCTGAATTAATATATCTTTCATCTAATTTAAGTTGGAATTACTGTACCTGAAGTTGTAAAGCTGAATCAGAGTCAGGATAAATCCGACGGGCCAATCCTTTATTTTCTAGTGCCATCTTCTCTAAGAAACCGTAGTCAACACCATAGCCAAAACCAAGATTGTATAAAGGGTATTTTCCTTCAGTGGCTTTTTTCACATGTGCCCGAATGTCCTGGGTATCTGATATGCCTGCATTAAACCATAAGAAAGGTTGAGTTTCTTCATAGATAGATAAAATGAAATGTGATTAGTGGTGTTTGGATTTCTTAAGAGGCACTACCAAAGAGTTGTTTAGTGGCATGAAGCTGGTGTAGCAGAAAATAAATAATGAAAAAAAACCACCACATCAAAAGTCAAAGATGACAGAAAATTTAATTGAGTGGGTTTTGTTAGTTAATTCAGTCTGTTAACAACACAAACTTACCTACATTTGGTTGGCCATCTGTTAACATGATAATTATAGAAGCACTTCTCTTGGGCACAACGTTTTCTTCATGAGCAGCATTCAGCATCTCGATTCCTTTCATTATACCACCATATAAATTTGTCACTGCAAGGTAGACAGAGAAATTCGGCTTCAACAGAGGCAGTCAAAATAAAGGACCATTTTTCACAGGAATCTGACAAGATGTCACTACATTGTAAAGATGAAAGGTGTAGGTTTGCTAGCAGGAGGATGTTTAGATACAAAAATAACTGAGCTTTGGAAACATAAGGAAAAATAGATATGCACCGAGCCAATTTTAAGCTCAGGAGTGTCCCATTAGTAATATTTTTTAAAAAAGCTGTAGCATTGTGTTCACAGACTGAATTGGTAAATTAACTTACTCAATGACCTATTAGCAAGTCCGGTAAAGTACTTACTGCCTTCAGTGTCAATGCCCCGAACGAACTTTCTTGCTTCATCCAAATTTTCAGGAGTGGCCCTGATTAATTTTTCTTTCCAAGTGTGTACATCACTACCAAACAGTATGAAATTGAGGAAATCATCATCTCTAATGTCATCTAAGATTTTTAGAAGTGCTTCTCTTGTCTATAAGAAGAAGAGATTTTAACATATTGTTCAACTGTAAAGAAATTGGTGCTTGTAGGTTTTACATGCCTAATCTCTCAGGTACTTTTTTCTTTTGTTCCTTTTACACAGAATGTTTTGCACATATTCTGAGCTTGTTCTATCCTGTCTAGTCCTGTGTCTGTTTCAGAGTAACTCTAGAGAAATCAGTTGCAATTACATCTGGTAAATCTGTGTAGCTGAGAAGAAAATCAGGTCCTGTGTCACAGATTGTTGAATGAGACAAGTTTGCACGGCAAATTTAAGGTGTTGGGAAATGGGCAGTTACAGGTTCATGGACAAGTCCATATGTGAGAAGTGTAGATATTTTGATTCAGCACCAAAACTTAAAGTTCTGAGCATTAGATTAGAATGAGGAGTCCTAGCTATGAAAAGAGCTGCTACTTCCTGGAGGAGACAGGATGAGCAACACAGATAATGCACATAATACTATAGAAGCATTTTACTTTCGGAACTGTACAGCACATATGAGATACCTCTCTGAAAATGTTAATATCTGAAAATTTTGAAATAATGAAATTTATAAGTCAAATATATACTTAATGTATAGAATTTTGTTCTATAGTAAGACATTGATCTAGTTTTTACAGTACAGAGCCTTAGCAAGGCCGCAGCATAAAAGCACTTGGTGTAGCTTCTTCACCCTAAGGTATCATGTTCCTTTCATCACTACAGAGGCTCTTCCATCGGGACTCGATAGTAATGTAATAACTTACCTGTTCTATTTCTCTTCCAGACATTGAGCCACTAATATCTATTACAAAAATAATATTCTTGGGCAACTGTGGAAGATTTGTTGGTGCAAAGAAGTGTACAAAGTAACCATTAACAATCTAAAAAAAAAAAAGATAGAATGTTAACAAACCAATAGCTTTTTATATATTACAAAGACAAAATGGATAAAGAATAAATTACTTTGATTTGATCTGTAGCTCTTGTGTGGACTAACAGGCTTTAATAGCCCTGACCAGTCTCACCTCTATCTGTCCATGGACCCCATTGATCTGTATCCCATCCTGATAACTGACTTCCCACCTTCACTTTGGACTGCCTCATTACCACAAATATGCCTGATGACCTGGACTCTTGTCTGAATTTGAATTCCTTTTCTGGGTCTGCCTTGCTCAGGTTCTGTGGGGACTGGGCTCTTAGGTGCTGAAGCTGCGTTGTCACAATCAGCTCCCTGCCCTTTAGGGAACAACTGGCTTTCACTGCTCCTTGACATTTACCATGCAAGTTAAGACCATTCAACAGTGCAAAACTGTCAGCTGTCAAATTTACCTGCAAATTATCTGGAGTTGTTCTCTTCACATCATATTTTACAGTAAAATCTCCATCCAAGAGAGACTGCGAGCAATTTGCACAGGTTCGCTGCTGATCAAGAGTTGGCTTGAAAGAAATATGCCCCTGAAAAGAAAAACCTTCAGGAGATCTGAATCTTAGCTGAGAACTTTTACAAAACACAAAGAAGTTTGTAATTTTCTAAGACTAGTATATTTATATTCACAGACATGAGAATAACCTGTTTTATCTGTTGAGGTATTAGTTTGTATTCATATTTATTGATGGGTAACTGATACCTCAGGGCTGCTACCTTGAGCTCTCTTCATATGTTTTCTTCCTCACCTTCCTTGGTTTAGCCCTCCATGCTGAATGATAGCTTTGATAAGGCTGTTGGGCAGTCTATGACTTAGGACTTCTCCAACCACCTCCATACATGAGAAATCTACTTGCTTCTTAGTTCTTAGTTCTTCCATAGGAAATAGTGAAGTTGGTACCCAGGTTTACAACTACTGCTGTGGGACAAGGCCTACTGCTCTGGGTATAGTTCCATGTTAATAGCTGGAACTAACTGGCTTCTGAACTGCATGGAGATGGCCTTCAGCTTGCTAGCTTGGAATTCACAGTTAATTTGCACAGACAAGCCTTTACTTTATTTTTTATCCTCTCACTTCCATTGCTAGCCATTACAGCACTTTTGCACTTATACTATTATTTCAGTTATAACCATAATAAATAAATTATGGAAGGCATTAGGAAGGCATTGTACCTTTTTATCTGAAAAAGTTTTTTTAATGACATTTTGCAGATCATTGGTGATGAATGTTCCTTCTGCTTCCAGCTCAGTGATGCCTTGTGGCTCAAAGATACTTACATCAATCTGAAATATTAATTGAAGATTATTTTTATTGACTCTCCCACAATATATCAATTTAGTCATTTACAGGAAGGTCAGAAGGCAACTATGGATATGAAAGAGAGATTTTCTTACAAGAAAAATAAATTTACTTTTGTAAGTTATACCAGAAGTCCTAAACCACACTTGTGTGGATACACTATCAGCCAAACATACCTTTTTCTACATAGAGGTTAAAAACAAAATTAGAAACAAATAAACATTTATGCTTTTATGAAAATGTAACTCATTTGAAAAGTAGTTAGTGGAATTTTGTAAAATGTCAAATAAATACTTAAGTCCTTCTAAAATATAACCCTGTCATTAGCTGTGAGCCATGCCTACCTTTGACACACATTGCAGTGTACCTTTTATCATATTGTGTTTAAAATAATGCTTTATGAATTTCCAGGTGCTGAGTTTTGTAATGACTTTTTACACAGATTTTTCTAGGCAAATAAAGGAGAAAGAATCTGCCTTAGAATGGGGTTTAGCAAGGTAGATAGAAATGATCAGACAGGTTCGAGCACACAAAAGCAACAATCTTCAAGAATACAATACATGTATCACTGTGATTTAGCATGATGTAGTTTCACGGTGGTGTGAGAAATGCATAGTTTATGCAATGAAGGTATTTTTAAGAGCTATTTTACCCCAAGGCATTTTAATGGCTTTTCAGTTTTCTGTATATCATTTATTTTGAAGGCTTAGTAGCTGGGCTAACTTGTCAGTCTTACAAACAAAAACCTGCGGTAAAACATGTTGGCAGAGACTCCCCAAATGGTTCATTGGAAATACTATCATGGGCCTTTAGTTCATCTGTGGGCCAATGGGAATGACCATGGTACTCCACTTTCAACAGAATCTCAACATCTTTTAAGTTACAGTATCCAGTTCGATACAGTTTGACATCTACCTCAAAATCTTTGACAAGCTGCTTCGGTTTTACTTTGATGAACATCTCATATTTTCCAAACTGTCGCTTCAGCAGTTCCTCATATGTGAGTTCAAAAGTGACTTTACTGGCTGCTGCAATGTTGACTGAAACAGTGAACTTTTCTGTTTTTCTTCCTGAAGCCCTGTATTTAAGTGGGTAAGAAGAATATTATCTTTTTTCACAGTATTTACTGCTTGGGTTTGGTTGGTGCAGGAGTAAAACAAAGATGGGAATTTTGATGTATTGCTAAAATCATAGTCAAACAGTGTAGAATTTATTCAAGTTTGCCAATGAGCTTAATCCTTAACTGCAGATAAGGCCTGTGTAGACAGAAGTTGTATTTCTTTCTTCCTAATTTATATTACAATAACTCTAAATTACTTGTTCTTTTCCGTTGGTCCTGTAAAAAGCAAACCAGAAATATTCTGGAACAAGGTATTACCAATCTCACAATTTGCTACAGGATGATGGTGTGGAAGCCACACCAGACATTATTCTTACTTGACAAGACCAGCAGTCTGTCCCTTTGAAACAGCTTTCTCATACTCCTGTTTGGCAGCTTCTTTTTCTTTTATATTTCCAGGGTAAGTGACGCCATCAATTGTCCTGCAGAAAAATTGCCTAGTTTAGCTGAACGGTTTGCACTGATACATGAAAAGTTATTATAGGCAATTCTCTGTTTATTGATTGGTTTGCTAAAAAGTATTTTCAGGAATATGGTATTGCCAAGATTTGAGCATTTTCAGTGAAGCACGAACTAGCCTTCTCAGTGACTTCAGCTTGAATGAAGAGCTCTGTGCTCAGTACCTCAGAGAAACTAAAGCAATATTTTCCTTGAAAATAATTACATCAAAAGTGGGCTAATAGCAACACTGCTTACACTTTCTGTATTCCTACACTTCAGCAAGCTTGGTCATCTCATCTCATCTAACAGAAAGATGACTCTCTGGATGAGGCTCATCTATCCAAATGCAGCTGTCTACAGCTGAACATTTCATCCTTAGACTCCTTACACCATTAAGAAAGCATTTTTCACAGGGGATTAATCTCATCCTAAAATAAAAGGTCTAGCAAAACTTAGAGTGGTTGCCCTCTAAAAGCATCTGTTTCTTTTCACTGAAAATAAAATAGGCATAGTGTGATTAGCAGAGATGGACGCGTTTAAACTGAATTAAACTTCAAAATGGTGTTAAAATTGCATAGTATTGCAACTAAGATAAAAATGTAAGCGAACGATTTCATCTATTTCCTGTTTTTAATTCAAATTTGATTTCAAAATGAAGAGAGAAATTAAAATATAATGCCATCATGGAAATTAAGTAATAGAACTTTTCTTGTTTGATAAGATCAGAGTGAAGTAAATAGTATTTCTGAAAAAGTGAATGGATCTCCAGATAGGATCTTCCATTCCCTAAGGTCCATGATGATGAATAAATATAATCAAAAATGAGTCATCTTTTTAATAGATGTACCAATGTTTGCCTTTCCCCAGGTATCTTACATGTTAAGTTAATAGTATCAGAAAATTGCCCTGAAGACATTTAGAAATCAAGCAAATAGCAAATTAAAAATGAACGCTTTTGGTTCTTTTTTTTTTTTTCCAGTTGCATTTGTACAGATTTTGAGTTTACTCTAGCGATATTTTAAAAACTACACACATGCTGAAGTTGGTAATGAAGGCTGTTTTAGGGAGTTCAACATCAAAGAAGACTTCTTTGTGCACGTTTCCACGATTGACAGCTCGACTGGTGATGACATTGCGGGCAAATCGGGAAGTTACTTTACTGTCAATTTTCATGCTATAGATTTCTATCCCATTGACAACCTGTAGATTGAAAAATGAAAAAAAAGAGCTAGCTGTTATACTGATGTCTGTGTTAATCAGCCATAATAATATTTTTTAGAAAGAAATCATTGCAGGAGATTCTGTCATTCCAAAGTGAAATAGGAAAGACCTAATGATAAAAAACAGGACACAGCTGTTTCCTTGGGCCTGTAACATCACCATGGTGGTGGTGTTCCTGGAGTCATAACAATAGCCCCTTTAACAAAATATTGCCACCACAGCAAAGATGCTACCAGTGTAAGAATTGTTTTTTGTTGTTGTTGTGGGTTTTTTTTTCCGCTCTACTGAGACTGTGATTTTTGTTTGTGGTTAGTCAGAGACTGCACAACCAATGTACCGCTGCCTCACTGCCTTCGTGACTGTTATAAGGAATTGAGTGGCTGACTCCTAGAGCACGGACATAGAGTCATCTCATGTAAAAATAGACCTAACCAGTTCCAGATGAGCTTCAGATTCCATTTTGTTATCCTCAATTTTCTCACAACTGGGACTTATTTGCCTTTAAGCAAGAAAATGAGTAGGGCAAGACTGAATTTCTTTAAATGCTCAGGTGTAAGGTTGCTGGAGACTATATGAAAACACAGGCAGCAGCAGATGTGCCTCCTTAGGTGAGGAGGCAGTAACAAGGTCTGCTTCCTGCAACAAAAGCAGCAATGGCAAGAAGCTTGTGATTGTTGTGCTAGGCCTGATCTCTGGCTAGTTGATTAAAAGGTCTTCCCAAAATCAAAGCATTTAGCACTGCTGAAGTGGCATTCAGATGCCAAATGGAATCAGCCTCAGAAATCTGGTCTCTTGCCCTCCTTACAAATAACAATATAAAATAAAAATGTTTGTTAGAGATACAGAGATGACTTGAAACAACTTTGCTATTTATTAAAATACAACAAGAGATTACAAATAATTTGTTCATTCTCTTTCCATCTACAGGAGTTTCCATCAGAGCTTGGAAAAGAACAGCCTCGTTAGTCCTGCTGCCTAAAACAAGCAACTCAGGGCTCCCCCCCATATCGCACACACTCAGAAATATGTTTGCTCAGACTGGGCTCACAGAAACATGCTGTGAACACCGTAAGAATATTCTTGTCACTATGAATCTTTCACTATAGACTGAACAGAACCAAGCCTTCATAAAAGACAAGACTACTCACCAAGTCATTTTCAGCATTTCGCTTCTGTAAAGAGAAAAAATGGGAAAAAAATCATGACTAAGGTATGAAAGCTGCATTTAGACATCTTGCTCATGGGAATTCCTGTTGTCAAGACCTGTGGTATATATTTTGTCTTTTCAAACTAATTCTCCTTTGGGAGAAAAAAGAGGCTTTTATCATAGCATTAAAAATGGTTTGCACATTTTTTCCAGTCACACATACAACCTACTTATCAGGCAGACCCATCCTTACACTCTTTCAGACTGCTTCACTCCACCAGCCTCTGATGCTCTGATTTAGACACAAATACATAAGATGGCAATTCAGCAGGCTCACAGACAGAAGATCACTATGAAAGGCTGCAGGGAGAAAAAAAAAAATAGCTGGTAGAATTTTTTGTTTCCATGTGTTTGCTCTCAGAATGAGTGCAAATATCAGAAGCCCTACAAAAATATCATGTAGTCTCATGATTTGAAAGAAAGACCAGGCTTCAAAAATTCTTGCGGGATCATGTGAAAATAGCAGCTTGCATAACACAATTCCTGTAAGCTTGGTTGTAATGCCTTATCTCTTTTGGCTCCAAAAGGGTCACATTCTGTGCAAGCTTTTTTTTTTTTTCTTTTTTTTTTTTTTTCCATGTTTACATGCTCTACCAAATAGAGAGTTAAAGACGCAGAGATAACAAATCAGATATATATCTTGGGTACATATCTTGTTACCTTGCTTTTGTTACCTTTCATATTTAGGAGTTCTACAGGTTGGAAATGGAGACACGAAGGATTTTGTTGTTGTCGTTTGGTTGTTTTTTTTGGCTTATTTTGCATTTGTTTTTTTTCTTCTTCTTTTTTTTTTTTTCTTCCCCAAGACATTATATTAAATCAATGGTAATACAGAGATTTGGGGAAGGCTTCTCAAATACTGGAAGAGTCTGGCCAGTTCATAATTCAAACTGTTATTGCCACATAGGTGATTTCTGTGTGTATGTCTCTCCTGCTTCACAAACTTATGTGGGCTTTTTTAATGTCTGTGTTGTACACTCACCATTTCAAATGCTCCCTTTCCAAAACTGAAATTGTCTTTTCAGTATCTGTACTGTCATTATAGCTAATAATCCCCCCCTGCAATCTGAGGAATGGATGCTTCGAAATGAAAAGCTCAAGTATCTGAAATGTCAATTTGTTTTGCACAACCTTTTTGTTAAAGTGGAATTATCAAGCAGCTTCAGACTACAAAAAAAATGGGAAAAAAAAGTGTTTTGTTGCAAATTCTGTAATTCTATTACTTCCTAAACTTAAAAATACTTTAACTGCATTTAACTTTTCCAGAATTGCTGCTGTGCATGTTCTTTAACAAAGTTATGTATAGTATTATATTATGTATATATGTATAGTAATATATATTATATAGTATTCTATACTAGTTTTGAAAAAGTTCTGGTCTGATTCTCTAAATAATTTTGGAGCTACTCTGCCATTCTCATTGAAAAAGAAAATACAGAAAAATCTTTTAGTGAAAGGTATTAGTGGCTTTGTACTTGGGCTGATCTTGGGCAGAGATACTCAAACACAAGTGGGTATCATCCTGGGCTACCTACTGCAGCTGACCCTGATTTGATTACAAGGTTGCATTAGGTGATTCTGCAATTCTGTGATTTTTTTCATTCTTAATGATTCACTCGGTTGTTGATAGAGACCTCACTAACATCGAGGTCATTTTAATATCCCCTGACATGTAATCACAGTTACTTCATAAAATGTTTCTATTTTCCCATATTTGCCAGTTGCAACAACTATTGGAATGTTTTTATTTTGTTTATATAACAGTGATAAATTCAGTTTTTGTTTAAGACTGTTTTGCTGTGGCAACAGCAAAGAATATAGGTGTAAAGTATCTATGGAAATTGGAGAGGAAAAGTAGAGGAAAACAGGAATTTGAACACCCAAGAATACAGGGAGGGAAAAGAGGGCTCCCATTACAGTACTTGCGGAAAGAAGCCCTGATTTAACAGCCTGGGAAACTAAAACACAGCATTCCTAAGAGATTGAGCAAAGAATCTATAGTTAATTTGAAATGACCTCCAGCAAATGACCTCCAGCAATGCACAAGACTGAATGAAGTATTTATGTAAATCCCTATGCATTGCATAGGAAAAAATAAAGCATGAAAATGATTTTGAAATCACCAGCAACGTTAAAGATTCCATCATTCCAAGTGATGCTGATTGGAAATCACATAGAAGAGAGAACAATGCAACTAAGCTAGGAAAACAGAACTTGCTTGTGACCTTCCTAGGAGTCTCACTGCTGCCAGGATGAGAGGGTTATGGAGGGAAAGCTGTCACCTAGAACTACATATTCAAAGCGTAAATATGAATATGTAGTTCTAGGGGTAGTTTTATTCCTAGAAAGAAAAAAATCCTACCCTTAATAGATTTGTGTATAGGAACAAGATGTACAAGTGTACTTAGGGGTTTTTGATTTGGAATTTTTTCAGTTTTCAGCTGATTGGGTCTCCCAATTGTGTTTAACTGACTATGGCTTTAAAAGCAGCTTTGAAAGCTTGAAGATCATCAGCCATGTACCAGAGAGACTCCTAGCCATGCTTCGTCACTCATCACTAGCATACAACCTGCTCAAAGGAGATAAGACAGGGTTTGGCAGATTGGCCTTCTCAATATACAGCAATCTCCTCAATTTCAACAAAATTACATTTGCATGAAGTATAGAATTGAACTGGGAGAATCAACCATTTTTCCTGTAGTGTTCTGCATGTACAGATGGAACATAGCACAGGGCTTTGGCCATCTTCTGTTTAGGAAAGCTTTAGCATTGCAAGACATACAGAGAACGACAGATAGTATAGTAATCAGGAGGAACAAGCTACCCTATATCTGGGCTACATATGAGATAAATAATAAGAATTCTTGGCATTTCTAATTTCCAGCTATAGATCTCAAGCTGACTTCAAAAAGATAGACATATTATTATCCTGATTTTCAAAGAAGAAGTTTTGGCAAAGACCATAACCTCATCAACAGAAACTGACCATAAATTGCTTTGTCCTGTTCTGCCCAATAACCAACAATGTTTCCTGAGGAGATCTGCCCTCTGTAACTTACAAAAGCTTTAATTACTGAGAAAGAGGAAATAAATAATTTACTGAGAGGAGGAGTAATGGCCTGCAACTTAACTGAAAAAAATTAGGCAGAACATCAGGAAGCACTGCCTTACTCAGTGATCTGTCAAAAAAAAAAGAATGTCGGACACAGATATATTCCATGTTATGCTAACACATAAATCTTACACAAAATCATACTATGTCACTTGGACCATGGAGATGTTTATCTGGATGTCCTGTTACACCTCTGTTACATTTCTTTTCAAAGGCATCTTTTCACTGATATTTTGCATTTCTATACAGGTACTATAGCAGGTTCAATTGCAGCACTAATTGCACACATCTAAATATAAAAGCTCTAAAACATTTTACCATTACATAGTGATGACAAGGAAAACAGAGGAAAGTGATATTTTAAAAAAAGACAGGAGAGCTTCTTTAGAGCTGATTCAAAACTGAGGCTGATTAGAGGCAAACCATTCTGAGTCCCAAGTCTGATCTTGTGGTCACAGATAACAGAGAACACAAAGCTCCTGGTGCCAGCACTGTATGAGCTCTCTGGAAAATGTTCATAAATGGCAGGAAGTTAATCTCCGAAGAATGGGAGTCGCACACATGGTTGATTACTTACCTTAATGTTTCTGACATGTGTTACCAAAAGGTCTGACGATGCAAAGGCAGGAATTGATAATAAAATACAAAGCAATAGATGGCTTTCCATTTTGGAAAAAAGTAAGATTCTAGTCTGAATGATACACTTAAATAAATAATGCTTTGTTTACAGAGTGTTAATGGATAACCCTGTGTGAAAATTGGGATTAAACATTAGGCATATGGGAAAAATCAAACACTGAATTTTGATTTGCATGATCTACAGAATACTGCTACAAAACACTTGTGGGATGGTCAATGTGAGAATATGACTCTTCTATGTAATATCATCTGCAAACAGAAATTCAATAGCCATTTCTGTACAGGTGACTGATGTGAGAAGCAAAGTTGTTTTTTTGCAATAGAAGGTGTTTTTGCAGTGGAAAATTCCACCAACCTTGCATATTCAAAAGTGATTATGTGGCATAGCAATGGGGAGTATTTTAAGCAGATAAGGGGAAGGTCCCACTGTCCCAAAATAAGGAGGATAGCTAAGAAAAACAAGATGAGTAGTACGAAATCAGTAAAAACAAAAATCATGGGCCTTCGAGTCACAAGAATGAAAAAAAAAAAAAAGGAAAAAAAGGAAGAGGAAGAATTAACAGTTGGTCAAATAAAATTGTACATATATGGTATAGAAGTGCGTCGAGTAGGTTGGGAACCTGTCGTACTCAGCCAGTGAGGAAACGGAAGAAATCAGGTGTCAGGTAATAGGGAATATAAGGTTATGATAAACTCTTACTGTGCGCTTCTGCTTGCAGGACGCCCGCCATTGCAATCATGAATAAAATAGCTTCAAAGAAGATCCCGTCTGAAGAAAATTATTGAGATTTTTCTCACAATCTGGGGGCTCGTCCGGGGTCTTGTCACCTACCAGAGAGTTCTTGCCACCACAGACAGGAAGGTACGCTCCACTGATTTTAGCGGTCCCGTCGGGGGTGATGGGTTGTCTCGGTACGGCCGACAAAGGACCGAGACCGTTAATCTGGAGATAGGCTCTGCGAAGCACTGGGGAGAAGGGAGACCACCACAGACACACGACAGACACAGTACAGGCACAGGGATAACTGCTGATAACCCGGACCAGGAATTCCATAGTACTTGTACTGTAGTACCTGTCGTACTCAGCCAGTGAGGAAACGGGAGAAATCAGGTGTTGGGTAATAGGGAATATAAGGTTATGATAAACTTTTACTGTGCGCTCCTGCTTGCAGGACGCCCGCCATTGCAATTGCGAATAAAATAGCTTCACAGAAGATCCTGTCTGAAGAAAATTATTGAGATTTTTCTCACAACTGATTTTTATCTTTCTGCTCTAGACTCACCCCTTTTCTGGACTAAAACTGTATACCTTCCTAAAGGCTGTCACTGCCTCAAATTTATCACAGCTGTAACAGAGCTGGCTGTCTCTTGAACCCATTTATGCTTCTCTTCAAAAACTACCTTTTGTAATCCCGCATATCACTCAGGCACCCGCTTCTGGTATCATTATTTGACACACATCCTAACTATCCCAGAAACTTAAAAGTTAATGTTTTCTTATTCATCCTGGCTGAAACTCAGGCCCAAGCTCACAGTTCTTGCATCTCACACAACTGATAACATTCAGCCTGTGGATGCTAGGTCCGTTTTCTTTGTTATGTTGACAGAGTTAATTCTCTCTTCGTCTTCTGTTTTCATCTCTTGTGTTACATGAAACAAACTTCAGGGTGTGTGAGGTAGATTCTCACTAATAATAACAGAGGTAGAATAGTAAGCTCTGTCAAATTTCAAGATCTAAAATTAACTAGACATGTGAATGAACCAACAACTGAAATTTACAGAACTGACTGCCAGCAACACCCATAAATTTGCATTTTGCTAGGTCAGGTGGTTACTATGACAGGGGAGGTGTTTTGTTGTGTGCTGGCCTGTATGCTAATGGCAAAATTAATTTTCCTTCCTATGCTGAACAATGGCATTCAGCCTTTCCCCTCGCCCTGGGGTATTTTCTATTTTCCCTGTAGTTTGCTTTTTGAGGTGTGAGAGGAACGCCATACAAGAGGGCACCGAGCTCCTTTCAAACCAGTCTGGAGCTTTTTCAAGCAAGCCTCCGTCCCATCCGAAGGTGACGTGGTGGCTCTGTGGGGCAGCTGTGACCAGCCAGGCCCCCCCAGCCCACCCCGCACCCGGGGTGCAGGCAGCCCAGCACCCAGGCAGCACGCTGCTGACCACGGCGCACTGCCACTGAGGGACCCGCTTTGTTCCTCGCCTCTAAGAAGCGGCGAGGCAAGCCTCACACGTCCCTCAGGCCCCCTGCCCGCTCTTAAGATGGCCGCCCCACCCGCTTCCAAAATGGCTGCGGAGCGCTCGCACGGCAGGGCGTCGCTATGGCAGCGGCGGGCGCGCTGCCGGCCGGCCGGGTGGGCCCGGGCGGCGCCGGGCGCTGAGGGGGGCCCGGGTGCTGGGCTGGCGGCGGGACGATGCCCCTGGCTGCCTACTGCTTCCTCCGGGCCGTGGGGAAGGGCAGCTACGGGGAGGTGAGCCTGGTGCGGCACCGGCACGACGGCAAGCAGGTAGCGAGGGGCCTGGGCCCGCCCTGAGGGGAGCGGGGGGCTGGGCCTGGCTGGGTTTGCTCCCTTGTGCACGGAGGATTTTAGTAAAGGTACAGAGAAGATGGTTGGCTGGTTTGTTTAATGTACGCATAATGATCTAAAACTTTTTTTTTTTTTTAAATTCATAATGTCTCATTTTGGGGAGGAAGACCTTCATTTGGTAGTCAATTAAATACATGTGGGTCTGTTTAGCATAGAGTACAGAAGGTTGCTGTTGGCTTGTTACTGTTAACTTTTTCTCTTTGAGACTTGTGGGCGTGACAGAAATAAAAATGATAGCAAGGATGGAAAAAGCTGGCGTTGGCTTTCCCTAACAATCACCTCTGCTGGAGGAAGACAGGGCTTGTGCTCGCTGTATTGACTGCAGCAGAACCTGGCAAAGTTTTAGTTGTGACCCAGTTGAAGCATAACATTTTGTTGCACACATTTTTGTTCGGTATTTGAAATAAATTTGGCTTGCCTGGCCTAAAAGGTTCGCTAGAAACTGCAAGAGGCTAAAGAAATGGGGATGGTGAGCATCCACAGACCAGTACGACAGAAGCCTCAGGCGTGAGCCTTGTGCCCAGGATCTGGCAAGAGGTGATGGGAGAAGCATTTGTGCAGATCAGAAGGGGCCTCCTTTTTGGAGGAAGGGAGGGAAGAGCCGGGCACCCAAAGGCACATCCCTACCACCAGGGGGCTGGTGGCAGTGAGGGCAACGCTTGCTCCCACCAGTGTAGTCACCACCGTGCCCAGTCCGGTGACCTCAAAGGGCTGCTAACCTCACTGTCCTAAAAGTAAACAGTACCTGGAGGTGACTTTCAGCTGTATGCAGGTCCTTGGATTTCACCTCTTTGTCATGCTGATCATTAACATTGGCAACAGCCTCGCTTCCTTATCGTTATTTTAACTTAAATATTTGATGCGTTGTCGTGCGTCTTATCTTGTGCCAGCAGTGCTTTTATAAACGTTTTTTCTCCAGCAGGATGAGTAGGATTTTTAGTTGTCACTTTTGCAGAATGCTGTGTGTTCTCTGAAAGAAATTACATTTTGTTTAATTGTATTTGCTGTTAGATGAATGTTGTTTTTTGTTGAGGGGATAAATTGGCTCCAAGTGTTTAAAACTTAAAAAAAAAATAAATCCAATTTACAAATAATTTGGTGTCAAGTAAATCAGAAGAGCATTTCAATAGATTTTGTGGGAAACGTGCTAGGGTAATATCTTAATTAAACCAAATATAAGCAATGCCAAATTTCAAGTTAGGCTTTGTGCATACTTTTTGCATTTTTGTCATATGTAGTGTGGAGACAGAAGGCTGAAATAAAGCTAAAAGCTCATGCTTTCCATCCCCAAAGATAAGTTTTAGTTGGCTTGTCACATAGAACACAGTGGTTGCAATATTTCTATTTTATTTGAAACTTAGATGATGCTGTACACAATTAGTTTTGTTATATTTCCCTTTGGAGCTGTGTGTCACAAGTTACAAGAATTGAGGAGCTTGTCCAGCAGACTTGTGAAATGCAAAACCATGCTCAAAATTCTGAGGTACTGTTGCTTTCTGCATAATTGGTTCCCTTGCTGTACAGGGGGCAGTCCTCCTCAACACTGATTAAATGTGCTGGACTGAACTAATAGGGCCCACCTAGGAAGAAGATAGCCTCAGCAGTTGAATTAAGCAGAACAGAAATTGAGTAAGAAAGTATTATTTTAAATGTTTTGAAATGGAAAACTCTCAGGTAAGAATGGGGTCAGGAGTATATACCATGTCATGGCTCTTCCATGAGAAACTGATTCCCTAGAAGTGATTACCACAAAATTTACATCAGGAAGGGGACTAGGTCAGCCCTAAATATTGGTGCACTGTATGATTCGTATGCACTATGGATTTTACTGCCTCATCTTTGCCTTCAGAGATACTTTTGCTGAAATCTGAAATTCTTTACGAATATGTTTGTTGTAGTGTATACTAGGGAGAATAAATAGCAGTTTTCATGAGACCTTTTGGCTCTTTCATTGTGACCAAGGGGCTTCCTTCTGATTCATTTATTTTTGAATAAGTTTAAATCTGCATATACAGAACCTCATAAATGCAACAGATAGTTAGTATGGTTATCTGATGCCTAGGGCAAGTTTAACCTAACTTACGTATGCTTTCAAGTCTGGGGGAAAGTGTATGTTTTTTTTTTTTTTTTTTTTCCCAGAGTAATCCTAAAGGTACCAGCCCTCCTGACTGCCTCTCTGCTTGCTCCATTTCTGTTTGTAATGGAGGCTTTTCTCCTGTAGTTCACTGTTTTGTAGACTTTGCTTTAGATTTGGGAATTTCCTAGAGCTTCTACATAGTAACTTTCATCTCTGATGATATTATCTTACAATTTCTTTTACAGTATGTCATCAAAAAGTTAAACCTTAAAAATGCTTCCAGCAGAGAGAGGAAAGCAGCAGAGCAAGAGGCACAGTTGTTATCCCAGTTGAAGCACCCAAACATAGTCGCCTACAGAGAGTCCTGGCAGGGGGAAGATGGTCTGTTATATATTGTTATGGGCTTCTGTGAAGGAGGAGATCTGTACCACAAACTCAAGGAGCAGAAGGGCAAACTTTTGCCAGAGAGTCAGGTGGTGGAATGGTTTGTCCAGATTGCAATGGCATTGCAGGTAAGATACAAATAACTTCGTTATTTTAAGAAAAATGTCTCTTTCTGCATTTAAAAATTCCACAGTTAGGCTACACAGTTTGAGTTCAAGTCTGGCTGCGTTAGCATCTAAGTATAATGGTTATTAGTGCATTGAACACTTTCATAGGACATTTCCATCAAATTAACTTAGCAATTTAGGTAAGAATTTGCTATCACATGTTATGTGTACATCTCATTATCACAGTAGACAGTGGTAACCTCCTTAGTGTTTGAAATTTTGGATCAAAATTACAAAATTTAGTGGGTTTTGTTCATTCTTGTGGTGGTTGTGTTTTTTTAAAAAAGGCTTTCAGGGAGCATGTTGTGCTCTGTGATTTCGCTGGCGTTTTTAAATGGTATAGACTGCAAATTCATTTTATTAAATCTTATCTCAGTCTGTTGAAATTTAATAAGTGGAGGTTATCAGACTGTAATAGTTATAGTAAAAAAGACAAGATAGAAGTATTAACACTGAGAGGTAAGAAATGTGACAAAATTCTATGTTAAAATTGCCTCCTGTGGCCAGATACATGCACGTCAACAGGATTGCCTTTTCTTGCTTAATAAAAGTCTAATCTTTTCCTTTATTTAGACAACGTCACAATGTATTTTCTGCCAAAATTTTGTACTAAAGACTAAGCGGTGTTTGTCAAGAAATGGAGGCAGCAGAAGTGTGTTAGAGTTTGAGCCTTAGCCTTACATTTTTATTTCCTTTTTTTCTGGTGCATCACTAACACTGTCTTCAGCAGTCATTTTGCTTTTATAGGGATATTTGTGTCTTTCCTGTGTTTGTGTTTTCCCTCTTTGACTCTCATAACTTGATTTTAATTTTCAGTGGAGAAACAATTGTGTTATTTAACTCCATCTCTACTTTCTTCTTCCCTTCCCAGTATTTACATGAAAAGCACATTCTGCACAGAGATCTTAAAACTCAAAATGTTTTTCTGACACGAACAAATATAATCAAAGTGGGTGACCTGGGAATAGCCAGAGTGTTGGAAAACCAATACGACATGGCCAGCACTCTCATAGGCACACCGTACTACATGAGCCCTGAACTCTTTTCTAACAAGCCCTACAATTGCAAGGTACAGTAAGTTGATGCAAATACTGTTTCTAATTCATTAAGCAACTTATTTTCTAATGCCTGAGGATATAACAATCTTAAGTATTATTTTTAATTTATTACTGCTTTTGACTCTTTTTAATGTCCTCAAATTAAAAATAGGAGAGAAATTGGCATGAACCTTTATTTATGAAACTGTGTTTGCTGCAGTGGGTGACAATTACTAGCATGTGATACGTTATCACAGCCAAGGTGTTCAGCAGTCTGCCTGGACCTATAGCAGCATGCCAATGTAAACAACACAGCTGTCTAACAGAGACTGATATCTTTTTCTGAATTTATTATATAACAGCCAAGAAGCTTTACGTTCAACAGCAGCATTAAAAAAATAAAATAAAATAGAGAAATGAGCAGCCTCACCGTGAATTTAAAATACAACAAAATAAGGTAAATGTGCTCTAAAGAGCACAAGATTAATCAAGATAAAAAAAGTGGGACTGAAGCCAAAATTTTACAATGGAATTTGTTCTTAATTAGTTTATTGTCATATAATAAGCCTCTTTGAAGACTTTTGAAGGTGATTAAGTATGAAGATAAAACTTCTTACCTGTATTACAAAGCTCCTAAACTCATTTTTCCCCCCCTTTTTTTTTTCAGTCTGATGTTTGGGCATTAGGCTGCTGCGTTTATGAAATGGCTACACTGAAACATGCCTTTAATGCTAAAGACATGAACTCTTTGGTTTATCGAATTATTGAAGGAAAGGTAAAAATGTATGAAATATTTTTATCAGTGCTTGGATTATCTAATAACTTGAGACAACTGTTTCCAATTGGAAATAAATATTTTGTGTGCTGCATGAAATGTCATGTATTGTGTAAGACTGGTATTTCCTGGTGGTATATGATGTAATACCAGACTCAGGAAGTTATTAATTTTTAGATATTGCTAGGGTTTGTTACCCTTTTGTGCAGTTACTGTACTGATGAATTTTCAAGTTCTGAGATGACTGACTTCTTCACTTGCTTCTGGCTTAAACACTGTGCAAAGATTTACGTCACTGTTCACATGATGCCATTTCCCTGTTAGGTAAGATTTACACACCAAAGCAAGAAAGACATTTAAATAATGAAGTTAAAACAGATTTAATACATATAAATCTCTTGAGTCTATTCACAGAACTCTAACTGCTGATATAAATTTAAAAAAAAAATACAAAAATTTGTAGAGAACACACTTAAAATTTCTATATTCTGTTTGATGGGTAGTTAAACACTTTGGAATCTGTCATTGAATGAGTAATTGGACTACTTACGCTGAGTACCTAGCTGGATATAACTGTTTTGCATAAATAAATAACCTAGCATTAGCCCCTGATGACAAATAAGTTATATAATAGCAGACTTCCCATTCCTTTTACAGCTACCACCCATGCCAAAGGATTACAGCCCACATTTGGTAGAAATAATACGAACCATGCTCAGTAAAAACCCTGAGGAAAGACCTAGTGTGAAAAGCATACTAAGACACCCATATATCAAGCACCAGATTTCTTTGTTTTTGGAAGCCACGAAGGCGTAAGATATTTTCATTTGAGTGTTTTTATACAAAATATTCGTGTTACTGTCATCTTTGTTTTACAACTTTTCCTATTTTTTATAGCAGGATAACATTGGTTCTATTGTGTGCAGATGCAAAGCCAATGAACATATGAGTTTCTTTAGAGTCTTGGAGAAATAGGGGAGAGATGGAATGGAAACTAGTTATTCTGGCAAATACAGACTAAATCTGTGCAATGGTTTGGATTGCATAGCTTATTCAGAGAAAAAAAAAAAAAGCACCAGTATTTTCAAGGAAGTGATGGGAAATACCCATTCTTCTATATGGTTCTTTGAGGCCCTTTATCATCTGGAAGTTGTTATACCAAGCTCCTCTTGGTATTCACTGATTTAATTATTTTTCATTTTCAAGCTTGGTCAGTTATTTTACTGCATCCATATAGGAGTAGTTTCGGTGCTGTACAGAACAAACGTACACTGCTGTTAGGTTCTGAATAGTGTTTATAAACTCCTTTTATAGAGGTGAAAGTGAGCACGTTGTACAAGGTCTGTTGAAAAAGTCTAGTATGTTGTATTCTGTGTATGTGAGCTGTTTGGTAGATTAGATTTTTTTAAAAATTACTATAATCTAAAGAAATACCTTAAGGTCTTGGTGGTGGTGGTTGACTGAGCAACTTTTATTCTTGTTTGTTTGCTTGTTTTTACAGGAAAGCAACCAAAAGTCATAAGAAAACAGCAGATTCTAAACTTAAAGATCCTTGTTCTGTGGTCTCTGTAAAGAATGAAACTTGTAAGAGGAATGTGACACCCGAAAACCATTCCTTTGATCAAGCCAGGAAATACAAAGTTGTAAGATATATTCCATCATATTCCATCCCCCCCAAAAAAAAGAATCCACTTTTTTTTTTTTTTAGAAAAAATACCATGGAGAGGTGTGTTTTTTTTTTTTTAATAATATGGAATGTCTTTGGCATTCACGAGAATGTGGAAATGATTCCTAGTGGTGTGTAAAATTCACATTAATGAAGGAATAGTGTTCAGGCAAGAATGGAAGTAAATAAAAAGCTGTGGGTCAGTAAAACTAATTGCAGTATCTTATCTATAAGATATCAACTAAACAACATGCAGGTTTTCATTTGTGGGCCATTATGTGAATTATTTCTATGTAAATTTGCAGTTGAATTGATATACTTAGTTTTTGTATGCAGCATGTTTATCAACAAATATTTCTACATTTCTCATGAAGGATTTGAGGTTAAATATTTTTTCAAATATTTGATGACAAGTGGTAATCATTTTCAAATCTATATGGTTTTGACTGGCAAAAACTAATTATAGTTAGACCACAAAATTGTTTATTGTTGGAATTCTTTCCAGAGGTTAGAATGAATCTTACATTGTGATTAATCTTGTGCATGTTTTTGTTTATTTTGTTTTGTTATTTTGGAATGGGTCTGTTATTGTGGGTTTAAGCTTACAGTGCAGAAAAACTGAATGTTTGGTGGAGTAGCTCTTGGAGAATTATTGGTACTTGTTGGCTCCTTCGTTACGGAGGAGCCAAATGAATATAACTTTTCTTTCATGGTCCTGGTGAAAACTGGGTGAGCTGTGTATGTGTATAAACCCATGCCTGAAACATATAATCTAAAATACAATCTATATCTCTTTAAAAATGTGGGTTGCAGCATTTTTGAAGCTCTTAATCTGTAATTGATGATAATTTCATTACAGTTCACATAAATTAGTATGTTAATAACTTTCATCAATTGCTTGGAATATACTTTCGTATGTGCATAATGTCCAAAAGGTAATTGTTCTTTTTGTTTGCTTTTCTTGTAATTCTAGAATGAAGAAGACTGCATCATCAAATATAAAGCCACCAAATTTTGTGCCTCAGAGAAACCACCTGTTGAGTTGAAAACAAAACCAAGCAGTAATGATTCGAACAGCCTGGGAGAGTCTTTAGCTACGATTAGTGAAGTGAATATTAATATCTTAACATCTGAAAAGGGGAACTATGAGAAGTGCAGCAGTGAGCATATTCCTGAGAATAATAAAGCAAAATATGTAAATGCTCCAGGGAATTCTAAAATAACATCTAGTAGTCCACCAATTAAGGCTGACGGACTACAGAAAAAAACAAAGCAAGCTTTTAAAGCAGAAAGTGTTGAGCCTAAGCCGTTGTCTCTTGCTGCTGTAGAAGAAGATGATGATACTTTGAGACTCCTGCAGCCTATATCAGAAGACCAAAAGCAAACTGACCTGGTAATGCCTTCATTCTTACATAGAATGGATTACATTCTTACATGAACTGGATTTAACTAATCGTCAGCTGTTAAAACGTAGAGAGTGGCTGCTCAAAATAGTTTTCTGTCCAAGTAGGATGATGATGATGCAATAGTTGGGATGGTTTAAATAGTTAAATAGCCTTGACTTCAGCTTTGCAAAGGCAACATGGTGGAGGAGCTTTAGGCTTGCATCTAGATAATGGAGATGCTGTTTTTACAAGGAACTAGAATTTTTTTTTCCAGCTGAGAAGAGAGGTGTCAAGAATAGTTTTAGGACATCTTTGTTCTGTGTTCTAAGTAGGCCTGGCTAATCTCTTGAGCTGGTCCTGATTTGGATGGGCAACTGGTGTAAACAGCCAAACAAGTGGGACTCCCAGAGGCTTTTCTTTTGCATTCATGACTGTTTTAGTACATTCACTAAATGGTTTGGATAGTTAAATGGATAGACTTAGGCCTAACGTGCTAAGAGAACAGAGGACGGATTAAACAGCTCTTAGAGTTGCTTCCTGATTTATTCCACGTACTCTTTCTCCCCTTTTCACTTTTTTATGGTCAGACACTTAACGAAATGTTGAAGAAGTCTGGAAAAAAAAAGTGAAGGATGAGGAGTGGGAGAAAGATTGAAGGCAGACAGGTGATGAAGAAATGGGAAGAGGCATAAAAGAAAGGAGAAAGGAATGGTGATATGGAAATCTGGAAGATTTTGCTTGCCTGCTTTCTTACCTTTCTCTTGAAGGCAGGCTGTTTCCTGCTGTTAATTTTATTTATTCTTTCACTGTTTATGAAAATGTTGGTGATTTGGAAAATCAGTATGTCTAAAGAAATGTCAACTTCTTTCTAGGCTTCTGTAGTGCTGTTCTTTAGATAGTAACTGACACAGAAATACTGGTTAATTGTTTTTAACCTGTGCTCTTTTCCAGTGTTAAAAGGGTCTTCTGAGACAACTGGGAAAAGACTTGATCTCATCCTACTGAATCTCTAAAGTGTCAGTTATAAAAGCAGCTCTTTCTCTCACGTCTTGTACTTTGGATTTAAAGGTCTTATGTCTGTTCCTCTGGCTGTACAGCTGTCACTTCTGCCTAGTCACTTGAAGCTGTTCTACTTTAGATGATGATTGTCTTTTCTTTACCTTTTGATCTATAAAATGATTTTCATACATACTTTTCTAATGAGAAATCATTATCTATTGCAGAGTTTGGATTCTACTGAAAAACTACTAGCACCATTTGTTCCTGTTGTAATTCAAGTAAGTGTCCTTCTTTGCAGGTTTTGTACCTTAAAAATACTGGTACCGCAGATATTTTTTTTAACTGTCTGTCAAGGGTTTATTGCAATTGCACCTGTGATATGTTAAGCTGGATGTAGTCCAAATAGTAAAATGGCCTGTGCTGATTTTTTTTGTTTTTAAAGAAGTGCCTACATTTTGAAAAAATACTTTTCCTTATTAGGATGATGTCTGTCATGGAGCTTCAGGAGATGCTCTGGAAAAAATTACCTCTCAGTTACAGCCTCATAGTTCTGCCCATGAGCCCTCTCTCTCACGGCAGCGACGGCAGAAGAAAAGAGAGCTAGCTGAAGTCTGTTCAGAAAAGGTGCAGATAATAAAGATAATAAATCTGAATTCTCTCTCCTTGAAGACTATTTTTACTCTTTAAAAATGGTACTCTTAAAAAAAAAAGTTTTATGCTGTTCTTGCTTTATGTGCATCTGTGTAATTTCATTGATAATGAAATGCAGAACACTCAATATGTCCTTTATGAGCAGCCTTTGAAAACCTCAGCAAACGGGCACATCAGGTGGGTGCAAGGGAACAGTAAAGTGTTGTCTTTGCCTTTGCTGTGCTACAGTCTTTCCTAGCAATTTCTGCTGGGACTTCCCAGGATGTTTGTGACTACAAAATACCCAGCAGTATATTTCTTGGCTGTTCATATAAGGCCACTTGTAGCAAGCGGAAGACTACTAGTACTTTAGTCCAGACACATGTAATGGCTGCCCCAAGCTTATGAGTGCAAACTGTAAAATGTAAATCTTGGCCCTTACATGTGTGCCTAAGACAGGTCTCCTGTCAGTGCTTCCACACGGAGCAGAGAAACTTCTTGTGGAAAGGCATCATCTGAATGGCATCATCATTGGCTGAAAAATAGTCTGGGAGGAGGGGAATGAAATTTAGGGATGGAGAGAAGGGAAGTGGATGGAAGCAGAAGTGTAGAGAGGGAGAGATGAAGTTAGGAGATGTGAAGAGAGGTATCAGTAGGATCCCAAACCTCTGTCATCCAGCCTTATCATGCAAGAATGTCTCCTAGTTTGCAGAACACTTTAACTTTTAATTAAAAAAAAAAAAAAAAAAGACTATAAATTCTTGCTTGCTTCTCTTTGAAGTTCAGAGCAGCTGCTCATCAGCCTTCACCTTTTCCTCCCAATGTGAATGCAAAGACAATACAGAGATGTGCAGAGGAGTATTGTGCTGAAGTCTCTGAATCTGTAAACAGCACCAAAAACAGTCAAGTTGCCATTTCAAAGGTTAGTTCTAAATACTGTGTCACCATATTTTTGTTTCTCATTGCTTTTGAGCAGATTGTTCCTGGAGTGCATGCACAGTGAGTAAAGAAATGGATAGTAACTTCCTACCTGATGGAAGTTCAGATGACCATCTAGTCCATGTTGGATGAGAAGCTTCTGTGTTGAACAAGGGAGGTCAGAGGCTTCTTTTCTGCAGTGTACGTTAGTCTTGTATACTAAGACTGTTTTATAACAAATAATACAGCATTTGTTAGATAATCAGAAGGTCTACTCTAATAGGTCTTCCACGTCAGTTGAAAGAAGGTTTTTTTTTTTTTGTTTTATAGCTGATAGATAACCAAAGCCATTGTGACAACTGCTAATTACTGTCAAATTAACTTATTTTAAAGGAGCGGCCCTTGTCAGCAAGAGAACGAAGGCGGCTAAAACAGTCTCGGGAAGAGATGTTTCCCTCTGGTAATTTTAATGTTTGCATGTTAGCATAGATAGAGGCTGATAACTTCTCTGAGAAGAAATTCTAACTTGCTGTCAGTTCTTCACTAACATCTCGAGAAAGATGCACTACAGGTGTTAGTTCTGTGTCAAATAAAACATCCTGTTAACATCTCTGTATTCTTCTTATTTAGTTGTGTTCGGTTGTGCCTAGTGGTGACAACTTGTATTTGAAACGTATGTGAAGCGCAGAATATACACCTTTCAGATAGAAGCTTCAGTGTTTTCTGTTAGCAGACTACTACCTGCCTGTCTTTTCCCACGTGATAGACCTTTTCTTGCATGAGCATGAAACTAATTCAAAATACAAGCAGCTAAGTTATAAATACTGTAAAAATGTCGTCCTTTCAGTGATTCCAGCGAGACGAACAGCAAATAGTGCAGTAGTTGAAGAAAAATCAAAAATGGAAAATCATGTTAAAGTTGCTCAGTCCTCATCAGATCCCAGTATTTCTCAGGTAAACTGGGGTCATCTGCTTTTGAAATATGTCAGTGCAGGAACAATTTGGGAAGAAAAATAGAAGAAAAATGTCAGTCGATAAGAGTGCACAGTTCTCTGCATATATTGCTTTATATGTCCTTGGGTAGAGTATTGATCTGTAATCTGCCTTTTTGTTTGGCTAGATCAGCTTAAAATTCCAGGCTTGCTGTGCATTTTCACTCTACTTGTAAGGGACAAAGACTGAGGGATCTCACAGACAGGGCTGAGTGTTCTGTACTCTCTGAATTGCATTGTGTTTTATTTTTTTTTTTTTTGGTAGGGAAAAAATATATTGAGAACTATGTTTCGGTTGTAGATGAATCACCTATTTTTGTTTAATCTTGAGAACACACTACCTTTAGCCTCGTACATCTGATTTTGCTTAGGTAGTAGTGTTTGAACATAGCATTTTAATATGCAGTCACGTTAAGTGGATATGTTTATGTGCTGAGAATAAGAAATTGTTGCTAGAAGAAAACTGAATAGTTTATGTTATTATCATCGTTGTCTAATTAAAATGTCTTGTTTAACATCGTGAACATGTATTGGGCAAAATCTTCTTAAACATCTGGGGAACGTTATTAATACTCGTAGGTGTAAAAGAAATTTTATTCTTAAATTCAAAGTCTAGGCTTTATTGTTCTCAACCCAGCACCTGCATGGAAGGTGTTTTACGTGTTTTATCTGCATATATATGCTTCTAACTGATACTGAAATGCAAAACTTGATCTGCATTCACAAATTGATATTACGTAAGTTTAGTATGCACTAGTTGTATGTGCGTATGCTAGTGATGCTTTTGTGTGTGGTGCTGTGCGCTCAACACAAGACTGTAGAGACAGAAGTGGTTAAAGTCACCTTATATATATTATATATGCAAGGGATATATATATATATGTATGTATTTTGGGAATGCTGGGAACCTAACTAATAAATAATAATAATAAAAAAGTATTTTAAATGTGTGTGTTAAAGACCAATAGATGGGCTAAGGATAATGAGTATATAATGAAGTTGGCTAAGAACTGACAAGCATATGTGATTGAATAGTTTTAATAGAGGCACTTGGTAAAGCATTTAAAACTGTATGACCAAGTAAGCACTCTATGACCAAATAAGCATTTCATAACATTTGTTTGTGATGTCCTGTGTATTAGCTTGTTTTTAAAAACAAAGGTTACACCTTTTGAATATTATCAGTCTGTAAAAGTATTCTATCGAAAGGCTTCTTTTCCATGTAAAAAAGTAGTTCATGCCATATTGATAAAGTACTTCTGAAAATTAGAATTCTTGTCTATTATTCTCTCTTCACATAGAAAAACAGAGTAGCCCATTGCCTTTCTGATGAGGAGTTAAGCTCTTCCACAAGCTCTACAGATAAGTCTGATGGAGATTCCAAGGAAAAGTAAGTATTTTGTGTAATACTATGCAAGAGTTTTATCTGCTGTACTGGACCTTGACTTGGAGTGGGGGAAAAAAAAATTGCAGGCATTACTTTCACAATTTATCTTTACATAGTGCTTGAAGAAGCATGTGATACATAAAGAAAACAAACTTCATTTGACTGTTGTCCCTCTGTGACAATAAACTTTTTGTGCTGCACATCCTGGGTTATGTGAGTGTGAAGCTGTTTTTTTGGCAATTGAGGCTTCCCAGGAAACCAATCTTCCAGCATCAAAGGGCACGTTACTGTCAGGATCCTTTAAAAGCATGGTGCAAAGGTGCCAATATGTTTCCTTTCCACTGTGAATGAGGCTGAAATAGTTTATTTCAGGTTTTGTCAATGTGAGCAAGTTTTTCAAGAAATCTTATTTGTTGCATTACCACAAGTGCAGCTATGTCGGCAGCAGTAGCTGAAAGGATTGTACATTTTTGCTAGGTGGTTGGATTCTGATCCATTATTAGCTGAAATGCTACTGATGCTGATGATGATAAAACCGCATCACAAGAAGTAATTTAACATGGAATACGTAGCAGGACCTCACTAAACTTACTGAAAATCCACTGAATGCAAGCTGGAAGCTGCATCATACAAGTACTGAATTATACCTAATTTCTCCTTTACTAGAAAAAGCAGTATGAATGAAGTGAATGACTTGGTGCAGCTAATGACTTGGACACTGAAAATGGACTCTAAGGAGAATTCTGAACACTGTGTAGCCTCAACTCCGGCCCCAGAATTTAAACTTCATAGAAAATACCGAGACACTTTGAATTTGCATGGAAAATCGCCTGATGAATCAGAGGAATTCAAATTTCAAGAGATTCCTTCAGGTCTGTTGGTCTATTACTACTTCAAATGAATGGTTGTCAACTGCTAATTGAAAACCTGCTAGTGGGCAACAGAAGGCAATCAATACACTCTTACTACTTCCAGATATTAACAGCTTTCTAAATAATCTTGTGTACAGAACTGCTCTAGTTGCGATTTACTTGCCAATGAAAGGAGTGTGATCGATCTGTGTAATTATTAATGAAGAGAGAAAATTGATCTGCGACGCAGTTTTTCGATGTGACTTGTACTGATGTTCAGTATTTTAAAATAAGATTTTTAAGACATTCTGCAGTAAAACAGCTTTGTGAATTGTGGATAAAGCTGAACTGCACATAAAGCACAAGTCAGCATTAAACACAGTGAAGGTTTGTACAACTGTAGAATTTCATTCTCATTGAATTATTATTAAAATGTTTGGATGGTATTCTACCATTAGAGAATTTTTTGAATGAAAAATGTTTTGCACAGGAGCCATCTGAAATGAAGTTACAGAGACCTAATAGCATGAGTTGTGTCTGCAGTGACTGTGTACTGTCCAGTGTCTTAAGAGCATCTGAGTGGCTCTGATTCACCATGGTTGTTGATCATTATTTATCTACACAATCAGAGTATGATCAGAGGGCTGGAGCACCTCTCCTATGCAGAAAGCTTGAGGAAACTGGGCTTCTTTAGCTTGGAGAAGAGAAGGCTCCAGGGAGACCTCATTGTGGCCTTGCAGTATTTGAAGAGAGTGTATAAACAGGAGGGGGAATGCCTGTTTTTATGTGTTGATAGTGATAGGACAAGGGGGAATGGTTTTAAACTAAGACAGGAGATTTAGGTTAGATATTAGGAGGACGTTTTTCACTCAGAGGGTGGTGAGGCACTGGAACAGGTTGCCCAGGGAGGTTGTGGATGCCCCATCCCTGAAGGCATTCAAGACCAGACTGGATGCGGCTCTGGGCAGCCTGTTCTAGGGGTTAGCAACCCTGCCCAGAGCAGGGGGGTTGAAACCAGCTGATCTTTAAGGTCCTTTTCAACCCAGGCCATTCTGTGATTCATTCTGTGATCTGACTAGCTAGCTAGATGGTTATTTCATGCAAATTGTCAACTGGAATTCTGTGGTAATACTTAGTGTTGTCCCATATTCTTCTAGGCAGAGTATGAAAACTGAGTGTAGTGAAAGTAATTATTACTGCAGCGATTTTTTTTTTATTTTATTTTTGGTAATTATTATTTTTTGTAGATGTTTTATCAGGTCCTGAAAAGATTAGGAGATTGGTTGAAATTCTGAGATCCGATGTGGTGCAAGGATTGGGAGTGAAACTTCTTGAGAAGGTGTACGGCATTATGGAAGAAGAAGATGAAGTCAAAAGAGAGGTGAATGCCTTGCATATTATTTATCTGGGTTTATAAGAAATTAATTTTAATCACTCTTTTTCCAAAAAGTGTTTATATACTCACTGGCAGACAAAGACCTAAGAATACTGTAATTTTCAATCTTAAACAAATTTGATTCTGAATATAGACCACCTTCAATTACGCATTCTTCAGGAACCATAGGAGCTTTAGAATTGCACCATGGTCCCCGAGTTTGTGGAAGATGAAAGGGATGTGAGTCATTCTACTCTGATTCTCCATTAATGATTTCCTTTTGAATTGTATTTTTGTCTTCATATTACTTGCACGATTTCCATTATGTCCAAAGTGAGAAAGTATTTAATATCTGTTTCGAATAGAGGTGAGTGAACAATACCTCTACCTCATTTGATTCAAAACTTACTGCATGGGTAAATACAACCATACAGCCATGTGATTTATATGTAAAATTGTTAGGTGGAATTTAGAACATCTTTTGCCTTCAGACAAGACTCTTTTTCCCTTTTTCTTGCCTTGCCTCTATGTAGTAAACCTTCACCTGCTGCTTTCAGCTGAATGCTTTGATTAATATTTAGTTAGTTCTGCTAATATTTTGGTTGTTCCTGCTTTTTTTTGATGTCAGTGACTTTAGTGTTGTTTTTTTCTTGTGTTCTAAATAGCTGCAGTTGCGGGAGCATATGGGAGCCAAGTACGCAAGTTACAGTGCGAAGGCACGCCATCTGAAATTTCTTGAAGAAAATGTGAAGTTCTGACTGGAACCTTTTCCTTAGTAGTAAAGAGAACGGAGTTCTCTATCTTGTTGGATAGATTGGACCAGCTTTAAAAGCATGTTTATCCATTGACCTCCTCTGCTGGATGAACTTTCAAAAAACTTTATAGTTTGTAGTAGTATTTTTCATGTTAAAGTGAAAACCAGACTCTCACTTTTTCAGAAGAGAAACTCTGTTTAATTTGTATTCCCTTAATGAAACTTTAATTTTTTAATAGATGCAAAGAGAGATGGATACCAAGCTTTGTATAAAAAGGAGTGTCAAAAAACATGATGGTTTAGTTTGAATTTATCATAACAAAAGTTTTTTGTATGGTGATATGCTAAATATGGTAATAGAATCTATGCCAGGGCTATGGCATAAACTGATAGACTGCAAGCTATTACATCAAACAGTTGTGGAGAGTTAGCAGGGAGAAACAACTATTAATTTCCATGGCACCAAAAAGCCCTGGGGATTCTTTAAGTAAATTGCCAAGTGCTGACGGGATGGTTGTATTGCTTTTAAGCAGTGAGCACTGCCTTTGGTTTTGAGCTGTATTGCTAAGGCAGTCCCAAAGCTGGTGGAGAGCATTTGGTAACTGGATAAAGTATGTCTGAAAGGAACACAGCCATGGTTACCATGGTCCCTGCTGGAGGAATCCCTTTGCCTTACAAGTACTAATTCCTTTTAGGAATGAAAGTGCCCAAGACCAGGGCCACTCAGAGAGATAGGTATCTTAGCTTTTCTCTTTCCATGCACCTGGAATGTGTTGCTACACAATACCTAAGCATTGTCAAGTGAGATCACTGTTGAAAAAACTCATGTCCTTTTTAAAGGATAAAAATGATAAAGGGAACTGAATTTGTAAAACAAAGCTTTAGTCTCCCTTGTGAGTGGTGGAAGTTACAATATTTAAGCTAGAGAAAGGAGAAGAGGCAGGTCGTGGAATTATAGTGGTCAAAAGGTGCAATAGGTATGGATCCTGCTGCCTAACACTTGACTAGATGATGAAGTTATGAGGTTTCAAGAGTGGTTGTATTATGTAAAGCTGTTACTTTCTCTTCCCATATAAATTTACTTTACACAAAAAATGTCACTCTGCCCTATCCTATCCTGCAACAGTTTCCAGTTCTTAGGATTTTTCAAAACTGTGTGGTGGGTACTGGTTTACATGACTTGTTTCAACCTGGCACTACTGACAGCTTCTTTTACGCATCGTTAGAAATACTTTTATAGAAGTGTAGTGTCTTCCAGCTTATGGCAATAGCTTAATTATACTTTGATTCTAGGGCAGTCTTCCTTTTCAGTAAAATACTTGAGTGAGCTGAGAACTCACAGAGCCTCAAGTTTATCACCCCACACCCTCTTTCATACTCTAAACTGATCTTATGTACACATGACAATGTACAAAATAGTACAGAGAAAAGAAAACACTGAGCCAAGCAGCATCTCCTAGGGAAAATGTATTAAAATTTAAGAAAGCTAACTGCTGCAATGTAACATCATGAAGAACTGTATTCTTTAGCTTTTAGCGTCTCTTTGGCTTTCTGTCTGCTGGCTTCTTATCGTCTGTTCCCGACTCTTGGACAGGTAACCATTTCAGAGGATTGCGGCGGTACATAGGCCACGGCGGGAGCGTTAGCTTAGAGAAAAGGAATGAAATGAAAATGTGTAAATCAAGATGCTAGAGAAATGTTTTGTATAGCTGCTACCCAGAAAACTGTATCATCCTTTCTGTTAAAAATGCTATCAGCTTGTCCTAGTTTTGGCTAGGATAGAGTTAGTTTTCCTCCTAGTAGCTGGTAGGGTGCTGTGTTTGGGATTTAGGATGAGAATAATGTTGATATCACACTGATGATTTAATTGTTGCAGAGCGGTGCTTACACTAAGCCAGGGACTTTTCAGCTTCTTGCTCTGTCCTGCCAGCGGGCAGGCTGGGGGTGCAGCGGGAGCTGGGAGGGGACAGACCCAGGACAGCTGACCCAAACTGGCCAAAGGGGTATTCCGTACCATCTGGTGTCACGCTGAGCAATTATATGGGGGTGGCTGGCCGGGGTCGGGGGACTGGCTGCTCAGGGATAGGCTGGGCATCGGTCAGCGGGTGGTGAGCAACTGCACTGTGCATCACTTGTTCTGTACACAGTAGTAGTAGTACCATTATTATTATTTTCTTTTCTGTCCTAATAAACTGTCTCTATCTCAACCCACAGGCTTTCATCTCTTTCTGATTCTCTCCCCCATCCCAGAGAGGGAGAGGGGAGGGTGAGTGAACAGCCGTGTGGTGCTTAGCAGCCGGCCAGGTTCAACCACAACACAGCTTGACTTAGAAGTAACGTTTCACTGAACTGGTGTACTGGGATGGAGTTAACATTTTTTTTTCCCATTTTCCCCTTTCCCTTTTTTCCTTTTAGTTAAATTATTTAATTAATAATAATTTTTCCTTAATAATTATTTTTTCCTTTAATTAAATTATCCTTATCTCAACCCCTGAGTTGTTTCTTTCCTTTTCTTCTTCCCCTCCTCTTCTGAGGAAGTGGAGTGAGAGAGTGGTTGTGGTGGAGTTCAGCTGCCTAGCAAGGTAAAACCACCACAACTGGGAAAGCAATTCAGTGTTAGGTAGCAGTGTAAAACGTCAGCACTCTCTAAAATCTTACTAGCATCTGACAAAAGACAAGTATTGGGTTGTAAAGCAAGTTTAAGCACAGGACTTCACCTTCTACAGCATATATTTTCAAGTTTAGAAACAAAACCTACCAGACATGATAAAGCAACTCCAGCCATAAATATGTAGACAGTCCATCCAAACTGTTCAGTGATGAAGCCATAGATGAAACCAATTACCTTAAAAAAAAATCAAATTTCAAATAAACAAAAACATTTTGGATGCCATGATTAAGTGGGGGTAAGGTAGGAAGGAGAGGTAGGTAGAGAGGATGGGTTTTTCGAAAGCGCACTTCATATATCTTTCTATCCTTGGTTGCAAAATTGTAGGCCAACAATGAAAGTAAAAAAAGAAGAAAAGTCTTCATCCAAACAATAAGTAAAAAATTGCTTCTAAGATCAGAAAACAAAAGTTCTTTGTTATCACCCACAGTTCTAGTATACTTACTGCAGAGACAAGAATGATTCCTTGAAAAATCTGTTCTGCTAATTTTTGGCCCTTGTAGTCCTGTGAAAAGAGATGTTTTTTGGTCAGTTACCCCAAAAACAAGCCTGCCTGCAACTGCTAAGACTCCTTCAGTTTACATCCTGGACTTGGCCTGAGCACAGGTTCTTGGCTCTTTTGTTCAGCTTTCAAACCAGAGTGGAATTATTTTCTTCCTCTACCTCTATTTCAAGTGTAAAGGGATTAAGCTCTTTATTCGCAGCTTAGCATCTCCCCTGCAGCGTTGACCACATCATCTAGAAATAAAAGCAAGCCCTACGTGTTCAGGGCAGGAAAGGCAAGTTCACGACACATCTATGTAGCGTAGTATCACTGTAAAACCCCCCAGGGAAGCTGCCTGGGCCCTGTTTCATCAGTTGGAGAGTTTCAGCACACGGCGAACGCGCACAGCGCTGATTCCCTCCCCGCTCTCCCCCCCGCAGCCCCTCAGCGCACAGCCGCCCCCGCGCTAGCCATCCTGCCCGCCGCAGCACCCGAGCGCTCGCTCAGCGCTTCGGGAACCCGCGGCGCCCGGCCCTACCATCTCCGTGGGGATGGCGCGGCAGAAGCCCAGCATGGTGGCGGGGGGCGGCTGCGGCTCGGCCCGCTCCCGGTGCCGCTCCTCCTGCGGCCCCTCGCTGCGGCGCGGGGCCCGGCTGCCGGCGGAAGGCGGCTGCTGAGCTGGCCGGAAACCGGCGCCTCCCGCCCCGCCCCGCCCCGCTGGCCGCCAGCCGCGGGGGGAGCCCGCACGGCTCGGCCGGGGGGGCCGCGGCGTCACTGCCGCTGCCCTGGGGCGGGGGCCGCGTCAGCGCGGGCGGCGAGGGGAAAATGTCGCTGAGGAAAGGTATGGAGGGCGGGGGGGGGGAGTCGGCGCTGCCCGCCGCGCGTCCGAGCCCCCCGCTGCTCCCCGCGGTGAACTTCTTTCTGTTTTAAACTTCCAGCGAACGTCGCCATCCTCGTGGCGGCCGCCGTGGTGTTCCTGCTCGTCCTGCACCGCAACTTCCTGGGCCTCAGCGACTTCCTCAGGCGGGAGCTGACGGGTCTGTAGGGTTTCGTTGTGCTTCGTTGTTTGGGCGGTAACGGCGTGCGCGGCCTCACAGACCGCGGCCGGGCTGACGCAGCGCCCGCGGTGGCTGTCAGTCGCTCACCTCAGAAGGTGTCGCTGGGACGATGGTGCTCAGCCGCTGGGAAATGGTGCTCGTCTTCGTTTATGCTGCTTAGGTTTACTTAGCAAAGCCTTTCGGTTTTCAGGAGTCCACGTTTAAGAACTGGACGTGGTCCCACAGAGCTTCTCCATGTCCCCATGAACTGCCAAGTCCCTGTTCGCCACCCGTTTGTCACGTTCCCCAAATTATCTGAAAATATCTGATATGTAATAATCTAATCATCTGGAAGGTACTAGCGTTGTTAGATGAGTGCAGTAACCAGGAATTAGCCACCTTTTAAATGGGATATGTATGCTGTATGGTCATATATTCAGCTGCTGATCTCCCATTCTCGTGTCTGCACAGTATGGATATAAATTCTTGCTCTTTCAGCTTAAATAACACAGTGATCTGTGATGCCTGGACTAAACGTGGGCTGTGTGTAATGCCTTGATAATCCTCCAGGGGAAAAAAAAATTCGCAACAGTATTGTTAATGAAGAAACTAATTCTAAATTGGTTTCTACCAAAGAGGAAAATAAAGTAGAGGGAAAATAGGGAAGGGAGATGTGACTGGAAGGTGGTTAGGGTAACGGGAGGGAGAAATTAGTGTGATTATAGATGTGGCAAACAGGACCAAAGGTAAGCGCGGGCTACTGTAGCTTAAGCCCCGCTCTACTACCTTGTTGTGCAGCGCGTGAGTATTTAGAGCAGTTTATATGCGTGTAGTTTATCTGCAAGTGTGACATTTTCAAATACATTAACAACGTCTTGGATTCTCCTGAGCAGGGGCTGTCATTTAAGCATTTAATACTGGGGTGTTGTAGTCCACGTTCCTTGACCCAGACATCCAAGCGCTTGTATAACAGAAATAATTGCAGGCATTGGGAATGTTAGCATGGTAATAATTTCTGTGTTTGTTTTATATAAAACATGTAGGTGATGCCATTTTTATTCCACAGATTCAAATCCATTAGGACTTCAGCCTATAGACTTCATACCTGCAGTTCCCCAGAGACTAACAGATGAAAGGAACGATAAGGAGATTTCTGTGGTCATTGCAGCATCAGATGAGAGGCTTGGGGGTGCGATTGCAGCCATGAACAGTATTTACCATAACACCAAATCCAATGTGGTTTTCTATATTGTTACATTGAACGATACTGTGGACCACTTGAGGTAATGATTTTTTGGTTAGCTTCCCATGACACTGTAAAAGTTAAGTATTTTTGAGAATAGGAAGAGCTGAATTTGCTTGATGCTGCACTCCTCTAAATTGTTTGCAGTCCTATCTGCTGCTGCTTATTGCATCTTTTTGACAAGGCTGCTGACAAGGCTGCAGTCATTCCTCCTGGTAATGTTTCAAGGATGAAAAAAGAGACTACTTTTCCCGTGGGATGATGTCCATCCAGCGGGGTTGGAGTTTGTTGGTGGAGGGGTTGTAAAAGTTACTTCCTTCATTTTGCCTGAGCAATGTAAATACTGGCAGTGAAGTTTCCCCATTTTTTTTTTTAGATTGGGCTTTGATCCTTTCATTTTTGCTCAGGTCTGTTCACACTGATAGTTTTTGTGAAGGATTTGTGACAACAGGACTGTATATTTCTAGTAAAATAAGCAGCAGTCTCTTACCTTTCATGTGTCACAGCTGTTTAGTATGCTGATAGTGGACATGCCCCTACAGGCACGCAGGATACCACCACTGAAATCAGATGCAAATAATATTCTATGCCTATGTTTGCTGGGTAGGGAAATTACTGTCCAGATCAAGATCTTTTGATTGGATCTCTTGTTTTTCATTTGATTTTTGTCTCATTTAACAAAATGCTTCTTTTGTGTCTGCAGGCTGTGGCTAAGTAACACTGCTCTGAAAAATCTGAGATACCGAATTTTGGATTTTGACCCTCGTGTCTTAGAAGGGAAAGTACAAGTGGATCCTCAAAAGGCAGACCCCCTAAAACCAGTAAGGATGGTGTTGATTACTTTTTACAATTATTAGATACTAACAGTACATTTTGATATTAGCCTCCCATGGTTTTTGAACTCAACTAGCGTTCAAACCTAGATTTGTTGGCATACAATGAGTCTTTTATAATTAAGTTCCTAAATTTCAGTAAGGCTAAGTTTTTCAGGTAGTACAAGATGGTTTTGAATATCTACATATACGTGTCTAGTATCTTTCTGTTCTGATAACTCCAGTGAAACACAGCAGGTTGTGTGTCAAGCATGCCAAAACCTCTCAGGTACTACAGATATGTGTGGAGAGATAAGAAATTCTATCAGAGACCAGTCTTAAAGTTAGTTTATTGATGCACAAATTCATGGGAAACTAGGAATTGATAGAACTTGCTTATTTGAAATAACTGATAAGATACTGCTGGCTGTCTTGCCTCCTGGGTGGAAGTTGGACATTACTGCTATAGATAAGTGTCAGGAGTACCAATTTCAAAATTTCTCCCTTTTTTGAACAATTTTCCAATCTATTTATTTATTTTGCTTTCACAGTTAACCTTTGCAAGATTCTACTTGCCCAGTTTGGTACCTCATGCAGAGAAGGCCATCTATGTGGACGACGACGTAGTAGTGCAAGGTACAGGACCTTTTCTTCATGTTTTGCCATTGGTATATGTTGGGTTCAGTGTGCCATCTCTGCAGTAGCCAAACACTTCTACTTCAAGAAAAGATATAAAAACTTCTCAAATATGAATGAATTGGATTAAACTGAGTGTTTTTATCTGCTGCAGCGATGGGCTGACCAAAAGTCACTCAGAGCTTAAACAGGACTGCTTTTAATTTTTCTGTGCTTATTTTCATTTTTCAGATGATATCCTTGAACTTTACAACACTCCATTGAAACCTGGACATGCAGCTGCGTTTTCAGATGATTGTGACTCAACCACTAACAAAGTTGCTGTCCGTGGAGCAGGGAATCAGGTTGGTTTCATTCTGACTCAGTCGTAACAATGTTGTAGATCCCAGGCTTTGGAACCAAGTGCTTGGTTTTGATATTCTTGAAGGTTGATTTCAAAATACAGTGAACCTAAAGGTGTGACTATACCTACCAAAATCAGTTAATTCTGATGTTTGTGTTACAACTGATGCCTGGTACAGTAATTTAGGTACAGTAAAAAACACTTTTGAGTTTTGGCTGTTCTTTACAATGGTGGTGGAACGTTAGAAGGTCTTAGAACACCAGAGGAAGATTTTTTTATTTGTGAATGTATGAGAACTACTTGTTCTGGGCCTGCTATAGTTTCAGGTTGTAGACATTAATACCGTGCAACTTTCCTTAAAGTGTGTAGTTTAATCATATTTTTAAAATGTTTGACTTACTTTCTCTTGTGTTGAAGGAAGGGGAATTTGGTTTAACAACTTCAGGTTATGCTTGTCTGCTGGGAGTTGTGCAAAGTTTTTCTTTACAAAGGAATTTGACTATATTTTTAAGCTAATTTCTACACTCTTTCTTTTTCAGTATAATTACATTGGGTTTCTAGATTACAAAAAAGAAACCATCCGAAAGCTTGCCATGAAAGCCAACACTTGCTCTTTCAATCCAGGAGTTTTTGTTGCCAATTTGACAGAATGGAAGTTACAGAACATCACTAAACAATTGGAGAAGTGGATGACGCTTAATGTAGCGTGAGTACCCCCCGAGATGGGTGTGGCCATAGTTTGGGGATTGGGCTAAGTGATGGCATTTAACTGTTAAATGGAGGGCTGCATATCTAGCTGTGGATTCTTGTCACGCAGCTGCAAGTGAAAGTCAACCGATTTAGGGCCACACAAGCAACCTTCCCCAACTCCTTTCTATTTTCTCTTCCAGAGAGGAACTTTACAGCAGAACTCTGGCTGGCAGCATCACGACACCTCCACTGCTAATTGTATTTTATAAGCAACATTCCAGTATTGATCCCATGTGGAATGTCCGACATCTTGGTATGTATGAAGTATTTGCAACGCTTTGCTCCCCCTGTGTGTTTTTCCAGGTCTGTAGCTGAACTCTGAGTTGATACAGCAAATGGATCTTTTCTTACCCTGCTTTATAACTTATGCTTTATGAAATGCTGCTTCCCAATACCGTCTTGCATTTTGTGGGCCCGATCCTCCACATCCCTCTTTGAACTGCTAGTGGGATTGTTCTTCATTTTGAGCTCTCAAATTCTTGTTTCCTTTTTATTGTTTCTGCATATGTATTGTATCTGAAGTGAGCCTAGGTGTCTCCTCCAAGATGAAGAGGAGCAGACGTTCGTATCAGTTCTGCTATTGGTAAAATCCCAAAGCTGGGAGAGCTCTCAAGTCGCATTTCAAATGAGTAATATATAGGCTGCTGAATATACTGGATATTAAAAGGGTTTTAAAGAACTTGGAATTTAAAGCAGTACATTAAGATATATGCAGAGACAGATCAAAGTAGCCTTCCGTTGCATCTGATCGTATTTTAGTTTGCCATGACTTCTGCCTCCCATATCACCACCTTTTTCCATAAATGACAAGATTTCCTATTAAAATCCTTTGTTTTGAAGTTAAAATATCACATGCTGTTTTTTTCTGCTGCCTTTATTATGGCACTAATCCTTCTTTTTCAATAAAAGGGTCTAGCGCTGGAAAAAGGTATTCTCCTCAGTTTGTGAAAGCTGCCAAGCTGCTCCATTGGAATGGACATTTCAAACCATGGGGAAGAACAGCTTCATATGCTGAAGTGTGGGAGAAGTGGTATGTCCCTGATCCTACAGGCAAGTTCAGCCTGATCCGGAGACATTCGGAAGCCTATGAAGCAAAGTAAAGAAAATTTTAATAACTGATGGCATTTTCTCAGGAAACTTCTGGAGCCAAGCAGATTTTTTATTTTTTTTTTAAAGTCAACTTTGTATTATAGAGCAGTCCTTGCCTTCTGGAGCACAGGGAGATGCACTTACTCATGTGCTGTTCCAAAGGAGACTCACTTGTGTGACTGAAGACGCTACTCCAGTATAAGGCAAAACTAGCGCTTCTGTTAGGTCATTTGTGTGTTGTACATTCTTCTGCTCTTTACTACAAGTCTTCTGGGGGGATCATTGTGTCAGCTATGTAAACAAACAGTTCCAGAAACAAGATAGAACTTCATCTGGAGCTTGCACCATTCAAGTATTGCGCAGGAACATACTGTAATTAAGAGCAGCTTGGTATTTGTTCTGTCTTGTTGTTATCCTGTGAAATAGTTTCATCAGCAGTCCTTTCTTGCATGAAAAACTGCTCCCAGCCATTTCTGCATAAGCCTGTCTTGCACAATTTTGGAAAATTGAATCTTGATTTTTGAAAGATTAATAATTTCAAGTATTATTTCACTATGCAAAGTGGTTTTAACTGCCAGTAAACACTAAAATATTCTCTGTAAAGTGGTGGAGAAAATATTCAAAAATAAAAGCTACTGTTAACGTGAGTCAAACCTCAGGTAAATGACAATATGATTCTTGTCGTGGTCTGATACATGAAATGTTTCTGTTTTGCTTAAGTACAGTATTAACTGAATGAAGTCAAAACCAATTGATCTCACCTTTGAGAAAGCACTTATTGTAAAGGCATGCAAAGTATTTATTTCTGGGGTCAGGCTGTATGAAATAGATCAGAATTGTTACTGTTAAGAATTTCTGCATGTTTTTTTCTCGTGAGCATGACTGTGCCATAGAAGTTTCTCCCCGTGTCCTTCTTGGTCTGACCCTCTGAGTTCATTGAGCGAGATTGCTGTGACCTTTGGCAGCCCATCCGACTTTTCTGTAGGTAAGTATTTTTTTTTTATTGCTATAGTGTTACATGTGAATACTGGTTATTAGTAGCTAGTATATCCCAGCAGCTGCTGTGGCTATTACTTGATGTAATGAAGTTTGAATTCAAGTTCTCATGTTTATTCAGTACTACTACTTGTGAACAGGTATAAGATGTACGGATAAAAGACAAGCAGTGAAAGGCTCAGTGGTTCATTGATCCCAGGTACAGGGCAGCAGAAAGCTAAAGGGCTTGCTTCTGTGTATGAATATGGTTTCAGTACTGCTTTATAATTTAAAAGGATTTCCAACTTCTCATCTCATTACATACACTGTCTGTAGTTCTGGTATAGTTCTATGCTGCTCTCTGGTTTGTTACTGATCCTTTCTTTTCCAGGCTTCTTAAGAACCATTCCTGTCCGTGGTTTTTTCAGCAGGCTTAGATAAAAAAATATCAAGCACAGATACAGACACATGCAGTTTAAGATACGTAGGAGGCATGGATGCCTCTAGGTACATTTAAAGAAAATGTATCAGCTGCCGCTTTCAGTGCGGCTGGTTAATGTTGCCCCAGTTTTGCTGCAGGCTGACTACAGTAACATCCTTATTACACAGAAGAACATGCTTTGCTTTACAGTTACAAGTTGCTACCATATTTCCATCAGGAAATATGTCTTTTATTCAAGAGCACCATAGGAACGAGCTTTTTTCCCCCCAGTGAAGACAAATTACCGTTACCATAATCCCAGTCACCTCTCCCTGTGAAGCTAGTGAGCTTACAGAGAAGTGCTTAGATAAAATACCTTATCTCTAGCTGAAGTAATTTAATTGCTTAAAACGTGACCATAGTTTTTCAAAGAAAGCAATGGGGGATTTATCCTTTGGAAAGATCTCTTTACAAGGCACAAAGAATGAACTAACACAGTGTGATTTTTTTTTTCAAATAGTCTTTTTAACAGGAATTAAAAGTATAGGGCTTAAAGGTCAGCTTCCTAAAACTATACAAAATCTGGAATTATCTAGAGATACACAGTATTATATACATTACTTGACACAGTAATTGTGAATGTTTGCAACTCTACTATGAAGCATTCCTACAACTTCTGTAACAGAAGTGTTTGACTGGTCTGAAGGCAGGTAATAGTCTCCAAGCCCTATCTTCGCACATCTCATTACACATAGTCTGTATTAAAATCATAGGCATCGTCTTCATCTGCTGTCTTGTCCAAGCTGAATGATAGTGAACTGTCACATCCACTTTCTGAGAAAAGAAAATGATTTGTTAATGAACTGAAATGTAAGTGGTAGAGTACTAGAGATGATGCTACAGGTTTTTACACAGACCTGCTAGCTTGTTTTCTGAAGTTACACGTCTTTGTTGTTTTCCAAGCTCTGCTTTCCTGGTCATCCGAATTTTGCTTTCCTAAGATTGGAGAGGTCACACGTAAGAGTTTACTCAGACATCACTAATGAAATCTCCTATGCAAATGAAATAAGATTGATGATAGTGTAGATGTCCCCTTGTCAGGAACATGCTGACTCACAACAAGTCTGTTTTCTTAACGATTACTGCTGCTGGCTCTGCAGCACCTGTACGTTCTCAGTTTACAGCAGGATACTAACAGGGTACTTGATGTCAGGGTCTAAGCAGGTAGCAATTGAATGAAACCCTGATTTACCTCTTTCACATCCTTTTCTTCTTCTTCCATGCTATCTTGATCATCAGTTTCCATGAAATCCTCTTCCTCTTCTTCCCTGCTTGTTTCCAAAGTCTCCTGCTGTGATGCTTCCTCTACCACTTTATTTTCCTCTATTTTCCCATTTGTCATGCCAGCTGACTGGAAGACAATGCTGCTTGCTGGACTACGGTATTTTAAAGCTGGGAAAGACATACAAACTGTCTGTTAAGTCACTGTTAGCACCAGATATGTCTACCAATTAAAAGGACAGCCATCCCACATAAGTAGGGAGAACAAATGCAAATCATCCAAGAGAGTAACTTTCCCTGAGGCATCTGCAAAAAATTGCTAGGAGGTAGAGTACTTGGATTTGAGTGTAGATTGTGCTGAATAAAAATGCACTTTGTTGGCCTAACTAGGAAATAGGCCAAAAGATCATTGAAGGACATGTAAGTACCACCTATTTAGAAGTTAAGTCAGATGAGCAGAAACTAAGCACTAGCAGGGGTGCACAAGATGGCACACAAATCCACTGTGTTAAGATGGCACAAATGTTAAGATGGCACACAAATCCACTGGTTTGTTGTGTTAAGATGGCACAAATGTTAAGATGGCACACAAATCCACTGGTTTGTTGCATCAGAATCCATTTTGTTCTCTAAAGGTTCATGTCTGCTGCATACTTACAAAGCTGTCATACAAACCCTAGGATGACTTTCATTCACGATCTCTCATTGAAACTGCTACCACTGCTCTTACTGGTATACTACAGTAACAAGTCCTACCTTGAACAGTAGCATTGTTTTCTTCTTCTAGCTTCTTTAAATTAAAACCCTTCTGCATTTCAGCTATTTTGTCTTCTGTAAGGTAGGGGGGCAGCGTTTGAGATTCTGGAGGTTGTGAATGGTAGCTTATTTTAGCTCTGTGAAAATAAAATATCAACTTTAAAAAACAAAACAAAGCCAACACGATTAAATCATTATGCTTAAAAATAAAACCCAAAGCACAAACCTCTCGGACTCCTCAACCTAACTAGTAATTCAATATAATTTGTTTAGCAGGTAAATAGGTGTTTGTATTTGACTCTGAAGTTGTCAGTAACAATTAAATGGACATCCTACTCTTAAACAGATGGACCACTTGAGCAAGGGAACTATTCCCATGCAATTAGTCACTGATTCCAAATTCATTCATCCCACGCTCAGGGGAATATAGGAACCACTGCAGACTGCAACAGTTTAGAGGAAGGCAAATTCCCCTACCAAACTTAGAGGTCAGCAAACTGGCTATAGAACTACATGTAATTTGCTTTGACTCCCTCCATGTATACTTCATTACTTCAGAAAATTATCCCCTGCTAGTGTTCTCTAAATCTGTTAGCCAATCCAGCTTTCTTTCTTGAAGTAAAACGCAGAAAAAACAAAAGCAGCCCCTCCTTTCTGTAATTGCTTCTCAGGACTCAGTACTTCTGCTGTGTAATCACAGCTGAATTAACAAAGTGATAATCAAAAAGGTCAGCGGCATAAAGCATAATTGACAATATACATACCCTGTCCAGTCACAAAGTAGTAATTTGGCTATATTCTCTATGTCAGGAACACCTCCCTTTTTCAGCATACCCCTTTTCTGAGCAAGTAAAGTTAAAAACTCTTCAGTGTTCCTGAAATCCGGGATACAATAGAACATCATTACCTAGTGCAAAAAAAAAATATATATAAAAAATAGTGCAATCAGAAGGAGACCACCCAGTTTTCTCCTAGCTTTAGGATTAAGAAAGCAAATCAAACTGGGTTACAATGAGGAAGAACAAGTATGTAAAGAACAGCTTTTTTATTGCGTATGGGAATAAATATTACCAAGCAAAATGTCTACTTTGTCAACAACTTTATCTGCTATTCACCCATACCAATAGGTGAGAGACAGCATGCTGGTTTGTGGAGAACCAGTTAGCATAGAATTGGATGGGGATTAGGCTTTGGTTAATCTACTTGAAACTAGAGTGAAATCAGAGTTGGATCTGAGGTCTTCACTGTAATAATAAGAAGCAATCAGAATATCCTCATTTTTCACTCTGTGATGTTATTATGAGATGATATTTAAAAGCTTTTTTTTTTTTTTAAATCAGTAAAGTCATTGGGAAAACAGACTGGCTGCCAGGATCCTGACACGCTGCATCTGTCTTCCACGTGTATTGCGGAAAGATCACACTTAACATTGGATATATCAGCCAAAATTTTTCACGTTGTATGGTAAGGAGAAAGCAGTGCAAAAGCTACCAGAACTAGCTGAAGTTAAATGAACTTTAAGAAAGCTACAGAGGAGTTGCATGCAGTCAGAAATGCGGAGCGAGATGATGGAACTCACCTGCTGTTTACTGCAGTGATTTAGAACTGCATCCATTGCTTCAACCATGTCTACGGAGCCCGATACTCCAGCATCTATGATACTTCTCAGGGCCAGAGTTAGGGTGCTGTTGGCAGGATCTGCGACTATACTTGGACTGTCCAACATCTTCATCTGTTTATCAATACGCACAACTTGCATGCACCTATCCAGAGAGAGAAACGTGCTGTATGTGAAGATGAATCTACTAGCAAAAGACTGGTAAAGGTGAGGGAATCAAGCCACAAAGCTCAGCGTTGGACTGAATGCACTTCATACAGAGTCAGTTTCAGTGTTTTCTCATCATATGCTTTGTGTCGGAAGAAATCAAAATGCACAAGATGAGCACGTTTATGTACTGTATTCTCTTGTAACAACTTGCATCATACAGAATGTTATCTTTCGTCCTTACAAACTGAAATGTGCATTTAAAACTGTACACAGGCATGCTTTGACTGCCCCAAATGCATGTAAATTGTGCCCAAACAAAACTTAAGGTAATCAGAACACAAGCAGGAACAGGAAAATGAACAGCTTTTATCAGACTCAGCTTACTTGGTAAGACCTCTTGCTGTCCCAGCATTGCAAACACGATCTCTCTTAATACTGTTGATTATGCTGCTCTTCCCCACGTTAGGGAAACCTGAAGAAAACCACATAAGTCCTTATAAGTTAAATAAAAAACTCAGCCTATGTAACACTGATCAAAGCTGCTGCTTCCATGCGTCTTTGGCAGCATACAACTTCAGTGTGAGATCAGAGTTGGATCTGAAGTCTTCATTACAGAAGTAAGACAAGGTCAGTATCCTCATTTCTCACACTTGGCAATAAAAAGGACATGAAAGACATCATTGAACATCATATGCAAATCTTATCAGATGGGAGGAAGGCAGCATAGGCTGCATGGTATGTAATCTGCTTCTCCTTTCCCTAAGCTGGTTTATCAGTTAAGGCCTCGCGCAATGTGCCTTCCATAGATCACACATACCACGCGCGTGAAAGCGCAACACAGATCACTGTCAGCTGAAATGCTACAACAGTGAGTCTCGACTGGAAGTAAGAAATGAGTCTTGAGTAAGAAGGCCCAAGAGGAAGTCATGTGTTGGTTGTTTCACCCAGTTCATAATACAAGATACCAAAGCTTTATGGGAGAATAAAATTTCTGCCATCTCTCCAAATCCTTACCTACTAACCCAACCTGAATAGCTTTGTTTTGGGTCTTGCAGTGCTCTTGAAGAAGTTTCAAAAGGCATTCGCTTCCAAAACATTCAGTGTTTCTTGATAAATCAACACGTGCCCTTTTTCTTGAGAAATGCTCCTGCTACAGGATTCAAAGACAAAGAAAACAAACAACACGGTCAGGCTATTTAGGAAGATAAGTATGTATTCTTAGATATATTCATCTACTGTAACATTTTCAACTCCTATACTCCATTAGCTGATGTTACCATGCTCTTCTAAACAGATGGAATTAGTTTAATATGAAATTGGCTAAGATGAATCTACCAGTTAAGTGATGGTAAAAAGGTAGCCATCAAATACTTGAAGAAAAAAGAATGTGAACTGACTTATAGGGTTTGTTTGTTCTTTCTTCTTACTGGAAACACGTATGACTGTGTCACTTTCGAGAGTCTGCAGCACTCTTACCATAGTCCTGTCTGTCATCAAGGTTGATGATTTAAAAGCAACTGTTGGAAATTCCTTCTTCAAACAATTCAACCATTTCACCAAGTTCTCCTTAGGCACTAAATCTGGAAAAAAAGAGCACAGTCCTTTCACTGCTAAATATCACTGCATTAGGAAAATGGAACATGGAACCAGGAACCAGGCTGTATCTTGTACACTTCTTTATGACAAATAATGTTTAGCTGAAAGTTTATTTATTTATATGCATAGCTCTAGTAAACTAATAGGTAAGTTCCCCAAAGGCATCCAGTGGCCCCAAGTCCTGGTCTTTATTTTCTGCCTACAGCAGAACATACCACAGCTATATTTTCAGCCCCTCTATCAGGTTTTCAATGTTGGAGTCGTGCTAGGAGACTCTCTATGGTACAGAGTGATGTTACGCGAAGGATTATCTCCTCATCCTTGCAAAGGCTATTCTAATACACAGTTCCCTTTGCTCTTACTGTCACGCTTGGTATTTCCTTTTCCCCCCCCAGATGATAACCCAGTAATTTGCAGCCTTTTCAGCTGCATCTGTTTTTAGGTGGGATCTTTCATACAGCAACGAAAGGGAGACAATACTTCTAGAAGCCAAATCTTAAACACAACTATTGAGCTGATTTGCTGATGCTTAACCTACCACTGCCTCAGTGGGTACTAGCACTGCGACCTCTACCTTCCTTACCTACATTCACAAAAATATTTAAAATAGTTAGATCTCTAACTTCTCTTGGGTTTAGCTAAGACTGGCCAATGGCTTCAGAAGTTATTGCAAAAGGAAGGGACTAATGAGCAATTACCTGTCTACAGTGTTTTCTTAGCAAACCAGACTATAAGGCAGAAGAAACATGACCCCTTCCATAAGGCAGTGAGCTCAGAGTTGGATCTTATGACTTCAGCAGAATCTCAGATTCCTTTAAAATCTTCCTCATAGCTCACCTACCACACAGAACTACCCAGTGACTGAGTGAAACTTCAAGAAAACCTTCATTTCTTACCAATTTTGTTCAGAACCAACAATAGCTTTTTGTCTCCTCCAGAGCAAGTAATAGCTTGCTCCAGCTGGGGACAGCGACAGCCCATTGGATCTCTTGCGTCCAAAACCTCCAGAATCACATCTGAGGCTTCTATCACCTAGGTCAGAAACAACAATAAAAAAGACTCAAATACAAGATGACAGACAATTTGACAGATAACAGCTCTCTAATAGCTTAGCTGTAGCCTACAATGGTGACCACAAAATGGCTGCTAAGTGAGGTTTCATAAGACTGTTTGAGCTCCTCTCTTCTGAACTGCAAATGAGGAAGCTGAAACAGTTTTCACCTTTTTCATCTGAAGGCAAGAAATCCTTTGACAGGAAAATTTCATTACTAGAAAAGCTCTGTGATCAGTCACTATGTACTGATGTTGGCTCAAGAAGTCTAATGCTTCAAAATGCTGGATGTCTCAGCAGCTAGCACCAGACAAGATTGAAGCCCTCACACCTTCCGTTAAAAAAAAAAAAATAAATCGCTCTTCAGTGTTGGAGTTTATCACAAGCAACTTTTACACTCTCTAGCTGCTGCACAGTAACGCGAAAAGGAAGACAACAGATTGTTTCATTTCTGATTCCCATCAAATTATATAAGAATAATTGAAGCTTACCTTCTCAAGCTCACTTTGAAATGATTTCTTTGATTTTTTATGTGGCACTTTCTTAGTATTTGCTTCAGATTTGCTAGAAAGTTCCTGAACACAAGTAAAAAAGAATGGGAATGATTTAACTGAGAACTGGCATATTACACTTGTGCATATATACAGCCTGAGAATATAACGTAACATATGACTTATGAAGATGTAGTTTCAGTATGACTTTATTGCTTCTACGTGTGTTAATCAGAATCATACCAGACACCTACCGTTCCCTCTGTCTGTTCCTGGATTTCGGCTGCATTCTTTTTAGCATCAAGCTTCCTCTTCTTTTCATGTTCTTTCTGTCTGTCAAGCTTCTGCTTTTGTTTTAGTTCTTCAAGCTGATGGCAAATAAGCAAAACCCAAGCCAGGTAAAACATATTTGAAGGTGGTAAGAAGACTGTTTTTTCTTCCCACTTACTTATTTCTGACAAAAATACCTCAGATGGCCTGGTTAGAAGCCACATCTGTTTTAGCGACATTGGGAATTTTTTGGCATTCTATCCTGAAAAGGACAATACTGCCTCCAAGTGCTTCAGTAGCAGAGGCAACACATCCACCTGCTAGCCCCCAAAGTAACAGCCATGCAGAAACAACATTTCAACTGACAAAGGATGCTGCTTTCCTGTGCCATTTTGATGCAGATCTTTATTTTGTGAAGTCTTGTATAATCATGCAACACTGAGACTTCACCCACTGCATTCGGATGGGGCTTCCACATATCTTAGCATCGCTGGCAATTCCGATTATACTAGCAATGACACTTCCTGCATGCTTATACACAGTGATGAAAATTGCGGTTAAAAATTAAAAGGGCAATTTGCCATGTGGTGTATGCAACAGTGAATACAGAAACGTGCTTTTCCAAAGCACGTCTGCTAGGCCTATTTAGAGCCTAGCCTACGTGCACCTCTGGGTGCGCACATGCACACACAGGAAAGGCACAAAGCTTCCTCCAAGAAGCAAGGGAACGGCACCAGCTCTCGCCCCCGCTCCCACGAGCTCCATTTTACCCTCTGCTTCCTCTGCTCTGCTTCCCGCAGGAGCGCCTCCTTGAACGGCGCCGCGTTGGGCACGCCGGGGTCCTTCTTGGGCTTTTTGCGCCCGCGTTTCTTGGCCTCCCTCCTGACTTTGCGGTGGTGCTCCCGGATCTGAGGGCGGAAACACGAACGTTAGTGGAAATGAAGGGAAAAAAAAATAAAAAATATCCCTCGCGTTCGTGGAGTTTAAAGACAACCGCGCGCCTCTGGTTGCAGACTGGTGTCCCGGCCACCTCGAGGGGCACCACGAGGCGACGCCGGCCCCTGAGGTGAGGTGGGGTAGGGTGACGTGAGGTGGGATGGGGTGAGGTGCGGCCCCCGTGCCCCCGCTTACCTTCTTCTGGATCTTGTACCGCTTGTGGCAGCTCAGCCGCTTGCTCGCCTTCCGCAGCCCTGCAAATCACCGCGCCCGTCAGCCCCAGCCGCCGCTTCCCGTATCCCCCCTACCCCCGTATCCCCCCTACCCCCGTATCCCCCCTACCCCCGTATCCCCCCTACCCCCGTATCCCCCCTACCCCCGTATCCCCCCTCCCCAGCCGCCGCTTCCCGTATCCCCCTACCCCCCTATCCCCGCATCCCCCCTCCCCGGCCGCCCCCTCAGCCCCCTCCCGGCCCCCCGCGCCCCCCCTCTCACGCGGCCGCTTCATGGCGCCGCCGCCGCCGGGCTGCGCACGCGGGCCCCGCGCCCCGGCCCCTTCCTGCCGCCGCCGCCGGGCGCTGCCGCAAAGCAGCGCGGCCCCGCCCCGCTCCGCCTCGCCGCGGCTGTCGCACGGGCTCGGCGCGGTTGGCGGCCGGCCGGGCTTTGCGGCAGCGGCGGGCGCGGCGGAGCGGGGACGGGGCGGCGGCGGCGGAGGAGGAGGGGGAGCGGGAGCGCGGCCGCGGCGGGCGGAGACCGGCGGGTGAGGAGCGAGCGGGCTGCGAGGCCTCGCCGGGCGGGACGGGGCGGGGCGGCGGAGGGAAGCCGGGAGGCCGCTGCCTCCCTTTGTGTGGCCGCCGCACGGCCGGGCCCTGGGCACCGAGAGCCTGTCGCGGGGGGTCGTGCCCCGGGCCGACGGGCCTCGCTGTCCCGGTGTGTGTCGTTGTCGGTGACGCCTCGGGAGGGCGGCGGGGCCCCTCTCGAGCCCTGGTCCCCCCCCTTTGTGCCCCGTCCCGGCAGCTCGGGGCCCGCAACGGGCCGGTCCCTCCCGAGGGACCCCGCTCGCTGCCGCCCTCCGTGCCACTGGGAAGTAGGGAGCGAAATGTGGGCTAGCGCCCCGCGGGCTCGTTTTGAGGGCCTTATCGCAAATGTGCGTGAAAACTGCCCGTTTAACGAGGTCAGCCCGGGTAATCCCCGCGGCAGCCGGGCTGGTACGGCTCTGGCTTCCCAGAGAGGCAGCCTCCCACCTGTTGTGCGTGTGTCGGTGTAAATATGTATTAGTGCTGCCCTCAGAATTTCTTATAGAGATCTCAGGGCTACCTAGGTTGGAGAAGACCTTCGAGATCGCCAGGTCCAACCACCAGCCTGCCGTACCGGGTCCTGTCACTGAGCCACGTCCCTTGGCGCCGCCTGAATGCCCCCGGGGCAGGACTCCCAGCCGCCCGGGGCAGCCCCTTCCAGCCCTTGACCGCCCTCTCTGTGAATAAATTCTTCCTCCCACCCAATCTAAACGACCTCTGGTGCAATTGGAGACCCTTTCTACGTGCCCTGCCGCTTTTTACCTGAGAAAAGAGACCGAGTCTATGTGGTGGGCCATTTTTTGGGTGGTGTGAGCAGGAGGACCGTGAGCCGCCGTGGCACAGGGGTAGCGTGGCGGTGGGCGTTCTTGGTGCCACCACCGAGGGACTTGGGAGCCAGCAGTTACGTGGCAGAAAATTGAATTATTGATTCCCGCGGTGTCTCCTGGCTTTCTTTCACCAGTGGGGACTTGTGTTTTCTGGCGTGAGCCGTTTGATGCTGCACCTCTCGGATAAAAGCTAGAGGCGGTGCCAGGCGCGGCGGGCCGGCGTCCGGTTCTTGAATCTCCCGCTCGTGGAGCACGGAGCTCCTCGGGGTGTGCGTGGTCTGAAAACGTCCGGATTTCTGAACGAGGAACCGATTCCCCCTGGGGGCTGATTTTTGTTTAGTTGTGTGAACTAGATAAAAGCAATAATTTTGCCATAAAGTGGTTCTGTATGTTGTATGTGGAATTTATGGGGAAAAAGTCAGACTTGACTGCTTGCAAGTTGAAATAGATATATCTTTAATGAAACTGTATGGCTAGTCACTTAATGGTTCTTGCCTATGAGGATCAAAGTCTTCGCTTTGGAGACTTGCACAGGTACCTCACCACTAGAGAGGCTAATATGTGTGTTTTGACCCTAAAAATTCTTGTATTGTTTTTATCACTGTACTACTCCATGTTGTGCAAGTTTTACTGCTTTCTAGTTTTTGCTCTCAGGTCAGATATCACTTCTGTTTACTCCCTGCTCTGCTGATGAATCATTCCCTTACAAGTGGCTGTAAATTCAGTATTACGTATTCAGAAACGTTAGAGAAATGTGTGTTTTTCTGCAAAAGTTACAAAAATGCCTAGCATTCTGTCTACAAAATTACTTTGTAGAGTCTCTGCTAAGCTAAAAAAGAAGTTACCTTCTGCTTCTTGCTTTTTCCCTGTATTTTGAATTACTCAATTTGTTCTTTGACTTTAATTATCTGTCTACTCTCAACTTTCTTCTCTCTCTCTCTTTCCTTGTTCTTGTCTTTCAGTTTTGACTGTACTAACACCATTGCTGATTTGATACTCTTAGCGTGTTACCTTCTCCCAGTATCTGTACTTGGCCATCAGACACTATGAGGAGGCTGGCTTTTCGAGGTGCTGGTTGTACTCTGGTAAATCTGGTAAATTATTGATTGTATGTGCACCATTCTCTCCATTCCTCTGCATTCGGCTTTTGCTTTTCCTTATCCTAACCGTTAATTATTCCTACCTCATTTGTATTCATCTCATTTGTGTGCTCAAAATTAATTCTGTCTCTAACATAAATGCTCTGACGCAGTTATGTTGTGCTGCCATACCTTGTAAAATCAGCTGAGTACGTGCTAGAATAAAATCCCTTGATCTGGTTGGAAAACGGGAATACGCTGGGACAGGTGAATCTATTCTGTCCTCAGCATCTCAGACAGCTACAAAAAAAAAAGATATTTTTATGATGCTGTCACTAGAAATTGGGAAGGAGACAACAACTTGTTCTGTAAATAACCATTGTTGTTGGACAGTGTCTATTCGTTTGCCACTGTTCATGTTGATAAATTAGAAAATATGACCCAAAAAGAAGGGGGATTTTTCTCCTCCTTGATGATCAAGCCATTTGTCCTGCACATGAAGTGGGAGCGGTAGGTCATATGATAGTCCAGACCTTTTTTTTGGCTTGAATCTAAGACAAGGTGTTCAGTAGCAGTTTGAATCTTAGTTTGTCATCTGTCATCTTCATGGTGGTCTTTTTATTTTGTTTTGTTTTTATAATTTGAGGTGGGATGAAGTGCTTTTCCACCCAAGCTGAGCACTTCTCTCTGTACAGCTTTTTCCTTTAAAACAGCTGTTCTCGTTCAGCATTCATGCATGGGATGAGGAATTGAAATGTAAATGGTTCCAGAACGTGTCCTGGTGTCCTCATATCCTCGTAAGAGCTGCTAAATACAGCTTCATCACTGCAAGCCCTGGGCTATCTGGCTGCTGCTGTCAGTGACTTAAAACTGCAGGGCCGTTTTGACCTCCCTTTACTCCTGCCGATTTTCAAGGAGGAATCTGGTGTTTAGATACGGCTTAATTGAGCTGTGGTATATGAGAAACGCATAGGACCCATCATAAGACATAGTTAGCTTAATAGCTAGCTCTCATTGGAGGGTTTGGGTGCAATGTCATGAGTTTAAGAACATTTCTCTTCATTATAGAAGAAGTTGGATTCCATGGGTTCCAAGAGGCGAAGAGCAACCTCGCCGTCCAGCAGCGTCAGCGGAGGAGACTTTGATGATGGCCACCACTCCACAAACATACCAGGCCCCAGCAGAAAGAGGAGGAGGCTCTCCAATCTCCCAACTGTAGATCCTGTTAGTACTTTGTTTTGCACAAGTTCTTTCTCCTGGGGATGCTGTATTCCCGTCAGGGAAGTGCTGGATTGTAAAGTAGGCTGTGCTCTTCACAGCGTACGCTTAGAGGGGCGAGTGCAGCCAGGGCATTTCAAGCTTGCACATCTGATGGTCATGTTTAGCTGAATTCATTGTGCCCTGAAGCTTGCTGCCATGGCTAAGCTTTGTTTAGGATCCATTCAGCTTTGGCTTGTTCTTAGCTGCCCGTTTTCATTTTTTCCTTTCCCATTTTCCTTTTGCTGCTTTTCTTTTTTTTGGGTGTTGATTTTAGTAGATGGAAAGAGACTGGAGAGAGAGCTGAAGTAATAAGGTGCAGAAATTGAGAGCTGTGTCTGAATAGCAAGCGTAGAGAGAGAGAGGTAGGGAATGGCACAGGTAGAGATTGCTGAAACATACAGTGTCTTTGTTCTGCATTTGAGTTAGCAATCTAATTTTAATTAATTGCAGGGCAGAAGAACCCCTGTCGTAGTTCTATGTCTGTAACTTGCAGAGAGTTGTGCTGAATTAATCTACGTTTTGGGTGTTTCACCTAGAACTGTCACGGAAAGAAAGATCCCCATATTAAAAAAACAAAACCAAACAAGAAAACTCCCTAAAAAGCTCCTGCAGTACCTGGCATGCTTGCCAGGTATTATACTAATGCATGAGATATGCCAAGTTCTTCTGCTTTAGAGCGCGATGTACGTGGGCAGCTTCCCTTCACATTGTAAGCAGGCCTCAATTAGTTACTTCTTTAAAGTCTTCCTCTTTCTAAAATTATCTTATTGTTCTTGCATTTTAGATTGCTGTATGCCATGAACTCTACAACACCATCAGAGATTACAAAGATGAACAGGGCAGGCTCCTTTGTGAGCTTTTCATTAGGGCACCGAAGCGAAGGTAAGACCCTTGTTCTTGTTAAGCGTTGAACCTGAGATTTAACCAGGGAGCAAACGGGTATTGAGGAATACGTCACCATTAATGGCTGTGAAGAAATTTAAGCTACGTTTGTCACAGTGTCACAACAATGTTTGATCTGAATATTTGAGTCCAATTACTCAGTGGGACATCCTGATGTTGGTGCATGGTTTTGGTCAAAAAAGGGCTCAATGTTTTTAATTGAATTCATTTTAGGTATTTCTTGTGACAAATAAGTTTGCTAATAGAACACTGTCTGGATCTTTTAGCTGTAACAAAAATGTATTGGAACTGTCTTTGTTTCATTTAGTCACAGATATGTATAAACTTCAGTGCTGTGGTTTTGATTTTCCTGCTTAGAATATAATGCCTATTTTTGTCATTGCAACAGAAATCAACCAGATTATTATGAAGTGGTTTCTCAGCCAATTGATTTAATGAAAATCCAACAAAAGCTGAAGATGGAGGAGTATGATGATGTGAATGTTTTGACTGCTGATTTTCAGCTCCTCTTTAACAATGCAAAGGCTTACTATAAGGTGAGGAAAACATATATAAGGCTCGAATTCATGGGTTATAAAAGTGATAGAGATACATTCAGCTTCTCATTTGGTTTTACAAAAATCTTTGTTTTGCCTTTATTTTTGGTAAGAAAGCAACATGCACTTACTGTCTTTGTTTGCATATTTTTCCATTACATTGACTCTATCTTCATGAAGATAATCTTGCTATAGTAATTTTTCTGTGGGGATACTGTACAATAGCATGGTTGGAGTCTTTGTGTTCTTTTCCAAAACCAAAAAGCAAAAACAGAGAAAAATACTGTTCTATCAAAGCCTTCACATTTTACAAGATATTCTGTGTGACCTTTTGAAACAGATTTTTTTTTTTCCCAAAAGGAAGAGTTTATAAATAACAGTGAGTGTACAGAGAGGTTATTGAATCTGTCTCTTCCATCGGGCACTTACTAAAATGAAAAAAGGCACATTGATTACTGCGGTCAGTGGTGACAGATGGTGAGTATATGTAATGTGTTTCACCAAGGCTGCACCCTCCTTGTCAGCTCCTCCAAACTTGGTATGCATTTTATTTCGGATGTTGTTTATGGGTTGTATTGCAGTTGCCGAAGGAAGGGGAGAAAAACTGGAATAATCTCATTTAGTGGAAGCTGTGTTAATTACATAAAATAGTGAAATTGTATGTAGTGATTGAGATGATATACCGAATCTAAAACTTTGCTGCTGATATTGCCTTTAACATATCTGTGGCTTTGGTGGTGGTCCAAATGATTGCTTTCTGAATAACCCAGCCAGTATAATCAGGTGGCATTCAGAAAAGCAGTGCTAATTTTGTGTTTGTGCATATTTGTAGCTTTTTTGAAAAAGAATCAGATTTATGGATTAATGCATTTATACATTCTGGTTACAGCAGGAAGAAGCACAAAGACTTCCAAATTCATTGGGTACTCCTGAAGTTTTGCAAGGCAGTTGCTTCCTCTTAATGTCATCTTTTCTGTTTTTTTACATGAGGATAAGGAATTGATGGCAGGAAACGATGACTAGAATTGTACAAAATGCAGGATGCCTTTGCCTACCGAATATTGGGCTTAGAATTCTGCCTGTATTGTACGAATCTTGCATGTAGAATAGGAAGCAGGTAGCCGTCTTTCGAGGATGTAGGAATGTTGACGCTGCTAGAGAAACACGGAGTTGAGAGGTGAAGGTATGGCACACAAACATAACCTCATCTTTTTTTTGTCTTATACGTTACCTGAGCAGTTCCAATGACGCATTTAATAAGGAGATCTGATTCATTAGCAAGGTCTTTATTGCAGTAGGTACTTTATTGGTAATGTTAGACTACAGTGGAAACCTTAGTTTTTTTAGTATTTTTGTTTAAGTTATACTTTTGAGCATCTTACAGTAATGAAGAAGGGAGCCGACTAGCTTTTAAGTCTGGTCTTCATAACTTAGTCTGATGTCTAGAGAATATTTAAATCTAGCAAGGTAAGCTTAGGAATAGTTTTCCTGTTGTTTTCTCATCTGTATTCTAAGCTGTCAGAGACTGAGTGAAGTAGAGTGTAATCGACAGTAATAGGGGGACATATCTGCAGCAACACTTGAAACAGCCTGTGGCAGAGGAAAGGGAAGGAAAAATATAAAAGTGGGAAAGCAGCCTTTTTTCTGGGTAATTTTCTTAGTCGTGTTAATAGGCACATGCTTGTCTGTCACTGCCAACTCGGTATTTGCAAAACTTAATTTGCTGACTAATCTAGCTCTTCCCCAAAATATACTTAGACATGTAAGCAGGTGGTAGCCTGTTGTCAAGTTCTTTGGCATTTCACAGTTAATACCAAATTATGGAACAGTGCAAGTCATTGCAGTGCTTACAGAGGTATTTGCACATCTGTTGGCGTTCTTCTTTGGTGGAAATGAATTTTCAATTGCCGTATAATAGCAGCAGCATTGTCTTAAATCACGTTTCATAGAATCATGTCCTAGAATGGCTTGGGTTGAAGGGGAACTTAAAGATCATCTAGTTTCAACCCCCTGCCATAGGCAGGGAAACCACCCACTAGATCAGGTTGCCCAGGGCCTCGTCAGACCTGGTCTTGAACACCTCCAAGGATGGGGCATCCACAGCTTCTCTGCGCAGCTTGTGCCAGTGCCTCACCACCCCCTGAACATTTCTGGCCATAGTGTTAGTTAGTATGTTTTAAATATCAGTACTGATGTGCTGCAACAAAACCCAGTGATCTCTGAAGATTCATATAATGTGCTTGTCTAAGCCTCTACTCAAGGAGTTTTACTGCTTAGTTTTCCCAAAGGCTTAAATACTTTGGGGTGATAAACCTTACATTTTCTAGTGCTTATTACCATTCTTAATACCTCTGTTAAAGAACCACTCATGCAAGTATTTCTGAGGTTTTTCTATTATTCAATACGTTTCAACTAAGAATTTATAGATTTCCTTCAGATAGGAAAATTTTGAATTTAAAGAACGTTTATATTGTTAATTTGTTTGTTTTGCAGCCTGATTCTCCTGAATATAAAGCTGCCTGCAAATTATGGGAGTTGTATTTGCGCACAAAAAATGAATTTGTTCAAAAAGGGGATGCTGATGAGGAAGATGAAGATGAGGAAGGACACGACCATCAAGGCACAGAACTAGTAAGTGTGGTCATGACAGCTGCAGCTGAAGGAAGTCATGGCTCTGTATGTCAGCTGACCCTGAGAAGGAGCTTGGCCTCCATATTTGGCAAGGCGTTCAATCTCTTCATAGTTAAATTACGCTCCAAAAGATATTTTTTACACAAGTTTAGTAGTTACTGGTTAATTATTTCATAGCATCGTGTGTATGTTACATTTTTGTCTAGCAAAAAAAAAAAAATGATGTTTTCTGATATGGATAAAATGCGGTTCTGGTTCACGTGAAGTTAACATGATGTGTGCTTGATATCACACCAACACTGAAGTTTGACGCAAGCAAGCTTTATGTCTAATGATACAGTTTTCCAGTGTGGGTCCCATTCAGTTAGTGCAGCTGTTCCTGGAGTGTTTTATAAGCCAGATATGACCATAGGAAGTTTGGGTTTGTCTGTTTTTTCTGTTGTTGGGATGTATGTTTTCACTACTGTTGGCTATCAAGTCTGTTCTAACAGTATGTAATGTGTATCTGGCAGTCTATAGTGTAAACATGAAATTAAAGTTTTCTCGTTTCACCTACATGCATAAACAATATTGTTTTTCAAAGTTGCATACATGTTTTATAGCTGGTTTTTTTCCTGTCTTTGAAAAATAAATTCTTATATTTCAGTGCAAATTGAAACACTGTACTTTGGCTGTTATTGAAACTGCTTGTGATTTAATTTCTCCTATTAGTCATCTCCAGGTTACCTGAAGGAGATTCTTGAACAGCTTCTTGAAGCTGTAGCTGTTGCCACAAACCCATCAGGACGCCTCATAAGTGAACTGTTTCAGAAACTTCCTTCTAAAGTGGTGGGTATTTTAATAATAATGATTTCATTCTAAGTTTGAAACATGGAAATTTATATAAATGATCCCATGCGCCATTATGCAAAGTCTGGGGATGCGGTTCTTCATTACTGTCTCATTAGTGGCAAACTCCAGCTGTTTTTAGAGCTGCTTTGCTCCTGCCCACTCATTCCCAGCCCTGTCATTGCAGGTGGGGGTTTGTCCTGTTCTGCCAGTTTAGTTAACTGTTCTTTTTTGGTTGAGTTTTTAATCTTTGTAAATCTAAATTCACTGTTCTCATCCAGGGTGTGGCATAACAGGTTTAACCAGCAAAACAAATAATTTGAAGACTATTACCATGTATTTTGCTTGCAGTCAGAACTGTTTCATTTCATCAATAAACTGATGTAAAGTAATTGTAGATATCTGCCTTAGATCTGACTCTCCAAATTGATGCCTGCTGCTATGTTTATGAAGCTTACACCGTTCTCACCTGCATTTAATTTTTGCTAATAGCTCATAGAATGGCTCACAACTGTTTGTAATAATATATATTTTTTGTTTTCCAGCAATATCCAGATTATTATGCAATAATAAAAGAGCCCATAGATCTTAAAACTATCGCACAAAGGATACAGGTACAGTAAGCTTATTAGTATATCATAGAATGTTTCTTTTTAAAAAAGTCTGAACTAAAAGTGATAAAAGCTAGAGTTAAAGTGGATAGGAAAAGCAGTGTGTTTTTCCCTGCTACTGAAAAATAGGAACGCTCTACTGATTCAATGTTCTCTCCTGGCTTAATGCTGCAGAAGTAGCTGTGCTGAAGGTCTAGCATTGTAAACCATAGAGTGCTGGCACTGGGCTTGAATATCCTGGGTTCCTTGATGTTTAATGGTCTAAAGTAATTCCATGGCAAGTACTGTTAACATAAAACATTGATGTATTGAAGCGTGGTCATGCATTATCATCACCTCGTTCTGTTCTAGTGCTGTAAATAGATGTTTTGTACTGATGCATTTTTTGTCTCGCTTTTCCAGCAATTTGAAATACTGTTCTGTAATTCTAGCATTTTGTGTAATAGCAAAGAATAACACAAAGGCTAATTGAACTAGAGGATAAAGGTGAAATAACATGTTGTCAGAACCCTTCAAAGTTAAGATAATCTACCGTACTAAGTATTTTTTTTCTATCTTTTACTTAGCGTTCGTATGATCAAGAAGGACTTAGCACTTCAGTTGTGTTTTTTTTTTCAAAGTACTTACCTGTTTTTTATAAACATGTTCTCTTTATTCTGTAAATGTTCTCTTTATTCCTTATGAATTCCCTTTGCTTTTGACTTCATTCTCATGCTGTCTGAAGATTGTCAATAAGCAATGCTGCTTTTTCTTGTGTAGAATGGGACTTACAAAAGCATTCATGCAATGGCCAAGGATATAGATCTTCTCGCAAAGAATGCCAAAACCTACAATGAGCCTGGATCACAAGTGTTCAAGGTTAGTTTCAGCTGTTAATAGTTAAATCAAAGTTCAGATTTTCCTTACTGTTTTCTGTGCTCATTGTTCATTGAACATATTTTTAGTATAAGGCCCTGAAAACTGTTTCCATTTAAAAAAACAAGCAATCAAACAAACAAATCTATTGCTGTTTTTTCTTTATTTATATTCCCCTTAGTATAATTGGAATATAAGCTATATTTTTTTTTTCTTGACATATATGAGTTTTTTCCAATTAAATTTTATCTCATGACATGAGTTAATGACTTCTTTGGAGGAATGGAGTATCCCGTTACTTTTGTGATTGATGTTGAAATGGCTGAAACTACAGGTTAAAATGATAGCAGTAGTCAGGCATTATCTCTTCATGGATCTCAGGAACTGTTTGTGTTTTTCATCACAAGGTTAAAAAGCAGAGTAATGCTTTCTTTGCATAGTTCTTGAAGATCCTCTTTCCTTTATCTGTACTTTTATGACCAAATTACACCTACAGTCTCAGTTAGTTAGATTGTTTTGTATCTAAATGTATAAAAAAAAAAGCAACCTCATTTTTGTTTTGATTTGAATTACTCTAGCTGAAAATAACGTTCTTTGTTTTCAACTTTAAACAAAAAAATTCTTTTTGACAGGATGCAAATGCAATTAAAAAAATATTTAATATGAAAAAAGCTGAAATTGAACACAGTGAGTTGGCCAAGTCAAGTCTCCGAATCAGGTACTGGAAATAGAGTTCTCTTTATAAATTCATGAAAATCTCTGTAGATATTCCCTTAATTTCGCTATGGCAAATATACGGGGAAATAATTGCATGAAAACTCATTTTATTTTTATTTTAAAAGATATAAACCACAGAATGGCTTTCAAATAGAAACATTTTATGGAAATACTTCTGTGGTGAAATATTTCTGTGGTATACTTGATTGTCAAAAAAAAAAGTGTAATCGTCTCTTTTAAGCTATGACCAACTTCCACCATATGTGTTTGTAAGTTAGTAGTGGAAAAGGAACAGTGAGGAAACAATTTCTTTGTTTTGTTTTGATGTACAAAAAATGATGAGTATTGTTGAACCTTGTTAGGTCTTGAAACACAAGAGCTCACAATTAGGTAGGGGCAGAAACAGGGCAACAAGGCCACAGGCAACAGATACGTAGAACAAAGTCCGTATTATATAAACTCTTAATTGAAAATCTGTTTCTGTCTATGAAAGAGGCACAAGACACTGAAGATCTGGACTTACAAATCAGAGGAGTAGAGTTTGGGTCTTGAACAGGCAGGTATAAAACACTGTTGATAGTTGTATTTATTTCACAGAAAGATTTTATTTGGGAAATGGTGCTTCCTGTGAAAATCCATGGTGTACAGAGAAGTGATGCAGTCATTATAGATGTTTCTTATCTGAAATGCAATTGGATTTATTCTTGTATAGATTTTTACTTCTGAGTACCAGTCAAAAGTAAGTTTAAATATTATTTTCCAGTATGAGCTGCATCATTTATCTAGGAAATAAATCAATGTCTTGCAAGTCCTCCAAGGAGTCAGGAAACTCTTTTTAGGGTAGGCTCTGTATGTATTTGAGCTCTTTAGTAGCATGTGATACTAAACTATAAATCCTGTTCATGTCCTGTGAAGGTTTATGTGGTATAATTGAGAACACTAGCACTCCCTTCTTTTACTGAAAGGCAGGTTTTATTCTGTTGCTTTTTTGTGGTTGTTTTTCTTTTGTTTTATTTTTCTCCAGGAAAATGTTTAGATAGTGTTAGTCCTCAGCAATGCATTTAATACGATTGTGTGTGAAAGAAATGAAAGTTATCTGCTTGATTATTACTGTTTGGTGCTTTGAGATGCTCAACATATATAATGGTTTTCCTGGCTCATTCTCAGTGTTAGCGTGCTTCCCATGTTTAGGCGAATCATTGTCAGAGCCGTCGCTGCCAAAAAGGACAATATAAAAACAGAAACTTTGTTAAGGAGTAATTCTCAATGTATATTCTAACAATTTCTCTTAAAAGTATGTGTAGTGCCAGAAGATCTTGATTCTACAAACACGTAATGTATTTGATTGAGTACGTATAGGCCCAGAGGTTTTCTGTATAGATTGTGGCTTTTATTTTTTCCTTACTGCATTGATGAAGCTCAGGATGTCCCAAGTGATATTTAATTTGGAGACTTAACTGTTTTTCTTCAAAATAAAGCTATTTGCACAAAAAGGGATGACAGATAAATCACACTGATATTTGTTAGCTGAATTCCTCTCTTACACTGCCAACCCATTTCTACTTCTCAGCTCCTTTATTCTAGATGTTCTTACATTCTGAGTGGATCTACGAGGCCTGAAGTAATCTGAATGTCAGAATAATTGACAGCTCCCTTCTTTGTTTCTGTAACTTAGCAAAAAATACTTACTTGTAGTGCCTGAAACAGGCTATAATAATACTGAACTGCTTTTGTGTGTGTGTGTGCAGTTTCTTTTGTTGTGTTTTGTTGTTGTTGTTTTTTTTCTGTTTTACACCAAAAAAATGGGTGAGAGGAAAGTGTAGTGAAAACCAAACCTTTCACCTGCTGTTCTGAAGCATTTCACTGGTTGCTCTTTTTATTGCACCATTGTTCTTTCTGCATGTGTGTTTTTTTTTGCTGAATCCGCATCACAGAATCATTTATAACTTGTTAATCGTCTCAACAGGGGGTTTCTTTTACTTATTGTTGATTTTGGTAAAACACCCCCACAAGTTCATTTAATTTATTATATTTTTCTTCTGGGTTTATGTCAGTTTGTCTTTGGTGGATCAGGCTCCAACTCCTCATAATGCTACTAACCAAAGTCCTGCAGCTATGTTGTCTCAGTGTCACAAGTAACCGCGCTCTTCCAGCGCAGAGTTCTTTGTATCCTTTGTCATACTAAATTGCTCTCTGTCGGTGCATTTAGCTGTCCTCCCTTAAATAAAGTCACGCAATAAAGTTGCTTGAAAATATGCAGTGTCGACTATTGGCAAAACACGATGGATCTTTACGATTAGCTTTATGTGGATGCTAAGGAATGTTTTGCTGGCTGCTTTCACTGCTATTGTAGGCTGAGCTGTGTGTATAGCTATTAATCCTCAATCTAAATGTTACCTCCTCCTGACTTTTTATAAAAACAAAATCAGTATTAAAATGCCGGGGCCCTAAATGTGTCGTAGTGTTACTTTACTTTTAGCTTTAAAACATATATTATTTTTTTAATCCATCTCTGGACCTTTTGCCTGCACTGTCAAAGTAAGTCTGTAAACAGCTGTATTCTTGCTGCATCTTTCCTTGGCTAAGGTGGGCCTCTTTTGTTCCCCTTTCCTTGGCTTGTCTCTTCTACCTTAAGGACTCCATCAAATTTGACTGCTTCCAAGCTGACAGGTCCTTCCTCACAGGGTAAAGGCAGTGTTGGTGATGAGAGAAATTCTTCTAACAAATATTATCGGTAAGTAAATTGTGGACTTGGAGGAAAAGCTGGGTCATCATCACATGAAAATACTGATTTATTTTATTTTTTTTAATTTCAGTTGGGAGTGCTCTTCAATGATCAATAGTGACTTCAATACTTTTTATTTCAAATATATTTTAGTCATATTTATTGTGGTTTAAGAAGTTACTTTGCTGTAATTGCTCTTCCATGTTTGATTTTAGATTTAATGTTTCAGAACACCTGTCATTAAATACTCCTGTGTACAATTATTTCATTAGAAATGTCATGAAGATCAATGTGCTAAGCTTCATTACAAAATAAAGCAGGTGAAAAATCACATGTAAATAAACTGTAAATCTAGGAAAATAGTATTTGGAGGCTGAAGAGGAATAAGTAGGACTAAATAATTAAGAGATGGAAGATGGAAACCAATAAAGTCTGTAAACCAAAAGTATTGGATTTAGGATGGACTTCTGGCAGACTTACTGGGTAGGCTTGCTTACTAGAGGCATTCTGGTTTGTTCTTTCATTCATCAGTTGAGAATTTTGGTACATATCAGAAGTATTGTGTCTGCAGTCTGAGTTACTGTCTGGAAGCAGTACTACTCCTGGCAAATTCTTTATGCGTACTCTTGAAACCATGGCTGAGCACTCAGCAGCAGTAAGGCTCTTTCAGGTGTTGAGCATTTGTATGGAGTTGGTGTCATTTTAAGCAGCACATCCAATTTTTTCCCAGACTTGACTACTCCTGCAGGGCAAGACTGAGCCCGCTTCTGGTGTGAAATGCTGTGTCCCAGGTTTGGGAGAAAGAGAATGATGCTGAAGAAGTCATTGTGTGACCATAGTCACTTAAAAAGGAGAGAAGATCCTTCATGTGCAGGCACTTTGTGTGCTGAAAAAGCTCAGATAGTGCTGGGGGAGAGAGAGAATTAGGTGTATACAGCTTAAAGCATGCTATATTTCTTCATGTAGACAAATCCCTATAAAATGGGGTTAAATAACAGTGTTATTAATTGGGAGTATTAATTATACTTGTTACCCTTCCCAATTAATAATTCAAATACTCAAGCATTCAAAGTAGGACAGGATATATACAGCTTGAGCTCTAGCTTTCTGATTGCATGTCCAATTTTTCAGTTTGAAGGACCACCCCAAAGAAGGAGGCAGACTCATGGGTCATTAACAGTTTCCCTTGCTAAGCTCTCCATATTTTTTTTTTTTTTTTGGCATAGTCACATCTGTTTTCCTGATAACGTAGGTAACCATCACAAGTTCCATTGGTTTACTTACACACTCAGGATGGCTGTTAATGGTGGTTTGATAATGAGAACCTTTTGCTATTTTTTATTTCTGAAATCTTTTTTTTTTTCTTTCTTTTCTTTTTTTGTAGTAACAAAAGATCAGCCCAGGGGGATCGTTTATCAGCAATTACTATGGCATTGCAGTATGGATCAGAAAGTGACGAGGATGCAGCTTTGGCTGGTAGGAACTGAAATACTGTTTATCTGTTTATTTAATTAAAATGTTTGGAATAAGCGAAACTGTACAGCTCCTGATCTCTTCAGATATCTTTATTGCAAAAATATTTTGCAGTGTTTCAAAACTCAGTTTATAGTTCTGTGAAATCCAGTCCCTGTTTCCTCTGAAGTATGAATTCATACACATGCAGCTGCTAAGATGGGGTAGGCCAAACTGGCTTGTGTGTCTTGAATTTAGCGTGTATATTTCTGAGTATACTTGGGTGTTCCTTGCCATAAGAGATTCACAGTGCTGTGGTTGTTTGAGAGAAATCTCACGCTTGCTCATTCTGGCTTATATTCTCTTGCTGTCTTGTGCCATTGGGTCTGTCTGTACCTGTCCCTCAGGCAGATCAGCACTACCTTCCAGCTTGGTGTCATCTGCAGACTTACTGAAGGTACACTCTATCCCCTCATCTAGGTCATCAATAAAGATATTAAACAAGATAGGCCCCAGTACCGACCCCTGGGGGACAACACTTGTGACAGGACACCAGCTGGGCTTAACTCCATTAACCACAACCTGCTGGGCACGGCCCTCCAGCCAGTTCTTTACCCAGAGAAGAGTGTGCTTGTCCAGGCCACGGGCAGACAGTTTCCCCAGGAGAATACTGTGGGAGACCGTGTCAAAGGCTTTGCTGAAGTCTAGGTAGAGTACATCAACAGCCCTTCCCTCATCTACCAGTCTGGTCATACGGTCAAAGAAGGAGATGAGGTTGGACAAGCACAACCTGCCTTTCATGAGCCCGTGCTGGCTGGGCCTGATCCCCTGAATGCCATGCATGCGCCATGTGATCTCACCCAAGATGAGATAACTTCCGTAACTCCATAACTTTCCCTGGCACCGAGGTAAGGCTGACAGGCCTGTAGTTCCCTGAATCCTCCTTATGGCCCTTCTTGTAGATGGGAGTCACATCAGCAAGCCTCCAATGCTCTGGGACCTCTCCAGATGACCAGGAACACTGATAGATGGTGGAAACCTTGCCAATCACCTCTGCCAGCTCCCTCAGCACCCTAGGGTGGAGCCCGTCTGGTCCCATGGACTTGTGACATTTCAGATGGAGGAGCAGGTCTCTAACTGTCTCTTCCTGGATCATGGGGTGATTCTGTACCTGAATCACAGGGGACGTCCAGGTCAGGGTGTAAAGTACCCTGAGGATAACTGATCTGACTATTAAAGACAGATGTAAAGGTGTTGAGAACCTCAGCCTTTTCCTTATTCTCAGTGATCACATTCTCTGTTGCATCAAGTAAAGGATGAAAATTTTCCTTGGTTCTTCTCTTGCTGTTAATATATTTGTAAAAGGATTTCTTGTTCTCTTTTACTCCAGTGGCCAATCTGAGTTCAAGCCAGGCTTCTGCCTTTCTAACTTCCTCCCTGCATATCTTAGCAACTTCTTTGTAGTCGCCCCAAGTAGCCTGTCCCTTCTTCCAGAGGACGTAGACTCTTTTTCTTCTCCCAGAGTCTCAACAAAAGTTCCTGGTTCACGCACGCCGGTTTTCTTCCCCTCCAGCTTGCCTTACGGGACTCAGGAGCAGCCTGCTTCTGTGCCTTTGAGACTTCCTTCCTGAGGAGCACCCAGGCTTCCTGGATGCCTTTGCCCTTCAGGAGTGACTCCCAAGGGACCCCTGCAACAAGTGTCCTGAACAGGTCAAAGTCCGCCCTCCAGAAGTTCAAGATAGCAGTTTTGCTCATTACCCTTCTGACATCACCAAGGATAGAGAACTCTACAATTTCATGGTCACTCTGCCCGAGACAGTCCCCAACCTTCACATCTCCCACCAGTCCTCTGTTAGTGAAGAGCAGGTGTAGTGGGGCAGCTCCCCTGGTAGGCTCTTGTACCAGCTGTGTCAGGAAGCTGTCTTCTACACACTCTAGAAACCTCCTGGACTGATTCCACTGTGCAGAACTTCCTTTCAGAAGAACTTTCATCTCAGAGCAGCTTTCTGAAATGGTTTTGTACATACGGTATATATTTTGTTTTGTTTATGTTATTTCTGTTATGCTGGGAAATGAAGCATCTTTTCGATATACATTTTGGGCCATTTATTTCATACCCAGTAATAAAATTGTATTCCCTACCATTTTCCATTGGATAGAACGTATGTTGAGTGGTGGGTTGTTTTGGTTCGGTGTGGTGTTGTTTTTTTTTTTTTTTTCTCCAAACACTTTAGATCTTGCTGCAAGCAAAAGCATTTTTATTCCTGGTTAGCCTAGACTTCAGTTTTGGCTCCCTTTCTTGGCAGATGTGGGGAGCAGTTGCTTGTCTGAGTGTGATTGTTAGCTGCTGTTCTTGCAGACTTTAATTCTGTAAAAACACGTAGCTTTTTGTGTCTTTGTGATTTAAATTCTTGAAGTGACTTAACCACTTTCAGGTGTCACCTTTACCATGGACATTAATGTCATTTTCACGGGGTCTTTTTCTATGTGTCTGAGGTTTTTGCTTTGACACTGTTGAAGCGCTCCTATCTTTATTACGTTCATTGAAGAAGGAATTTTTTTGGCAGACCTCTGTCACACTTAAGATTTTCCACCCCTCCAACATGCTACTTGGACATCCCTATGTTTTCAGTCTCTGGGTTAAAAAGTTTTTCATTTAAACTAAGCAGTTTTTTTATTAGTTGTTCCGGTATCATGTCTCTTTTCTTTCCTCCAACACTCATTAAAGCAAATGAGATCGAGGCTGCATGAATGAACAAAGAGAGAACTTTCTCCGTCTTGATATAGAGAGTTAAATCTGTGAGCCTCTTCGATTGTAGCAGTTGCCTAAGCAGTGAACAATCAGTTTCCAACATGGAGTTTATCCACACAGTTTCAGAGGCTGTCATGATGTAAAGGAGATTGTAGAAGATTTCCAACTCAAATGTACTCAATATGAGCAGATTCTGCAGCTACCTGAAGTATAAATATGTAAAGACAGGCATAAAAGGTCATTATAAATTACTTGTTTATAAGTATTTCATTTTACAAGTCTGGATGCTGCTCTTGGTTGTACTAGAATCTAGCTTTGGTTACATTTTGAGGATTCATTGTTGTCTAGGTGCTTTGGGACCTCGGGAGACATTGATTAAAGCAAATTACATGCTGAGTAAAGTTTCTTCCATATACATTTATATGCTTTCCTAACTCTGTTCCTTCCCTGCCACAGCATTGAGTAAGAGTACACGTATGGTTTACTGCATATTTCTGCTGTACCTGCTAACTGTAGCTGTGGTAACAGCTGCGTGAAAAGGGAATAACTGACTTCCTCTGTGCTGCCAGCATGTTCCTATGGGACCTGGTGCTACTGAATGCTGAAGAATCTACGGTCTTGCATTATGTGGCTGGTTGTACAGCCAAATGTGGATTTTTGTCTTCTGATCCAAATATTAACTTCTTCAGTTCTCAAGATAATGTGTTTCCTGTTAGTAGAACGTTAGCATTTTCTGAGTATGTAAGAATATCTAGTGGTTGACACACATCTTTTAAAGAACATACACGTTATAATGAAAATGTTTGTAGTTGTATTCTGGTGTTATGTAAACACTTTCCTTTTGGTGCTTCTTAAATTTCCTTAGATTTCATTTTGGGGAATGTCTTGTGTCCCACTTCTTACACAAAGGAAGTACATTTCTTGTTTAGGGTATTGAACTGCCTTTTTTTCTGTCTGCCATGTCACAGAATGTTAGCATGCTTGTTTCTTGTTTTTCTCTTACATAAAAACAAGTTCTCCTTTTTCTATTCTGTTCCTTTTTGATGGAGCAGTCAGAACTGAACTGTTTGAGTAAACAATAGCAAAGACAGTATTTTGTTGCATAATCTACTTTGGAAATTTATTTTACTTGGTAGCTGTCTCTTAGCCATCAGGATTTATCTCTGCGTTCAGACTGGTATGTTAGGTGTGGGGAAGAAGACAGAGTGCTGCCTTCACTCTTTTGTTTTTCTACCTGAGTGATTCTGTCCAGCTCCTGCTTTGCAGGCTGCCACAGTAGCTGCAATGCCATTATGCGATGCTTGTTGGCGTACATGCGCCTGATAATTTTAAGCATCTCCTCTGAATTAGTAATGAACGTCTCTGTAGTGTTTGCGCATCTGCTGCGGTCTGCTTGTGTTTTAGCTTGCATCTAACTTGTCTGGTACACTCGTGTAGATCTGCAGTGTCAGACTGCAGAGGAAAAATGGTAGTACTATGTTGATATGCAGTCAGAATGTCCTCTGGCTTTGTCATCATTTCAATACATCTTTACTGAAATTGGGTAGAAAATTTGAAACATTGCCAGCCTTTATTGAGCAATAATGAAAATGCCAGCTGGAAACTTGGCTTGAGTGTTAGAGAACTGTCTTTTGTGTAACTGAATTATCCAGCATGTCACCTGCCAAGCTTTCCTCTAAATTGGGATTCGTAAGAGAGCAAACAAGGATGAATAAATAGCTGTGTATGCAAAAACACACAGATTTTATTATTATGCCTGTCTGCAAGGTACAAATTATGCCAACTGTATTACAGTGGAGTAGAAGGGTTGGCCGTTTATTGCTTCCCATCCTATATTTCCGTTGCCAGTGTTTTTTCATTCTGTCTGTTTCTGTTGCTCAGTAATGTTTCTCCTAATTTCATCTGCAGTAAATGTTACTTTATCATAGTAGCTCTTTTTGTTCATCCTAATCCTGAAGCATAATACATGCTTCATACAGACAATAGGAAAAGTCTGCTATGAACATCTTATAATAAAGTATTTATTGATTTTATGCTAGTTACATAATAATTCTAAAATGTTTATTTCTCCTTCACTTTCTGCATATTAAAGGTGAGCTGTAGTGTCAGACTTGCCTGTTAAAGTTCAGATTTTTTTTACTTGAGCCAGGATTATTATGCAATTACTATATTATGGGATTATTATGTAGAGGATTACAGAAGTTCTGAAGTAACCTTTTTTTGATATATATTCAAAAATCCGTTTTTATTTCAGCCATTTTCCCTAACAGACTAAAGACCTTTGAAAATTCTAGACATGGTTTTTCAGTTCATATTCTTGTAGTATGCTCCAGTCAGATAGCAGAATCACAGTAGTTCAGTGTATAAATGTTTGGTACAAATATTAGTAGTAATGGTTTGCCTGGTAAATAAGGGCGTAGCTGTTTTTGTAGGTAGTGTGGTTGAATAGTTCTGTTAACTATGAACACTTCCGCGTGCTTCTATATGTAGGGTGTATTACCAGTGACTGAACTGAAGGCTCATCTGATAAGAGAACTTGCTATCTAGATAAAGTGTGTTGTTTGTTTGTTTTTGGTTTTCCTATCAGCTTGGGGCTGTGAGGTGTAGCCATTTGTGAAGTCCTTTTCTGGGTTGTGAATCTGACTACTGGAGAGCGGCTGAACACCCTCAACTGAGGGTCTGCATTTTGTTCTGGTTTAGTTCTCTATTTGAAAAGTCATTAAAAAAGTCCACTCTGACTTGTCCTGCTGAGAGTTTCTCGTTTTTCCTTTCTCTCTGTGCAGCTGCTGCTCGTTATGAAGAAGGAGAATCTGAAGCTGAGAGCATTACTTCCTTCATGGACACTTCTAATCCTCTTTATCAGCTTTATGATACAGTTAGAAGTTGCAGAAATAATCAGGGCCAGCTCATATCTGAACCCTTTTTCCAGTTGCCCTCTAAGAAAAAGTATCCTGATTATTACCAGCAAATTAAAACACCTATTTCATTGCAGCAAATCAGGTAAGAAAACAGAACGCAGACTACCTCTGGTGTGATACTGTTCAAAGGCTCCTTTCATTTCCAGCGTCCTTAATTGCGGTCAAGTTGCTGACCTCTCATGTAGCGATACCATTTTTCCTCTATGCTTTGTTGCTGCTTGTTTTGTGTCAGTCTGCATCAGTCTTCTAATCGTCTTTTATCAATGGCTGCCATCCATGGGTTTATTTTCCACAGTGTTTCATTAGGAATGTGCCCAGGTAGTTGCAATATCAATAATTCTGAAGGCTAGGTGCACAGCAGATGTGAAAGCTTCTGCAGAACACTCCGGTATGCCCTTTCCTTTACCCTGATGGCATGATTACCTCTTACTGCCATGTTTCTTAAATGAACAGTCTTCAGCAACGCGAACTGTGGAAAGGTGTTTGCAGTTATATTCCTTTTGTTTAGGTCACAGTCTAATTGTAGAGAATAATTATTTTCATTCATGATGTAGCTAGTCTGGAGTAAAGTGCTAATGCAGCACACTGTTCATAAATCTGTGAGCCATGAAAGATTCCTCAGCTGCCAGAGCACAGCTGTGGGATAAAAACCTGTGTAAAAAGAACAGTGAGCTTATCTCAGGCCGTTAAAGCCCGGGGTAAACCAATATATTCACCATGTTAGCTCCATCGTATGTCAAGGTGCCAAGTGCATTAACAGGTCCTCATGGCCCTGACTAGCTTCAGGTAGCCCTGGCTTCCTTCCCAGGGAGCTGGGAGCCCCATTTCAGGCCCTGCCTGAGCTACATGGTAGGAGTGCTGGTCTCCAGCCCACCACAGCCATGCCCCTGCCTGGCCGTGGACCCCCACTGATACCCCCTGCACTGACCCAGACCTGACCTGTGGACTGACTTCCTAGCATTGCCTTAGGCCTCTGTGGATGTGTTCAGGCACTGCCTGCCCAATGTCTGCTGACTGTGTCTGATCCTGCCCTGCAAGCTTGGCTTCCTGGCCTCACCTCGCACCTGCCTCATCACCAAAAGTTGGCCGGGTGGTCTGGATCTGGGTCAAACCTGAGTGCTCGTAGCTGGCAAGGCCCCTGCCCTGCTGGCCATGTTAATGTGCTTGGCTCCCCTTCCCATAGGGAAGAGCCAGCCATTGGTGCTTTAAAGCACGTCTTGTATCCTCGTGTATAAAGTTACGCTAAAACATCTTCCTTTAGAATAGACTGCATTACAGCCATAGGAAATGGTGTTGAAAACCAGGTCTGCAGGAGATGTGTGACAGTGTTTGGTAAAGCAATAGTCCTTCTTCAGTGGGTCCTCACACTGCTAGTGTGTTTAGAATAGATAGTTCTGTAAATTGTAGTTATACCATAATACAGTGTGCTGAATTTGGAATACTTGTTTAATAAGCAGTGTCTTTGTTAAACTGGAAAGTAATAAAACTTTTCTTACCTGTCTGACAGTGTTATGCATGTGTTGGGGAGCAAGTACTGAGATACAATATTGGTTAGCTGTCCATCAGTGGCTTTAAAGCATTTTTTTGCTTATGTCTTAGTACAACTGTTGGCTTGGCAAAGGAATTATCTTTTCTTGAATGAAGCACAAAACACATTTGTTGGAAAAAAGATGAAATTGAGAACATCACTGGCAGTTTTCAGGGAGCTTTTTGTCTGAATGTACCAAAGGGTATTTGTTCTAATTATGTATATGTGGATTTAATTGGGAGAAACCTTGTTTTGAAAACGTACTTGGTATCAGGAGAAATAATTTGCCATAGGGAGGCAGCTGTTACTCTACTTTCCTTACAGAGTAGGCAGGGTGCACCTGGCTGTTTGAGCAAAAATGACGCTCAGATGTATAACAGAACTTTTTTAAAAAATGGCATTTCTCATTGCCTGAGAGCTTAGAAAACAAAAAAGTACAGACAGTCTTCTTAGAAATAGTGTTTTTAATTCCTAAGTTAAAGTATGGTGTTTATAATAGTGTACATCGTTTTAGCAAATTCTGAAATTCAATTATTGTTTAAATTGCCACATAATCTTCTCTTACTGTGCTTAAGAAGCCTTGAAGTCATGCATATGTGTACTTAATTAATATGCTTTAGGGAAAACTGAAGCAATCATAGTTTTACTGATATTTCAACTGTGTCTTTAGGTATTCAAAATAACCACTCCATAGGGGTGGAGAGGTAGGATTTTTTGGCTTGGGGTGGAGGGAGGCAGTTCTTTGTGTGTTTGGAGATGCACGTTCAAGGAGCACATCTGTTCATAGAAAGGGACAGAGAAGTTAGTTGTCTTAGCAAAAAACTGAAGGTGTTAGAGCATACAGCCTGGCATTCCAGTCTCATACCATTTTCTGCATTAGCATCTGGATACTTGGGCTATATACTGTCAGAGTGGACTGTGAAAAGGGGGCCAAGTATTCCCTTTTCCCTCTTTCCCCTATCCCAGTCTGCTGTCACTATAAATTTTGCAGCTAATTCCTGTATTTCAGGAGTCTGTGTTTGTTAAATGCAGGAAAATCCTTACTCGATGATTTATGATAATTACAGGGAGAGTTTCACAGGTGTGGGTGTGTTTTGTTTGCTTGTTTTAATGAGATGCAGATTATAACTGTCCCAACCTCTTGAGTGCTTTGAGCACTAAGAGCCTCAGTGACTTGAGCTGTGTGCTGATCCCAGGCTGCTTCTGGATGCGGGAGGTAATCCTGTTGATGGCTTGAGTTTCCTGCTAGTTTCTTCCTGCCATGCTCTTCACAGAAGTACAGAATAGTTGGGATTGGAAGGGAGACCATCCCCTCCAGCCACCTCATCAAGCAGGATCACCCAGAGTAGCTTGCCCTGGACTGTTCCCGGTTGGCTTTGGAGCATTTTCCCTGGTGGAGACTTCTCAACCAACCTGGGTGACCAGTGCTAGTGTTTGACCACCCACGCAGTTGTTTTGTTGGTGTTTTTTTGTTGTTGTTGTTATTTGTTTTTAAAAAGTTTTGTTTTTTTTTTTTCTTGTGTTCAGATAGAATTTCCTGTGTTTCAGTCTGTGCTTCTTGTCCTGTCAGTGGGCACTGCTGAGACGAGTTTGGCTCCTTCTTCTTCATTCCCTCCCATTGAGTGTTTATCCACACCGATAAGACACCCCCCAAACCGACTCAAGGACAACAAACCACAGAGCTGCAGAACAAGGATATCCCCTTTAAAAATGATGCTATGAAGGCTGTGATTTTTAAGGGGTGGTAGAAGTGCATGGTATGGAGGATATTTTGCAAACTTAGCATGGCTAAAAGTCTCTAATTCAACAGCTGGAGGAATAGTCAGGAAGCAACTCAGGAACAGGACATGCTGTTAGATTGTACACAAGTGCTGGATCCTGGCATGCTTACAAGAACTGTGATAGTCATTAAATTTTATAGTGTTAGCAAATATGATCCTGAAGGCAAGTGAATCAGCCTTTTCTCCACCAGGGAATTCCCTGGCAGCTGTCCTCTCCTGATCTGCACGTGAGAGGTGTGTGTTTGTGTGCAGGGGCACTGCAAGCATCGCCTTTATTGGCATGCCCCAGTGTCTTCTGCTCTAGGAAGCTGGGGACCTTAGCTGGGTTTTTTTAAAAAAAAAAGTGTGGATCTAGCATAAAGCACACTTGGTTTTGTGTGACATCCACTTCTTGAGCGTTTTTGTAATGTGCTTTTCTTATGAACGTTCATTCAGTTGTATGTGACGTGGAAATTTAAACTTTACATTTCACTGAACTGGAGTGGGTTGAGATTCTCTTTAAACTGGAATTAGTGTTGGCTTTTGTTACCTCAAGATTAATTACTTGAGTTGAATTCATAATAAAAATGATCATCTTGTGAATAGAACTTAACTTGAAAGAGTAGAGACTGCTATCTGGGTTAGTCTGAATGTTTATATAAACAGCTTAAACCTATTACAAGTTAAGATCTTAACCTAAGCATTACTTTTTTTTTTTTCCCCCAAAGATTTTATTATTACATTGACTTTTGGAAAAATATGTAACTGTTACGGTTTGCTTAATTTATAAATGTGCCAACTGGGAAAATGTCAGTTTTGGCCTCGCTTTGCAAAATAAACTGATGTTTATAAAATTCTTCTGTTATAAGATTGACAACTATTAGAGAGCCTCCAAAGGAGGACCACAAAGATGGTGAAAGGTGTGGAGGGCAACACGCATGGGGAGCAGCTGAGGTCCCTCAGTTTGTTCAGCCCAGAGCAGAGGAGGCCGAGGGGAGGCCTCATGGCGGCCTGCAGCTCCCTCACGAGGGGAGCGGAGGGGCAGGCGCTGAGCTCTGCTCTCTGGGGACAGCGACAGGACCTGAGGGGACGGCATGGAGCTGGGACAGGGGAGGGTCAGACTGGGGGTTAGGGAAAGGTTCTGCACCCAGAGGTGGTCGGGCCCTGGGACAGGCTCCCCAGGGCAGTGGGCATGGCACCGAGCTGCCAGAGTTCAAGGGGTGTTTACACAGCGCTCTCAGCCATCGGGTCTGGTTTTTGGTGGTCCTGTGTGGAGCCAGGAGCTGGACTCAATGACCTAGTGGCTCCCTTCCAAAGCAGGATATTCTATGATTCTCTGATAATACTCTAAATTGAGAAGAGGCATGATACTTGAGTTCTGCTGTGTCTGAGTATAATTAACTTCTCTGAATAGCCTTAATTAATCACCCCGTTGTTCACTGACAGCAAGTGCATTGAAGAGGATCACAAGGTAGGAGGTTATTTGCAGGCCGTAGCAGGATTACTTTTGCACCTCTGGATTTTTCACTCTTCATATTTGTGGTTGGAAGTTGTCTGTCTTTCAAAAACCATGTGGGCTAAGTCTTGATTTTACTTCTGTGCTCAGGCCTTTGATGAATTCAACTGTGAATGTAGGTTGTTCGCTTAAAATCAGATGGACTGCACCTCGTGTATCTAGTTGTGGATAAGCACACAGTAATAGAAGCAAGATTTTATTTGATGGTAAGGTAATTTGGATGACAGCTCAGCCTTTTGTAAGACGGTCTTTCTTCTTCCTCTTGTCTTCTGACTCTGGGTTAAGATTTAATGGAGTGAGAATTAAGCTGCTTTTCTTCACTTGTGACCTGCTGTCAGGGTCTTCGCTTCTCCATCAGCTTAAAAATTCTGCTTCTATAGAGTCATGAGGAGGAAAAGAATTAATTTTCTTAGTATGGTATAAGACTAATGGCAACTTCATATGTTTCTCTGCATTGTGGTGCTTGAGGATTAGGCTGCAGTACCGCAACATGTATATGTCACTGCCTAAATGCACACATCAAGCTAGTGTAAGATACTGAGGCATGCGGAATAAGTGGTACATTTTAGATGCTCCATGTAATAGTGGTGTTCTGGAGTCTGCATAAGCAATCCAAGATTTAGTAGGGTCAAATGACTTGGGATCTGCTGATAGGAAGAATCACCAATTTCTTTTACCATATCATGAAAACACACGGGACCAATTTAGAATACCCTTTGCATAAAAAGAAAGTTGTTGTAGGCAGGATATATTCTGTAGGAGACATTACTGATTTGTTCTTCCCGCAGCTTGCTTTGAATGTGTTTCACTTCAGAGGTTGTGGCAAACTTCTCCTTTCCTCAGTTTGATAAAACTGGCACCTAAACATACTGAATTTGATTGAGCAGGACCGGGTTATGTTACTAATAAGTAAATCAGATTTACCATGTCATGCTAATAGTGTTCCTTCATAGATTTGGAACTTGGATGCAATAAAGATATAGAGCTGTATATTGGCTTTAATATCTCATGAGGATTGTAGTTCATGTTCTTAATCAGTGTAATCCTAGACCTTTGGTGATTCTTCTTTCTTCTTTTTTTTTTTTTTAATGCTGACATTAACGCAGTTTTAAGTTGCATACAGAACAACTCCAAATAAAGAGGAGTAGTACAAAGTGATTGTGAGGAGGTGCAATTTGATTTGGAAAAACAGTACTTCAATTGAGATGCAGCCTTCTAGGTGTCTCTCTCAGAAAGCTGAACTTACACCCCATGCAGCAGTGATCAAAATGCAAACTTGCAATTCTGTAATTTTAATGTCTTAAATTAATGGCGAGATTAGTAGTTTTTTTCTTACAGTTCTCATTCTTTCTGCCATCTAATTGCTTAAAACGTATTTTAGTTCTCTGGTAGAAGGCAAACATGCCAGAATCGCACATGAATATATATACAAACTGCATGCTGCTAATATTTAAGCAAAATTTGAGCAAAGAGTTGAAAGGTAGGAGCATTGCGTGCAGACTTGTATGCTTTCAGGGGGATGAACTGCAGAGCAGATCTTGAGAGGACTTTATCATAGCTCTGATTATGATTGCTGAAGCATGATTCTTTCTCCTCTAATAGTTGTCGTTAACAGTAAAAAGCGTTGAGGCATTTTAGAGATTTGTCTTCAGTATTTAATATTCAAATCTAAGGCAGTTGTGGTAGGTTTCATGTCATTAGATCCCTAATTAGAGCCTAAGTCTGCAAATTTATCAGTATGAGAGGTCACTTTGTCTGAGAAAGATCACCTGGAAACAAATGATGTGGGTGCCATCTATATCCAAAGGCAGAGAGAATCTGTTGGTCAGTATTTCTCTCCAGTGCTTCTCATGAATTGATTTCTGCACATGACTTGCTTTTTTTGATTTTTTTTCTTTTCTTTTTTTTTTTTTTTTTTAATATTCTTCATTTCGTAAGTAGTATAGATGACTTGGAAACTTTTTTCTAAGATGTAGAATTGCATGCATTTAGTCGTTATTTTTGTTTTCCATTAATCCTTTGAAAGTTTGAATCTGTTTTATGAATATCTATAATAGCATCTATAAACAAGGAAATTGCTGGTTGTTTACGCACTTATTTACCCTGTGTGCCTTGACAGATTAGGATGTTCTTAAATCATTCAGTTTTGAAAAACTAAAAACAGCCAAAGTTTTTAACAAATTTGGTTTTATTGATCAGGATTTCTGGTGCAAACTTTCTTTTAAGCCTTTCTATTCCATGTTTTCTCAAGTTCTTAATGATGCTTTATCTTTTGCAGTACCAACAAGAGCTTGTGTGCTGAAGCCCTGTAATGGCTTATCAACATTTTGTTGGACTCCAAGAACTCATTCGTACATTTCACTCCATAGATTTTGCTTTCTGTACCAGCCACCATTCAGATTAGCTGGAAAAAATGTAGTGTGGCCTCTAATATTTGCTACCAGACGATGGCAAGAGCATGGATTGGACTCTTTATTTACATCCTGACTATTTAGGAGCATATACGTCACAAGCTAGTGGTCTTGTGGGAAAAACAGTCCTGATTGTAATGTGTAGCAACAAATAATTTTCTCCACGTCTTACGTCTAGGATATTTGTCCAAAGTTTTTTCTCATAGACATTGAGGGAACTCAAGTTCTTTAGATATGAGAGAAATGGCAATTACTACACACATGTGCAGTTGGCATCCAGGAAACATGCAGTTAGTTGGATGTTTCCTGCAAGAAAATTCTGTAGATCTGGAAATACACATGCACTTCTCAGTAGTTTTTGTAACAGTAAAACAGTGTAATATTGCTGCAGTAACACCTTGCAATTGTAACATCAGAAGAAAATAATGGGTTCCCCTACCTAACTAGAGCTCTCTGGATATTGGATTTCTCATAGAAATGAAGGTGTTAAAGAACTCTTTTGTGGTGTGTAGCTCATGTGGAGTAACTGATTTGTTTGTTTATTTTGCAGAATGAAACTGAAGAACCATGAGTATGAAACCTTAGATCAGCTGGAGGCTGATCTGAACTTAATGTTTGAAAATGCCAAGCGCTACAATGTCCCCAATTCTGCCATCTATAAGAGAGTACTGAAAATGCAGCAAGTTATGCAGGTATCTGGAATAGAACAATCAAAAGGATGTAACTTCTTATGTGAATTTATTTCCCTAATGAATAATTTTCCAAAACAATTTTGAACTAGACTCATATTTGCAGTAGTATTTTTTGGTTGTGATTAGCTTGCTGGTAGTATCTTGTGTGTTCTATCATGTCGTGCAATGGTTAAGAAGTAGTCTGAAAATTGCTTCCAGAAGTAGTTGATATCAGATGCTTAAGAGGTGAAGTATGGGAATGAAGACCACCATTGGGTGATTTTTCTCCAGTACACCTGCTGCCTTGTGTGCTTTCTCTTGGTCACGCTAATTGCTTACCACGACTATTTTAAGTTGGGAGAAAATTGAAAAAATGCTGAGTTTTTTTGTTTTTGTTAAGGGTTTACAGTTAAATACAATTAAGGGTTTACAGTTAAATACAGGTAGTTGGTAGTTAAATACTGTGGCTAAGACAGTTTAAATTTCATGAAGTGTTGAATTCAGATTGTTCACTCAAACAGTTTTTCTAGCAGATGAAAAGGATTATACCACTATTTTATATTGGCAAACTTGCATTAAATAAATCACTGGAAATATTTTGATGGTGCATCTGCGTGTGTCCTTACACATGTAAAACCCATAGCTGCATCTTATTTTGTGTATCTGATCTGTTCTGGAGTTTAATGTTGTTCTGAAAATGTCCAGCAGTGAGTTCGGCTTCAGGGATTTGTCCTTTCTTCAGGCAAAGAAGAAGGAGCTTGCTAGGAGAGATGACATTGAGGATGGGGACAGTATGATTTCTTCTGCTACATCTGATGCTGGAAGTTCAAAAAGGAAAAGGTATGTACCTCTGTAGTTTTCTGCAGACCTTTACATTACTACTTTCTTCTGGTGGACGAAAACCTGGACATGAGCCAGCAATGTGTGCTTGCAGCCCAGGCAGTCAACTGTGTCCTGGGCTACATGAAAAGAGGAGTAGCCAGAAGGGCGAGGGAGGTGATTGCGCCGCTCTGCTCTGCCCATGTAAGGTCCTACTTGGAGTCCTGCATCCAGGTCTGCAGCCCCCAGCACAAGAAGGATGTGGGGCAGTTAGAGTGGGTCCAGAGGAGGGCCACAAAGTTGGTCAGAGGGCTGGAGCACCTCTCCTATGAAGAAAGGCTGAAAGAGCTGGGGCTGTTCAGCCTGGAGAAGAGAAGGCTCTGGGGTGACCTCATTGCGGACTTTCAGTGCTTAAAGGGTGCTTATTAAAAAGGTGGGGAGCAACTTTTTGATTGGGCAGATAATGACAAGACAAGGGAGAATGGTGTTAAACTAAAAGAGGGGAGATTTAGATTAGATGTTAGGAGGAAATTCTTCACTCAAAGCAAGGGTGGTGAGGCACTGGCACAGGTTGCCCAGAGAAGCTGCGGATGCCCCATCCGTGGAGGTGTTCAAGGCCAGGGTGGATGAGACCCTGGGTAGCCTGATCTAGTGGCCTGTGTCCTGGGGGGGGGCATTGGAACTGAGTGATCCTTAAGGTCCCTTCCAACCCAACCCACTGTATGATTCTATGATAAGTTATAACTGCCTTCAAGACTGTGTTAGGTGAGGCCCTGAACAACAAGATCTAGTGGGTGATGTCCCAGCCTATGGCAAGGGGGTTAAAACTAGATGGTGCTTGAGGTCTCTCCCAACCCAGGCCATTCTATAATTCTATCAATAAGTGGTTTGTAGAGATCTCAATGTGAGAGATGGCTCAGAAGTGCTTTGTTGAGACTGTATTTCTAATGTGCCACAATATCTGGGCTTAATATTAACTTAAGCTTTCTTCTCCCTCATCAGGTTTGCTTGTAGATCATGTAGTGTATGTACAGGGATCTGTGCACATTTTTTTCCTCCTGACAAGCTGCTCCCCGGTTATGCTGTCAGATTTCTTGATACAGTCTTTATAGCTACACTGTAAAGTTTGTGGTGATAGCATATACGTGACCATTTTCTATTTAGGTTTTGCAGTATTGGTAAGCTTTATCAGCTTGTAACTTTGAGTGTGGTTGACAGATATTTAAGCAATTCAGACCACCTTCCTACTACATTCCTGATATCCTTGTTTTTCTTATGTCTGGTACAACAAATGTTTCTCAAGTCTCTGATACTCTGTGTTCAGCAGAGGTGGTCATGAAGGCAGTGGTTGAGGGTACTTCCATGTTTGACTTACTTCTTGACTTCCTGGATTCGGATGCTCAGTCATGACCAATCTCTTCTCCTTGCAGCTGGAAAGTGCTTAGAGCTCCTTTTGACTTTCGTACCTTTAAAAATAGTCATTTGTTTTGTCTGGTAGAAAACTTAAGATACCATTTTTTTGGCATTTAAAGTTGGTTTCCTGTTTACTTAGCAGAGTAATGCTTGTGATGCCGTCATTATTTGCAAGTTTGTTCTGAAAGCCAGTATGGACTATGTACGTTTCTAGTTAGAGTATCTTAACTTCTTATGTGCGTTTAGAAAGTTGTTGTGTTTTTTTTTTTTTTTTTTAATGGCAGAGAATAATGTCATTTTGATATTAGTGTTGCAAGTGGGGCAAAGGGCCACTAACCTTTATTCTCTTCCTTTTTCTTCTTCCTCTACTTAACCTAACAGCAAAAAGAATATGCGAAAGCAGCGAATGAAGATCTTATACAATGCAGTTCTGGAAGCTCGAGAATCAGGCACAGGCAGACGGCTCTGTGATCTGTTTATGGTTAAGCCATCCAAAAAGGACTATCCAGATTATTATAAAATTATCTTAGAGCCAATGGATTTGAAAATGATTGAACACAACATCCGCAATGATAAGTATGTAGGGGAAGAAGCAATGATTGAAGATATGAAGCTCATGTTCCGAAATGCAAGGCATTATAATGAGGAAGGCTCCCAGGTACTGTTTTGTTCTGCAGTCACACTTACCTCTCTCCGTTTTTTTGCAGAAGTATGATTTATATTTGGATTTTTAACTGTTACTCCCAGTATTTATGGTAGTTGTTTATTGAATTTAAATAGAAACGTAACTTCTTCTTTCTGCTGGTGCGTTAGAATATGGTCGTATAAACATGAAAAGCAGTACATTCCCATGTAATAGTGTATTATTTAACTGTGAAGGTTAGACTTATTTCCTGTTAGCTAGCTTTCTTCCTTCACTTCAAAAAATGTCAGCTGGGTATTTCTTTCCTAGTATGTTCAAAAAAAAAAAATCTGGTTATTAAATTTTCATTATTTATCACGTGAAGGTATTTGCACTGTGAAGGGTCACCAGGACGTGTTCTGGAGCTCAGAACCACTGAGAAGGGATGTCTTCCTTAATTGGAAGGAAACCAACTTTGTTATCATGGAAGTGGAGAATGTGGAAGATCAGACTAGAAGAATGGACTTGTTTAGTGTAGCATAAGTAGTCTGAAATGAATATGCTTTTCACTTAAGAATATTTTGTGAACCTCATGAAGTTCAACAAGGCCAAGGGCAAGGTCCTGCACCTAGGGCAGGGCAATCCCAAGCACAACTACAGGCTGAGCAGAGAACGGATTGAGAGCAGCTCTGAGGAGAAGGACCTGGGGGTGCTGGTTGATGAGAAGCTCAACATGAGCCAGCAATGTGCGCTTGCAGCCCAGAAAGCCAGCCCTGTCCTGGGCTGCACCAAAAGCAGCGTGGGCAGCAGGGAGAGGGTGGGGATTGTGCCCCTCTGCGCTGCTCTCATGAGACCCCACCTGGAGCCTGTGCTCAGCTCTGGGCCCCCAGCATAAGGACATGTGCATACTAGACCAAGTCCAGAGGCGGCCATGAAGATGAACAAGGGGCTGGAGCACCTCTCCTGTGGATACAGGCTGAGGGAGCTGGGGCTGTTCAGCCTGGAGAAGAGATGGCTCCAGGGAGACCTTCCAGTGACCTTCCAGTGCCTAAAGGGGGCTACAGGAAAGCTGGGGAGGGACTCTTTGTCAGGGGTGTAGCGACAGGACAAGGGTAATGGCTTTAAACTGAAAGAGGGGAGATTTAGATTAGATATAAGGAAGGAGTTCTTCACTCAGAGGGCGGTGAGGCCCTGGCCCAGGCTGCCCAGAGAAGCTGTGGCTACCCCATCCCTGGCAGTGCCCAAGGCAAGGTTGGATAGGGTTTTTGGCAGCCTGGGCTGGTGGGAGGTGTCCCTGCCCATGGCAGGGGGTTGGAGTCAGATGGGCTTTAAGGTCCCTTCCAACCCAAACCATTCTCTGATTCTGTGATTCTGTTGTAGGGAACACTAAAAAGAGGGTTAAAAGGTGCTGTATTCATAAGCAGAAAGGGCACAGATGGCCATGACATGCTTGGAAATTAAAATTGTGTCTCTCGGTCAGCAAGCTTGATGTTGTGGAACAGAGGAGTGGTAAGAAACCTCCAGTTACTTTTAATGAGGAACTTGATCAGCTAATGTACAGGACTTTGTGGTCTGGTTTCCTGCACTTGGATTTGAAGACCTAGTAGGATCATTCTAGTCCTTTCTACCTTGATGGAGTTACTCTGGTTTGAGAGATCATTGCTGAGCAGAATGATTTGATGTGGAAGTTGATAAGACAACTGAGTCTTCCTGTTTTCTGGTCTTTGTAGAAAAGTAGTTTGATAAATTATCCAAGATTTATGTTTCACTGATTTGTATTCACCAGTTCCGCTTAGCTCTGCGTGTGTTGAAGGTGTATATTTGAGAATTAGTACGTTCTTTTTAATTGAGTAGTTGGTGTTGCCTTCAAGATCTTCAAAATAACATCTAGGTGTTTTGAGGGGACTAGTTCTAAACTCGTCATTAAGGTCTGTATTTGACCAAATCTCAGCCCCCTGAGACAATAGGAATTGTTGCCATAAAGTTAACCACCTTATACAAGAGTGTGTCGGGAAGGGACTTCATACTGTCTGAGGAAAACACAGTAGTAAACCTTGTGTGTTTTTATTTATTTATTTATCACTTGACTAATTAATAGGTATACAACGATGCCCATATGCTGGAAAAGATCCTTAAAGAAAAAAGGAAAGAACTGGGACCCCTGCCTGAAGATGATGATGTTGCATCCCCTAAACTAAAGCTAAGTAAGGCAGCCTTGTAAATTGCCATGTTTCAGCTGAACACTTACCAAATCCAACAATACAAACTTAAGAGACTCATCCTTTCAAAATGGAAGATATGTCCTGTGTATTTACACTGTCATGCGAAGTAGAATTTTGTGTTCAAAATTACAATGACACCAGTGGTGTTTATATGTGCATGTTATAAACTGAGGTGATGCATATGGCATTGTCTAAGAAAAGCAACTTAGAATGAAGAAGGAAAACTTCAGAACTGTTGGAACGATCTGACATTTAGGCGTGTGGTGTTACCCAAACGTTAGGTGCTGCACTGGGTACTCAGTAACACTTCAGTAAAGTGTGGGATTGCTTACAAGGAAGATGCTTCTCAAACTGAGTAAAGCTCTTAGTTTCCCTGCTCAGATACTTGGAATTTCCACAGAATGATGAAGGAAATAGGAGGTTTTACTGGAATACTATTGAAAGCCATGAAAAACACAGAAGCAAAGCTTGCAACAATCTCCATTCTTAGAGCTGTTGCCCTTAAACTACATTTGCTACTACTCAAACCTTATGCTTTCTTAATACCTGTTCAGAACGTAGTAAACTGAAAAGATTAAAACTGAACAGAAAGTGTTACAGCAAATAACTGCACACAGTCCTTTTGAGGCATTGTTGAAAATAGAAATGCGCAGCTCTTTGGTGCAGTGCAGGCGGTAGAGAATTCAGAGGCAGATACTATGCTGTAGCAGAGACCTTAATAAATCAAAAAAAAAGAAAAACTCATCTGACTGATAACCTTATGAGAGGGATTATTTTACATTTTACCTCTAGTAATCCTCTCTGATTTGGCATAAACTGGATTTTTAATAGATGCACAGAAAAATGCAGTAGAGGTATTAAGACCAGATTGAATTTAGAGGGAGTTACTAATACTGTTAGGAAAAGATAATGTTTTCCATGCTGAAGTCTGAAGAGACCTTTGCCTGCTGGACCACAAAGGAGTGTGTGATTCAGTGCTTGCCAAAAATAACATTTAAAAAAAAAAAAAGTCATGCAAATATGAGAAATAAAAAGGGAAGCTGCAACTTGGATTGGGCTCAGTGTTTTTGAGTTTTATGCTCATACCGTAAAATGCTTCTTCAGTAAGTGACTCTCCAATGGAATGGGATGGACAAAGAAAGTGCTCAAGGTCTGTTTTTGTAATGTTTTTTCTTCTTTTGTCTGCTTAGGTAGAAAAAGTGGCATTTCTCCTAAAAAATCGAAATATATGACTCCAATGCAGCAGAAATTGAATGAAGTTTATGAAGCAGTTAAGAATTACACAGATAAACGTGGCAGGCGACTGAGCGCCATCTTCTTGAGGCTGCCATCTAGGTCTGAGCTTCCTGACTATTACGTAACCATTAAAAAACCAGTTGACATGGAAAAGATCAGAAGTCATATGATGGCCAATAAGTACCAGGATATTGATTCCATGGTAGAAGACTTTGTAATGATGTTCAATAACGCTTGCACCTACAATGAACCAGAATCTTTGATTTATAAAGATGCCCTGGTCTTACATAAAGTTTTGCTTGAAACTCGGAGAGAGATAGAAGGAGATGAGGATTCTCACGTGCCCAATGTCACTTTGTTAATTCAGGAACTTATCCATAACCTTTTTGTGTCTGTTATGAGCCACCAGGATGATGAGGGCAGATGCTACAGTGATTCCTTAGCTGAGATTCCTGCTGTTGATCCCAACTTCCCAAATAAACCTCCTCTGACTTTTGATATTATCCGAAAAAATGTTGAAAGTAATCGCTACAGAAGACTGGACTTGTTCCAGGAGAATATGTTTGAGGTACTGGAGAGGGCAAGAAGGATGAACAGGTGAGCAAAGCCATGTTTTTCAGATATCTGTTGTCTCACAGCATGTTCTGCATGTTAAATTTAGACAAACACTGAAGTATTTTAAAGTGTTTGCTTTCCTTGGTGTGGTTGTTCAGAAAATTTTGCTCAATCTGCTCAATCATGTCTTCAGTAGATTGTAAGCTTTCATTTATAGGCAAAGAAAGGCTTAGGCTTCTTAAATGGGATAGTTTTGATGTTTATCTTCCAAAGGCATACCTCATGAAAACCAGGTTTGTGCTAACTTATAAATTGAAAAAACAAAGAGGAAGAGCTCTTCTTCAATTGCTTGACTAGCAGGTCACTCTTCTAGAGCAATCATAGTTGCGTGAGTTGTAACATTGTGTGAAAGCTATGAGCACTTAAAACTTCTTGCAGTGTCTATCTTGAATTAGGAAAGTCAGTTTTGTTAATATTACTATTATTACTTCAGTTCTCAGAAGTAATCATTGGAAGTGAACAGACTGTAGAGGAGGGCCAGTGGCAAGTAGTTTTGGTCTCAAGCAGTTAGCTTTCATTTTTCTGCTATTTCAGGACTGGTATATGCAGAAATACTGCTTTCAGGTAAACTATCAAACAAACTGACAGCAGACTAGCAGCTGGAGCGTGGCTGTCTGTGGTGCTGCTTGTTATGAGTAAGCACAGAAATCTATTGGTAAAGTGAAGCTTTGGTGGGAATCACGTATCCCATTTGTAGTAGGCAGTGTGCCTCATTTAGTTTTGACTAAAATACATCATGATTTTCTTGGAAGCATTCTCTTTTGAGTTTTGTTCTGGTTTGCTTTGCTTGCTTATATGGTTGTCTTTTTTTTTGTTTTTTTTTGCTTTTGAAATTATGTTTTAGAAGGTTAGGTATTTGCTAAGGGTTCCTGGATGTGCTGCAGCCAGATCAAAACTGCTTGTGGATGTTGGCATAGTCGGTGTTTTTGCATCTGTGCTACATTAACACTACTTAGTAGGTCCACATGAGATGGTTTTACATGTTGCACATGCAGGATAAATCCTACACTAGCATGATAAATCTGCTTCCAGGAAAGATTTCATTGTTGGTTTTTTTTTTTTTTTTTAATCAGGGAAGTCTTGGGTAGAAATGTGGGAGGCCTTTTCTAGAGCGAATGAGTGCAAGAATTATGGGAGCAAGTTACCTCTGTTTTACTGTACTGGAAAAGGATGGAGGCAGACTCTGAAGGAGAGTGACTGACCTAACATGCAATTTCCCTGATGTTTTCTGGCAATTTCCTTGTGAGCTGACAGAACCTGTTTACCTGGGTTATGTCAAGTAATTTTGTGTTCTTTTTTCTTTCACATTTTGTTAAAGAGACTGGCAGTACTTTCTGTTGCAAACTCTCTCTGTTAGTGTTCCACCTAGTGGTGGATTATTAGATGATCCTCTAAATCAGGAGGTATATCTGAGTAGCCATCAAGCAGGCTGGTAGTGGTGATTGCTCTAATGTGCCTTTTGCCTCACCTTCACTGAGATTTTAAGTTTTGTAACTGGAAAGCTTTCAAAGAAAGCCATGGCCATTTTTAGCGAAGCACTTCTTCAGGTAAAAACAGCCCATGACTGCGCAGTGGTATTTGATTGGAAACTGTTCTCTTGGGTTGCAGAATATCATTGATATTGACACTGTTTCATTTTCCAGGACATGTAAACAGCCTCATAATCTCCTTCGCTCTAAAAATAGTTTTTCTTGCCATATGGAGAACTCTAACTCAAACACAAGTTAGACTGCTACTTGAACTTGGCCACTAATGTGATCAGAGGGCTGGAGCACCTCTCCTGTGCAGAAAGCTTGAGGGAACTGGGCTCGTTTAGCATGGAGAAGAGAAGGCTCCAGGGAGACCTCATTGTGGCCTTCCAGTACTTGAAGGGAGCGTATAAACAGGAAGGGGAATGCCTGTTTACATGTGTTGTTAGTGTTAGGACAAGGGGGAATGGTTTTAAACTAAGACAGGAGATTTAGGTTAGATGTTAGGAGGAAGTTTTCTACTCAGAGGGTGGTGAGGCACTGAAACAGGTTGCCCAGGGAGGTTGTGGATGCCCCATCCCTGGAGGCATTCAAGGCCAGGCTGGATGAGGCTCTGGGCAGCCTGTTCTAGTGGTTAGCAACCCTGCCCAGAGCAGGGGGGTTGAAACCAGTTGATCTTTAAGGTCCTTTTCAACCCAGGCCATTCTCTGATCCTATGAATTTGAAAAGTAGCACTAGTTGCACTTAGTTTTTTAACTTTCATTTTATAAATACCTTTTTTAAAGTGAAGGACAGACAGTGACAAGCAAGGTTTAGCCTTCTAGGCGTACCCTTTCAGTTTTGAGCTAGCAGCCAGGTTAGATGCTGAAAGGATCTGTGTTAGAGATCATTTTACAAGAAGTCCATAGAGTAGCATGGTATAAAAGCATGATATAAAAAAAAGCATTATTTGTTTAAATTGGAGTTTTATCACAAAGTATGGTGGACGATGGTGTGTGTTTAGGATTCTGTTTGACTGTGCACAAATTATGTTTCTGCCATGTTGTATCTACGTTTGTACAGGACTGATTCAGAGATTTACGAGGATGCGGTTGAACTTCAGCAGTTCTTCATTAAAATTCGAGATGAACTTTGTAAAAATGGAGAGATTCTTCTGTCACCTGCTCTCAGCTATACCACCAAGCACCTTCACAATGATGTAGAAAAAGAAAAGAAGGAAAAGCTGCCCAAAGAAATAGAGGAGGATAAGCTCAAAAGAGAGGAGGAGAAGAGAGGTAATTATTTTCTGTTCATTAATATTAAAGGTATTGAGAAATATACCGATGTGTATTGTGTATGCTCTGCTGTTGCTGCAGCTTTACTTACTGAAGGGACCTTAATAGTGTCTCTGGTTCTCCACAAAGAGCCTTGTATTTTAAGGTTACGAGAGATGTATTTTATATTGATCCTTATCAGCCAGTCCAGATGGCTTTAAAACAGATGCATGTAGATAGTAACCTTGTGTAAACTCGTCACTAGAACATACTGAGGTACCAGTAGTCTTATTCCAAAGATATTACAAAGGAAAAGAACAGGTTTTGTTAGGGCTTTCTTTTGATAATAAGCTTAGCAATAATTGTTGCAATGGACCTTTGAGTCATTTCTTTTTTGGCAAATACCACTTTCCTTGCTGTGCTGAAGGTATTATCTCTGATCACACTTTTAACACTGCTAATGAAATGGTATCAAAGTAAGCCTTTTGCATTTCTTACTTGGCTGCTGTGAGTGTGAAGAGGAGCAGGCTTTCAACATTTTGTAGGGTAAAAAACCTAATATGAAGGCCCTTTTTGTTTCACATTTCCTGACTGTTACTGTGCATATAATGGTTGTACAGTATGTCAAAGGGAACGAATAAAGCTCTCTAATTGTTCCTTTCCATAGATAGCAACAAAGCTGTTAGCTCTTTGTCCTCTTTCTGACATGGTTTGTCTTTACATGTGGCACCAAGGTCAGCAGCAGTCAGCTGGTTGCTCCAACCAGGTTCAGTACTGTAAGGGGACAACAGCTGCAATGTGCTTTTTCTGTCTTCCTGTGATAGCTAAAAACCCCAAAGAAAGCAGAAAGTGCCTTTCTGTAGGCTTCTGAGCTCAGTGCTGTCAGCATGTTCCTCTTCCCTTGCCTGAAGGGTTCAGTAAAACTCCTCTGAAGAAGTGGTTCCCAACCTTCGGCAGCAGAAAGGAGCCTGGCACAGCACAAAACACACTTAAACCTTTCCATCACACTGGAAGTGTCAGAGGAGGCATCGGCTATCATGTGGCACTTCTGCATTGGCTGTTTAGAAACAGAAAGGAAGGAGGATCTCTTCTTTTTGTTCTGTGCCTGGCACCTAGTACACTGGGTTCCCAATTCACAGCTGCAGGATTGTGGTGTTACTGCCATAAAGAACAGTGCATGCAGTGCATTAAACATTGACACTACATTGATAGCCAACAAGCATTGCTAACATAGGCTATAGGCCCTTCAGAAGGGACAGGCAGCACGGAAGGGGCGGCGGTGTGTCTCTCTATATTAGAGAGTATTTTGATGATGTACAACTCGAGGCTGGGAATGCTAAGGTTAAGTCCCTATGGGTTAGGATCAGTGGGAAGGCCAACAAGGCAGGCATCCTGGTGGGAGTGTCATCACGCGGCACTTGCAGGGCAACCAGGCGATCAGGCCCAGTCAGCATGGGTTTATGAAAGGCAGGTCCTGCTTGACAAACCTGATCTCCTTCTATGACAAAGTGATGCGCTCAGTGGATGAGGGAAGGGCTGTGGATGTGGTCTACCTTGACTTCAGTAAGGCTTTTGACACCGTTTCCCACAGCATTCTCCTCAAGAATCTGGCTGCTCTCGGCTTGGACTGGTGTACGCTTTGTTGGGTTAGAAACTGGCTGGGCAGCCGGGCCCAAAGAGTCGTTGTAAATAGAGTTAAATCCAGTTGGAGGCCGGTCACTAGTGGAGTCCCCCAGGGCTCAGTACTAAGGCCAGTTCTCTTTAATATCTTTATCGATGATCTGGATGAGGGGATCGAGTGCACCCGCAGTAAGTTTGCAGACGACACCAAGTTAGGTGCGTGTGTCAATCTGCTTGAGGGTAGGAAGGCTCTGCAGGAGGTTCTGGATAGGCTGGACCGATGGGCTGAGGTCAACAGCATGAAGTTCAACAAGGCCAAGTGCCGGGTCCTGCACCTGGGGCACGACAACCCCAAGCAGCACTACGGACCGGGAGATGAGTGGTTGGAAAGTTGCCTGGCAGAGAAGGACCTGGGAGTATTGGTTGATAGTCGGCTGAATATGAGCCGGCAGTGTGCTCAGGTGGCCAAGAAGGCCAACAGCATCCTGGCTTGTATCAGAAACAGTGTGGCCAGCAGGGCTAGGGAAGTGATTGTCCCCCTGTACTCAGCTCTGGTGAGGCCGCACCTCGAGTACTGTGTTCAGTTTTGGGCCCCTCGCTACAAGAAGGACATGGAGGTGCTCGAGCGAGTCCAGAGAAGGGCGACGAAGCTGGTGAGGGGTCTGGAGAACAAGTCTTACGAGGAGCGGCTGAGGGAGCTGGGCTTGTTCAGCCTGGAGAAGAGGAGGCTCAGGGGCGACCTTATCGCACTCTACAGTTACCTTAAAGGAGGCTGTAGTGAGGTGGGGGTTGGTCTATTCTCCCATATGCCCAGTGATATGAAGATGGGGAATGGGCGAAAGTTGCACCAGGGGAGGTTTATGTTGGATATTAGGAAGAACTTCTTTACTGAAAGGGTTGTTAGGCAATGGAATGGGCTGCCCAGGGAAGTGGTTGAGTCACCATCCCTGGAGGTCTTTAAAAGACGTTTGGATGTAGAGCTTAGCGATATGGTTTAGTGTAGGACTTGTTAGTGTTAGGACAGAGGTTGAACTAGATGATCTTGGAGGTCTCTTCCAACCTAAATGATTCTGTGATTCTGTGAACATGTGGTAATGCACTGGCTTGCAGCTGTCTTCCTTTTCTTTGTTTTTAACTGCACTTGCATATGCATTATGCACTACTAACAAAAATACTGTTTTATGTGCAAATAGTAGTCATTACTGTTTTAAAGTAACGGACTAAACAAAACTTCTGTGACTCAATTCATGAAGAGTGCTACATGAATGATTAAAAAGTTGATAGTTTGTTTCTAGAGTCCTTTTGCTCCTCTAGGAGAGACTCAATGGCTATGGCACAAGTTACTGAAAGTTAAAGTGTATACTTAAAGCAGGTTGACACACTACCTGAGTACATGCTTTAAGCCTGCATTCAATGCAAAGTCTTTTATTGTTCGTCACAGACAAGTGAGTTATTCAGCACTAAGCACAGGGTAAAGGCATACACATCAGAAATCGTGGTTAATAGGGCATTACTCAGGTCTATTTCCCTTGTTCTTGAAAATAGAAGCTGAAAAGAGTGAAGATTCCTCTGGCTCAGCTGGATTGTCAAATTTGCATCGGACCTACAGCCAGGATTGCAGCTTCAAGAACAGCATGTACCATGTAGGAGATTATGTCTATGTGGAGCCTGCTGAAGCCAACTTGCAACCTCACATAGTCTGTATTGAGAGACTGTGGGAAGATTCTGCTGGTAAGGATGCATTTGGTATAGAAAGACAAACAGTGAAACTTCTTACATCTTCAATCTGAGCCCTGTCTGTGTAGATGTTAATTATTGCATTTGCAAAATTATACGTGGACTGATGACTATTGTTCATTGTTTCTGAGTTGCTTTGTCCTGAAAGAACTTTACTAACCTAAAGTTCTTGGATCAACACATGCTTTCTTGTTCTTCTTCACTACCCACCCCTAAATTGTAAGCATCCCAAAGAATAGGCTCTTTGAATGAGCATCTGTGGAATGAGTGGAATGTGGAATGAGCATCTTTTTCTATGCTAATAGAAATTTCTGAACCAAAGTTGGGTGCATTTAACTGCAAATGTTGGAAGCCATTTCAAGATTTATAAGTAAGTTGCAGACTGTGTTTCCCATAGACATTTGGTTCTGCAGAACCTGAATCATCAAAATAGAGAAGGAACTGGTTTCCTTGGAAAAAAGGCAGTTTGCAGGATTTCTGAGTAATCTAGTTTTCCTCACCTGAAACAGTCAAGGAATCTTTTCCTGTTTTAAACAAGTAAAGTTTGCTCTCTGTATAAATTACTATGTGGCTATTTGATAAATAAAACAATCTGTAGTTGGTTTTGCTTATTTGTGCACTAGAGAATACAACTTTTTAGATCTTTTCCTCCCCACCCCCCCCCCCGCCTTTTTTGTCTTTTTTTTTTTTTTAAGGAGAGAAATGGCTGTATGGCTGTTGGTTTTATCGGCCAAATGAAACATTTCATCTTGCAACACGGAAGTTCTTGGAGAAAGAGGTTTTTAAAAGTGACTATTATAATAAAGTTCCAGTTAGCAAAATTTTGGGCAAATGCGTGGTCATGTTCGTTAAGGTGAGAAACTCTTTAGACTAATTTGTTAAACAACTAATATTCTCTATGCTATTTTTTTTGAAGAGGTGTAGATATTATAAGTTGTATGCATTCTACTAACATATAAAAAAGGACTTGTTCTTATGTACTATTTGTAGTCTTCATTTGCTTCATGAGCTTCGTAGTTCATCCAAGTGATGATGATTTCCAATGCTGTCTGCTTTATAGATTCATTTATTTATTAAATACTTAGCTAATGCGTTTTTCAGAGCATATAGTAGAAAAATTGCAGGTAATTTCTTAAAGGTTGCCATAAAACTATGTAGGCTTAGGGCTGAGGGAAACTTAAGTAGTGTGGAGTACTGGAAAGAGGATAAAGTCTTTCCTCTCTGTCCCAAGTTTGATTCCACGTTTTTCTTGTCAAACTCTAAAAGAAAAACTCAGCAGAGAGGCTTTATCAGTCTAAAAATGTTTCTGATAAATGCACAGAAAAAAATGGGGCGTGTCAGAGGGAGCCCACCATGTCTTTGGTGGGGGTTTGGGGAGGTGGATATATTGCTGAAATATTTCATCTAAAAATGTAATTCTCTTCATTCTGCAGGAATATTTTAAATTATGTCCTGAAAACTTTAGAGATGAGGATGTCTATGTATGTGAGTCACGTTATTCTGCAAAGACAAAATCTTTTAAAAAAATTAAACTGTGGACTATGCCTGTAAGCTCTGTAAGATTTGTCCCACGAGATGTGCCCCTCCCTGTGGTCCGTGTTGCTTCCGTGTTTGCTAATACAGACAAAGCAGAGGAGGAGAAACAATCTGAAACATTAGAGGACAGTAAGGTGGGAGAAAGTATCCTTCATCTTGAAAAGGTATGCAAGATAATAAGATGAGCATTTGGTGTGTTTGACAGATAAAGAATGATGAAATGTGAGCTCTCAGGACCAAGGTTTCATGGACACATCCAGACACAAAAATAGATGAATACAATATTTTTTATAAATTATTATACATAAAATACATAGATACAAACAAAACATTCATAGAGTAAACAAAAAATGAAATGTGTACCTGTTTGCTAAGTTTTACAAATGCTTTCTTGTGATCATGTTAAGGATTGTTTGTTTTTTTTCTTTACTGCTTTAGAAAAAAATTACATTTCAACTGAAAAGTTTGTTGTAATCCTAGAGTATCAGTGGGGCTAAAAGTCTGATTTTAGCTCACAGAGACGCTTGATTATGTAGTGTTTCAGTAAAATTGTCAGTAGCTAGGCAGCAGCAAGCAATACATAATATAATATTCTTTGTGACCTACTTATGGTTAATAACTGAACAGTTTATTTTCAAAATGCGTAAAAATATTTCCGGCCAACCTACTAGGCAACATGTTTTTTATTGTGTTTATATAGTTATAAGATAAATTGATTTATTTAAATACATTTAATTACAATAGATGTAATTAAATTTATATAAAATAATTTTAGTCATAACTCTACTTACATTCTGAGTACTTTTAACAGAACCTCAGAATAGAAAACCGAGCACACTCATTGTCAGTTTTAATCAGACGCTTAGTATATGGTACTGCATCATGACAAAGGAAGGAATTCTTTCTACCAAGAGAAGGAAAACTTGATCTTTTCCTGCCACACATTGAGGGGGATATCCTACGTTTTCAATGGCTTTCTGTAATCTGAACTAAAAGGTCAATTGAGGCAACGAGTTTTAACTAAGAAGTAAGAAATATAACAAATTGTGTGATTTTTGTACTCAATATGGAGTAGTCATATTATTGTGTATGAGAGATGAATTTTTAAATTTTTATGTATCTTAACTTGGCCAAATACTTATTCTTGCCTTCTAAAGTTTTAGCTGTGCTTTATAACAAGCCATCAAAATAGGCAGATGAGGCTTCAAAGTCAATAAATTTGAAGCAATAGAACAAAAAAGGATCCGGGAATTGCTGCCAAAATTACGGCTTTGATTGCAAAATAGGAAGGCTTGCACCATACTTGGAGGATATCTGTGGCTTGTATATTTCATTTTTAAATTCTAAGGCCCCTCATTTTTTGCGTTTACAGGTCTTTTTGCTATTTGCCTATTATTGGTGACAAAGAAAAGTCTGTTTTACTTGCACGTGGCATCACTTCATGTGTTTGGTTTTCCTTCCTCCACAAGTTTCTAAGTGTGTATTCTTCTGCAGGACAAAGAAGATGTTCCAGTAGAAATGTCCAATGGAGAACCTGGTTGTCATTACTTTGAACAGCTCTGTTATAATGATATGTGGCTTAAGGTCGGAGACTGTGTCTTCATAAAATCGCATGGGCTAGTGCGACCTCGGGTAGGAAGGTAGGTGCAACTTCATTTTTGCAGATTGTGTCTATAAAAATACCTTGGACAAAAGACTGTCTTATTGCAACAAGTATGAAAGAGGATGGGAGAAAATCTCCTGAATGGAACTAGAAGTTAGAAGTTCTTAATAGGCTGTGGTGGAAGTTTATCAGCCTTGTTTTAAAAAAGTGACAGTAGTACAGTTGGAATAGGCTGTACTTTTTTACTCATTCCGTACCCACAGTCTTCCTGAACAAGTCAGCACATCCAACTGACTCATTATGAGGGATGGCTTTTCATTTATATCAGTGGTTTGTTTTTCTTTCTAGAATTGAAAAGATGTGGGTGCGAGATGGAGCTGCATATTTCTTTGGTCCAATCTTTATCCATCCTGAAGAAACTGAACATGAACCAACTAAAATGTTCTACAAGAAGGAAGTGTTTTTAAGTAACTTGGAGGAGACCTGTCCTATGACTTGCATTTTGGGTAATTATTAACAACTTTAAATCCAATGGGAGATTCTCATTCGGTACATTTAAAAAAAAAAAAAAAACTGAAGTGATTTCTAGTGACTGGTTGGCTTGACTCCAAATTCATACTGAGTGAATGTGAATGAGGAGAGATTATTCAATCTATTTCTACTATGCGTTCTTGTTTCGAGGACCTTCAGTGAGGTTTTTCACGATGAGGAAGCTTTCTTAGAATAAGGGAATTACACATGAATCAAAGCAAACATTTTCTGCAGTCAGAGAACAGAAAAATCCATTATTCTAGTATGTTAACTGGAAAGTCAATCGAGAAGGAAGCTGAATTTTTTTTTTTAAATAAGATGCTATTATATACTTTCTGTACATCTTAACTACATATATTCTGTAGCTAAGATGCTGTGCTAAATATCATTAACAGACTTGTGATCATTGTTTTTGTTAAAGAACAAAAAAACAGAAGTTAAGAAATGAAATCCAAACTGCATTCAGTTGCTGTGGGTTTCTCATGAGTGACGTTATTTAATACAGATGTCAATTGATGTATTTTCTGTAGTTGATCTAAATACGGGGTTGATACTTATGTGACCAGCAAAAATGTGAGTTTCCAGACTTTTTGTAAAATGTCCGCAAATGTGGTTGCCTTCTTAACCAGCTCATTTCATTCCTGCAGGAAAGTGTGCTGTTCTGTCGTTCAAGGACTTCCTCTCCTGCAGGCCAACAGAAATTTCTGAAAATGATGTTTTTCTTTGTGAGAGCCGCTACAATGAAAGTGATAAACAAATGAAGAAATTTAAGGGGCTCAAGAGGTTTTCACTTTCTGCAAAAGTTGTCGATGATGAAATATACTATTTTAGGTAAAAATGGTATGGGAATAAGGGAGTCACCTGAGCACTCTTCTGAATTGTGGTGAATTAACCCAGTTAGCAGCTAAGCCCCCATCCAGCCACTTGCTCACTCCCCTCAGAGGCATGGGGGAGAGAATCAGAAGGGTAAAAGCAAGAGAAACTTGCAGGTTAAGATAAAGATGGTACAATTTTTGAAGCAAAGCAAAATAAAGAATTCACTACTTCCTGGCTGGCAGATGTTTAGCTACTTCCCGAAAGCAGGGCATCAACACAAGCTATGTTTACTTTGGAAGACAAATACCATAGCACCAAATGATGTTCCTGCACCCCCCCCCCCCCCCCCCTCCAACTTTCCCCCAGCTTTTATGATGTTACATGATATGGCAGTGCTGCTTTGGTCAGCTGGGGTTAGCTACCCTGGCTGTGTTCCCTCCCAGCTTTTTGCCCGCTCCCAGCCAATGTGGGGGAGTGGAGTGGGGGGAAAAAAAGGTCTTGACAGTGTGATGATGTGACACTGTTCAGCAAGAGCTAAAACGTGTGTGTTATTAACACTGTTTTGGTCACCAATCCAAAAGGCAGCACCATACAGGCTGTCATGACAAAAATTGACTCCATCCCAGGCAGACCCAGTACATACATAAAAATCACTGTTGTAGAAGGTGAAATTTGGTTGTATGTTTTTTAAAAGGTTTGAGGAAGAAGTCCAGATATTTTTTTTCACAGTCTTAATACCAGCAGATGTTTACTTTTTTCTTCTCCTGACTTCAGTAAAACTTGTCACATTTTCGGATTAGTAGGTTAGTAGGTCTTGGACATTGTTAAAATACCCGAGTCCTCAGTATGGGTAACAATTAGCTTTCCAGTTGGTGAATGTAATATTAATCAAAATATTAATTTCTAACTAAAGAAAAATGTAAAACCTAAGGAAGTTGAGCTGTTAACTGCCTTCTATTGCAGAGATGAATTATTTGCTGCATTGAAATTGCGTTCTAACTCATAAAATAAAATTTCTTCCAACAAGTGACTGAAATGAAACACTGGCTATGGATAATGAATGATTTCAGCTCAGTGTTCTGAAAGAAAGCACAGGCATATCCTAAGTCACCATTGTTTCCATGTTGTTCAGTCACATAAGAAGAAAAGTTGGTTTCCTCTTCAGAATATTTGCTGTGTCCTGTGAAGTATGAATACGTTCTCATCTGCTTTTTTCTTTGTCCTCTAACTTTCAGAAAACCCATAGTTCCTCAGAAGGAACCATCTCCGCTTCTGGAGAAGAAGATCCAGCAGCTAGAAGCAAAATTTGCTGAGTTGGAAGGAGGTGATGAGGACATAGAAGAGATGGGAGAAGAGGAAGGTGACATCACTGAAACACCTTCTATGCCTCAGCTTCAGACCCCATTAGCTAATGAATTGGATATAATGCCTTATACTCCACCACAGGTAAAAATCTTTGAGAGACCTTTAAAACTCTGTATTCCTCATTCTTTCCTCAACACAAATAAAAAGAACAGTAATGTTTTAGCACAGAACAGATTTATATTTCAGTTTACTGGTCTGTAGAGTAATTACACAGAACAGTTTTAGCATATCCAATATGATATCCATGTTGTAATGTTTAAGTCCATTAAAATATTTTAAAGGGAGTATCATTCAGCTTAGGAAAATCTTGTAGGGTATGTTTTTGTATATGTCAATGTTGTTTCTCATTAGTAGGTTTTCTGTGACACTTTTAAAGAAATAATAGGCCCTTATATTAAATATAAGGTCAGGATGTGAGGGTTTAACTGTAATTTAGAAATTACCTAGCATCCATTTGTTTAAGCTTTTCCTTAAATTTTGAAAGAAGCTAGATTTGGGTGCTAGGGTTTTGACAATTTTTTTTTTAGAAAATGCTACAAAGTCTTGAAGGAAGAAAATCACTTTCAGTTTTATCGTTACTGTTCACACTTGGAAATCAGAACTTGAGAGAGGAAAAAAAAGTGAGAACTTTTAGTGTGTCTTGCTCTGCATCATGGAAACTTTGAAATTAAACTCCTGATAAATGGACAAGTAGTAAATGAGAAATCATGTGGATACGTGATGCTTGAACATGGCACAAGTTGTTGCTGCCGCTTAAATGGAGCGCTTTGTCCCCTCCCTCTCTTGCTGTGTCTCTCACACAAGCCCTGGCTGTAATGTATGAGCATTGAAGCAGGGTGGGGAACTGCTTTAGCTGGAAGTTCACCTAATCAAAAATGTTTGTTGGCAACTGGATTAAATTGTTTTATCTGTCTCATCACATTCTCACATCCAAGTTAATGCCAGCAAACCAAGGAGGCAATGGGAATGACCTGCTGGGAACAAGAGGGAGTTTGGGATGTGTTTGTAACCAGCAGTATGCACTTCCGCTGTGTTATATTGACTGTGAAGTGATAGCTTCACTGGCAGTTGGAGAAAGGATGTGACCACGTGTCACAAAAAAAAAAAAAAAAAAAAAAAAAAAGAAAACAGTTGATGAAATTCAAAGCTTTAGTTTGGTTTGATCATGATTTTTGCCATGCGAGCAGACCACCAAGGACATTTTCCCATGCAAAGCTGACTTGCTGCTCTTGCTTTTTAGTGCTTTAGAGTTTGTAAGTAGCATGAAAACTCTTGCCAGGTATTACAAAAAGCAAGTATGTTGTTATCTAAATTAACCAACTAATATAACATTGTAGGAAGGGGGAAGGTAACTTATACATCAAAATAATACTATTGCTAAGCATAGCAGCTTCTGAAAGCAATTTAAGTAGGGATCATTGGTCATTAAACAAGTCTTCAAACTGCCTTCTGTTGATCATTGTCTTCTGCTCTCCTTTGCTTTCTGTCTTCCTGTAGAGCTGTGTGTTGCTCAGATTCCCATGAGAAGTTTAATTTAAATACTAATGCATAATGTCTCTTTAAAAAGCTGTGTTGATTGTTACATTTTTTTTGTTTGTATTGGGACAGTCTTTCAGGGCTTTCAGGGTAACTGCTGAGAAATCAGACTCAGTGGAAATATCCAGCGTGCATGTGTATACCTTCAGACAGATGTGAACTCTGAAGTCTAGAAATTGAAGTGGAAAAAAAAAATAAGAAAAAAATGAAAAGAATCAATAGCAGTGTATTCTAAGAGATGAAGGATGATTCACAAGTATCCCCTTGCAGATTCATCATGCTGCTGATTTGGAAATAAGAGGCATGTTGTGTCTGAGCTGGCCTTCAAAGCACAATTTAACTTTGACAGAGAGATAACTAACACATAGCACAGAAAGAAACTGTCTTCTTCAGCCCAGCATAATTATTCTATTTATGTCCCCTTTGAAAAGTGTCATTTTAAACAGAGCTCCCAGGTAAAAGGCATGTGTTTGCTTCGTGTTCTCTTAAATGTATGCAATTTTATCTAAAAAATGATTAAAACTCCTAAGTTCTTTTTACCCTTTTTTCCTGATAACAAAAGAAGCATTTACTGCACCTGAGAATAAAAGGAATAAAAGGAGACAAGACGATTGAACACGTGGTGTTGTGGGGCTTGACAAATAGGTGAATGCTGTTTTCCTGCTGCAGTTGGCTGTAAAGCGGGAAGTAGAACCTAAGAAAGAAAAAGATGTGGAACTTTGGTTTTTTTTTTTTTTGCTTTAGCAATATGGCTGAGAAAAGGCATTGAAGAGGATCCTGGTTTATTTCTTCTCAAACACATCTAATCTGTTATGCAGTTATCTGCCTCAAATGGACAAGATTATGTTAAAAATTGTCTTGTCTTACAAGAGATGTAAAATAATGGAAAAATACGAGTTCTGAGCTCAGTTTTCATAAAAATTCTCAAAGTCCTGCTTTCCCTTTCAAACCAATGAGTAGGCCTTTATGTTAGGTGACCACATGTATAGTTGGATTTACCTGTTTCTGAATTGAGAACTCGTTCACCTGCCAGTGTGAGCTTCCCTGAGAAGCTAGGATGTGTTGTACATGCAGTTTGTCATACCAGAACCTGTGTGGGTTTTTTCCCCCCATCACAGAGACAAACCTAGAAGGCTTCCTTCCAAAAAGCCAAATATTGTCCTTAGGCTCATGATGAAAACATTGAGGGTAGGTTGCCATTTGAAAATGAGTACAACGAAGCCTGGAATAACACACCAGCATGCCTCAGTTTATCCACTGCCTGGCTTATGTTAATGAGTAAGACATTTAGAAAGTTTTGGTGTAGCTGAAGCTTTGTATTTAGCTGGGAAATGAGTGTTGGGCTTAGACAGCTGGGCTTAGAGCGGCAAATAAACGAAGTAATATGGCCAGGACTTTCAGGATAGGAAGAGAACAACTGCATGTGTTTCTCTTTCCTCTCCGCCCCTTCCCCCCAAGTATTTGGAAACAGTTATACTCTTCAAGATGTGAGAAATTTGTAGTGCTCAAGATACGAGGAAGTCCTTTTGAGGGTATTGGTATGCTGCTGTGTTTGTAGGCCTTATTGGCCAGCGAATGGGTGAATTACGGTCTCCCATACATCACATGCAGGTGGCATCTCAGTGGTTGTCAGAATAGTTTAAACATTGGTGGCTGGAAATGTCAAGGAGCTGTCAACAGGAGCAGCCAGGGTGGGAAGAGCAAAGGAGCAGATCTTGGATATAACAGAGTATTTGTTGCTCATCAGCACACAGGTGGGGTTGTGAACCTGTTGTGCAGGTGATAGTGATCAGCAAAATGGGGCTTTGCTTTTTTTTCAGGGAGAAATGGGTACTTATGGAATGGGAGAGGAACTCTAGAGAGAAAGGAAAGTCTGGCAGGCAAAATAGAGAGCACTTAGGAATGAGAAGACGGGAGGATAGAGGACAAGGAGGTGGGAATTGCAAAGGCCCGGGAATAAATGTTAAAGCAATTCCCTAAAATCTGCGATGCAATTAAAATCTTCTACTTAACTTGTGTTGGCAATATTTCTGAGCAGCATAATGGATGACATCTGTGATAGCAGCACAATTACCGTTATTCCTTTGGCGTTCTAAATGGTCGCTTGCTTGCTGCTCAGCCCTTCCGAGTCCTCTCGGTTAGTTTGGAATGACTTCAGCTAAGAGTAATCGTTCTGTGCTGTGTTTCTGCACACTTTTTGAAGCCTCCGTTATAAGGTTGACTTTATGTCTGGAAGGGTTAAAAAGCATCAGATCATTGTGTTTTGCTTTTTGTTTTTGTTGTGGTTGTGTTTTTTTTTCCACCTGTGTACATTCTGTAAATGTGTGCTTGTTGTGCATTGGTAGGAGATGCAATCTCTCTTTGGGGGCTGTAAAGTTGAATGGGCCTTGTACAGATATATACAAGAGGAATTTGGGAATATTTTTACATTTCTTACAGCTTTGATTATTTTTTTTTAATGTCAAGAAACTTCTCTGTCGTATGCTTGTGGTCATAACTGCTTTTTCTCACAGTCCACTCCCAAGTCTGTTAAGGGCAGCACCAAGAAGGAGGGATCAAAAAGGAAGATCAACATGAGTGGTTACATCTTATTTAGCAGTGAGATGAGAGCTGTGATTAAAGCTCAGCACCCAGACTATTCCTTTGGAGAGCTCAGCAGGCTTGTAGGAACTGAATGGAGAAACTTGGAAGCAACAAAGAAAGCAGAATATGAAGGTAAATAAAAACTAAAATGCTAAACTCTTTTTACACTTTTTCTCTTTGAACATGTTCGTTGTTACTACTCAGATGACCAGTTTTATAAAAGGAAGTAGTTATGTTTGTGTTCTGGACGTGCCTTAAAGAGGAGCTCATATTGAGAGATGACTGAAGAGGAGCAAAGAGCATGTTTAAGTTATGTAGTCTACAACTGATAATTTAAATATCTTTGCCACAAATAATCAAATGAACAAAAAAGAAATGGGGAATAATTAGAAGTAAAAGGGCTTGAAGCCCTAGTGCTGGAAGTCAGCTGGAAAAATGGCTTGTAAAAGTTTCTGTATAGGAGGACATGGAGGGGGCAGCAAGAAAGGGAACTTTTGGACAAGAAGCTCTTCAGAGCTGTGTTACCAGGTAAGAAAGCATATAATAGAGCAGAAAAAAAGTTTCTCAGTTAACTGTACTGAGAGTCTGAAAGAGCTTTGGTAGAATAAAATCAGGGATACAGACTCTGTTATACTGTAAATGTGACCTGTTGTTCAGTCTCAGTATTAACTGTTGTAACTGATTTTGTTGAGAGATTTCATATCCTGAATTAAGCCAAGAAACATTTCATAGGGATGAGGTACTTTCAAAAGACCTTTCTCTCTCTCTCTCTGTCTCTCTCTCTCTCCTTCTCTTTTTCTCTCGTTTTCCTACTGATACTGTTTGTTGTGTTTCGGCTTTATTTGACCAAAAATCAAAATGCAGAAGATCCTTAACAGCAGGCCCTATCCAAGCCAAACAGGGTAGCTTGACATCCAGAGTTACTGTTTCAGTTAATGTCTCAACATTTCCAATATAAAGCCCAGTTTTTAAGCAACTGTTACAATTTTATTGGATAGGAGAGTTTCAACCCCTTAGAAAGGTATTGTCCGGTTAAGTTATAACGTTACTTTTTAACAGTGAGGATGATAGCTTTTTTGCATGCTCATAGCCTAGAGGCCACTCTGATACTCAAACTGGAGGTTTGCCTTGTGCTTTACACCCTCAGCCTCCTCAGTCCTTTCTGAACTTGCAGTAGTACATCTTTGCAGTTCTGGAGAGTTCAGCACCATCACGAGTGAGTTGTCTTTGCAAATGTTGTGAAGGGAAATGGTAACGCTCTTATGTTGTGAAAGTACTAGGGCCTTATTTTTTTCCTGTTGTAGTTTCCAATTACACCAGCGTAGGTGCATGTGGTATCTTTTATTGACAGGCCCCTCCTTGCAGCCTAACTCGAGCAGTAGGACGGCTGGCATGTCATCCCTTCTGGCCTTGAGCAGTGTGGTGCTCACACTTCCACTGTAACCTAACAGTAGCAACAATGTCAACCCTGTGTTAATGATATTCGGAGTGCTTCCATTTTAACCCTCCTTATCCTTAAAATTTTCCAAAGCTTTTGAGTCTCGGACTGCAGCTTTTCCAGCTTGGTGTCTGCCTAGGACTAGGCTTACTTTTGTTTTGGATGGGTCGGGATGGGGTTACAAAGCATCCAAACTGTTTACTCATTACCATGCTTGAAAGGAGAGAAACTCCACTCCTTCCCATGTGACAAGTCAAAATTCATGTGCTCTGTAGTGTGGACACTGCACCAGGGAGCAGGGAACTGGCATGGTTTGACACTTGAACGGAAAAGTGCCTTTCCGTGCTTTGGCAATAGAGCAGTCTGCATTTTTGATTCATTTTGACCCACTGAAAATTTCATTTGTTATACGTGCAGGGTAGTAGCTGGGTTTTAGCAGCATTAATCAAAGAACAGGCTGTGTTGAAAATGCCCGCATGGCTAACTGTGCTGTGGAAACTCCTTACAATAAAATAAAGTAATACGTGGGGTTTGAGGCAAAGGCCTGTCCTAAGGGTGAAGCTTTGTTCAAAGCAGGATGTCTCTTTCCTGTCTCTTGTGTTGTGTTGGAAATGACTTTTGAATGATCTCAAGTCCTAGCCTAAATGATTTGGGGTTAGGTTCAATGAGTATTAAGGTGGATGTTCGAGGCTGAACTTTCGGACACCCCCTTCGGTTCCCTCTGGCAGTGTTGTTCCATCTGTTAGTTCAGCGGCAGCCACAACATGGACAGACAAGGTAACGCTCAAGTGTTGTCCTACATCAGGTCCTTCTTCAAGTCTGAAGTCTGATAAAACTGAATGCTTAACAGTAACCTCTCATTCACCAGGGTATCTCCAGAACTTTTGCTTTTGGCTTTTGTCTGACCTTTTTTTTTTTTTTTTTTTAAACTGACCAACAGTAGGTGAGAGTCAGAACAACTACTTCATCTTTTCCCTAAACGCTTGCTCTGGTCTTAAGATGATTATCTCCTTTTTCTACTTCAGGATCTATCTTTAAATGTCTCCTGTATTTTGTGCATATGAGTTGCCTATAGTAAATTTAGGAGTTTCTGTGTGTCGTCATCTCTTCCTGAAATGACAGGAGTGAAAAGGAGGGAAATGCCTTTGAAATAAAACTGGTCTTTCAGTGTATGGATGCTGTGCTAGATGCTGCACAAACGAGTCCTACAGAAGACTAATGCGTGATATATGTTTGCAGTCATATACTGGAAAAAGTGTCTAACGTTGGCAGGATGCATTCATAACTTTATCTCCTTGATGAACTTCTTAGCCTTGTTTGACAGAGGACCTTGATTGCTGTTTTAGTGGCAGTTTTCATCTTCCACCAGCTGCAAGAAAACTTCTAGTCCTGCATTCACTGTTGTTAAAATTTGCTGGAGATGTATGCTGCATTCGTTTATCCTTTGTTGTTCCTCATTGCGTCAGTAAGAGACGATGTTCAGAGTGAACAAATCAGCAACTTGCATGCCCTAAAAGCATCTTCAGTGGGCATTCGGTATATCTTCTTTTTTGTTTGCTTGTTTGTTTTTTTTTGTTGTTTTTTTTTGGGGAGGTGGGGGTGATTTTTTTGTTTGTTTTTCTTTCTTCTTCCCATGACCCTTTGTCCTTCTCTTAATATAAAATTGTCCTCTGGTCAGATTCCCTTGCAGTAGATCTTTTGTTCTTGCAGTCACAGTGAGAAACTTGATTGAGATAATGACCAGATTCATCGTACAAAGGACACACATGACCTCCAGTGAGCAGCACAATGTGAGTTAGACATCTTCAGCAAAAAAAAAAAAAAAAAAAAGCTCAGAGGGGACCAAAATGGGGAAAACAACAGAAAGAGGCAAAAGAAAAATATTTTTGCTTCACCAAACTGCTGCTTGTTATGTTCCAAACACTAAGGGCCTATCTACACTAGGGAAAAACTTTGCAAGTGCTTCCCAACTTTGCCACCGCTTTTCAGCTGCATCAGTAATAAAAAAAAATAAACAACTAAACCCCAAAAATGCAACAACGAGAAAAGAAGTGGGGAGCCCAGGAAGAAACGGGCCACCACTGGCACTGCTGCCTGCTATTTGCGTCTTGTTTTAGGGCACGTCTGAGACAGGGTGCTCAAAATTCCTGTCTGTGGGAGAGCTGCTGGCCTTGGCTGGGACTGGTTTAGCTGAGCCAGTGGTGTCAAAGAGGGAACGTTTTGCCATGTTCTCCTAGTGCGGACTGAGCCTAGTGCTGGACTGCTGCTTCATGTTGGTAACACTGGTGTTATTATCCAATTTGTTCTTTGACTTTTTTAAATTTTTATTTTATTATTATTTTTTATTATTATTTTATTTTTTTAGAAAAAGATAAAACTTTGTGGGCTATTTTTCATGCAAGGTTCTCTAAAAGTCTTAGCTGCAGCCACATGAAATCAAATCATATGCTGTATACAAAGATTCATCTGTTCTACTTTATATTTGACTAAACTATGCCAGTGTTTGACTAGTCCTTTTTAATGAACAGATAATATTTTGAAATTCTGGGTTACAAAACAGAACTGAAAATCTAAAATACTTTTACAGAGCGGGCAGCTAAAGTTGCTGAGCAGCAGGAGAGAGAGCGAGCAGCACAGCAGCAGAATCCCTCCCCCCGGGCAGGCACTCCTGTCGGGGCTCTTATGGGGGTGGTGCCGCCACCAACACCAATGGGGATGCTCAATCAGCAGTTGACACCCGTTGCAGGTAAAACGTAGGAGCTATGACCATTTTTTCCTCATCCACTATATCAACCCCCTTCATAACTCTGAACACTCTCTTGGGTCACTTTGTTCTTGCGGAAGAAAAGGCTCGACCTCTTCAGTCTTTCTTCATGATGACTATACGTAGCCTCAGCAGTGGGCTGGCGGTCCCACGTTACGTGCTCCACTAGCAAGTAGCCTGTTGAAAGCGCAGAGAAAGGCTCCTCCTCGGGCGGTAGGCCTGTTCTGTTTGTGTGCAGTTGTGTTTATTCGCTCTGCTTTGCCGAGGTCACGTTTAGTCCTGCTGCGGCAGGAGGGGAGGGAGCTGAATACTCTTCTAGTGCATGTGGCACCAGTGGAAGTGGTAAAGCAGGAAGCAAATGACTTTTTTTTTTAATTGTCAGGGAGGTGAAAGGCAAACAGAAATCCAAACCAGGCTTTAAATCCAAGCACAAGAATTGCTAGTTGGATATAAGTGTTGTAGTCTAGGTTCTGGTGTCATTGCAAATACAAGTACAAAATCCCAACGTTACTGTTTTTTATCAGGTGATTTTCAGACCAGTTTAGAGAACTCTTCCACGTGGTCCCTGTTGCTGGGTGCTGTGTTCATTGCCAGTCATAGTCTGACTTGAGTTCACAGGCAGCGTGCTCAGAAGTATCTCCAGATCAGATCTGAAGAGTCTTTTATGGGAATCAGCCTTACATCTGTGAGAGAACAAATTAGGTCTGACCTGATAGTTTGTTCTCCTTCCCCCATTTCTGTTTAGCAATAGCTGGGTAGTTTCAGTCAAGGTCAAAATAGTGCTGAGTAGGTAAAAATGAATATTTGGAGGTTTGGTGTGTTTGTTTTTTTTTTTTTGTTTAGTTTTGGCTTTGTTTTGTTTGTTTTAAATTTCCCTTATGGCATTCCAATTATTCCGTTTACTCTTTTGTCATTTTTCTTTTTCTATGTCTTGCAGGCTGTGGCCATACTTAGAGCTGACAGCCTGAAGTGTTTTTCGTCATGGTCTCTAAAACATTTTTCAGAAAATAGATTGCATGGATGTTTAGACAGAAGGCGCATTTCTTGTTTAGTTCATGGTCTCCAGATTACAAAGCATTTGTTTACACTGAATTGCATATTTCTTTTGGTTGTTCTTTTGTTTATTTTTTAAGCTTTGTTCTTTGAACACCTTGTAGATTTTTGTCTTGCAGGGATGATTTTTCTGAACAGTTTGCAGTTGGTGTATGTGTGTGCACATCTTTGTGCATATATTTAAAAAAAATAAATAAATCTCCAGCACTAGTCTTCTTTGTGAGTAATGTACTTCAATCCAGAATGCATAGAAATGTCATCATCTCGTGGTTGTTTTTTCTTGATTTGGTTCTTGTTTTTTGGTATTGTGTTGCTTTTCCATTTTTTTTTGGAGGTAGGTATTGATAGGCAGTAATACTTTTATGAACACTTTCTTAAAAGCTTTCCAACAGCTGGGCTTTCAGCAAACCACACGTGTTACCTTCCTTCCTGTGGCAGCCTCCTCAAAAGCATACCTCTGTTCAAGACCATCATCTTACAGTTCACCCTCTTAGGTCTCTTTACTCTGTCATTGTGAAATACTTCATTAAGTGGATGATCAAGTGGTTCTTTATCAACTCTTGCTGTTTTTTTTCCTGTTTTGAAAAATGCATCTTCCTTCTTTTGGTTTCCACAAGTCTTACTTGGAAGTGCCTTACTCCGTTGAGACTTTTTACATCCTCCTCCATCTTTAAGCCATGGAAAGCATTCAGTTGCTTTTCTCTGTTTTAGAGAACTTCTTCATCACTTGTTTATGGCCCACAGGTACAAGAAAACTGGATACGTTTTTGAGATACATTTCTCTTAGTGCACAGTGCTCTAGTTGCTTTTAAATTCAGGTATTACAAAAGCTTATTTAAACTTCTATTGTTGTAGTAAAAAAAAAAAAAAAGTGGAGGGGGGAGAAAGAGTAAATAACAGCTGTAGGAGCTGAAAATAGTTTGCCCAAGTTTACTAGTTTAAAATCAAAATGGTAAGTCACATATGGGATATGAAAGTGGCTGCACTTAGAAACTTGGGATGAGCTACAAGAACTGGCTTCTCATGGACACCTCTCTACAGTGTTACTATTCCAGTCAGCTGTTACGTATTTTGTTTGGAAATGTAGAAATGAGCTTTTGTGATTGACAAGGGTGGGCTTGTTTTGTTGGAGGTTTGTTTTTGCTTTGTGGTGTTTTTTGGTGTTTTGTTTTTTTTTTCTTTAAAAGCTTCAGAATTGTTTGTAAGTGAACTGAAGATGTGATTGCTGCTTGGGGTGCAGTGGAAGTACCAGGCAGTAGCTACCGTGAAAGCCTGTTATTCTAGGGATAGTTCTGTTATTTTCCTCTTTTACTTCTCCCATTAGGAATACGGATTTCACTGTGTTGATAAAGAGGTACAGATAATTTCTAGATATTTGAAATAGGTACCAAAGAGCTATTTAGTAAGTGCTGATCTAGGTGTCCTGTGCATTCAGAAGAAAATGAAGGTTTTACGAAGTTCAGTTCTTTGCTCAATGTAAAGCTTTGGAATTTCAGGTTCCTCACCTCAGTAACTCTCCTGAGCAGGTGACAAATTCAGCTTGTGTGTTGGAGCTGCTTAAGGTGTTTCGATCCTGAGCTCACAACAGCTTTGATGAGAAGATGTTCAGGCAGAGCTGACGTTGAGTTTCTGGCCAGTTTTATTCCAGAAATCTCTGTTCTGAAAGTTTCTTTTATGAGTTACTTGGAGTGTGGCAAAGATTCAGTAAGTGGTTTCTTGGAACAAGTTACAGAAACTCCAGCAATTTTACATTTCTAAACTTACCTTTTATCTCACGACCTGCTTCTGTCCCCTATCATCTTTCCATTGTCTTTCCAACACCCTTCCTTGGTTCTCTGACAACACATCCATTAAAAGCATAGAAAATAAGCAAGAAAACAGGCAAGTTAAGTTCTAGGGCCTACTACGGCACAGATACTTTGTGTAGGTTCACTTAACGGACAGTGACAAACGTGAGCCCAAGCCAGAACAAACTGTCCTCTTCCGCCACGTGCAGAAAACTAACATTTTGAGCAGCACAATATCATCTTGGTTGCATCTTTGTTTTCCTTATTAAGACACTTTGAAAACGTTGAGAATGAAATTCAGTGAGGGACCATATATGCTCCTTGTAGACCCTTTTACTGCAGTCAGATGTGGAGAGCGTAAGTCACTGCAGCCCAGCAAGCATATCCAGTGCTGTCAGGTTTAAAGTTTTAGTTATTTCTTAAATTCATACTGAAGATGGTTTTATAGAAAACACACATGTCAGTACCTTTAGTTTTAAGTATATGAATGTTCTGGGACTTCTAAAAGTTAATTTTGCATATGCACTGCATAAACATGTATAGATGTTTACTTTTTCCAGTCAAGTTTGGTCTCCAGGGTAGCCCACGAAGTAGGGCTGCTGGTGAAGCTTGTGTAGTTAGCGTTGTGCTCGTAATCTGTATGCAGATGGCAGAGCTTTTAAGCTGTGTTAAAATTGCTTGCGTTAGTAACATTTAATTGCGGCTGAATTTACTCCTTGTGTTAACATGTCTCAATATTCAGCATTTATTGCCCCATGAGAAACATACAGATACGCTAAATACTAATTCATCAAAAGTGTAGCATTTCATATTTATAACTTTATTTTTATTTTTGTTCATTTTTGCAAGATACTAATTGTAGTATCGTCTTGCTGTACTAAAGGTGCTTTTTTTGTGGATAGTGCATGTCTTACTGTGTAGATCATACTGCATGTTATTGATGCATGTTTGAAATTTGTTGTGTCCTTCAAGGCATGATAAGTGGCTATCCACCGGTGCTGCCACCTTTGCAGGGCCCAGTTGATGGCATTGTTAGCATGGGCAGCATGCAGCCACTTCACCCAGGGGTGCCCCCACCCCACCAACTTCCGCCAGGTATGCCAGGCATCCCAGGCATCCCACCACCCGGTAAGAATGTCATCCTCATTCGCTCCTTGTTTCATTTTCATGTACTTGCAATTTAACCAGTTGTTACAGAAATTATCTGCAGCTTGTTTTGGTCATAGCGTAATTGTTTGATTGTGTCTGAACACGGCAGGTTTGTAGCCGCAGCGTGCACAGCGTACTGCTGAATGTATGGGGTGCATGCAGAGCGTTTCCATTGGCGCAACACACGTCCAGTACACCAGCAGCAAAAAGGTTACTGGCGAAATGTGATGCTGCTCCAGCAGTGGTTCTGCTCCAGTTAAAAAAAAACAACAACAACAACAAAACCAACAACAAAAAAATGACAACTGTGCATGAGCTTATCAGAAGTCTGAAAAATTGAAATCAGCCAGTTCATATCCTTATTTCATTTGAACAGCATCCTTCCACTCCCTCCCTTATTCAAGTGAAATCAATGACTTTCAAATGAAGTTTGAAATGGAATTTATTGGTCTCGTTCCTTACTGAACTCTTTTTCAGTGTAGGAGGAAAAATGTTCATCTGCCCTCTTGTCCTGTTTGCTGTGGATTTTTTTCAGTTTTTACCCCTGCTAACTCGTGGCTGTTTAAAAGACATGCATCCGATATGTTCAGCTGTTTGAACAAGCTGTGGACAAAAGTGGTCTCATTTGTCTCTCCTACCCCATTTGCAACTGTGTTTATCAGAAGCTCTGTTGGGACTTTACGTAAATTGTTGTGGTGATTTGTTGTTGTTTGCTTGCTTGCCTTTTTTTTTTTTTTTAAATCCATCAGTGTTAGGCGTGCAGTTTGCATCATTGCTGATGTGTAAGATTCACCATAATGTCATGTAGAGGGAGTAGGAAAACAGCAGCGTGAGCTTGCCTCCGACTCACCAGGACAGTGACATTGAAGCACACAACAGCAGCATACAAATGTTTGGGAGGTGAACCCAGGACAACGCATTTCTTTGAAGAATGTTTCCAACTGGAGAAACGGGCTGTGTGTACGATGTATAAAACTGAGAGAACTTGGCTGAGGAAAAAAACCAAAAAACAAATAATGCCCAGGAGTGGAGGACCACACGTGAAGTGGTGTTAAATCGGGCTGGGTGGGCTAAGGGTCAGTGAAGCGCTAACACTGGAAAGGGGAGGGTGCCCTCCTCCAAACCTATCTGCTTTGTACCAAAAAAAAAAAATCTGTACTGTATTCCACAACTTGCCTCATCAGTGTTTTTCCCAACTTCTGACTTGCTGTTAGTACAGATGCATTTAAAATGGAGGCTGTAATCAAACGGAAAACTGATTAGATATATGCTTTAGTGTGCAAAATGCAGTGACACATCTTCTGATCACTGGTACGGAAATCCGCATGCAAATTAAACCCTTGCGAAGACCATAATTATTGTGCAGCTTTTCAAATGAATGACTGTGTAAAATGGCATGAAGAGAAAGAAAAGCAGCAACATATGTAACTGTTTTTTTTGTTTGTTTTTTCTTTTTTTTTTCTTTTTTATTGTTGTGGTTTGATTTATTTTTTGTTTGGTTGTGATTTTTGTTTTGGGGTTTTTCTTTTTTTTCTTTTTTTTTTTTGACCAAAGCATCTGTATAGAAAATAGCAGGAACTGCATGACTCATTCAGATTTGTATGTGGGTGGTATCTGCTATATTCTGTGCCACTTCATGTAGTTAAGAAAAAAAAAAAACAAAACTAACAGGATTATTTTTTCCTCCAAATGTTATCTGTTTCATACATATAGGACTATTTAAGCTTAACCTGCAAGTGGTGTTTTATATTAGTGAGATATTACAGAATTTTTGTAATGTCTTGGCTTTCTTCCTACTATGAATGTGTTTTATAAAATTGAACACAAGGAAATGTTACTAAAGCAAAACAGCTTTTCCTTTTTTATTGTTCTTTTTTGTTTGCTTATTTCTAAGGATTCCAGGAAGTTTCTGTTCAGCCAAACGTGCATATTATAAACTAAAGGATGTAGTTAGGAAATCCCTAAGGAACATGGAAAAAAAATAATTTTGCATTTCTTTAGTTAAATGAATTCAAGGGGCCACATATTAATGTTGGGTAGTTGTCTTGTCTTTTTTTTTTCCTTCATTCAGAAATTTCTAAAGTGTTTTGTTTTTTTTATTGGGGGAGAGTGGGGTATTTAAATGTTTTTAAAATAGCTTTAAGCAATGATATCCAAGTATAAATTTGATTATAGAAGACCAAATAGGTATTTCTCACTGCTCTGAAATAAGACTAATTGTTTTATATTTTGGAATATAGGTGTTATAGGCCAAAATGTGTCCCCCATGGTAGGCACTCCAGCACCCGGAGCAAGTCCGTTTGGGCAGCAGGTGAGTCATTTTTGCATTATTTATGAGGCTCTAAGGCTTTGAATTAGCATTTAAATGGGATCTCAGTTAAGACATGTAATGAATGCACATAGCCTTTCCCAGGGAGAACATAAATTCCAAATGTACACTGATGTATTCAGAACCAGTTAATATCTTACACTCAGGATATATGTTTGTATTTCTTGGTTGAATTTTTATTACACTAATTAGGTTCTGCCTAGTGGAATGAGCCCTGCAGTATAAGCAAGACTGTGTTTTTCTTTTTTTTTTTATTTTTTTAATTTCTTCTGAACTAATACAAGTAATTTTGTAAAATACAAACTGTTAAACTGGTGATAATTTAGGTTTTGCATGCTTTGTTGATGCAGCGGGGCTGCTTTGGCGCTTCCTCAGCCATTTCTCAGCTAAGTGGGTAAAAGCCGTTTTGCTTGCTCCCAGATTTCACAAACCAACAAAGCAGATGCTGGTTGGCAGTTCAGAACCTGGGGGTTCGGATGCCAGTGATGGTCAGATGTTCCTTCTCAATGTGGTATAGATGAATACAGATGAAATGTCCAGCACACTTGAAATTGTATTGACTAAACATTTGCATTATAAAGAGAAACATGATTTTGGCCAGGGGGTATAAAGAAACTCAGAAGTGGAGTAGAGTACGTGTGCCATGACACCGAGTTATTCCAGACCATAGGTCGTCTTTGTTAAGAGTTCTGAGAACTGCTGGTTAATCACAACAGTTGGGGTTCTTCTGTGTGTCAGGGATTTCTGCGTGACTGTGATGTTAGCCTGACTGCAATTAGTGTTGTTTTTTTTTGGTAGAAGCATCCTAATCTTCCAGGGATCCGGGTGGATAAGTATTAGATGTTCTAGAGGTACCTAAAGCGAGATTAAACCCTACACCTTGCACATCACAGGTTTTGTGGTCAAGTGTGAGAGAACATGAAATAAAAAGGAGGAAAAATAGCAGTTAAGGGTAATATGAGAGAGGAGAAATGGTGGTAGTAATGAGAACATGTTTGTTGTTAAATATGGTCCGTTCATACATCTTCTCTCTGTGCATCTCAGTGACCTCCCCAGGTAACCGTGGCCAAAGCGGGTTGTCTTCCAGTGAAATTTTCTTTGTGCCTTCAGTTATAACCAAAACTCCATTGTATGAGGATGATCTGATGCACAGATGTGAACTGGCTTCCCTGCAGTTCCCCTAGATCTCTCTGTTGCTTTGTTGTTGCAGATAGGAATCCTTGGCCCGCCAGGACAGCAGGCGCCCCCTCCGTATCCGGGCCAGAGCCCAGCAAGTCAGCCGGTCATGCAGCAGCCCTCAACTCCCATGTTTGTCTCCCCTCCACCAAAGACACAAAGGCTTCTTCATTCTGAAGCCTATCTGAAATACATCGAGGGACTTAGTGCTGAATCAAATAGCATCAGCAAGTGGGACCAGACCCTTGCAGGTAAGGCTTTTGACACACAGCGGGATGTTTCCATACGGAAACACTTTTTTGTAACCGTTAATATTTTTGGCTTTTATGGAAAATGCTAAATTAATCTGCTGCTTACTTAATAAAACGTACACATGCAAGTAATTGTTAAACTGACAGACTAACTATATGTTATTAGTAGGCTAATTCCATTGATGCTGTATAAATCTAATTACGAGTTGTATGGGTTCAAATACTGGGGGGTAAAAGAAATACTGTGGAGTTACATTCTCCTTCTTTCCTGAAAAATTGTGGTGAATATCAAAGGCGAGGCAAATTTATCAAAGTCAGTAGATAATTGGGCTGTTTCTTAACCTTTCAGCACGAAGGCGAGATATCCACTTATCAAAAGAACAAGAGAGCCGTCTCCCGTCACACTGGTTGAAAAGTAAAGGGGCTCACACCACCATGGCCGATGCGTTATGGCGTCTTCGAGACCTGATGCTACGAGACACCCTCAATATCCGTCAGGCATACAATATAGAAAATGTTTAGTTGCATTATTGCTTCTTTCTTTGATACCGGCATATAAGGAGTTTTGTGGAACAATAGCTGTTTTAGTTACTGGGTGGGGAGAGATAACCAACAATAATTTGTATTGCATTTTACTGTACATTGCAAGACCATTTTTATATAAGGACACTTTTAATAAGCATATTTCACTTTTTGTTATATTAAGTTGATTAATTTTGTTATATTGATAATTATATCAATATTGATATATATCAACATATCAATATTGATATATTGATTAATTTTGTTATATTAAGTTGTGTTTGTTATATTAAGTTGATCAAATACACGGATTTTTGCATATGTTTCCTTTGTTTGAAAGGCGATTTCATAATTGGTTAACTGTAGTCAAGGATTCATCTTTCTTATACTTTATTGCTGAGAATCTGATGCCATTGTTTTTATATAAAAGAAGAAAAATAGAAAACAAAGTATTTACAGATTGGTACAATGGAATGTGAAGTTAGTCATAGTTTACATCCTAGAGGAAAGTGTGTACATGTGCTTGTGTGTGCTAGCCGCTTCCGGCAGAAATCTCAGTTGGATGTGAACAGGGAAGATCTCTTTGAAAGAAGCTAAAGGTAAGGAGTGCGTTGACACTAGAGCAAAATCACATTTCAAGTCAATATCAAGGCAGCTGAATGGGCCACGGCGATCATGGAAGTGCTAGCGCGGACAGGACAAGGCTGTCTTGACTGCTAGTGTTGTCCAATCCTGTCTAGTTATTTAATTGTGTAGCCAAGGCCATTATGATTCTAAATCGGTAACGGCATACCTATGCTGGGCACGCCCGTGGGAGGTGAAACGTTTCATCTGCCATGACCTGTTCTGGGGGTTCTGTGATGCCCTAACGTTGAGCAGAGAAGGCAAAGCTGCTTCCCGCTGCAATTCAGTCTGCAGGTGCGAGGGGCCAGAACTTTGAACCAGTTCAGGTCTTGGAAGGTAAGTTAGAGGAGAAGCTGAGTTCTTTTGTTAGTGGAGTAACTTGATGCTTTTAAATTCACACACATTCTGTTTATGATTGGGCATTATAAGATGTTTTTCTATGCTCTAAGTGTATTGATTCACGTTAACGAAAGTTTTGCAATGCAAAATTTGAAATTGGACACACAAACGTAACTTTATAATAGTACTGTATGCGTAACTTCAACATACCTAGTACGTCGGAGAAATAGAGTACCCGCATTGCAGCCTTCAGAGGGTTTTTGGGTTAGTTTTTTAGCAAAGTAAGGTGTGTATAGACTCCTCTTGCCAAATTTCAGGGTTGTGACTGCCTTCTGCTGAAGACTTAACTGTCCTTGTAACTAACCAACCTTTTGGACTGCAAAGCTATTTGCTTGAAAGTAAATGCTTTCACATACTTGACTGTAGAAAAAGAATAATTTTGGGTTGCATTAAATAAGTGGGAAGGTGATACTAATTTGAAAGAAATTGTTGGCAGGAACATGGTTACTGCAACTCAGTCCAAAAGAATAACTTTTTTTCTTTTTTTCTTCTGAGAGAGTGGAAAATAGATTAATCTAGGACCGGTATTTTCATAAACCAGTTGAAGATGACTAATAATTATTTGTTCTCTTCCTCAGTCCCCTTCCATGAGAAAATTCACTGTTTCTGTAAAAAAAAAAAAAAAAAAAAAAAAAAAAAAATTGATGTTGGTGACTTTTTTTTTTTCAGCGTATGTTTTCAGACCTGGTTAATCCATGCTTGGCTTTTCATTAGACCTTGTACTCCCGAAAGTTAAGCTGATAGCCAGGTGTATAACATGTATGTACCATCACTTTGTTTACCTGAGTCTTTTTAATTTGAATAAAAATAGTTTGCAAAGTGTTTTGGATTAAACAGGTTTGAGTGTCCCATCAAGACTTTTGTTAGGATTTTATTTCAAGTAATTCTGGCAGTTGCTGATCCAGATTTTATGGAGTCCTTGGTATGTGCATGGATGTATGTGGGTAAAGAATCCTTTTTATATTGTCCTGTGTGCTGCAAGGCATGTCTGGTAGGTGACAAGAACAGTGAAGTTGGAGGAAAAAAAAAAGCCAGAAGAAGGATGAACGAACTGTAGTAAGCTTTGAAAAAATACATGGTGGACTGGGAACAAGCTGAGCAGAGGTGATAAGATTCAGTCAGTTCCAGTTGCCTCCACAGTAGTTGCTTTGAAAATAAACAGCAAGCCTTATTTTCATGCTGGAAGCTAACCTCGTTCAGGACTGTCTTTTATGTAGCTGGATAATGAAGGAAATTTAAAAAATAATGTGGAAAAAGCGTCTTTTACCCAGTAAAATTATAAAACAAGATGGAAATCTTTAATAACACCAATGGCAAGAAAAATTAAGTGATAGTGACCTCGTATATCTTGAGGTGCCTCTGACATATGATTCACAAAGAGCTATTTAAGCAACCAGAACAGATACCGTTATATTTAATTAACATGCATTACTGTCTTGGACCCAGGGGATAAACACAGCCTCTCATGCAGGCTGCCAGCTTTACAGAACTTCCACCCTTCTGAAACCTGATGGTGCAGTTCCACTGAGAATTCTAATCATTGTTCACATTTTATTTGCTCAATTTGAGATGCTGAAGATCATCTGTAGATATACGTAGCACTCTATCGGCAGCAGGAGCACTAAATGGGAGCAGTATTTCAAAATGCTCGAGTACTTCTAACATCAAGAAATGGGATCTGCTTCAATGGCACGTGAAATATTCTGATCAGTAATCTTTGTATTCTTTTTGTTTGCTGCATTATACCAGCAAGTCTAATTTGACTTGTCACACAAACAAACCAAACCAAAAACCCAGCTACTGCAGTGCACGAGGATCTGGTGGTCCTGGGCGAAGAGATTCCCAGTCTTTGGCATTCCTTGGAGAAACTCCTCCAGCAATCCAGTGCAGAAGTCTAGCCCCACAGCTTAACTTCCAGTAAAGGAGACAGCAGGAGAAATGTGAAAACAATTGGAGGCGAAACCCCCGGGTTATGCAGCAGCACCAGTGAGTGGCTGGGCTTGGCTCTGGGTAAGCTCAGGGTGCTCTGCAGCCCGGGACAAAAAATGGTGATGGGTGGTCATGAGGTCTGCAACTGTCTCCACAGGGAGTGCCCAAATTCATTTTTCATCAGATGATTTAGGGAGGACTATAAATAATCCTCATGCTTTGTGCCAAGCACAAGCACCCAATAAGGATTTAAGGAAACTCCTCAGGAAGTCACAGAATCACAGAATGGTAGGGATTGGAAGGGACCTTGAAAGATCACCTGGTCCAATCCCACTGCTGGAGCAGGAACACCCAGATCAGGTCCCACAGGAATGTGTCCAGGTGGGTTTTGAACCAGACAAAGAGACTCCCCAGCCCCCAGGCAGCCTGTTCCAGGAGGGAGAGGGCTGATGAACAGCTCCATGGTTTCCCCCAGGTCACTCGGTCAGCGTGAGCCTGTCTCTTCTCTAGTGCTGGAGCGGTGGGCAGCATTGCTTAGTCCTAAGTATCGGGGTTTGTTTGCACGTGACTGCTTTCAGCTGCTTTACCGCATTGAATTTTTCCATGCTTGACATCTAAATCGGCCTGACTTGCATAATCTGGAGAGCCTGCAGCACAAATGCTTTCCTTGTTCTCAGAATCTCTCTCTGTGGCTGCTGTGAAGGGAACACCCGAGGCTGCCGTTTGTAGATGTTGACCTGACACCAAGTGAACTCCCTGCAGGCTGAAGAGACGTGCTCAACTCCAGAACTGGCAGGGGCTCAGCAGTACTTAAACTGAAAGCTGTGTTCCTGGCTACTCCTGCAGCATCTAACAGAAACATCGCTGTTTCCAGCGCTGGTCTGAGCTATGGAGGGTTGAAGAGTGAGTGTAGATTAAAACTGATCCTAAATCCCCACGTGTGCCCACTATGGGAATGGGCTGGGACCAGGGTGCTCCAGCTACTCCGTTTCCAGTGATAGAGATGGGCAAAATTGGAGAGCGCAGAAGGATCAGCGCTAGCAAGCATTGTGAAATTGGGAATGCAGTTCCAGAGTGCTAAATGTCAAGCTTCATCTCCTGTCATCCCAGATCTGTTGCCTCATGGCTGAAACGGTGTAATTCCAACTCAGAGAAGGATTTTACTCCTGCAGTGGTCGCAAAGATCAGCGACACCCAACTCCCTGACACCAAACTCCTCGTAAGTGACTGGCAGTCCTGCCTTGCTTTTTAAACTTAACTGGAGACACCTTAAGCTAACTTCCAGACGTGCCTGGTGCTCTCAGCTGCAAATGGGAAACAGTGCCACAAAATAAGAAAGAGCTCTGACATGAAAAAACAGGCCTTGATTTGCTGAGGTCGGTGAAACACTCCTGCTATTATAGGAGTGCTATGGGAAGCCACAGGGAGAAGTGTTCGCAGCAGGCTGAGCGCTGAGAGGAAACTAGGGCACAAGGCTTCTTAAAACAACAACGATATGGAAACCAAGAACCAGCAGGAGAGAGTTCCAAAAGGCTCTAAGAGCAAAGGCAGATGGAGCTAAAGCGCAACAATTTTCAAAATGTGGTTTTCTGCTAATGTTTCACTGTATGTGGTGCTACTGTCAGGATTTGTGGCAGTGGAATGATCAATGAGTGCAAAAACAATCTTGTGCCTGCCTGCGTGGACTTGGGCTCCACCTCAGAACCAAAGCCAGAAGTGAGGTTATTACTTCTCAAATAGACGTTCCCCTCCCCCCCCCAGTACTTCCTTTGCTGTCCACTCAGAGCATGGAGGGCATAGCCACATCTTCAGTTCTCTGCCAGTTCTTTTTTTGCTTGAAAACTCAGACAGCACTAGTTCTCCAGATCAAGTCCCTGGAAGGCACAGCACAAAGTTATGTGGGTACCTTCTGCTTGCAAGTTGAGTAACCGCACTGTAAGATCATGTAAACTGAGGTTGTCTCTTATGTCAATTGAAAACTTGCTCCTGCAGAAAAAGGCTACCAGGTGTTAGCATAAGAATGTGTTTAAGTATATCAGCTCCCTTGGGTTTTGGTTTTAGGCTGGTGCTTTGATGTTAAGAATTGGCCTCCTGGGGAACTGTCAGCATATACACAAATCATCAGAAATAAAAGTAATTGCATTAATAAATGCAATTATTGTACCAGAGTCACACTAATGCCTAGTCACTGACATGCTCCACACTCATGAGGTCTAGCATTGCTGTGATAGGGAATAAAACTGAAAAAGCAGTCCAGGACTGCTGTTAGCTCTCCTCTCCTTCTTTGGGAGGCACACCTCCTGCAACAAGAATTCAGGTGCCATGGTTGCTGTGGCACATTCCTCCAAACCTGTGTCTGTTAACAGATAAAGCTTCAGGTTTTTCTTCCCCTCAGCCCTTGCCTCTCTCTATTGTTAGTCATCACCCCAGCTACTGTGCATGTACCCAGCAGAGCCTAAATACACAATGACTTTCCAAAGAGTGGGGGCAGAGTAAGCAAGCACTGAGCTCTAAGTCTGTCCTATTTTATCTACTTTGAAATTTCACTACACTGGAAAGAAAAATCAGACATGAGAGCAGCTTCCATCAGTACAAAGCAAACTAATTAAAAATGAATGCATGCAATATGTAACTCAGTTCTCTCCCAGTGGTGCTGTCACAACAACAGCATTTCATCAAGCAAAGAAAAACTGTAGCCAGACTGTTTATTCAGTTCAGTTTATTTAAAAGTACTGAAAAAAAAATTAAATAGGTGGCAAAGGTCTAAACACAATGAACTTCTCTCTGCTGTATTCGGTTTAGACATAAAACATTCACGATAAGAAGCAGATGTAGAATAATCTGCCAAAACCATCTGAGAGCATACCTCACAAACTGCAGACTACAGTTCATGTTGCAGAGACAAAATTTTGCCCCTACCAACACCACGGCAGCAATGCTTCTTTGGTACGACTGAAGCTGTCAGGATGTTCCCCTTGAAGCCTTCCAGCTAAAATTCACTTTTGTCCATCCTTGCCTTGTACTGTCTTTCAGATCGTTTCCTGCGGTAAACATCATCTGCGGCAAAAAGAGATTTTATTAGCATTATCCAACAGCACGATGGTATTAAATGCATGAATCTTGTCATCTCAAACTTTTCAAACCAATTTCCTCTTACAGACATCAACAGGCAACTGGAGACAACATGAATCCTTATTACCACTTAAAAATAGCTCATTTCCCTCCTATCCAGGCTAAAGTTCTTCCCCTCAGTCTTGATTAAATATTTTTATAGGAAAACTAAGTTTCCAGAGCGATACAGTCATTTTCCTACTTTCTCATGAGGATAATTAAAACCATAACTGCCTAAACTAGCTGAAGCTAAAAGGAAATTAAATTACAGGGACGAATTCCAATGCCTGAGGACTCAGCATGGCCTCAGTATTGTAGCTATTTCTAAAAACAGAGGTATCTACTCGTGTTGATCTTCCTAGCTGTTCTGCCTGCCTTCCCCACACTGATCACCCCTAAGTATCCCTCACCAAATAAAAACTCTCACTGACATAAAAAGGTTACCAGTCTTGTACGTTGTTACCTTGCATGGATTACGGAACAGCATTATTACTGTATTACGAAATCATTTAGGCACAGCATTTTTTTCAGAGAAAAAAGACCGGGGCTCGGGCTGACGTGTAACAGCTGCCACACGGATGATGTGCTTTGGGTTCTTACCTGCCTTTACTGCTACACAGGTGTGCCTCAGAAGGGTTAGATGGAAAAACCTGAGCACGCCCAAGCCTTCGGGAGCAGTTTTGGTTGCAGTGAGCTTGGCAGCTGTGGGAATCGCGGCAAGCTGTTCTGTTCTACAGGAAACTCACACAGACCTCCCACGAAAATGGGAGTATTCTCACATAACACGGAGCTAAACGCTCAATTCCGTGTTCTGAAGGACACGGAGGTTTCTGTTAGGGCTTCCTAGCGGGGAGCGAGCCTGAACTGCTGTCAGCTGAGAGAGGTGCTCCATGCTCCATTACCTCATTAGGAAACACATTTCGGAGGAACCCGCTCCCCGTTTAAACTCCTACGGCCCCGGTGAGCCTGCCCCAACCTCAGAGCCCGCCTTCGCGCTGCCGTGGGGCTGGGGCGCCCCCGGAGCCCCGCGGGCGGAGCAGCACTCACAGAACGTCTCCTTGCCGACGCGGACGTGGATCATGACCCACTCCATGGCTCCCCCGAGGAGGAAGAAGAAGGGCAGGAAGCGGTAGGCGCCGAAGCGCTGCCTGCCGGGCACCCGCCGCAGGAGGCGCCTCGCGCGGCCGCTCACCAACATGGCTGCGGGGACATGACGGGACAGGGCGGGAGGGGGGGGCGGCCATGGAGCCCCCGGCCCCGGCCCGCAGCCAATCAGCGCGGGCGGCGCCTCGCGCCCCCCCCTCACCTCCAAGCGCGGGCCCTCCGAGCCGCCGGGCGGCAGGACGCCGCGGGCACCCACGTGACGCGCCGCCACGCCTCGATTGGCTGGCGCCGCGCGCAGCAGCGGGCGGGGCGCTCCTGGGCTCCCCGCCCCGGTCCCCTCGCGTGGGGCGGGGCGGGGCGGGGAGGGGCGAGCGAGGCCCCGCCCCCTCGCGCGGCGCGGCGGGGATTGGCTGCCCGGGCCGGGCCGGCACGCGCGGCGGGGCCGGGAGGGGCGGGGCGGGGAGCGGGGCTCGACGGGCGCTGAGGGGAGCGGGGCGTGGGGGGAGCGGAGCCCGGAGCGGAGCCGTGCCCGGTCCCGTCCCCGGTCGCCCCGAGGTCCCTCTGCCCGGCCGGGGCCATGGCGGCGCTGGGCACCGCAGCGCTGCGGGGCGGCGGCGCGGCCCCCCGGCTCCTCGCCGCCTCCTGCCGCCGCGGGAGCAGCCACGGCTCCGGGGACGGCGGCCGCGGGCAGCCCCGGGAGCCGGCGGCCGGCGGCAGAGCGCGGCGAGGAGCCGAGCCCGGCCCCGCGGCGGGCAGCCAGCCCGCGGCGGCCGAGGGGGCCGACACCAGGAGCTACCTGTGGGCCCGGTACCACGAGATGAAGAAGCTGGTGTACGGTAAGCGCCGCCTGCGGCTCTGAAGGCGCCAGACAAAGACTGTGTCTGTGCCGTGCGGTAGCTCGCTGTTAGCTCCTGTTGGTCTGAGGGCTCGGAGGAGGAAGGCGGCCGGCCGCGGGCATCTGGGAGCACCGTCCTGCTGCTCTGGGGCTGGCAGCCTCTGTCGCCGCTTCTTCCCCCGCCTTGCAGCGCCCGAGGTCTGACATAAAGCGGAAAGCTCTGTTTATGGCATGGAAGCGTAAAGAAGTTGGCCTCTGACCCGCTGGGCACACGGCCCCTCGCGCTCCGCCGCCCGAGCCGCGGCAGGCAGCGAGGGGTGCTCGCAGAAGTTATGCTGTTAGGCCGTACTTTTAGCCCCACTGCTGGAAAGAAATTCCGACTTCCAAGGCTTCTGTTGCTGTCTGTACCCTAAAATCCTCAAAGACGTTTTTTTTTTCTGTTTGATGGCCGTGCTGATGCCATAAATGCGGATGTATTAATAGGCTGTGTCGCTGGCTCTTGGGAAGGTGCTCGCTTTACCGAGGCAGATGGTGAAGCCCGTTGTATTCACACCGTTACGCTCCTTGGGATGCAAGTGGTTATGATGCACTTATCGCTCCAGATGCAGAATTAATCTCCAGGGTTAAATGCAAAATGGAGTTGGATGGAGGTGCCCATGTGTTACAGAGCAGTCTCTTTACAAACCTTCATGTTGAATAAGAAGGCCGTCCTTTGTCTAAATAACAGCTCCCCAAACCAAAATTTCAGGACTGTGCTGTTATTCAAGTCCTGCGAAGAACGGGCATAAATAAAGTTGGCCCAAGTTGGTTTTAACTGCGGCTTTTACGACTCAGCCGAGATGTGCCAAATGTGGCATCATCAGTCTTCTCCTTTGCTCTTGATTTCTAGCTTTGATGTAAAAGTGAGCGTGGTTGGGCTATGGGCTTGAAAACGTTGTCATGCTTTTGATTCATCAGTACGGCGTTCAGGAAGATCCCAGTGATGCCACCTTCTGTGTTCTGCCAGGCTCGGGTGCGGTGGCACAGAAACCAAAGCTGGGCAAAAGGTGCTGCTGAGGTAAAACCTCCCCTTTGGTCGGCCCAGGAGACGCCGTTCTCATCCCGCCCCTTGCCTTTTGCAAGACTGACCCTCGAGGCCAAACTTCATTGCATCTGAGAATCTGAGAATGCTGCTTGCACTTCGTGTGCCCGAAGGGCAAGGGTGACTGTATGTCAGAGTGGTGGGGTTGACCAGGACTTGCGGTATTTTTGATGATACCTGAAGTGTCGAGGAAAGCCGATAAGTCTCTGTTAGTAAGCAGTGTCCAAAGTCCTGCCGTCTAGGAAACATCCCATCCCATCCTGAAACCCAGTGGATCTGGGAAGCAAGTGAAGGTTTGGCTGTGAGGAAATGTGTGTTTTTTCCTAGATCTTTTAAATGTAGCTAAAAATAAATCAGCTTTCCTGAGGAGCTTTTGAAAGAACTGTTAACTTCTTGTCTCCGCATGGCGTTGAGTGGTTAAATGAGAGAACCGCTGAACACAGCGAGAAGTTTGCAGTGCAGATGGTGAGAATTTGGTTAGGTTTTGCTAATGCTGAGGGCATAGGTCAGAGGTAGTCCTTGCTGTTTTCACGTTGTACAGACCAAGAAATACCTTTGCAAGCCACGCTCAGCAGCGTGTGCCCATCGCCTTCAGCAGTGAGCAGAGAGAGGATGGCACCTCTGCGTGGTCACTGCGCTGGTGACTGGCGTAGAGGAGAGGTGGCTTTTGCAGGCCAGCACGTTTTGATTCTGCTTGTGTTGCTAATCTCAAGCAGGCACAAAGATTTAAGGGGCTCAATCTCTACCAAGCCAGGAGACAGCCTGGTGCTGCGATAATGGGAGCCATGCAGATCGCTTGGGGAGCGTGCCTGTTCTGCAGGTTGTGGCACCTACTAGATTGAGCTGGGAACAGAAATGAGAAATAGCAGCCGGTACTGGAAGTGAACTTCCAAGTTCAGCTTTTCCTAACGTAAAGTATTTTTTCTAGTAAAGAACTGCATAAAGAACATTCATCTAGTGCCTTTGTGAAGATTTTTAAATGTCATTTTGGAATAAAACAGTATTTTTTTAATATTGCATTTGATTTGTATAGGTTTTATTGGAGAGAAATCCCAAAATATTTGGGCATAATGGCGTGAATTCGAGTTAGTGCTCCAGAGTAACTTTCAGCACTCTTTTAGCGCAGTTCTTCTGTAAGTTAGCGCTCTGCAAATAATACTTGTGTCTGCCTAGGCAAAGCCTGTCCTCTTGGTTGAGGCATCTGCTTGGGCTTTTTGGAATGCTTTGCAGGAATTGCTGTGACTTGGTACAAAACAACACTTCAAAAGGATAAAGAGGTGCATGGAAAGGAGAAAAACTGGCAGTTTGTCTCTAGAAAGCAAGTCCACGTGAGCAAAGGGAACTTTTATTCGTGGTGTGGAGCATAGTGGCCATCTACTTGTCGGTGTCGCTCTTTTCCTCGTCAGTCTTACAGGATGAGGCAGACCTGCGGGGTTAGAGCTCTGTGAGCGCGCAGGGTGGGAGGGATAGGCACAAGGTGCCTTTTTTATGTGTTATTCTTCACTAATGCTGTGGATCTGAGGCTGAGGGAAAGCGAGTGCTTCCTGCTGCGCTGGCGGTGCCCCCGGGAGCTGAGGAGAACGCAGGACGTGTTTGGCACCTCCGACCGGGTTGTTTTTCAGATCAGAAGGGGCCATGTGGAGTCCTGAAGTCTCTGACCGTCGCTCACGGTTAATTACCCACGTTTGTTTCCTTCTCTGCTGTCACGCTGGGATTGAGGGTTAGTGCTTTATAACAATCGCGGGCTACTGCCTGCGAAGAGGCACTTACGCTGCCACAAAGGTCCTCCAACTGGAGCAGCTGCTCAGCGCCCCACAGCAGTTGTGCGCTTGCCTTGCGCTTACACCCCGCTGTAAAAGAGGCTCGTGTCCGAGCACGTTTCCTCGCGGTCTGCCTTTGCTGCTGGTTCCCTCGTGCCCGGTAGCTGGGAGTGAGCTGGACAGTGCCGAGCCGTGCGTACGCAGGGATATGCAGACACTTCCCTAAAACCGTCGGAGTTGCACATCGGAGCGAATTGTGCAAGTGCGCAGATTCCAGGGGGCTGTGTCTGCTGCAAGGGCTGGTTTTCCCCTCCGTGCTCAGCTGTGCGCACGCCGGCTCCCCCTGAGCCGGTGCGTCCCAGGCGAAGCGCTGAGCGGGCAGTGACGGGCTGCCACGCCGCCTGCCGCGCCTGTCCCACCCGGGCGGAGGAAGCGGCTGAGATTGCCGTCCTTCTTTAATAACCCAAACCGGTCTGCGCTTTGTTTCTTCTTGCCGTCATTTATTGTAACTGCCCAGCGATCCCTCTTTACAGAGGAAAAGCAAAAGCCGTTGTGGGAAGAAAAAAAAAAAAAAAGGCAATTCCCCCTCGCTGGGCTCTGGTGGGTGTCTGCTTGCTTTGAGTCGCCGATTGCCACACAAATAGAGGCAAAGATCCCGGGCTGACTACGTGCCGCGTGGGAACCGAGCTGCCGCGTCCAAGTCAGCAGCTCAGGGCTTGATTAAGCGCCCAGAATTTGTAACCTCCCAGCTGATTATCTTAAAAAATAAATAATAATAAAAATAAATACACAAACAGAAACCCAAACGCCTTGAAACGTGGTTTGTTAAGCCAGGCACGTGAGGGCTGTCATATTGAAAGCGATCCTGTACAGGCTCTTCCCTGCAGTTATTTGAACCTGGGGATTTCCAGAAACGAGGACAGGCCGTGGAGGAGAAGACCGAGCACAGGGTGACTCCTGCCGGGTCTCTGGCAGGGTGAGGAGGAAGAGCTGGCAGCTTGCTGCCCCTCGCATCGCCCCCAGGGCAGCAAGGAGACAGATATCCGCGTGGTGCTCCAGGAGGCGTATGGAGGGAACGTGGTAACGGGAAGCTGTGGCGCTAAAGCGTTTTGGCTAGCATATGCACCTTTCTTTGGCCTTCATGTGGTCAGCGAGAACATGCCGTGAAGTTAGTGACCAAATGTCTGAGTGGAGGAGAATTAGCCTGCCTGGAGGCTGTTGGAAAGCAACAGGGGCCCTGTACGTTTGAGGCGGGCAGGGAGGAGCATGACTTCATCCAGTGGGTCTACCAAAATGTGCTGTAAATCTTCGAGCAAGCAGCAAATGTTGGAGGAGCTTGATCTCTCTGTAGGGGCATGGTAGTAGCAAGTGGGGTGCGTTTGTCATTAAAAAGTGTGCTTTTGTTAGGAGAGGAGAGCGCTGCATGTTGCACGGCAGTGTGATTAGGACTTTATTGTTTTCCTTGCAAAGAAGAAAAATAATAACAGCCTACAAATGGCAGCGTGGATTTAGAAAAAGATCTTCCCACAAGTTATCTGGAGGTGAGGGCAGGAAATGGAGGTCTGTTTGTTTATGGCGCAGAAAGCATTTATGATGAGAGGATGCAAGTTGTGATCATCTGAATCTTATTTACATTCCCTATCTTTTAAAGTCCCAGTGGAAAGTACTCTGATTGCATCCACTGTCCTCGGCCTCTTCCAGGAACTTTGCCGCCAGCAGAGTGACTGAAACGGGGCTCTCCTTGCTGTGTAGCCACTCGGTCGGCCCTCCGGCCCCAGACTGCTGCCTTCTCTCCCGGTAATTCTCCTCTGGTGGAGCGCATTTGAAGGCTGTAGGCGAGGGAGCTAGGAGAGAGGGTTGGGTGTGTTTTTGTAATGCACCTCTCCCCTGGAAAACAGCTAATGTTATCATGTCTGAATCCTGTTTCGTTGGTCGCCTCTTTGGATTAGTGCTTGCAAATGTACGTTGGGCTTTTACCTAAAGCACCCTTTGTAAATTCTGTAATCGTTTTAGGCAAAGTCTTAATTGGGAATGGTTGGTATCATTTTCTAATATTTTTTTTGTTCTAGATTCAGATGAGACTTGGTTTTATAGCAAGGAAGCACTAAAGAACCAACCCAGGGATTCTTGCTAAAAGCCAAAAGTTAAGGTAGGAAGGGGAAAAAAAAATCCTACCCGCTGATGCTGTGTAGGATCTGGAAAATGTCTGTGCTTTTCCTGTCATTCAAAGAAAAAAATTACCTGTCTCTGAGGGGGGAGGAAATGTCTCCTCCTCCTCTCTGTCCCTCCATGTGGATGTGAGTAGGGAACCTACTGCAGGGAACTGTTTTTATTGCTTTTTGTCATCCTGCAATGGACAACTGTTGTGGAGTGGGAAGCCTGGAGAGGGTCTGTTCCTGCCCCTCCTATTGTGGTGTAGCTCAAGTGCTCGGCTCTCCGGAGTGGCTCTGAAAAGGACATCGAGGCTGTTCAGCTGCTGGCTCACTAAACCCCCATTTTGCCAGTGGTGTGCGGAGCAAAGTGTTATTCACAAGCAGTAACCCCTGTTTTGGAGTGACGAACAGTGTGCAGCTGAGCTGTTTCCACAGCTGCTTATCAGAGGAGAGCAGATAACTTACTGCTATCAGCGTTACACGCTCCAAGAGCATAGCTTAATGTTTTTTTTTTCCCTGTTTGTGTGTTTTTGTTGTTTGTTAGTTTTACATTTTGTTGGTGTTTGTACAAAACTTCGTTTTATCCTGTCCATTATAATGAAAATAAAAATGCCCTGGCGGTACCTGAAGGATTGTTTCGTGAAGTCTGGCTACTTCTGTGGGAAACAAATCCCAAAAGGCAGACCTCAGAATTCCCAATTTGAAGGAATCCAGGTTCCTCAGGGAGGAGAGTTCTCCTGTTTGTGTTGCTCACATTTGAAGTGAGGGGCATATGGTTTCCTGCTGATGCATTACAGCTGCCTTTCATATCGGTGAGCCTGCTGAAAACGCTGTTGCTGTGAGCTAGAAATTTGACGCTTGAAAATTGCTGGTCAAAATTGGGTAGGCCAGAGCCCAAGGACGTTGTTTTGTGTCTTCCTGACACAGACAGTCAGTCTGACTGTTAAAATGGTTAGCACAATCGCCAGACACAGCCAGAGGTTTCACAGTGTGCTTTCTCACGGGGAGGGTTATGTGTGTGGGCTAACTGGGGCAGGCTTTGCCTGCAGCACTGTGCTCCTTTGCTGCTGCAGTGTCATGCTTCCTGCTGCTGCCAGGCCCAGAATCGAAAGTTTAAATTTTGGTTTTCCTCTCAGTTTCTCTAATCTTTCCATTTTCCCTCCTCTTAGATCTGCTTCCACCAGGAGTCTGCAGTCTCCTGAACCCAGCCGCCATCTACGCTAACAATGAGATCAGCCTGGGCGATGTTGAGATATATGGCTTTGACTACGATTACACATTAGCACAGTATTCTAACTTACTGCACTCTATGATTTTCAACACTGCCAGAGACATCCTAATAGAACAGTTCAAGGTAATGATGTGCTAAGGATTTCCGTTCAATTCATCTCACTTCTCTTTTCGACCCCCCAGCCATGCTTGTAAAATGCAGCATTGTGCACATGTGGCAATGACTTGTTTTACCGAGGTAAATTTCACATTTCGCAGTCTTCGATTGCAGAAGGTTTTGTCTGTGTCTGGAATGATTTTGCAGTTGGACAATTTACCATGCTCTACATTCCTGAGGTTTTATAAGTATGGAGCAGGAGCCTTAGTCTAAAGTATCTGTTCTGTTTTCCCTAACTATGGAAATCGTGCCCACAGAATTTCTGGTTCGGTGGTACACAGGGTGGATAAACGAGGTGTGGGCCAGCACTGAAGCTGTACAGGACTTGACCTGTGCAAGTTAATGTGTGTAACACTGTAGAGTGTGTCCAGTAATAGCCACCTTTGCAAACAGGATGTCTGCTCTGTGTTTCTTCTAGTCGTGTCCATCTCCTTTTAGAGCGGCTCTGCGGTGCCACTGATTTGCCAAATACATGCATTGAATAAGCTTACTAGAAGTCTCCTCACTGCCAGAGCAAATCTGTTAATTTTATGTTAGTGACCGTTAAACGGGAGGAACTATTCTGGAGGCTCCTGATCCTTTATGTCTTTCTCCACTCACTTGCTTTGTTGAAGGGGCAAAATGAAGTCCATATGTTCCTTAGTCAGTTTATGCCTGAGGTGAGAGGACTGGTAGGCCTAAGCCAGCTCAATAGGTGAAATAATTTTGTTGATAAGCAATCCTTATGTCTCTTACGATGTTGCTCTCTGTTTTCCCAGTATCCGGAAGGGCTTGGGAAGTATGACTACATTCCAGGGTTTGCCATACGTGGACTTCACTATGATGTACAAAAAGTAAGCTGTACAAAGTTCAGCCTCTTGGGCCTTGTCTTCCATTGTGTTCTGGTTTTAGTGGAAATGCTTTCTGTCACTGTTTACAATAACGTTGATCACCAGCCTATCAGTGAAATATGTAGTCCGAGTGCTTATGCCTTCTGCTCTGTAGGTGGTTCTTGCTTACAAACATCCCAAGGCTAAAGTGTCTTATGTTTGCGTAGCCTCTAGCAGACTGGGACGTGCTAGCAAAGACCTCTGGTAAACAGCCTTGCCAATTTAAGTCAGTTATTTCCACAAGCTAATTAATCGAAAATTTAGCACATTTGCGTGATCATTTCTGTCTTTTAGGAAATTTAAACAACAAACCTCAGTCCTGCATCTCCAGCAAGTACTTGCCAGGAGCAGAGGCGTTATGCCTTGCTCTAATAATAGAGATGACTTGTCAGGAGAGCGCTTTAGGAAGCCTTCCCCACCCCCCACCCCGAATAATAGGACTGCCTGGAAAAAGATCCAAGCTACTTGAGATGCATGCTTCTTAGGAGCACAGGCGAGCAAAGCGCAAGCTTTAACCCTTTTTCAGCGCGTTGGACCCATTCCATGAAAGCCTGATGCCCAGTGATGTCATGCTGGCTGCTGCAGCCAGGCAGTCGGGTGGGAGAGCAGCAGAGAAAGTTGCTTCATTTTGCAGTAGCTTTTTTTCTGTCGAGCTTTGAGCAAGTTCAGGGGAGCAGGCAGTACACTCTGCAATGTGCGTGCTGCTCTCCCGTGGGGAGGGTAAAGGAGGGAATGAAGAAAATACTTTGTAGAATTTTCCCCCGTCTTTTGTCCTAACCGAGGGGACAGAATGGCAGCAGATAGCTCATGCCTCTGACTTTACAACGTAAGAAGTTAATCTGTGAGAAAATGAAGTTTCTTTCTGTTAAAATATGTTGCCAGTATATCAGAGGAACACAGAGGTGACGAGCCTAGCCAGGCAAAGTACTCTTTGAGTGAGTAGAAGGTGAGAATTCTCTCTTCTTGGGATCAGAGCTTCTAAAACACATGAAAACCTGGGTAGTGCCTGTCCAAGTCAATCTTTCAGCATATTTGCTTGCACTCCTCGCAAACTAGTGGGAGGTCTGCCTACAGTGTAACAGGCTGCACTGATGTGGTGTAGAGATAAAAGAATGTGCCTGCAGGTTGTGAATGCTCTGTGGAATCAATTACCTCACCCTATGGTAGGAACAGGACAAACAGTTTGATGCTGTGTCCTGCTTTTATTTGCAGAGTGATACTGGATTGGTGTGAGGCTGTTTTCTGTGCATTGAGAACTTGTATTATGGTTTCAGGAAGATGGATGGGCAAGAGATCTCTCACGAATAGGGGAGCCTGGTATGAAAACCTCAAAGAAAGTTCTACTGTTACTAGCCTGGCGTGCTTGTGAGCATCTTAGCTTAAATGTCTGTTAGGGAGGGCAAGAATTAACATAGGGAAGGGTTCCTGTGTGAAGAAAATGACTGGGTACAGCTGCACTCTAAGTCAAGACTTGCCCCCTTAGTTCTGTTTAACATAAATGGGATGAGAAATTGATCCCTTGTGCATATCCTTTGGAACGTGTGTGCTTTTGGAAAGGAGATGAGAGGAGACTGTCTGAGTCACAGAAACATTGTCATCTCCCTTTATTTTTTCAACTGCGTCCGTGTCCACAAACTGCATACCTGTCAGAGCGTAACAGGCAGCGGTGTTTCAGTTTATGGAAAGATGGTCTTTTGCCAGAGAGGCTTCTAAAAAGTCACAGTTTGGATCAGTTTGTGCAAAAGTGGCTGGGAAATAAGTATAGCGTAAAATACATAGATGTGGGATATTTGTGTTTAAATTTATTTTCTATATAACGTGTGTACAGCTTGAAAGTTCAATAAAAGTTCAGTGTAAACCCACCTGATTCTAACTGTAAATATCTATCCATTATCACAGAGTCTTCTGATGAAGATCGATGCTTTCCATTATGTCCAGCTTGGGACAGCATATAGGTCTGTCAGTTCTCAAAAGCATTTTCTACATGCCTGTATATGCAGGTGTAGATTACTAAATCTGAGTAATCATAGTTCATGGTATATGGGCTTTTTTTTTTTTCTTTTTGTGCAAAGTATGGTCTTGTCTGGCTTATCCTGTTTCTACTTGCTTCAAGTGCTTACCTGGCATATAATTTCAGGGAGTTATTTTTCTCAAGGATTTCAAGCCAAGTGTAGGTGGGAAGACCTGGAGCTTTTTGTAATGGTTAATGACACATCTGGTCGTGTACTGCGTGTAACGTCTGAGTTGCAGCTGCAGCGTGGCTGGGTTACTGTCTATGAGTAAACAGTGCAGCTAGGGAAGGACTCACCCATACACGGTCCGCGTACGTGCCTGTCTTCTCTGAGCAGGAGCATATCCCAGCAGTGGTATGCCTTGCCTCGTCACGGAGCTAAGAGGAGAGTGGTGTGGATGTGCAAATAAGCAGTGCAGGCATGTCACTAAAGCAATGATGCCTGAGAATCTGGGCTCAGTTTTTGGCCTAGCTTGTCCTATTTTCCCATCTCCTCTGTTGTTCTCCAAGGAGAACTGGATGTGGTTTAGAATAAGTGACTAAAAGAGCACAGAGCAAAGGGACTGCTTCCACATGGTGCCTCCAAAAACTTTTGAGGCTGGAGGTGACTGGGAGAAGATCCTGCCCCAGTGCGAAGTGGGGTTGGTGTGTTAGAAGTAGTAAATCATAGATATCTGTAGCAAAGCTCCTGTAAATCTGTGCTGTATTTCCTGAGCATGGAAGCCAATGGCTTTTTTTTTTTTTTTGAACTTAGCCCTTTTGCTGTTAAGTTTCAGTCGCAGTAAACACTCTAAGAATATTAAGAAAGGAATTTCATAATCAGAGAGAATTGGCTTCTTTGAGTGCTAGGTTTTTATCTGAGGCGAGAGAGGGTTGGTACTACCACACATTTTACTGCAGCATTAGAAAGAGATTTTTAGTGAAAAATGCATTTAAACTTTTTTTTTTCCTAGTGTCCTTTTGTAACCATTCTTCCTGAAGTGTCTTTTTCCTAAACTGTGCTTTGCTTTTGAGCAAAACTTAGGCAACTTTTAACTTCTTAGAGGCTCTACATTGACAGAATAGGTAAGGAGAGAGAGAAAGTTGCTGACTGCTTGACTAAACAGCTATCACAAATTGTGCAAGAGGCAAAACCTGCAGAAGTCAGAAGGCTGAACGATAAGGACTGTACAACCAGCCCTAGCTGTGGATCTGGGGGAAAACAGCAATCCCTGTTGAATGGTCTGTTAGTGAAGGACTTGTTTTGCTCAGGAAAACTGAATAGGTAGGAAATCTCTTTTTCAGGAAGCTTTTTTTTTCCTACACCTGTTTATTTAATGGTGATAAACGTCATGGAAGCAACCTTGCCAAAACTACAGTTACCCAGTGCTGCCAAAGTCAGGCCAGGGGGCCTATTTGGCGGGGCAGACTGACAGCAGACAGAGGGAAAACCTGTCTGAACTCTGCTGGAATGTGGATAAAGCCCCTCAATTAAGTTGAAGGAATGAACAAGGTATTTGGAAAATGTCTTGGGGAAAGTTTTATGTGAATCTTTAGAACTGCGGAGCTGTCTGGCTCTCTGGCTGTCTCTTCCATGCAAAAGAAATGTGTGAATTTTAGAAATGAGCTTGTCTGTCCCCGTCTTGCCTTTCTCTGCAGTTTGTAGCTCTTTGCAGGCTGGTGATTGTTGACGTACTGTTCCTGTTGTTTTGTGTGTAGGGGGCTCAAACCAGTGCCGGATGAGGAGGTAATCGAGCTCTACGGAGGTACCCAGCACATCCCTCTGTACCAGATGAGCGATTTCTACGGCAAGGTATTGTAAGCCCTTTACTGCCGTGAAGCAGCAACTCTTATCAGATAGGAAAAGAGTGAATTGTATGAACATGTAAAGGACTCCAGCCTCCCTTCCACTCTGAGAAGCGTGGTATCTGGTGAGCTGCAGTGTGTACTTTTTGAGCTGCAGTGTGTGTTTTTGTACTAGTGGGAATTTGCCCCAGAGGTTATTTAGCAGTTTAGCATGTGAAAGACATCTGCAGAGCATTTCTGAACACCAGTGCTATTGGCCTAGAGCTGAATGGCTCTGGAGACTGATAGGGAGATGTTCCCTGCTTGTTCCTTTGCCAAATCCGGCTCCCAAGCTACCAGGGCAGCCTGCAGGGATGTGTTTGCACTGAGTTGTGGGGGAGGGGGGTTGTGTGTGTACCAGCAGGGTGCTTGCAATGCCTTTAAGTCTTTGGGTTTGGGTAGGGTTTTTTCCTTTGTGAAAGCGATCCCTGCCGTACGTCTTCAGAATTCTTCAGTGCACCTCATCCATGGTTGTTTTCTTTTTGAGGCAGAAAAGTTGTCACCGTAAAAGACTGAAATTCTGTCGGTAGGAGCTGTGGAAATCTTTTGGTTGCCTGAGCAAGAGGAAGTTCGGAGAGATTTGTTTTCCTCAAGTGCCTAGTGTGGTGCTATGGGCAAGTGGGGCCATTCACATCCTTTTCCCCCAAGACTTGCTTTGTTTCTTGACCTTTGTTAGTTCAGTTGCCTATGGGGAAGCTGGAAGAAGGCAGGCTTCCTCTGGTAAATACCCCTTTGAGTCTGCTGTGTGAAGTCTTCAGCAATGTCACTTCTTGATTTTTCTCTCTCGGGAACAATTAATCTGAGCAGTAGCCTTCTGGATAAGTATATACACTGTTTATAGCTCAGTGCTGATTCCAGTTTTCAAATAGAACGTTTCTGTTTAGAATTTGATATCTGTCTGTAATCCACACTCGATTATCCTTCTGCTCTGCAGCTTTCCTCACTCCTGGCAAACTCAGTAATATTTAACCTTTCTTTTTTAATAAATACAAACATGAAATCTCCTTCAAGCTGTGACCAGGTGCTTGTGCCAAGGTGCCTTGATGTATTTCCTTGTAAATACGAAAGCAGTTAGGTGTTTTCTTCTGTCCTGTAGTTAGTACTTGACAGAGTCACGCTGCGCTTCCTCAAGTGATAATTCCAAAGGGACTTTGCGTTATAGTGAGGCAGACGGTGCGAGAGCTGTTGGACATGTGCAGCTGTGGGAGATTAGCATCAGGAAGATACCCTGTCCTAGCTCTCTTCATAGCTTGCCAGACTGATCATTCCCGTGCATCCTTGCTGCAGGATCTCATTTGTTGCTTTTCCCTGTAAAAGGATGGAAGGGACTTTTGTCTCACTGCAGGGAGCCCATTCGATGCTGCAGGATAAAAAATGCATTGTAAAAGCAAAATGGGAAAGTATTTGAACAGCATTTTGTATGCAGATTCTGTTTTCCGGAGAATGACGTTACAGACAGATCATGATATAGAGCAAAGCAGTACCTGCTGAGTTCTATTCACTTCTTTCCTCAGTGAGGTGCATTTGTTCAGTCACTTCAAAATGACTTTGCGTATTGAAAAATTCAGTGTAACATTTGGCCGCAGAAATGGCCAAGGGATAGCAGTTTTTTCTTCTCAAATCTCCTCTCCTAAAAAGTAATGAGCCTTATAAGCAAATAGGTGGATCCTAGAGAGAGCAGAGGTACATACACTAATGATGTTTTGATCCAGCAATGTCTGCTCAGTCTGTGCCACTAACACATTAGTGGGAAAGCATCCAGTTTAAGATGAGTGCTGGTGTCAGCAGGTGCGGTGCAACTGGTGTGAAGTGATGCTTTTGTAGGGATCTTTGACCTTGTTCCCCTCGGTGCCATGCTGGTGGAGCCAACTGGGTATGGGTAACAGGTCATCTGCTGTGAGGAACACTCTGTGGCCAATAACATAGGCTCAGGTGAGGATCTCAGTGAAGTAGCATTTTTATTCGCGATTGCAATGGCGGGCATCCCGCAAATGGAAGCGCACCTACCAGTTGCATAACACAGTTTATATACTTTATTTCTTGACCAGGACCCTCCCCTGTTTCCCCACTGATTGGGTGGTCCAGGTTCACAATCTGTCCAATGCTTTACAGATAATACATGGCTTTCAGTTGCCAGCCTGTTATTTTTCAAATGTCTAGTGACTTTTTACTCTGTGAAGTGATAATGTTTCTTTTCTTATCTGACTTGGCTTGACACGCAGTGATTTTTGCTTAATTGCGCTAAGGAGTCTGATTGTTATCTGCATTTTACAAGGTTGTCTGGTAAGTGGCCCAAACCAAAGGGTGTCCTCTTTGCTGTAGGTCAGGTTGTCTTGTGCTGGCTGGCTGGAAACTGTATAACCCTCAGCATAGTGACATAACTTTTGATCACAGCTTTTTTTGGTAACAGACCCCAGGCAAAATGCTGTTTGTTATTCCTTTGCCCTTTTGCATCTTCTTTCTTGATCCCAGTTTGTGTTGCCCCAATATTGCCTTTAGTTAGCGCTAGTCTTTCGTTCTACCCTTGTATTAGGCAGCGTGTGTCCTCTGTGTGCTCCACTGTGTGTACCCTCTGTGATCTCTTGGATGCTGCTTTGATGTCTGTCTTTCACACAGCTATAATAAATACCTTCTGATGTGGACCAGTATTATCCTAGAGACTTGCAACTGTTGGTCATGGATTGCTCAAAGCTCACATGCGTGGGCATAATGTGGCAGGATTGCCAGGCACCTCTGGTGACTGAGTTCATTGAGAGGTCTACTTTCCAAACTGCTTTTCACATACAAGATCTTAATAACTGTTCCCTTGGCTGATCTGGCATTTCAATGATGAAAAATGAAAAACCTGACTTCAGTTTACTGGTGAGACTCGCCAGATTCCTCTGCATAGGTGGTACATACTGAATAAACAAGCTTTATTGTATTGGGTGGCCTCTCTGGAGCGAAACTTTGCTGTTGATCTGCTGATAAGTTTATTGTTAGGCTAAGAAAATAGCAAATATATGGGAGAGATGCAGCCTTGCCTAACGCAAGGTGAGTTATTACTTGGTCTGGATGTAATTGTCTATTTCCACCTTAGTGTTTTTCTTAGCCCAGAACATCTTCCAAATGGTACCGCATGAGGAGGGTTTACTTTCTGGGTTTGCTTTTTCTTTTTTTTTCCTTAACTATTTTTTTGTTCAACGCATCTCCTTCATTTTTTGCTTTCCAGGGTCCTTCACTTAAGCAATTTATGGACATTTTTTCTCTTCCTGAAATGACGCTGCTCTCTTCAGTCATCGATTACTTCATAACTCACGGCATTGAGTTTGACCAGGTCCATCTTTACAAGGATATATCTGTAAGTAAAATGTCGACTGCCTCATACCACATCAGATTTGCGAGCTCTTTTGCTTGTGAGCTTTGCAGTATCCAAACCTAAGGGTTGCTGGTGAGTAGTCTAATATGACTGTGTTATTGCCCCTTTAAATTAGAGCATTGCCAGGGAAAACAAAGCTGTGTTTTCAGAACATGTTAGGTATGTGATTGTGCTACAGATTTAGTGTTGCTGTACATATCTCTTGCAGAAGTGCCTAGGCCGGTTAAGTTGAAGGTTGTTCCATGGGAAATATGCTATAAAGCTTGCGTAAATGTTTTCTGGTCCTGCAGAGTGGTAAGCTCTGTTCTCCTGTTAATACCTCATTTTTCGAAGAGGCTCGTTATGACCATGTACCAAACAGTTTGCCTTTTTTAAGGGTTTGTCATGAAAAACCTGCCCTTGCCTGTTCTGAAAATCCACCCCAACTTCCTTTGCATCCACAGAGTAGTCTGATCCTTTTGGGGTGTTCCTCTGTGCATGACTGTGGCTTTCAAGAGCCCATTACTCCAAGGTGCGAGCGGTGTCCAACAGCTTCAGTCCCTGCACTTGAAAGGCCTATACTGGATTGTCACCACTGAGGGAGTGGAGTACTGTTTGGCTTCTTAGTTAATGCGAGAGGCAAGATGTAAGAGCTTGAGACTGCTGTCCTAGGTGACGTTTGTTGACAGATGAGGTGTAGGCCCTGGTAGCCAAGGCCGTATTGCATGCTTTTTTCCATGGAGTGGGATTTTGGGATTGTACCTCATGGGAATGTTATGCTCATCTTCCAGCAGCAGCCCGTACATACACTGTTCAGGCTTCTTATTAGAGAAGTGCTGCATCTATGCTGCTGCTTTTGTGATAAGGATCCACCCTGTTAGCTTCACTACAGTCAAGGATTACAGCTTGCGTTCTGGCCTGCTGTTTGTGCTTGATAAGGGCATGCTAGCCTGTTTCCCACAAGACCTGAACATGTTTGTAGGGTTGTAGTTGTTTTTTGTTTTTCCTTTTGGGGTGGGGAAAATGAGAAGAGGGGACACAGCTGATTCCAGAGGTCTTCTGTCAAGAGTGTCTTCTGAGCCTTCTTTTAAGGTCAAAATGGACTTGTTGCTAGCTGAAGTCTTGAGAGCAGGCAGATGGTTGCCATAGCCTAATGTAAAGTCAATACAGGGCAAGGAGTGTGCTCTAGCCCTCAAGCTCCTGAGTGCTGATCCTGGCAATTGTCTTTGCATCCTTGCTGAGGGATGTGGTGGTTCCTGAAGGAGTGACTGAGGTAGAGAAATGAGGTGCAACAGAAAATCTGTGCCAATGCCTGAAACCTTTACTGAAAAGGTGGGAAATGGCCTGTGCTCTTATCAGAGCAATTTTTTTTTTCTGGACAATGAGGATAGAAAAGCATTTTTGCAAAACTTTTCTCTTGCATTGCAAGTGCAAAGAAAAGCTTTGTGGACATGAGCACAGAGATCCTTTGCCTACACAGGCACGTGTCAGTCTTTGCGTAACCCCAGTTGTTATCGCAATGCAGGCTCACAGTAGGTTAAGGAAGACATGTCTGAACCTGATGCTCTTCCGTACTTCTTGGTGGTAATCCTAATTGCAGTGCTGTGTGTTTGGGAGCAAATTGAGTGCTAGAGACACTGTACTGAGTCAAAAGGGCAGTCCCCGAGGCAGTGGTTAAGGCTGAAGCTGGCATGTAAACCTGTAGTCCTGCTGCACCAGTTTGGCCACTGCATCTTTAAAGTGAGAAAGCTTAAGCTGCTTTCCTCTGAAGGAATCTTTGTGCCCTGTTTGACACCTCCTCAGGCTATCAAGATTTTACCTGCAGAAAACTCAGTTTTCCCCTCTCCTTTTTCTTGTTATTATTGCTGGGGGGGAAGAGCACACTGGAATCTTTCTGCTCTGTAAATGTAGTTTTGACTCAAATCCCAGGCGTTGCTTGCTTTTAGTGCCAGTGCTGGTCAAGAGGAAGTTGTTTTCCTTTTAGCGCTCTTGCTCTTTTTTTCTGTCTCATAGCTCAATAGGGCAGTCTCATGGTGAATGAGATGTGACCTCTGCCTTTTTTACCATTCAAATCCAAACAGCGGAAAGAGACTCCTAAAACTCCACCATACAGAGGTGCCTCTTCCTCCTTCATTGTCCCTCACCTAAACTGTAAACTCAGGTTCTCTCCCTGCCTTGAAGGAAATGATTTTGGGGTGACACGCATGTTTCACCAGCATGGCATTGAGACCAGGTGGCTGTGTGGTGGGTGGTGTGTGCAAGTGTTACTGTAGCAATGGCAGTGGTGAATGCAGTCTGAATGGCACCTCCTAAAGGAGTGCACTCAAGTGTAGCAGTGATTTAAGCATCTTGGGGAAAGGCAGCCTTTGTGCTTACCTGTCTAAATTGTCATGGATTGAAACGGTACCTTGAAAACATGTGCAAACACTGCAAAATGTGTTGCTGCTCTGGAAATGGTCTGGTATCTGGTATCTGGCATATCTCATTGGATGGAGACTTGTGAAAAATCTCACTTGGGTGTGTCCAAAAATATGCTGCATCTTGGCCTCTGGCCTGGAAAATAGAGGATATTTGGATACCCTTAACAACATCTGTTTTCACTTGAAAACCATCTTGAAAAGTGGGCAGCTCCGTTTTGGCAAAAAAAATACCCTCCCGCACTCATCATATACGCTTCTGTGCCCTCTGGCTACCTGGGGCTCGGACTAGTAGCCTTCCCTGGCTCATGGAAGCCCATAGGAATCACAAGTGCTTGCTTCTGCTGTTGTTCACTTCGGCCATGCTCCCATCCTTTGGATCACATTTGGCAGAGCTTCCACAGGCATAAGGAAGGAAGTAAAGCTAGCTAAGGTCCGAGCCACAGAGGTTTGGGGGCAGTAAACAGTTTTGGAGTTATGCAGTCTTTGATTGCCTTGGTAACAGTGCATAAATGTGTGCTGGTTTTCAGGAGTAGAAAGGAAGTAGTGCTTTCATAGAATCATAGAATATCCTGAGTTGAAAGGGACCTACAAGGATTGTGCACTCCAGCTCCTGGCTCCACACAGGACCACCAAAAACCAGACCCGATGGCTGAGAGCGCCGTGTAAACACCCCTTGAATTCTGGCAGCTCGGTGCCATGCCCACTGCCCTGGGGAGCCTGTCCCAGGGCCCGACCACCTCTGGGTGCAGAACCTTTCCCTAACCCCCAGCCTGACCCTCCCCTGTCCTAGCCCCATGCCGTTCCCTCGGGCCCTGTCCCTGTCCCCAGAGAGCAGAGCTCAGCGCCTGCCCCTCCACTCCCCTCGTGAGGGAGCTGCAGGCCGCCATGAGGCCTCCCCTCAGCCTGCTCTGCTCTGGGCTGAACAAACCAAGGGCCCTCAGCCGCTCCCCATGTGTGTTGCCCTCCAGACCCTTCACCATTTTTGTAGCCCTCCGTTGGACGCTTTCTAACAGTTTGATGTCCTTCCCATACTGTGGTGCCCAAACCCGCCCACAGGTGAAGCCACACCAGTGGAGCAGAGCAGGCCAATCCTTCCCTCTGCCGGCCGTGTGTGCCTCAGACACCCAGGGCAGGGCTGGCCGCCTGGCTGCCCGGCCATGCTGACGGCTCCTGTCCAACCTGCCGACGAGCAGAACCCCAGGTCCCCTTTCCCCACTCTCCAGCCTCTTGTCCCCCTCTCTGTATAGCCAGGGGTGCCACGTCCCAGGTGCAGAATCCAGCACTTGGTCTTGTTAAATTTCATGCAGTTGGTGATTGCCCAGCCTTCTGATCTGTCAAGATGTCTCTGCAAGGCCTCTCCACCCTCAAGGAGTCAGCAGCTCCTCCTAATTTAGTATCACATGCAAATTTAATTAGTGTGCATTCAAGTCCTATATCCAGATCACTTATGAAAGCACTGAAGAAAACTGACCCCAAAATAGAGCCCTGGGGAACCCCACCAGTGACTGGCCGCCAGCCTGATGTAACCCCATTTACTACAACCCTGTGAGCCTGACCCACCAGCCAATTGTTCATCCACCCTATTACATACTTCACTAGCTGAAAAGTGAATGTTTTTTCCAGAAAGATACTGTGAGAGACAGTACTGAAAGTTTTGTTGTAATACAAAAAGATTGCGTTGAGTGCCTCCCTTGGTCAGTTAGGTGGGTAACCTTGTCATAAAAGAAAATTAATTTCGTTAAATAGGGCTTTCCCCTTGTGAACCCATTGGCTGTGACCTGTGACTGCATTGGCTTTCAAGTGGTTTCCAATAACTCCCAGAATGATCTTCTCCATAACTGTACCAGGCACCGAAGTGAGGCTGACAGGCCTGTAATTACCAAGGTTGTCTTTGTTTCCTTTCTTGACAACTGAGACAACACTTGCCAGCTTCCAGTTGACTGGGACCTCTCCAGATTCCCAAGACCAGCCAGATAGATAGGTTTTGAGGTTTTTCTCTTTATACTGTGTCAGCTTGGCTAATCACTGTGCTCTTTTCAGCATGGCAGTGAGCCTTGCTGTACAAGTCCTCTGCTTCGTGTCGATGTAGCATTCAACAGGAAGAGGGGATATGTCATTACTGTATTGCTCCTCAACGGTGGCAATAGACTTGCATGTTGGGAAGCAGGAATGCTATTTGTAAAACTGAAACTTTTTCCCTATCCTTTTCTTTAGGATGCTATTAGAGATGTGCATGTGAAAGGAGTGATGTACAAATGGATTGAAAAAGATATGGGTGAGTTTAAGCAGAGCTCTGGCGCCAGATCTATTTTTGTGTCTTATACTATGTGGCATTCTGCATAGGATTGCTGCATAGATCCTACAGTAAGTCGCAGGAGTGAGGTGGACATAGAAATGAATAAAATACTTGATTATGGGTAGAGTGACATTGAGGACCAGGTTATATTTAGGGTCTGATGGAGGATCTGTTTTTAAGAGCTACCTCGCTGCTTGTGTTTCTGTTTTCCTTCTGCCTTTAAGTGAGGGGTGACAGTCCTTGTCATGGTGTGAATGTGCAAAGGCACTGTCTAGGAAGACTAGCAAGGCTTCCATTCAGAGGAAAGAAAGATTCTGGTAGGAACATGGCCTAGAATGGCTGTGCCTGTTCATTGTGACAGTTTGGGATCAACCCTCTTCATTGCCAGCCTTTTCAGTTCCTCAGTCTTTTTCATCTCTCTAGGTGGGATTGATGAGGATGAGGAAGGCCATTTTATCACCGTAGTGGTTCACTACCTGTCCTATCTGAGATGGATCTAGCTCAGTTCTTTTGCAGCCCTATTGGTATAGGGCCAAGTTTTGGTTTTATTTATTTATTTTAAGAAATGTGGTCATGATCTATGCCAAAATTTCTTGATTGATGGATGTCTGTTTTATTCCAATATAGAACAGTATATTCTTCACGGTGATGAAATCTATGCTGTCCTAAACCGACTGGTGAACCACAAGAAGAAACTCTTCCTCATTACAAACAGTCCTTTTAGCTTTGTGTGAGTACCATTATTGCCCACTGATGCATCACCACAGCACAGCAAAACCTTTGCAGTGTGGTCTCTCCTCTGAAAGTTGTACACTAGCGAGTTTTCTGGCAATAGTGGTGAGAACACTCTGGAGGAACCGGTTGTGGTGAACATTGCACCCCGCTTTCTACACAACCAACTTTCACTTCTTGGAGAAGCTATGAGTCTGTGACTGGCCACAATGTTACAGAACTGCCACTTCCAAACTCTGGCAGCTGTGCCGCATCACAGACTCCTCTGGACTTCCTCTGGTAGGGAGAGAAAGGGTGGGACACCTGGAAATGGTCGAAGTGCTACATCAGTCCTCCATGCAATCAGACACCCTAGTGGGACTCAGAAATCGCTGTGCTTTTTTCTTTGTTGCTGAAATGAGAATAGTTTTAGGACAGACTATTGTGAAGATGCATTGTTGGCTGAAAAGGGTTCCGTTAACATTTCTGTTCCTTTTTTCCCCTAGGGACAAAGGAATGAAACATATGGTTGGCAAGAACTGGCGGGACTTATTTGACATGGTCATTGTGCAAGCCGACAAACCCAATTTCTTCACTGATCGGCGGAAGTATGTGTCCTAAGGCAATACTGCAGTGCTGCACGTGGGCCTGAGGTTTTGGGCCCCAGTACCTGGAGTGAATGGCTCCTCTTACCTCCCCGAAGAGTGGTTTATAGTTTCCTAAGTATAATTTGGATCCAGTACATATCCAGCCTTCCATTGTCATTTCAGATACTCTCTGAGGCTTTCATCTTAGTCAACAAAAAATGACCAGTCAGGGAATAAGTAGATGACATGGGTAATGCCGAGCAGAAAGCATGTTTTTAAAACTAGCTATCCTAAGCTTCAACAGGTTTTTTGTGGCCTGGGCTTAACTTAGATTTTTAAATCTTTAGAAAGAAAAGAAGTGGAATGGTATGTATGACATCTGGCTGTTTCTTGGCACTAGGTCTTGAGAGTGTGCCAAAATCTTTCCTTCTCCAGTTCCTGAAAGCAAATATCTGTGGTTTTAGTTAGTGGATATATGCTGCTTTGTAATTGGCAGCTCTGAAAGTCTTTGTACGTGGCAGCTGGGTTTCATGGTCAGTTAGGAGCTGCCAAGGAGCCGGCTGATAGGCAGGTTGCTATCCTCACTTTGCTCTTTTGTTTATTGGTTTGGGGAACTTGTATCTGCTTTGTTGCCTCAGTTTACGACTGGCCAGGAACTACTGTATTTGGCCCTTGAGGGAGAGGACTGCTGTTTTCTCTTTCTGTATTTTCTTCGCCCACCTCCCAGGCTACTACCATAAGCAGGAGTAAATCTATGAACTGTTTTTAAAACTTGTGCTGACCGGTAAGGGTTTTGTCCACGGGATGTGGGTGAAATGTTGTAGAGATGTGGCCTGGAGTGACGATGACCTGCTCCTCCAAGACTTAAAGCATATGGCTGCATGGTGCCTAAGGTCCACTCACATAATAAGCCAGTGGAATGACAGGGACATTCATCCAAGGTGAGGGGAAGCCTCCTGGTGGTGAGCTGTAGTCAACTGTGGAGTGCTTTCTCTGAGGGGAAATGCAGGTATGCCCTGGAGATCACTTGTGCTCTGGGAGGCCTCTAGCCCAGGCTGTAGAGTTTGTGGTGGGAGGCTGGATTCCTTCTGCCCTGTGGCAGTTCAGGATTGTACGGTACTGCCGGATGAGGCTGCACTATGCTCGCAGCAGGAGCAGCTTCATGTGAAGTCTTTTGGTCCCAAAGCTCGCAGTTCGGGCCTCACGTTCCAAGAGGAAGTAGAACTCTGTTCAAGCATAGAAGTTCACGGTGATCAAATAACTTAAGCCTTGATTTGTTTCTTCTGTCCAAGTGGAAGGTAACCAGGCAAGCCCTCAGGAGCAACAGTGGGCACCTCAGGTCAGCTGCCAAGATCAGCATGGGGACTGTTTCCCATCTGCAGACTGCTTTATCCCATTAAGACATTCCAATCTCTGCTGTGCTGGGGGTGGCCTGGCTGGAACAGGACACAAAGCGTTTCAGGACAAAGCCTTGGCCTTACAGCTTCAGAGGAAGTCTTGTTTTAGTATTAGGTGTTTAACCATTGGCATAAAACGGTTGCAGTCAATGGAAGCAGTCTGAAAAGATATTTCCTTCTCACACTTTCTTCCTGAGAAGAGTGCAGAAGGCCCCAAAGGTCACGTCTCATATAGTGTTTTTGTTATGAGTTGTTATATAGATAAACAAGTTTTCTGATTTGAATGTTTTAGTCACTGGGTAACAACCATTAAAAATCAAAAGTGGATATCTCCCCTCTTTTTTTCCAGACCTTTTCGAAAACTGGATGATAACGGCTCACTGCAGTGGGACAAAATAAACCAGCTGGAGAAAGGAAAGATCTACAAAGAGGTAAGGTGACCTGGATGTGTAAGGGGTATGAAGCAAGAGTCTGGGGACTCATAATACACCTGCAGTTTGGGAAATCACTGGAAAAGCCTGAAAATAGTGAGAAAACTGGAAAATCTGCTTAGTCATGGTGCGGGGGAAATGATGGCCACTTCTGTAGATCACTTGTAGATGTTTGAAAAGTGAAAAATAGATCCTTGAAAAGTTAAAGAGCACTTGCAAAGAGACATGCTCTAGGCTTTGTGCTGTGCGGGCTGGTGGCAGTGAGAGAAGCCTTCTGGCCGTGTACAGCGGGGTTTTGCTTGGTCTGTGTGGTATTGTTCCCCAACTGCTTTCAGCATGTCTCTTGGCAGGTTGTGGAGCAATAGCCTTGGGATTTGCAAGCTTCTGACAAGTCTCCTCAGCTCCTGCTGGGATGTGCACATTAAGATAAGGTGTCTTTGGGTATATCAGAAAGCCCTGCCGAGGTGTGTTATGCCTGTCGGTGTATGATAAACCGACCTCGGAGCGTGGTGGGAGATGGATCGTGCCAGGTGTGGGAAAGCTTTTCAGTTGCAGGAGGCAGAGCTGAAATGAGGTGTGACAGAGCTGTCTGATAAGAAAACTTTTTGTCTGCAGCTCTGAAACGGTTTCCTGTGTAGCTCTGTGTGTGGGTGGTGCTTCAGAAAGGTGTATAACTGGAGTGATGTATTCCGCCCAGCCTAGCTGGTCTTGGAGATACACTTGGAGATGGAGGGTTTCCCAGGGCAGGGGAAAGGGGCAGAGCTGGGCAGCTATGCTAGGGTGCTGAGTGCTTGCTTTCTGCCCAGGATGACCTGTGCTGAGTTCTCTCTGCCAGGCTGAGTTTCTCCTCACTGCTGCCCAGTCTGTGTGAAAAGGGGAAGCAGGAGAACATCCCTGCATGTGTAGCAGGGGTCAGACCCAGTGGACACCCCCTGCCCTGTGAACATCACCTTAGGAGCTCTGTTCTGACGTCGCCCAGAGTGGCCGATAGCTGCATTTTTTCCCTTGGCTTTTCTTATGTCCCAGTCCTGAAACCTTTGTCCTGGAGGGGGTCCCAAGAGTGTGCTAGTCCCGAGCTGTCTGCAATCTGATGTGTATGCAGAGGTCTTCCACATCTCACTTCAAATCGTTTTGCATAAGATTGGAAAAGGTGGCAGGAGCTAACAAAGCTGTAAAAGACTGCCTAGCACTTTTAGGAAGGTCTTTGTAAGTGAGGAGAGGTTTCACATTGAGGTGACTTCTGGGGTAGAGAATGAAGAAAAAAGGGTGATCAAAAAGGGTACGAAGTCATGCTCCCCTTTCTCCACTTCCTGAAAGACAGGCGTGTCCAAAGGAATGGGCTCTGGTGAACTTGCTGCCTTGGGGTGTTCTCCTAGCAGCTGGTCTGTCCCCTGAGAAAAAGTGGCCTCTGGCTTTAGGACAGTTTGTTCCTGGCTATGTGAGCTGTGGGATCCCACGGGAAGAATCTATTAGTGAGGTTGCAGTCAAGTAGCTGGGACCTGACCTGCGGTAGAAAAGTAGGTCATGTCCTTGGGCAGTGCTGTTCAGAAGCCTCTGGCCTGTCCAGCGGGTCTGTCAAAGCACTCCGCTATGGTCCCGTCCTCTGCCAAGAGCCAGGAGCTGGGAACATGCAAGCAGAGCTCATAGAAAGTCTCTCTCCCATGTGCAAACTTTCTCACTGGGTCAGCAACTCCCTCAGAAGACGAGAAGGTGCGCCTCATCCATGCTGAATCAAATTCTGCTCTTGACCACCTACATCTTGTAGCTGGGGTTGCTCAGCCAGCTGAGTGCTGCATTGGGGAATGGAAAAAGGGAGGGAGGGAGGTGGGATTTTGGAGTCCTCTGTGGTCCTCCCCCACCACCCCACTCACCCAACGGCATCAAGGTTGTTGCCTAAGTGTGTTTCTCAGGATGCGACAGAGTGTATCCTGGTCATAGTCCATCCTGTCTCCAGCATTTATGGCTTCTTTCGTGATATTCTGATTCTTTCTGGCAAGCGTTAGAGACCCTGGACCTTGCTGTGCTAGGATGTTGCTGCAGGCTCCAAGCTGACCTCTTCCTGTCCCCTGATGTGCAGCTGTGTGGCAGTTGTGTTGTGGGTGTCCTGCATGAGTGGGATCTCAGGGGCTTGTATTTTATGCTCGAGAGAGGGAAGTTCAAGTGATATGGCCCTCTAATCCAGCCTCTTGTCGCCCTCCTTTCTGGAAGTTGTAAACTGGCTAAATGGAAGAAGCCAGAGGGTTGTGGTTAAATGGGACGGAGTCAAGTTAGAGTCCTGTATCCAGTGGAGTCCCTCACGGGTCGGTCCTGGGACCAGTGTTGTTCAATATATTCATCGATGACTTGGATGAGGGAATGGAGTGTGCCGTCAGCAAGTTTGCTGATGACACACAACTGGGAGGAGTGGCTGACAGGCCGGAAGGCTGTGCTGCCATCCAACGGGGCCTCCACAGGCTGGGAAATTGGGTGGGGAGGAACTTAATGAAATCTAACAAGGGCAAGTGTAGAGTCCTGCATCTGGGCAAGAACAACCCCAGACACCAGTGTAAGTTGGGGTCTGCCCTGCTGGAAAGTAGCGAAGGGGAGAGGGACCTGGGGGTGTCCCGGTGGGCAGCCGGATGGCCATGAGGCAGCACTGTGCCCTTGGGGCCAAGAAGGCCGATGGAATCCAGGGGTGTATCGGAAGGGCTGTGGGTAGTAGGTCGAGAGAGGTTCTCCTCCCCCTGGTGAGACCACATCTAGAATATTGCGTCCAGTTCTGGGCCCTTCAGCTGAAGAAGGACAGGGAACTGCTTGAGAGAGTCCAGCGCAGAGCCACGAGGATGATTAGGGGAGTGGAGCATCTCCCTTACGAGGAAAGGCTGAGGGAGCTGGGTCTCTTTAGCTTGGAGAAGAGGAGGCTGAGGGGTGACCTTATTAATGTTTATAAATGTGTAAAGGTGAGTGTCAGGAGGATGGAGCCAGGCTCTTCTTGGTGACACCCAATGATAGGACAAGGGGCAGTGGGTGCAAGCTGGAACATAGGAGGTTCCGCTTAAATATGAGAAAACCTTTTTTATGGTGAGGGTGACAGCACTGGAACAGGCTGCCTGGGGGCTGTGGAGTCTCCTCTGCAGATGTTCAAAACCTGCCTGGATGCGTCCCTGTGTGACCTGATCTGGGTGTTCCTGCTCTGGCAATGGGATTGGACTAGGTGATCTTTCAGGGTCTCTTCCAATCCCTCACATTCTGTGATTTTGTGTATCCTGAGAGGTGAAATCCTCATTATCTGAGCCCAGCAACTCCTACCCCCAGAACACTCAGGCTTCCTTCTGGCCAGCAGTCAGGCCTTTCTCATTTAGGTGTCTTTCCCTTTTGGTCTCTAAGCTGCTTCCTTCTGTTGCCTCCTGGTCCGTGCAGTCCCCTTGACTTGCTGTGCCCTAGTGCACACAACTTCCCCTTGCCTATTGGGGTATAAGGAACTTCTGGCTTTTTTCTGTAGCCTGAGGAAGGCTGAGGGATACACAGGGAGGTTGTTACATGGGGAAAAAAGTGAGATAAGATGGAGAAGGATAGAAACCTGTGGGTTTGGAAGGTGGGGGAGAGTGAGCAGGTTGACATCTCAAGAGAGTGCTCACATCAGCGTGCCGTGGTACAGTGGCACATCCAGTTGCACGGACAGTGCTGCCGAGGTGGCTGCCCGGTACCAGGCAGTGAGGATGAAGGAGTTTGGCCCGTACCCACATTTCTGTTCTCCTCTTACTTGCAGGGTAATCTCTTTGACTTTCTGAGGCTCACAGGTTGGCGTGGATCTAAGGTGCTCTACTTTGGTGACCATTTGTACAGTGACCTTGCGGTGAGTAAAAAGCAGTAAGGCAGTGCCCTGCTCTGAGTGCTCGTGTCTCTGGCATGCAGTGCTTGGTGTTCCACAGGCTGTGGCTTTTGGGACCCTTACAGGACATAAGCACCCTCACTCTGCTGTCATGCAGAAGCAAACAGTGGAGAAAGGGCTCTTGAAGTACTTATGGTTAGAGAACAACTGCCGATCTGTGAACTTGAGAGCAGTTTATGTGTATCCCTCATGTCTGGGTGCTTCATGCAGCTGATCCTGGTGCCTGGGAGGTGGGTGTTACTGGCAGGACCCAAACCAGACTGTTAGAATGCCTGTCCCCTGAGGATCTGCGATGGGAACAGACCACTCTTCTAGGAAATAGGGTTGTATTTAGCTTTCAGTCTTCACGTTGAACTTGTGGTTGTTTTTTCACCCTGACCTCTAGGACCTCATGCTGCGTCATGGCTGGAGGACTGGAGCCATAGTCCCTGAACTGGAGACAGAGATTCGGATCATAAACACGGAGCAGTACATGCACTCCCTGACCTGGCAGCAGGCTCTGACAGGGCTGCTGGAGAGAATGCAGGTAAAGAGCTCCTGTCTGAGCAGGGTGGGCAACATCCTTTCTGTGTCTGAGACTTGGGCTTAGTGTGGGAATCAGAGGATATGCTATTTTGCCTGTGTTCTCAAAAAGCATCTCGTTCTGCTCAAAGAAAGGTAGTGCAGAGGCCTTGTGGGTTTAGGAGTTATGGTAGAAACTGGGGGCACCTGAGGTGTGGCTCGCAGGACTGAGGTAACCTGGTGCTTGCTGCTGTTGTCTTTGCAGATGTATCAGGACGCGGAGTCGAAGCAGGTACTGCTGGAGTGGATGAAGGAGCGACAGGAGATCAGGTGAGTGACTGCCCTGCTTGCCCATGAGCTCTCGGAGGCTCCCAGGTCTGCACTGGGTCTGTTTGGTAACCCATTTTGGGGAAAGTGGTGCTGCAGCTGGTGGTCTGCACCACCTCCCTGGTGCCCTGTGTCGGGTGGGGTGCAGCGGTGCCATCCCGCAGCCTGAGAGGTGGGGACGGGTCAGATGCAGGGTGGGAAAGGGGAGGTGGTGTCAGCCTGTGCTGGGAGGGGTTGGTCCAGCGGGCCCTACTGGGCAGGGAGCGAGCCTGATGAGTGCCTTCTGCCTACACCTCTCTCTCTTTTCTCTCAGGTCACTGACAAAGAACCTGTTTAACCCCCAGTTCGGAAGCATCTTCCGCACCTTCCACAACCCCACGTACTTCTCCCGCCGACTGGTGCGGTTCTCCGATATCTACATGGCGTCCATCAGCTGCCTGCTGAACTACGACGTGAATTTCACCTTCTACCCACGGCGCACCCCTCTGCAGCACGAGGCGCCGCTCTGGATGGATCAGCTGTGCACGGGCTGCATGAAAACCCCCTTTCTGGAGGAGATGGTGCACATTCGGTGAAGGGCCGGGTGTTTCGGGCCACGGCCTTCTGTATGTGGGGCCAGCAGCACCTCTCCGTCTGCCACTAAAGGCTGTTTGACACTTGTGTACGTGTGCGGGTGTGTTTATGTCCCCCCTCCCCGCTTCCATCCCTCTCCCTGTGGCGCTCTGTGGGTTGGGCGAGGGGTGGGGGTTTGCTTTGGGTCCTGGGTGAGCCGCGGGGAATCCTGTAGGGGCAGGGGGGGAGGAGAGGAGGCAGCGCTGGGGGCTGGCGGCTGCTGCCCCCTCTCTGCGGCGGGAGGAGGGCTCAGACACGGAGTCCGCGGTGTCCGCAGGGTGCAGCGCTTTATTGGGGCGGCACCGGGGGGGGGGGGGGGAGGGAGGGGGCGTGGTCACGGGGAGGGGGCGTGGTCACGGGGAGGGGGCGTGGTCACGGGGAGGGGGGCGGGGTCGTGCTCACGTGCAGCGGTTCGTAGTCGGGGGCGAGGCCGCCGTAGAGCGGGTTGGGGATGGCGACCAGCGGCCGCTGGGGGCGGGGCCTGGCGGCGCGCGGCCCCCCCTCCCCGCGCGGGCGGTCCGGCCGCGGCTCCTCCTCCTCCTCCTCCTCGAGCAGGTCGGCCTGGGGGGGGCGGGGCAGGTCTAGGGTGGGACACGCCCCCTTGGGCCGTGCCCCGCCCCCTTGGGCCAAGCCCCGCCCCCTTGTGCCAAGCCCCGCCCCCTTGGGCCAAGCCCCGCCCCCTTGGGCCACGCCCTCCCTCCCCGTGAGCCCCCGCCCGCACCGGGACCGCCCCCTGCAGCGCCCCGCCCGGGGACCGCCCTTAGGTTAAAAGAAATAATAATAATAAATCAAAATGGATTACAAACTTTAAAATAAAAAATAAAAATAAAATGTAATAAAAATAGAAGTAGGTTAAAAATAATTAAAACAAGAAAAAAAACGAAATAAAAAAAATAAAAATAAAATATAATAAAAATGTAGGTTAAAAATAATTAAAACGAAAAAACAGGAAATAACAAAATAACAACAAAATAAAATAAAAATAAAAAATGAAAACCCCACGACGTCCCAGGGGCCTGGCCGTGCCCTCCCGCAGCCCTGCCCGCACCTGGAGGTACCCGAACTGCCCGTCCCGCCGGCGCCGCTTCACCCAGCAGTAGGCGATGCCAGCACCGGCCGCCAGCGCCAGCGCGAGGCCCAGGGCCGATGCCAGCCCCGTGGCCACGGAGCCCCCAGGCTGGGCCCCGCCATTCACCTGCGGTGGAGAACAGTGAGAGGAGCGGCCCCGTCACGGCGCTCCTCTGCCCGAGCCCTGGGCTGCCCCTCAGGGCTCAGCCCCCCCCATGGAGCCAACAGGGGTTCCTTGGCCCCGTTCTCCAGCTCCTTCGGCACCGCCCGTCCCCACGTGTGCCCTCAGACACTCGCCTGACCGATGTGCACGGCTGGTGGTGGGATCCTCAGTGGCTCTGCAATTGCGTGAATGATGCCATTGAACGCCATGATGTCCCACTCCACGATCATCCTGTCGTTGATCCCCCTGGCACCCTACAGCACGGGACAGAGGTGCTGGCATTCGATCAGCAAGCCTCGCCCCTGTTTCAAAAAAGAAGGGGGGTGGAAGCTTGTGGGGTTTTCGGTCCTCCTTGGACGGCAAACCTACCATGTGCTCTGTGCCATTCCCCGCGGGAAGGTCTGACACGTGGAGATCATGTCCTGACTGGGATGTGATGATGGTGCCTGCTGTGAGGTTGAAGCTGAAGAGCACAACGTTGCTGGATGACACGTGGAGCTTCAGTTCTTCTCCTGTCAGTGTCTGAAAAAGCAACGCGGAGCAGGGATGAGAAGTGGCTGAGACAGCTCCCCTCTTCATTCTGTGCACCCTCAAGTGGCCACTCATTCCCTGTTCGCTTACTTCATTTTTTGCAAAGCCAGAGTTCAGAGGGACAAAGAGAGTTTTGGGAGCAGAGTCATCAGACAAATAGATGAAAAAATCCAATCCTTCTTCTGTGTCATTGGCAAAATCAAGCAACATCTGGAAAAGATGGGAGATCTTCCGCATTAGGATGCTGGAGTCAGCTCAAAGCAGTTATCATGCCCAGCCCAAGGAACATCCCCCCGACCTTGGAAAAAAACTGCCTTTCTGTTTGCACTCTGCCTCAGCACACAGGCTGAGCCCCCCCGTGTTCCTCCTGCTCGCCCTCGATCCCTCCCGTTCGCCTTGTGCCTGGCCGCTGGCACACCGAAGACCCAGGAGCACATCGCTTACGGAATAGAAGGTGGAGAAGCGAGCGTGGTCTGCGAGCACCTCGGGGAGTTTGCCGTTGCATGAATACCCATCTCCCACAAACCCTTCACGGCAGGTGCAAACCAGATCTGCAAAGGAACATCAAGCTGTGCCTTGGCTTGCCCATGGTGGCTGCACAGAGCCCCGCTCCCTTGGCTTCTGGATGGCCCTCAGCATGGTCCCTCCCGACATGGGTGTGGGGAGAGGGGATGCGCCCTCGGGGCAGCTCTGTCCCCGCAGCCTTCGCTTGTGCCAGGCAGGATGTTTTCCAGGAAAGGTGCTCGTGCCACTCACCCTTTTCCCGGTAGCAGAAGGCATCCCAGGTCTCACTCAGGTTGCTTCTGGTGCCGTAGTCCACAATGCCCACCCGATTAGCCCCGCAGCTGGGGTTGGGGTAGGCCGTGGGGTATCCAGCTGTGCCGTTGTCCAGCCACCCCACCAGGCACAGATGGAATCCCATCTGGCAGAGGAAAATGGATCGTTAGATTAAAAATAATAGCTCCAGGCCAGGTTTTGTGCCCTTCTGTTGTGCAGCCTGAGACTGCGTTCTCCTGGTACGTAAAGGGCTGGGCTTTGCCTGAAGCCATGGCCCAGCGTGGCTGGTGGGAACCAGCAGCCCTCCTGGTTTCATGGACCATGGAGCAAAAGCTAAGGACCAGCTGAGGTCCATCCATCCTGCCTCAGCTGTCCCATGTCGGTTGTTTTGGGGATGACATCACTGAATAAAGGCCACCATGACCTGATCACCCTCTGGGCTGCTGAAACCGGCTACGTACACCAGGGAGAGCAGCAGACACAAACGCCTTTGGTAAGGCTGCCCACTGCTGTCCCCAGGACTTCTTCCTTTGGAAGCTGAGGAAGCACCAACATGCAAACAGACGGCATGGGGGAACCTCCCACTGACCGTGCCACTGTGACGCAAACCCAGTGACCGCTGCCTCGATGTCTGGGAGGTTGCTGGGGCTGCCACACGAAGTGGGAGCAGGCCACTGCCACTCACCAGGGCCTGGCCGAGGGAATGCGAGGTGGTTTGCCCACTCGTCACCTTGCAGCGAGAAGCCCTGCGTGCCCCCACCCTGCTCACCTGCTGTGCTGCCGAGAGCTGTCGGAAAGTGGCCAAGGAGGCGCCTTCTGCTGCGCAGGCCTTCTGCGCCTGCTCGTAAGTGAAGTCATACTTTTTTCGGGGTGACTGCAGATGAAATACACCCATAGTCTTATCTGCAAAATAACAAGTCCCAGGAGCATCAGTACAGCACTGAAAGTGAGCAGTCTCCCAGTCTGCTCCCTGCAGCGTGGGTCCCCTGTCTGAGTGCAGGTGGCACAGCCAGCCAAGGGTGGGTGCAGAGGATGGGTGCCACACAGGCTCATCCTCCCCTGTATAACATGTAGGGGAAAAGGGGATTGTGAAAACCAGGCCAAGCTGCGGTGATGAGTCCCTGCTCCCTCGATTCTCCCACCCTCGCCCTCTCCTGAGGGATGCCCCAGGCACAAGGTGAAAGATGACAGAGGGTGGTCTCTCCATGGCTCGCTCACCGTGGAAGTGCAGGTCGGTGCAAATGGCCTCCCGATGGCACTGCCCATTGCTGTCCAGGCACCGGTCTGTGGGGGGCACAGCCTCCTCCAGGCACTGGATCCCATCGCCGACATAGCCCCGCTTGCACTCACAGCGCCGCTCGTTCTGCAGCACAAAGGAAGGCCGGCATTTGAAAACATGCAAATAGCAGCTGGCAAATTGTGTATCCCTGTGAACCTGGGGACGAGCCTTCAGAATGCCTCCGCAGCCCACCGGGACCGTGGCACAACGTGTGGCCTTTCTTAGGCCACATGGCTTCTGTCCTACCCCAACATCCAATTGCACATAACCCTGCCCAAAATGTCACACTGATTCCTTGCCATGTGCTGTTTGTAAGAGCTCATGGGTACATGGCTCACGAGTCTTGCACTGCATCACATTCCGTGTCCCTCCTGCAGTGAGCAGCTCTGGTTCTTCTGCAAAAGCGGCTGGCATCGTCCCCAAAGGCCCACCCCCAGAGCCCCCACAACAGTCCAGAAATGCCATGACTCGCACCACTTATGCCTGTTGGACAGAGGGATGGGGGGAAATGGCCTCAGAATTACATTAGCAGGACCATTGCCCAGCCTAGCAGCAAGGGCCTGCAGGATGAGCGCAATACCTGAGACCTGAGAGGCTGGGCAGGCATGGGGCCTACAGCAGCAGGGGACACTGTCACATCCCTGTCCTCCAGCTGCTCTCAGGCATGCAGATGTCCCTGGGCATAAAGGATGTACTCACCGGCCCGGTGCTGATGCACTTGGCATGCTGGCTGCAGTCCCCGTTCCTTCCGTCCGCACACCGGTCTATGGGGTCGCAGACGTAGCCGTCTCCTCGGTACCCAGCAGCACAGGCACAGGAGATGTTGACACCAGCCTGCGTGCATTGTGCCTGTGTAGCACACCCCCCATTGTCCTGGCTGCACATGTCAATCACTGTACGGATAACAGCATTGCATTAACTAATGTACTTTGCTCAGTCCCCTGGTGGTCTGTCTGTCTTGCATATCATCCCACGGATATAGCCTTCCTCCATGGAGCTGCTCAGGAGGAGGTCACCTCTTGTCATGCCACATTGTCCATTTTCCCCCCCTCTCACCGCCCTGCCACCCCATCCCCTGGTGGCTCCCCCTTACCTGAGCACATTCTACCATCTCCCTCGTAGTGTAGGTTGCATTCACAGAGGTTGCCGGAGCGGCAGACAGCTTGGGGATGGCACGGTGGCGAGCATTTGGGCGCCATGTCTGAAACCAAAGTGCACATGGGTCAGAAAACCACATGCATGATCCAAAGGCTGCAACACGGGCATGGCTGCCATCACCTGCCTCTGCCCCAGAGGCTCCCCAACCCTTGTGGACTTCAGTAACTGACACCAGATCTCAGGATAAGCCGTGTCCCTCCCCGTCCCCCCAGCTGATAGCTCCTTTTTGGAGATAGTTCTGACTGGCTGCTTGTCCCGAGTCCCAGGGAACAGCAGGTGATGGAACCAAGATTTTTGGGGGGTGTGGGAGGTGCCATTCATCAGCCCCAAAGAAACACCCCCAGGGCTGCTGCATGAGCACTGTACTGTCCCAAGGCAAGGCCATGAGCAGCGCTGTGGGAACAGGGCTTGTCCCTCACACTGGGGGAAGCGCAAGGTCAGGGTTTAGGCAGCGGTGGGGCCCGGCATCCCTCACCTAGCCTGGTTTCACAGCGTTCTCCGGTCCAGCCCTCCGCACAGAAGCAGAAGCCATCGCCGTGCAGTCCTCCATTGCACACACCGTTCTCAGTACAGTTACATTCTGCGAGGAATGGGCAAAGAACACTGTAATGGCACCTGCCTTCACTGCAGCAAAAGTCCACGGGACAGAAATGTGACAGAAGCACTGCCTGTGTGGGCAGTGCGTGCAGGCAGCCACGGCAGTATGTGCACACACGCACACACACGCATGCATGCACACACACACCCCTTCCTGTTGCTGCCAGCCCAGACCCCCCAATCTCTGCAAGACGCACCCTCCGTGCAGGAGGGGAAGCTCCCACAGACCCCCAGCGTTTCCCTCCCTTGGGTACTTCTGGAGATGCCTTGTACCTTTGAGTCCCTGCCAATATTCAGCCCTTAAAAATGTTCCTGGAGACCCAAGACAGCTTGGGACAGGGGAAACTGCCTTTTCCTTCCCCTTGCCTCACATGGGCACAGCTCCCTGCTGAGCACACCCCAGTATTTCAGCCAAACAGGGGCTCTCAGCTGTGTGTGACAGACCAGAAGGGGTCTTTGAACCCAGAGCCTCCTTGAAACTACATCTGGAGCAACAGCTGTCCTGCAGAGAGCCCAGGGAGGGGTGTCCCCAGCCCCAGAGATCTCACCCGAGTGTTGCAGGGAACAGATGCACATGTGGCAGAGCTGATTCCCATGCTGTAAGCTGCAAAAAGGTCACCCAGCATCTATCCCCCCCTCCAAATAGCACCATGTGCTGCAGTCATCTGCATACAAACCATAAGTACACCCCATGGGCTTCCCACTTACCTTGGCAGTGCGGCCCGTATCTGCCGGGAGCACACAGCTCACAGCTGGTCCCAACAAAAGCCTGGCTGCAGTTGCATCTCCCGGAGCCGCGGATTTTGTCGTCACAGGTCCCACGGTTACCGCATGGTGCCTCAAGGCCTCCCGGGCATGCTGTAAATGGGGCACCTTAGTGAGGCAGTGGTGACAAAGTGGCCCTGCACCGGAGAGGAGTGCCCGCTGCCCTGCACAGAGCCTGTGCACCAGGTGCCACGTGAGCGTGCCTTACGGCGTGTTTGGCAGTCCTGGGAGGGAGCACTGGGGACATCCCATGACTAAAAGCCTTGGGAATGGGGGCAAGAAGAGCAAATTTGGCATGGTTTCCAGCCTGGTTGCTCCCAGGGATGCTGAGTCTGTGCTGGCCTGCCCCATGCTAACCTGGCAGCAGACTCATCCAGGAACATGAAAGCTGCCTGCGCATGAAGCACAGAGGGCAGGTGCCTGGGAATGGCTGTGCACTGGATGCATCTAGGGAGGAGTGGTATGTGTGACAACTACCGCCAGCTGCCTGGTGCCCAGGGCTCCCCATGGGATTCTTCAAGGGAAGGGAATTCCCTGGTACAACACCATCCACAGGGGATCGATTGTTCCCTACACCCTTTATGAACTGGGGCTCCTTGCCTGGGGTGTTGCCCACCCTTCCCCTTCCCCAGGGAAGTGCATTTGTAGACATCAGAAATCCATGCTGGATGAGACTGCCTTCTTGCCGTGAGCGAAAGGGCCAGGAAGGGTCACAGGACTCCTTACCCCGACAGTCACGGCCATAGTGGTTCTTGCAGCACTGGGGGACCCACTGGGTGGAAATGCAGATCCTCTCACAGCCTTGCTTCCTAGACCCCCTGGAAGAGAAGTGTCTTCTGAAGGGGTCCCACGGGGAGGGCGGCCAGGATGGCCGCAACAAGGAGTGGTGAAACAGAAAAGTGTTTCTGAACAGCTGGTTTCCGTAATAGTAGCAGCCCCTGGTTCCCCCCTGCGAGGAAACAGGCAAAACACAGAGTTTGCCACATTGTCGCTGGATACTGTGTCCCTGACACCTCACTTTGACATTTCTGTGCCACCCATTCAGTTTTATGCCAAGAAACAGAGGCTTCCTAACATGTGGTGGGGCTGGTGAGCCATGGGAGTACTGCGGGGACATGCCAGAAACCCAGCACGTGAGGGACAATGGGCAGTGCAGTGAGCAGGGCACAAAGCTGCTCCCCACCTGATCCCTGGGGAAGCTCCAGCGGCCAGCCTGAGCTCTTTTGCTGTGACACTCCCTCCCAAAAGCCCCCCGTGCTACTTCAGGGATGAAGCTGGCCTGCCACGCAGCCCTGTCACCCCTTTGGGATTGACCAGGTAAGGACCACAGTGGTCCCTGATCCCACATTGCCCAGCCCAGCGCCTGTTCTACGAAACTGCGTGACCAAAAACGTGACTGAGCCAAGGGACTTGCCACACGCAGGTGTGACCTCATTTTGTGGCTGAAACACGAGGGGCATGTGGGTATTGTCATCAGCCCTGCAACAGGCCACCTTGGTGGCAAAGATGGGAGCTTTACCCGTTGAACTGAGCCAGCAGGGCAGGGCGGCTCGAAGCCACAGAGTCCGCAGCTCTCCGTAGATCTCTGTGGAGGGGAGAAAGAAACCCCAAAACAACTCAATATGCATTCCTGCCTCTCTCAGCTGCATAGAGCTTTGCCAAGGAAGAGCAGTAAGCCCTCCTAACATCCCTCTTCCCTGGCAAGGGCTCAACAGACAGTGTGGATTCTCTCCAGCTTTATCTGAAGTGCTCACCTGCAGCTCAACAAAGATGAACTCATCACACCGAGATCCCAGATCTGGCGGCTCCAACAGTCTATCGATGCCATAAGCAATGCCCCCACTGAACTCCATGTGCCTCTGAACAATCATGGCATCACCGTTCCCCACCAGAAGCTCCCCCTACCAAAGGAAGAAAACAACTTGTGATCCTGGCACATCCCACACCCTGGCTGCACCACCTGAAGATGGCCCTATTTGGCTGCCATGACTTCTCAGTCGCCCCAAGAACTCTTCAGACTCTCTGCACTCATGTCCTTAACCACCCAAATGTCATTTTTCACAGCCGCCTCTCCTAAGAAATGGTCTCTGTCCACGCGACACATGCCATGTAAAGGTCATGGCACCACACGGCTGGCTTAGCAATCTGGTCAGCGCTGCATGTGTCTGTAGGTACGTGTGCCTCTGCCCTTTCCTGCCAGCTGGCCTCTGAGTCTTGAGCCTCTCTAAAGGGCTAATGGGCTGCAAGCATCCCAACTCTATGTTCCCTTCCTGCTGGTGATCAACGCAGAGCATCAGTTGGCAGCTGACAGTGGGAAGCAGAGCCTAGCATCACCATCACGTACCGTGTGGGTTTTGCTGCAGCTGAACGAGATGGTGGAGCCGTGCATGGTCCGGATGAATTTGAATTGAGGCATGTTACCAGCAACAATCTAAGAGGGGAAAAAGAACATGGGAGAGACAAGCAAAACTGGCGGCTCGTATTCAAAAAGGGGATGCTGCTTGGTGAGGAACAGGGTCAGCAGCCACAGTGAGAGGGGGTGTGACATGGCAGCATGTAAAGCTGGTGTGGGCGGAATGGTGTCACTGTGCTGGGTTAGTCCCAGTTTCCTGAGCACTGAGAGACCAGCAGACCCTGGTTGTGCTGAGCCGGACTCTCCCTCTGTTCAGCACCCCTGTAGCACTGAGCCTGTTGATGCTCTGGGGGCGGTGTGGCCTCCCAGAGCAGCTGAGGCAAGACGATTTCAGCTCAGCCACACTGCCTCAGAGGTTTGTGATGAAGTGGTAGTTGCCTCATTTGCTCAAGCAGTGCTGGGTCTTCTCAAGACAGTTAACACGCTGCACGTACTGCAGTGGCAAACTGTTTCGCGAGATCGCTCTGGTGCGGGCAGCAGCACCACGTGTGACCTTGGGAGGCATCAGCCTGTTTGTTGTCACGTTTACCTTTGTGTCTCTGATCATGTGTGCTTTGAGGTAGGAGGCCAGCATGTCCCGATGCTCTCTGCGGTACAGCCACTCCTGCCTTTTCTCCGAAAGGGCATTGAATGCAGCATCTGTAGGCCACAGCATGGTGAAGGGTCTATGCAGAGGGTTACTAATCAGCGGCAGCAGCTCCGCATCCTGTCCAAGATAAGAGGGGATGCAAAGAAAAAGCCACAAGCCAAAAGTGAACATGCACACGTACACATCAGCTTCCCATGGAACAGCAGGAGTCAGGTCGCTCACCTTCAGCAGCTTGCTATAAATGGTGTACCCAAAGGCCTCTGCCACTTCTGTGATATTTTGCTGCAGGAAGAAAAAAACAAACTGTCACTAAGAGGCGCCATGAACAAAGCCACCATGCCAGCTTGACTCAGGTCACAGTCCCTTCCATAGGTAACTTGCAGTGGTTCTCCCAGATATTGAGATGACCTGTCACAAAGCCCAGTGCATCCATTCTGGTGTCTGCCTTGGTAGTTGGTGCCAGCCTCTTTTGAGTGCTGTGTTAGTGACAAAACTAACTCCTTACGGGGTGAAAAGCTCCCTTTCCATGCACAAGCAAGAACTGGTCAGAACAGCTCCAATCTCCGTGTGGAAATGAGTGTGATAACCTTCCAACCCATGGAGGTTGCCTTCTGACAGCAGCTTTTCTGACCCTGCCACAGGGCTGGTTTCTACCTGGTGGCAGAGAGACACCCCCAGCCCCCCCCCCCAGCACCTGGAGTGGCGGTGCAGGGGAGAAACCAGGTGGTTTACAACCACAGTAGCTAAACAAGACAAATTCACCTCTGTTGTCACACCTAATGGACTGGGTCTGGCCAGGGCTGGCATTCAGCAGCTGCCACTTCTCTGACTCATGCTGGGTAGGCGCTGCTATGGCAGGAGATGGGATGGCTTTCAGTACCCTGTTGTGCTGTATAGAGAAAGTGTTATTTACCGAAAAATCCAGGAGCTATAAGCTGCTAGGACTTGTTTCAGGAGTATCTGAAAGACACTCTCACTGCCACACTGCAATGTGCTCTGCACTGGAAAAGGAATGTGATGGTTTGCACAGGACACCCCCCCTGCCTACATCCAGCACTGTTCTCTGATGATGGGTCATGGCTCCTTCTGTCCCAAATATTGCTATGCCACAAATGCTGCCACCTTCACAAGCCAGATCCATGCCCTCAGACATCACCTACGTGGCTAGGAGCAGGAAGGAGGAGAACCACGCATGGCCGTGGGCTGAGGATGCAGGGAAATGGCTTATCAGGGACAGCAACGTCAAAGCTGTTGGGAGAAAGACAGGGAGAAGCCCTGTCTTCGCTGTGGCAGATATTAGGGCACGTTCTTTCAGACTTGCCTGTGAGATCTTTAAGGAAATGTTACGGTCCACCAGGTCACTTGGAATGAGGATCTTGTTGATAAAATGAATGACCCCATTCACGCCGACGATGTCACCATCACCACTTCAGCTTCCCCATTGAGGTAGATGCTATTCTGAGAGAGAAGGGATGCAGTGAGGTACTCCCACCAGAGCATGGCTCGATGAGCCACCTGCAGGCTGTGGGAATCACCCACCACAACCACCGTGGCCTTCAAATGACAGCAGAAGTGACATCATGTCAAGTGAGGCAGGGAAGGGAATCATGTTAGAGAACTACCTCTTTCTCTGTGATCTTTATTTTGTGGCCAGATAAAGATGTAAGGGACTCTTGGTCTTCTAGGTCACTCAACAGCAGTTTCTGGCAACCCACCATGTGGTAGCGAAGCAGCTCCCGGAGGAGACCTCTGCTCTTCCACTCCTCAAACTACAGAGAGAAAACAGGAAGGAGATCACGCTGGGGGCTCTTTGTCTTGCGGGAGAGGCCCAGACCTGATGAGGGGGACCTGGATTGCCCCAGGCTCTTCTGCTTGGGCTGCCCTGCTGATCCATCCTGGTAGAAAGCTGGTTCCCTCAAAACACAGCGAATGCACAAATCCATTCAAGAATTTTGGGAAATTTCAATCAACACAACAAAGAACAGCATTCAGGTCCCTTGACAGAGGACAAACAGCTACATTGGCCTTGAACAAGTGATGCCTGGGATACATGGTCCTTGGGAATTGTTCCCTTACTGGGAGCATAGGGGAGGCCCATGGAAAAAAGGCTGGGACTGGTGGCGTGAAACTGCCCAGCAGGACTTGGCAGTGATGGTGTTGGGATCTTCCACTTCAATGACACCAAAAAGCTGCTGGTCAAGGACCTGTCTGGTTCATGAGGTCCTGGATGAAGATCTCTCCTCCCTCAGGTCTCCACTAGTTTGAAGTGGGATGGCAGTGCCCAGGAAACAGGGCAGGAATAAGAGGTCTTCATCACGGATACTCTGAAGCCTTGCTATTAGCAGCCTCAAATAGCCATGGGCAATGAAAGCCACCATGCATCATTTTTTTGGTACGGTGTCTCTGAGAACCATAAGACTCCAGAGTCTTATGGCCTTTGAGGACCATAAGAATCTCCAGTAAGGGTTTCCTTACAACAGGAACCATGTCCACCCCTGCCCAGACTGTCTCTGCAGCAAGCCTGCATCCAAACTTTACACTGATGGGGAATGGGGGATGCATTTAATGCTTTTCAGTGCAGTCTCTTTACTTCAGTTCAGGGCATACCCACAGGAGACCCTAGCACAACTGGAACTTGCCAGACACCTGATAGTGTTTGGGGTGGGAGGACACTTACCGTTGTGGTGTTTGCTATGAAATCTGCCCGTGGGACGAAGACAGTGAAAGGCCCTGCTCCACTGAGCTCCTTGGTGTTTTCTGCCTGTGGCAGGGAAGCATTTGTGGGATGGCAAACAGAAAACACAGTTCCAGTTAGCAAGACCCTTTTGCAAAAAATACAAGTGGGAATTGCAGAACGGGAAAAGCTGTTTGTCACTAACCAGTATCATCTTAAAGAACACGGATGCACCTTTGATCCTTGCGAGCTCCTTAAACAAAAAAAAAGAGCTGGTGTTAGCAGAGTCTCCTCCACCAGCAGCCAGCACAGTGACCTGCTCCTTCCTCTTCCACTCCAACAAGTTCTTCTGACACACCATAGCCACCTTGCCCTCCCTCCCTTGCCAGCACTGTGGGCATGGATGACGTGGAGGTTATAAAGCAGGCAGCAATCTCTGCCCAGACCATTCACATCAGAGATGGAGACGGCAGGATTTGCTGAGACACAAAAGTGGGCTGCTTCTGCAGTGGCTGTCTCATAGGTTGAACTGCCTTGGTGTTCATGGGACACCTCGAGTGCTTCACAAAACACCTGCTTTAACCCCACTGTGCTGCTACCAGAGCGGCAGACATAGCCTTGGCAGGGCAAGCTCCTCTCCTGAACACACAGGAGCAGAAGCACAAAACAGTGTTTCTCTTTTCTCCAAGCTCTGTTGTGGGCATGACTGCTTTTCATTTGCCATTACCACAAAAGGTCACCAGTGTGCCCAAGGACAGCCACCAAACTGGCAACAGAGCAGGAGAGAGACTGCCTCCTTCCAGACTAGATCCCACATGCTGGCATGGCCACAGGTGACGCATGCCCTGAACCCACAGACTGGAAGAAGTGAGTTTCCAGGGGAGAAATTTGCCCTTAATAAAATGTGACATGCCTGGAAGCATAGCCAATGCTGCCAACAGAGCAGCACAGTGTTCATGCTGCAGCTCCCTTTGCAGCAAGGTTGCTTTGCTGTGATTCTCTTCTCTAAGTTGGCACTCCAAATATACCTCGGAGCAGCTGTCTCTGCTCCTATATCACACACACACGTTGATATGACACTACAGATCCACAGCTCATGCTTGAAGGGAGGTTTGCTGTGGGGCAGGAGGCCTGAATTCAAAAGATGCTGTGCATGTTTCTCACCTGATACACTTTGCCATGGCAGGTGAAGCCATCTCCGACACTGTACCAAGAGCAGGAGCAGTTTCGAGTGCCAGGACCCGTGTACTTGCAGAGCCCGAAGGGACTACAGCCTCCATTGTTCTGGCAAGAAGAGCGAAAGGCTTGCATGGAAGTGCATCATCAACACTTTGGATGGCCACACCTGCCTGCAGGAGCTGCTAACTATACCCAGCCCAGTGGAAAGGAAACCATTCGTCCACCTGTCGAGTGCCTTAGAATAAACCTCACTTAGATTCTCAAGGGCTTTTCAGCATCAAATCCTAGTGTGAAACAAGACTTTTGTACCCTATTTTTGAAAGCCACAACAATGACAAAATCTGCGATGCAAAGAGATTGCAAATAGACTTAGCAGAGATGCTGTGAGCACAGCTTACGCTTTTGAGCATGTTCCACACAAAACAGAGAAACAAGCCCACGTGCCTTCAACCCTGTGTTGCTGTGCTGCTTCTCCCAAAAGAGGGGCATCCTGTCTTAGTGCCATGTAGCTGACATACTTGTGGGTCACTGTGAGAAGCAGTGGAAGCCAAACACACCAGGAAATCCCTTAGGTATGTAAAAAGGCCAGACAGACAGCTCTAAGCACGCGGCCTAACCCTGTTCTTGCTGTTAACTGTTGGGATCAAGGCTGTGGTCTTTACCCCTAGTAATAGCAAAATGCAGACAAACCTGTTCACACAAGTTGATGGGGTTGCACCGGCTCACGCCATCCCCGCTGTAACCAGGAAGACAGTTGCAGGCAACCTGGAGGGAAAACAGATGCTCAGTCTGAAACTTGAGCCCAGCAAAGAAAACAGACAATGGCTGAGCTGGGTGGAAAGCATCTGTCACACACTCCATTCCTTCATGGAAAAAAACACGTTTGTGTCAACAACTACAGGCTGAGGGTGCCTCCAACCTCTGGCCAACAGAAAGCATCTGCTTTCAAGGGAGCAGCAAGCTTTTTAAGCCCTTCCCAGGCAACTTTCTCTGTGGAAGGTAATAAGCCTGATGCAGGGCACTGCCATGGAAAGGATTGCCTTTGAGAGAATTAGACACCTGTGACAAATTTCATAATAATGTTGCCCTGACATTAAACTTAGTTACTCACCTTCCGTGGGCCCGTTTTAACACACTCTGCGTTGGTGTGGCACCCCCCGTTGCTTTCAAGACAGAGATCAATTTCTGCAGTAAAACAGTAAGGCCACATTACTGCTGAGGACTGTCCAAGGCAGCTGGAAACTGGTAACTCAAAGAGGTATCGGTAAAGCGACAGGGAGGACTTGCCCAGCTTGGGAAACATCTTCATGGCAAAGTAACTTGTGATGGCAAAGGAACGGGGAACAACTGCAAGTTTTACTTGTGCCACGTGTGGGTCTCTGAATTGTGATAAATCTGCCCACTGAGATGCCACATCTGTCTGAGCATGCTTTAAAGGGCATGAGAGGACTGGACTCCCCCATGACTCCAGTCCCATCTCAGAATACCACAAAACGCTGGTCTGAGGCCATCCAGAGAGACAGGTGCCAAGGGCAGCGTGAGCTCCCTGCCCGGTTTCAGGTGGCACTGTGCTGAGACAGCAGCGACCTCTTGGCTGATCGGAATCTGGGAGCTCACTGAGCACATACCTACAGGTACGTATGTACATGGGTACGTGAACGCGTGTACACCTCAACAACAAGCAGAAACACTGCTGAATGAAGGTAAGCCAGCAACCACTGACTCCGAAACAATGACTGCATAAACAGACTGGAAAAAGAATGAAATTATTCAGTGCTTTAACCTGAAATTGTAATGCTTTTAGCCTGAAACTCCCTTTTGCGTGGATGGTGTCTTGCCACCATCATCAAAACATGCACTGAGCACTCACCCAGGCACAGCGTCCCATCTCCAGCATAGCCGTCCTTGCAAACACAGGTTCTCTCTCCTGGGGACACTTTAGTACACACGGCATTTATGGAGCAGCCACCGTGATCAATAATGCATGGATCTATTTCTGTGATCACAAACAAGAGAAGTAGAATCAGCTCAGAGCATCTAGGGAAGATGAACAGTGCCAGAGCGATCATCCATCTTAACAAAAATCACATTATTTTATTAAAATCCCTTTTTTTTTCCTCAGTGAAACTGTAGGTCCTTTAAAGGCAGGGACCTCATCCAGATCTGTGAGAGGCCAGTCCAAAAGTCATGCTCAGCTTAAACAACCCCCAGATTGGACTAATAAGTCCTTCCATCACAGCATTTGCTAACTGATGACCAATGCTTAGATCAGAAAAAACAATTTTCCTGCACAATGTAACTGTGTTTTTTTCCCTTTCCCCTATTCATTTTCAGACAAAGGCAATACTAGAAAGGAACTGTGATGTCTACCACTATCTTGATTTGACTGCTATAATACTATTTCTCTGAGTGTTTTTTCTTGTCTGCTTGTTTCGGACACAGACCCGGTTTGTATGTTGCTTTAGAGCAGCATTCTGAAATCATACCTCATTTTGGCACAGCTGCTATAATGCTTCTACCTGATTTCAGCATGGCCAACCAGTAGGAGAAGCATGAAATTCTAGGGAATTGAAGCATCTATATTCCTGGGATTCATGGACAGAATAGCTTTATCTTTGCCGCCATTGCTGTTCTACCAGAACTAATACAATCCATTCACGTGCACTTGTCTCCACAAGCAGTAAGAACCTCCCTGCCACATCTGCCTGCCTTTTTGTCCCTCTCTTGCAGGCTCTAGCAACATCAAGAGCATACTGTGTAAACCTCCGAACTGGAAAACCTCTCTACCAAAGCACGGCAGTGTTCATGGTGGATGACTGGGGGAAAAGGATTTGAATGACCTTGCCCTTGGTTGGAAACATCATGCCATTTATTTCACAAACAAACCTCTCATATTTGTGTAGTCTCAACAGATGTTTGCAAGCCTTGAATCTTGGCCACACTTGCCAAACATACCTGTGCAATGGGTTCCATTCCCTGTATATCCTGCAGAGCAGGAGCACACGGGTGGGGAATCTGCAGAGCCATTCAGGCAGCTGAAACAAAACAGAAAAACAATCATTGAGAACATCTCCAGATTTGCTTGGCCAGTGGGAAACACACACTACACAAGCCTGGCACATGCAAATTAGCATCCACTAGCATCCATAATGACCAAAGGAAAAACATGCCTAAAGTTACCATTTCTTTACTGCACCAAATAATCAACCCGAAAATATCACAGGTAAGCAGCAAAACCCACCTAGAAAAGGAGTGTGGTGCTCAGCAGAGGAAGAGCCCTGCCACATGAAAAGGCTCTACAGACTCCAGAAAGAGCATTTGAGGAGGACGCCCATCATCTTGGCAGTGTGCCAGAGGCTTACTGCCAAAAACAAGGAGAGACTGAGTAGCTGCTGTACTACTCGTGGAACATAGAGCCCGTTGTCTGTAGCTTGGCACTTTTCTCCTCTCTGCTACCCAGTGCTCCTCATGGTCATGAAGGGGCACTGGAGGGCTCTGGCAGGTGGTGGCTGATAGCACTTGGTACCTGGCGACCATCCATCAGCAGCCCAGAAATCAGCCTGTGACTTTGGACAGTCACGCGCAGCTGGAACACACCTCCCGGACAGCATCACTTGGTTCCACTCACACTAACTCCAAATGATGCTTTGCTCCTTTGTGCACTCCGGGCCTGAATGACAACCACCTGTTCTCACGCAGACATGCGTGGCCTAAATTGTGGGCCAGGTGGGTTTGACAAAGTCTCCCATAAGTCACCTGAAACCACCACCGAAGCTGGCCATGGAGCTGGCACCCAGGCACAGGCTTCACACCCTGCATGATGCTCCTTGACCGTGCCCTCATGCTTCTGCATGGTACAATATAAGGGACTGTGCCAGTACCACAAAATGGGAGAGTAGATAATGGGTGGAGAGGGCAGCAAAAGGGAGTCCTTACAGTGCATCAGCCCACATAATTCCTTGCTGGGAGGAAGCAAAGCAGAGAGGGCTTATCGATGCCTATTTGCTTTGCTCCATGACAAAGGCCAGACTTGGAGCAGCTTGGAGTCTCTACTTTCTTCCATCCACATGTATGGAAGTTGTTTGGAAATATTTTATGTTTGAACAAACAAACAGGGAAAGTAGATAGGGTTTATGACTAAAAAAGTTTCCAAGATGAAACTGATTTTTATGCACCATTAATGAGCAGGTACAGCCAACAGCTCTCTGTGAAGCCCTAAACACAGAATCACTCTATGTACAGCATAAACAAGTGGCTTTCTCGGAATGATCCAGCTCCTCAGCTGTACTTACTTGGCCATTTGATGACAAGTGTTATTGCATAAGTCAGTATTGGTTCCTGCAAGAGAGAACACAAACATGACCTGGCATTTTCAGTACAGCACTTACTGCGGACACTTTTACCATCTAGAGTAAAGGTCCCTCCAAACAGCCTCACTGCCATGCGTGTGCCCAGACTGATGACAGGCACACCAGCACTTATGCTGACCCTCGTGTCCTCCATGGCAGCAGGAAAACCCTCATGGTATTATGTTCTGGTGTTGTACAAAGGAGTGAATTTGATGTTCTGATGTTCTCTTTCTGAGCTAATGGTTCAATTTGAACCTACCCATGTGGCCTCCACACTGCTAGGAATGAAGCAAGGACTGAAACCTTCTTATTTCAGATATTCAGGGCCTTTGGCTTTGCCCCATTCAGCTTGTGTCATGTTTTACATTTAGACCAATAGGACAGCTCCATTCAATTTCCATTTCTAAATGTCCCTAAAACATTTAATGTCACTACAAACTCAGTTTTTGGATGCAAACTTTTACAATCTCAAAGGATTTAGAACTCATGTTCCCTCCCACCCCAATGGCAATCATGATCCCAAATCCCAGAAACAAACATCTTTGACATACTACTACACAGATTGACAGATTCATTGAGAACTGCAAGCTGTAGCCTGAGTTCACATAAATCAATGCATCTGGGAGCAGAAAAAGCAATCCAGCAGACACACTGGAGCACTTTGGAGGCTTCAAATCAAGTCCTGCCACCTTCTTAGGCAAGTAACAGGAGTCGTGGTCAACCCAGTCTGGGAGCTTCCATCTCTCTCCCAAGGTTAAGGGCTGTTCTAGAGGTGCCTCAAATCTCAGTGGAGATGGAACAAGATGATATGCTTTTTCCTACATGAGTTTCACCCAAATAACTCCACGGCTCATGTGCTGTTGGGGAAGTCACACCACAAATGTGGCTCACGTGCAAGAATGAGTTAGGACAGCCTGATAAGCTTTCTGAGGGATGCAAGTACATGCAACTGTGGTCACCTTGCTCAGCTAATGCAGATTTGCTCCAGCAGCTAAAGAGGATCACTCAGATTCCTCCACCAAAACCACTGCTATTACACCACAAGCCCCTTCACATTTGCGTACTTTCCTGGCAGGTCGGGCCTCTCCACCCAGGGAAACAGTCGCAGCTCCCATCCCCTTGCAGTCCATCATTACATATGCCGTTGTCACAGGCACATTCTGCGGGGGAAGAATAAATGCTCATCATTGGCAAACCAAACAGGTCTCACAAGCAGAGTCTCACTGCCATTTCACTCTGTTCTATTCCTAATCCTAGCTGCCATGAAGAAGATGTTACGGGAGTATCAGCTCTTGTTACCTATCAGGCCCAAAAGCCCAGGAACAGACCATCCCAACTTTCTGTAGTTTGGGTGACATCAGGACGAGCAGCACAGCAGTCAGTCATGCTGAGGATGAAAATGGGGCTGACCACAAGCACTCCCTCCCACCACCCTTCCCTTGGTGGCCCACCAGCTGTTAGCCTGTCTCAGGGGTCCTGGGGCCGCTTTTCTCCCTCGTGAGCAGCACGGTAGGCACAAGCTGCAATAGCCATCGCTGTCACCTGATTTGCAGTCAGCTCCGTATCGGCCCACTTCACACATTTCACAGGCAGTTCCGTGGAAACCTTCCAGACATCGGCACTCTCCACTGCCCTCGATGCCATCCTGGCACTCCCCGTTCCCGGAGCACCACTGGCCTGGCTTCCCTGGGCACATCTCGCACATGTGTCCGTAGTAGCCAGGGCAGCAGACGGACCTCTGTGAAACCAACAAGAACAGGCTGGGGTGAGCCATCTTGTGCAGCACAGAGGGGATAGCAAAAACATGTCCTCCAGGCTCATGGCTTTGTTGTGGAAGCTGCTCTACTCCTTTAACTATGCGACAGACTTCATTTCTGACAACTCATGAAGGGACTAGATGTCTGCAGGTGGGATGGAGTGAGCCAGAGCCTTGCATAAAGGTCTGCGTAGCCTCTTGAGCAATGCTCTTCATTTGGTAACAAACGTTCAGTCCTGTGCCCATCCACCTTATCTCCTAGTGTGTCCCATCAGTGAGATCCTCTGTTGGGCAGAGAGAGGCTCTGCCAGGAAGCAGGTCAGTTCAGAAGCCTGATTTCACTGCTCTCCTTTCTCTCTGTGTTCACCCACAGAGGGAGGCAACCATGATGGGACCAAGGTGGACAAAACAGATGAAGAGGAACACCGTGCAGTGAAGAGGCAGGAGTGCCCAGGGAGGGCTGGGCTGACTGAAGCTCTGCCTGTGGGTACAGTTTGTCCAACTGCCTCTCTCCCTTCTCAATCTTCCATTCCCACCAAACTTTCCAGGGAGATGTTTCAATATGTAGAAGGGGTCAGATTCACACAAGCCTTTCTTTTACCATTTCCTCTTCAAGAGTTTTCTCCCAGCCACGTGCTTTCACAAAACTGGTGGGGGCATAGCGACTGTGAGACCTGTTCCTCCCTTTCGTTTGGCTCCAGTTGTTCATCAGTTACTCGGAAAGGCACATGCACAAGCAAAATACCATCATTCATGCCTCATTTCCTTAGGAAACCTGACCACAAACATTCAACTCCTTCTCTTCCTCTGTACAACAAAACCCAAAGCAACAATCCCAGTGCTGCAGACCACAATCCACCACCGTGCACATTTCCGCAGGTTTGATTTTTCTCCGGTGCCCTCCGTCTCCAGGATGGAGAGCAACTCCCAGACAAGCCCATTCTCAGCTATGCAATGGCACAAATTCAGCCAGGATGTCAGCACCGGCTGTATTTCCATGGCTGTATTTCTAACACCCATCTTGCTTTTGTCAAAATGAATCCAAGCCAAATGTTTTTCTTACCAGAGAAACTTTTGCACAGGTGAAATGGCAGCCTGTATCCCCAGAGCGCAATTCACAGCGAGCGAGGTTCTTGCTTCCTGGAAATTCCTGCAAATATGATTAACACAGATACAGATAGAAGATACTACAATATGGCAGCGTTCTTGCCTAACAGAGGAATAATTCTTTTTGTCCTACAGGAACTGCCCTAAAAATCCAGATGTCCCAGAGCTGAGAGCAATGAGGCATCGCTAGGCCTGGTGTGAGGTGACCCCACACAGCCTATTTTGTTACCTGTCAAATCTGTGGTATACATGTCAGCTAAGAAAAAGTAATTGGCATTTTTTGGACGTAGAGTAAAGTAATGAAGCCTACAAAACCAGGTGTGGCTGCTAGGCAATTCATATCCAGCACAGAGATGAAAAGTTTCATTGTTTTCCTCTCTGGAAACATTTGTCACTCACTCACAAACAAGCTGCAGGCTCCGCCAGCCCACCTTTGTGAAAGTATCCATGGTCTGGGCTAGAAAATTGCTATTGGCACCCCTCTTCTTGATGATAATGTCTAAGGAGTGAGAGATCAAAAAAGAAATCCAGTTTCCCCCCTTAATGGGGGAAAGTCCTCACATTAGATGCTCTAAAGTGCTCCTGAAATGCAGGCAAAGGCCTCAAGCCAACTCTGTTAAGATCTTCACAGTTCACATTTGTGTTTTGCCTACATAAACCTCCCTTGGTTTCTGCTTTCTCTTACAAACCTCGTTAATGAACGAGTCACAGAGGACTTAGCAGCATATTTTTTCAGGTAACGAGATGACATCTCTAGAGCTGTGATGGGACCATCAAAGCAAAGTCTGTAAGGTCTGTGAGATGCCACATGAATCAAAGACTCACCACAAGAACTGATCCAGGAGGACACTTGATCCCCTTCTCACACTTGCCGCATCTTGACTAGGGCACAGAGAACAGGACAAGTCACATGTGTGCCCTCTACCCACGTCACACCAAGACACTAGTCTTGAATTACAAATGGTGCTGTACAGGGTGCTGGCTGGGACAAAGACAAAGATGCATTTATCTCCATGGCTCAGAAGACCAAAGAATAAAAATCACAATGCATGTCCCTCAGCTCCTGGATGCTACCGAAAGCTAGATACAAGATCTTATTTCTCCACGCTGGTGATGAGACTGTACCACAAAACCAACCAGAGGAGATCATTACACCTCTCCTGAGCTGGGGAAGGGCTTTCTGCAGGCCTGGAGTTCCTCCATGCAAGGCTGCACAAATGTTTTTTCTGATCTGTAACGGGGTAGGCCTGCCTCAGTCTGACCCTACAATCTTCAGATAGCCAAGAGCCACAAGATGCGTGGGGGCTGGACTTTGGCCATGACTCCCACACAGTTTGTAGGGGAGCTTGTGGTGTTATGCAAGATTTGGGTTGGATTCTCCTTCCACAGCTGAGAATCTTGGCAGTCCCTGCACCAGCCTGCCCTGTGACTGGCGCTACGGCAGAGCCCCAGCAAGTGAACTGAACGTGATCTGCACGGGAGCTGCAGATCTCCTGCATTCAGAAGGAAAGAGTCTGAGGCCAAGAGGTGCCAAATTCCATTTCGTGTGAGGATTAGCTGGAGTCAGACCCCAGGCCACAGTCTCATCCGTGTGGAAGAGATGATGTAGGTCTTCTGCTATTCATCAGTTCAGTTCAGGAGGCGGAGAAACCCTGTGGAATGGTGTTCAGCAAACTGGTAATCACTACCTTTTGTATGGTCGTGGTATTGGCCGTGCAACGATTCTTCCTTATCTGGAGGACCTGTGAAACCCCAATCAACATGCCATTCTTTGTCTCGAAGAATTTTCCATCCAAAGGAATATCATTAACAAACTTCTGCAAAGGAGAAAGAAAGGGTTGAGATGATAACCTTCAACTCCTTTTGCATGGATTGCTTGATGGCTGTTAGATAGCCACAGTCAGTAAACTGAAAAGGTGTACAAAACAAATATTGGTTTATCAATGGTAGAACAATCTACTGTTCTTACCTGGGTGCTGTTTTGATAAAACATTAACCAGTAGGAGAGCCCTAGCATGCTGTTCTTATGGATTCCACTTCTCAAATCTGTAGGCAAGAGCTTCTCTCCCAATATAACATGGTACTGCACTGTCTCATTGTCCTAAATTCACAATAAATAAACAAAAAAACAAATAAATAAAATGTTAGGACTTGTCTGACTTCCTAGACTACAATTCAGTCTAGAATTGTATGTCACAAGAATATTTCCTAGACAATCTCTAATAGCTAATTTAGCCCACAGAGACTAGTAACTCCCTATCACAAAAGCACTTATCACACCTAGTTACAATTACCGGATGAAGCCATAAAGGTTTTTGGAGCTTTTCAAAAGGGTCAAAAATACCACATGTATGCCATGGCTAGACATGGAAGAAGATGATCTTGTGCTATCCATCACACACAAATCTACTCAGAAATTTGCATTTGGAGTCCAAGTAGTCTTTCCAGTTCCTATTGCAACATCCCAGGAAACTCTCTCATTTCTCTCTGCCACTTCTCCTAGCTTTCAGCATTAGATATGCTCTTCCTCTCCATACTCAGATCTTCTCAGCTCAAGTTTCTGATCTGACAGTATACATGTCCCTGCAATTACTGCAATACATATTCAGACTGTAAGCAAGCAGTGAGCTTACCAATTGTGTCACATTGGCAGCCTGGCAGTACTCCTCAATGGAATTATTTCCAGGAACAAAAACTGTATATTTTTCGCTGGATTCAATTTTTCCAATGAGCTGGTATTGCTAAAAAAAAAAAGTCCAAACATTAACATTAGCAATTACACTTGTACTCACTAAAACCAAACTGCATATGAAATCAATTAAAATAGCAATAGCACTAGGGGAAATGCTTGAAAACTGAATATACAATTTCCACTCAGTCACACGTGTCTAATCACTTGCTCCCTGGGTTGACCTAAGTGCAGTTCCTTGATTATGAACAAGCCTTCCTTTTCCTCTAGGTTTCTCTGCCTTGACCTAAGTGCAGTTCCTTGATTATGAACAAGCCTTCCTTTTCCTCTAGGTTTCTCTGCCCTGTACAAGCACGTGAGTGCCTGCAACAAACAGAACATCTTCCACTGTAATAACATGATATAGGGATCTAACTGCAAGTATACGATCCTTTGGTTGTTCAAAGGACCTTTCCTAGAAGATCACACTGGAATGGTAGGAAATAGATGGTTTCCTCTTTTCTCACCAGGTGGTCCATGTTTAGGCCCACCTACAACAGGTAAGCTGGGCATTTGCACAAAAGAAAGTTCTGACAGCCACAACAGAACCCACATCAGATGCTTACGTGTAACAAATCCTTGAATGTACTGAATGAGGAAACTATATCGAGCTGTTTCTGCAGACCTGGAGGACTCGGTGGGATATCTCTTAAAGGTGGCAACAAAACCTGCAGATAAAGCAAGTTCATCAGCAAGCTCAGGCAAGAGACACTGGGGGAAATTACTCCTGCCCTGCTTGCAAGAAAAGCAAGTAGAAATGGTACCATTTAGCACAATTCTGCAATAATCTTAAATCTTCTATCAGCCAAGAGAAGAGGAACTCTCCTCTTCCTTGTCCCAGAGACGAATACTTTAGGCATTAAACACTAGTGCACAGGAACATCTGTCAGGACTTTGTGATAATCAAGTGTATTTTTGTCATTATAGTTCTTTCTCACTGCCCAGGTATACATTTCTTGTTGTCTCCATCACAGATGCTGCAACACAACCTTGTTGCTATGACTGTATTTCCCAGAATCAACATACCTTACTGAGGATATGAATAATGCCATTGCTGGCAGGGATGTCACTGACGACTATACTTGCATTTTGAATGGTTAATACCTGCAAAAGCATAAGAGGGAGAAGCAGAAGCATCAGAAATCACCAGGCATATGCAAACCAGACATATGGTTTGTTCAAGGTTGCACACGATTAATCTGGGTACAATTTTTAAAAGATTCCTGAACTTGAAGGCACCAGCATCGCATCCAGATTCCCCACTAAATATAGCAGTTCTTGAGCAGTTTAATTTGATACTGACACATGTGCATTACATAAAAAATTCTTACACCACTCTTGGTGTTTATCTGCCATCTGGTCTGTGGGTTGAGGGTGGGTAATTCTGGCTTGTCATACTTTTTGAGCTTTTCACCAGTGAAGACACCTTCGAGAAAGTGGGCCCTGAAAAGAAAAAAGGCAGGTAAAGAAAAGATTCTGGTACTATTTGTAATAACAGGGAGATGAGATAAGATCATATCACCTAACATTCACACATTCACTGAAGTCGTTAAGCATGTGGAGAGAATGCACATATATGAAAAATAAATACACTTACAATTGCCTGAGCTCTGTTATGTTTCAAATGCCTACTATATTCTTTGCCTGCTACATATTTAACCTTGCTTCTATATTTATTTAAAGATACCTCTTTATTGGGCATGTACGACCAGAAATCCAACTCATAGCCTTGTTACTGTTGTCTGGCATGGTAAAGCAAAGAGCGGAATCTCCTCATACCTGACTAAAAATGGCAGCATGCTGGGGGTCAGCCAGAAATCTTTCTCGCTCTTGTTCAAGCTGTTGATAGCTTCCTCTGATGGCACCAGGACAGTGACATTGGTTCCTGCTGGGATGCTGAAGAGAGATTTCTGTTGTCCAAAGCACAAAGATGAACAAATAAGACATGCCAGTGCCATACCTATTCTGTAAAATATAACCGAGAGTCATCCTGCTTTTGCAGTCCCATGTCAGGGACGTGCAGAATGATAGTGTGCACACAGCAGGCTTTCCTGCACGTGTGAAATAAGTGCTGTTGGCAATCAAAAAATGCCACAAGTGATTTGGCCAAAACAGCTGACACCTGCTTGCCAAGGAAAAATCTGCTGCTTTAAGCTCTGCTTTCATGTTTCAATTAATCTTCAAATCCACTCAGTCAAATCCATAAACAAACAACACACAACATCAGTTTTGGGGAAGGGACCAAAATTACTCCTAGCAAAAGCAATATACACAGCAGGACGGGTAAACTAAGGCTCAGTGAGATGCCATACTTCATAGTGTGTTTCCGCAGACTTGCTGCGGCCTGCAGTGTCTCTTGCAGCCAAGCTAGGAACAGGGAGCCCATAACAAGAAAAGGAACAAACATATAGTCTAACTTTTCACAGCTTGTTCTTTTGCAAAATAGCTATTATTATGCTACCCCTTTTTCTTTTCCTTCTGTGTTACTTTCCTATAGCCAGGAGTTACAGAAGATACAACTGTGAAAATCATGTGTATTACAGTCACAGCTTCCTCCTGTGCTATAAATTAGTCCCTCAAAGCATGTTAATGACCCTTACTCCATCACAAACTCCAGCGCTTTTCTACACGCTACTTTTTCTGATTTCACCTTAGCTGTTGCTTTGTTCTTCTCTAACGAAAAAGATAAATGCTGTTGCTCTTCCTTTAACAGCAGTGTTCACAGTGACTTTGGTTCTACAGTACTTACTCATGTGGACATCCCACAGCCATTCTTACCTTAACCCAGTCATAGAAGCTTGCAAAGTGGGAACTCCCGGCCAGCTCCTTCAAAATAGAAACAACAGAAGGGTAACCTCCAATGAGCACCGGAGCTGTGGGACTCGGAGTCCCAGGGTGGGGGACAGGAGCCCTTTGCGATATCAGATCCAGCAATAATGACTTAGGCATTCCTTTCTCCCTTCACAAACTTCAAAGGCACCTTGTGTCGTGTGGAGGGATGGCCACTCCTAAAACCAAACTCTATCCATTAAAAAATACATATTCCAGCCATTAAATATATATATGCATATCCCTAAATAAATAAATAATTTTCAACTCATCTGAAATTGCTTGTGTTTACCAGAGACAGTGATTGAATCCACAATGCTCTTTAATATTTCTAGTGGCAGAAAACGGGCCTAGCTAGCTCTGACCTGAAAAACTTTCCAAACAACAAAGACAAGATGCCTTATTGCACAGGGGAGACAGGGGTGGAGCAGCTTAGAAATGACTGTCAATGATCTATTGAAGACACTGGTTCTTGGCACCGGTGCTGTCTCTGTGGTCTTAGGCAAACACATGCTGTGCTGTCAAGCTGGTGCAGAGAGGAGTCAGCTCGAGTAACAGAGAAATGGGAAGTGAGAACAGAGCCGTTTCTCCCTGATCTCCAAAAGACCTCAGACACTTTCTTTTCACTCACTTTTAGAACATCCCCATAGCATGTCATGCCATCCCCCACATAGCCTTGAGGGCAGGCGCAGGACCTCTCCCCTCCTCCAAGAGGTACACACATAGCCTGCAAGCACAAGGAAAGAAGAAATTAGAGAGTGAACACAGGTAATGCAGTGTTACACCTATGTAGGAATCAAATTCTGACCTCTTATGGCCCAGGCTACCAATGCACACACAAACCCCTTCCTCCTGTTGCATTTACAGTGCCATTGAATTCACACCTTGTGCACCAAGGCCTAGATGATGGCTTTGGGTTGTGTGAATTCATGAAAATGAGAGGATCTGCCTCCATAGATCAGAGACTAAGCCTTTATAACACCTCAGTGGTGTACCAGTAGGCCAATGCAAACCAAATCCTTGCAATTCTCTCGATGCCATGGCTGAAAAACTTGTGACAGAGAGCAGAGGAACCCTCACTGCCACAGTAGCCTTGGACAGCTCTTTAGCTACTCACCACGTCGTGGCAACCACCGTTGTCCATGAGGCATGGGTTGATTGCATCGCAATTGTGGCCATCGCCAGCATAACCCCTCTTGCAGACACATTTGCTCTGCAGGAAAGAATCATTTCAATTTTAAAGAGCTATCAGAGTATCCTCATTTACTACCCAAAAAAAGGCCTAAAAATCTAAAATGTATTCTTAATTGATTTTCCTAAGTTTTCTACTGGTTCCTCAAGACATGAAAATGCAGAGGTACTTCCTTAGTAGGGCATCATTCTCTATCACAACACACATGCTGCTGGGTTACTGAAGAGCACTGATCCCTTGCTGTGCTTGCCTGTGTGAGGGTAACTTGAGAATAATAGTTTCCATCTCTATTTCCAGCTTTTCTGAGAACGACACAGACTTTGTGAACAACAGAAAGAGAAGAGAGGGTGATTTCAAAGCTTCCTGCTTATGAGATAGCTAAAAGAGCACTTGCACATGCCACCTCACTAAATTCTGCTGACAATCTGGCACCTTTCCTCAGCCCATTGCCCAGAGTTCCCCTTGCTCAGTGGGGAGAAGCAGCACCTTGAGAAGCCACCCCTCCCGCATGCCTTCCTCCAACCTCAGGATGTCCCAGTCTTGGCCTGTCTTCCTTCATTGACTATCTGAATAGCTTCATGTGATTTTCTGTACATTTTAGCACTGCCCAGAGACAATGCTGTGATCTGGGAACAAGGTGGGCACAGCAACCAGTGCCTTGTTATGGAGTGTGGACTCTGCTACACAAAGGTTTCAGAGTAGTGTAGCAGCCTCAAACACACCCATGCCTCTCACCAGACACAAGTACCTTGTGTGGCTATAGCAGGAGCCAGTGCACCTGGCAGCCAACAAACAGGTTTTGCTGCTGACCAGCCCAGGTTCTACCTCCAGCAATCCCAGTCCCTTTCAGAGCAGCTTAGGAAAAGTAAGTCTACCATCAGACTACTTAGCATCGCCCATACCTGACCGGGGCCAATATAAATGCAGTCAGCATTGATGTGACAGTTCCCTCTGCTCTCCAGCATGCAGTTGTCTATAGACACACAGGCCTTCCCATCCCCAGTCCAGCCGACGTTACACTGGCAGGTGGCATTGCCAGGGCCCGTACTGGTGCACAGGGCCTGCAGAAGGGAGACAAAAGCATTACACTCAGCAGAGAGCAGACAGTGCAGTGCAAATACAGAGACAAGTCTCTTTCATCAGTCCGAGAAGAGTTTCTGAATGACCAATTTTGATTCCAGCACTGGGTGCAGGGACTGGAAGCATCTTCTCCAGAAAAATTCTAGACAATATCACAATAAAGTGATTCTAGAAATATTCAGTGTTTTCAGAGAGGTAGATACTTGTGTCTAAGGTGGCTCAGAACTCCCAGGGCATTCCCTGCCATTCAGTAAAGCTCTTCCATTACAGAAGAAGTATTCCCTGGACAGAATAAGCACAATCTTCTTCTGCCTGGACATGTAGGCTGGGAATCAATCATGAAGGCAGATCTCTCTCAGCAAAGACCTTTGTACTTAGTGCCATCCTATTCCCTCCTACGTAGCCCAGTGCATTCCTCTCATTGAGGGATCTAAATCATGATGAGTCTGACCATTTGTTGTTGGCTACTAGAACTATGAGTTGGAGCTCACAGCCAAGCAACAACACGTAAGAAGATCTTGAGGGGAAAATGAATACAAAACAAAAGTCTGTGCAGCTAATCTCTGTGGCTGCTAAAATATCTGGGCAAACCAGCCAAACCTTCCCCAGGTTGTCACATTTTGGTACCAACCAAATGACTGACCTCCTTATGATGACTGTGTTTAGGTACCTGTTATTCCACCCCACCTTACAGACTGGGAAAGATAGGCATGAGACCAGTGCCCAACAAATCTGTAACAGTCCTGCTTTGATCGATAGATGTTGCTTCTCCATGCTTCGATAGTCCATTCCCACTTACATTCTGAGAACAGCCTCCTCGTTCTGGCTGACTGCACAGGTCAATGGGCTGGCAGGAAAACCCGTCCCCTTCATATCCATCCATGCAGATGCACCTTAAAAACATAAGCACAAAAGGCATACAGGTAGTACAGCCTATTCTGAAATACAGCAGAGAGCAAAAAGATATTTTGAGCTCTCAAGCAAACAAGAACTTGACTTAATCTCTAGTGCAGTGGGCTGGCTGCGTTGCTTGAACAACCTTGTGCAACAGGCACACAGGGAGACATGCACAACTACAGGGTTGGCAGCCTCACAGCCGTTGTGTGACTATACGATGACAATGTGCCCACCCGAATGTGTATGCCAGAAAGACTGACCTTGCTGTGTCATTGAGGCTGCAAACAGCATTCTGGTGGCAGTACTGGGACAGCCCGCTCGGGCCACAGTTGTTTGATGTCTTGTCACAGAATTTCCCAGTAAAACCTTCCTTACAGGACCAGGACTGACACACACCCCCGCTGCCAGGCCTGTTGTCACAGACACCATGGACGCAGCCACAATCTGTCAAAGAATTTTCACATGGAGAAAGAACAGTCACTGCCGAAAGTCCAGAACTCACCACAGTAATCACATTTTGCAGATTCCCAACTTCCTTTCACAATCTCTAGTGACATCAAATCATCATCCCGTTTGTTCTTGACAGAGGGATGTCTGCTGAGAGACATCCACCACACCTCAAAACTTGGCCAGGGAACCGATCCTCTGACTGCCTAGGTCCAAGAGTTTTAAGAGCTCTAAAGATGGGCTCAAATTTAGGCCATCAAGCACAAGGTCCTTGTCAACTGGGAAAGGAAAATGTTTTTTCTTTCTAAGGAGGAGAGATTTGCTTGGAAGTCCCACATTTAAATTTGGCCAATGTTTCCAAGACCTGCATTACCACTTTTCCAAGACCTGCATTACCACTGTCATATCAGCCATGTTTTCTCTACTGCTTTTTGTGACCTGTGATAACATTTCCATCACTTCTTTCACGATGAGGTCTTGCCAGCAGGGAATCCAGGGTACCTGAACATGCACTATAGCTTTGCTCTACATTTTTCTCTAGTCTCTCCTTCCAAATTACCAACCTTCGTCACAGTTCTCGCCATGTTTGTTTGGGTTTGAACAGATGTGGCAGGCTACTCCTTTGAAGCCTTCAAAGCAGTGGCAGTTGCCATTCCCTTCTATGCCATCGCTGCACTGGAAGGAAACAAAAAGAAAGCCAAAGTCATTGAAACTAAGCGATCCAAGGCAAAACCAAGGCTTTGATATCTATCAAAAACACTTTTGACAGCTGCAGTAAAAAATAGGACTTTGAAGAGCAGTGGTGGTAATACAAAATCCCCCCCCCAACCCCCAGTCAATGCTGTCTGCAAAAGCTATGACGTGATTCACATTAGAGCTCAAGATGGAAAACACACTGATGAGTACACTCCATTTTCCTTGGATATTCTGTGGCCACCACTTTCCACTTTACCCTGGAGCACAAAGGCTGAATTATGCTTATCTAGAGCAACTGTTACCATAAAGAAAAAATGTCCTACCTTGTCATTAAAAAATAAATAAGCTAACTACACTCTCTAACCACCCTGACTCAAGTGCTCATTGTAACACAGTATGATCCTTCATACTTACATTTCCCCGGCCATAGCATGGATTGGAATATCCCCCTGGGCACGGTATGCAGTCTGGACCAAAGAATCCTTTGCAGCACCCAGGTTTCTGAAACAAAAACAAAATCATTAAAGTACCAAGTGACTCAACATAAATTGCCTGGAGTTGTCCTGCTCTCACAATTCTGAAATCTATGTCCTCCTTCCTGTGGCCACGGACTACACTGAAATAGTCACTTAGACACCCATGCTTAGAATCATAGACTCATTTAGGTTGGAAAGGACCTTTAAGATGATGAAGTCCAAACATAAAATTGGACTTAAATTATTATTTTCCAACAATACCTGTCCTTCTGCTTGCACCTAATTCTTGTCAACATAAACCACTATTTTCTGTTCTTTCTGTGACTTAGGCAAATAGGGCCTATGCTTTCTCTGAGTTTTGAATTCATTAATAATATTGGCTCACTTGATCCTCTTTTATCCTTCCTGAGGACTTCTGTTTTTCTGGAGGGATGTATCAGTCCTGGATCACAGGCCTTGTCACAATTGACCAACAGAAGAACAATGACAGGACAGACATCCAGCTGGTATTTAACAAGACACTCACAAATAATTCTATATAGTTGGCACTGGGACAGCTCAGGAGCTGCAGACTCCTGATGTGAGGTCTGTAAACTGGGTAAGAACTACTTTTCCAAACCATCTGACAATGTTTCATAAACAAGATGCAATCACTTCACAGCTTATGGCACTTTCATTGTACTCTGCTTCCGTTGGGAGACGTGATAAAAACAGGGCACTCTCAGAAAACATGCCAGACTGAACGCTACACCATTCGTCTCTCGGCTTCCTCCAACTTGACTAGTCACAACTGTTGTGCTTTATTGTATTTATGTATCACGTTTGGGTTTAATTGAGCTGCTTTCTAACATTTGCAGCGGGTTGGTACTGTGTATTCTTCTCTATGTTAATCAAAGAGAGGTCAGGTAGCCAGCTCATCTGATGGGCCACCCTTTGCAAGGGGCAGCTTTTCTTTTGTTGCCATCTCAGTTGAAGGAGTCAGAGGTCTTCTCGATGAATCGGGAAGAGCAAAGCTGAGCTCCTTTCAAAGGAACGTGGTTTCCCGTCACACTCACCATGACAGTTTGATTGCAGTACTTGGCACATCCCTTCTTCAGGACATTCAGGCCTTGTGGATCATGGATATAGACACATTCTTTTGGAAACAGTGTTGATTCCTGTAGAAACACAAGTCAGCTCTGTTTTGTTACTTCAGCGCAGTAACCCTCCCCTCCTCTCTTTCTGCTGCAGAGAGCAATTTATGCCTATCTCTGAGCTGAGGAAGTTCAAAAAGGAGCCAAGGTGAACAAGATACTGCTACAGCATGCCTATCATGAAAGAAGGCACGTGGCAGCTTCCTCTCACTCCCAGCAGTCTGCAAGCCTGAGCCAAGGTGCTGCCCTTTTGTTCTTATAATAGTATTTATGATAAGGGAGACAGTAGAAGAAGGGGGAGAGGTTGGGGAGAGAGGATAAAAGGAGGGAGATAGGGGAGAAGAGACAGGGGAGAAGTGGGAGAGAAATAGAGGGTAAGAAAGAGGGTAGGGGAAAAGAGAAAGGAAGGAGGGAGAGGAAAGGCAGGGGGAAGGAGAGTGGGGAAAAGGGGGAGTACAAGAGGGAATGAGAGAGGGAGGGAGGAAAGGAGAAAGAGGGAGAGGGAGGGAGACAGCTAGGGGTGGAGGTGAGACAGAGAGTGGGAAGGGAAAGGACTGCAGATAATTTCTGGAACAACACCCAGTGACCTGTCATGTAGTTATACACAGGCAGAATTGGGCCCAAGATGATTCTGTCCGCACCTGCCTCAGTCAGAGAGGAAAACAATTGACTAGTGATTTTGCAGAGCTCCACTTCAGACATTCATGCTGAGACAGCATCAGCAAATTCTTCTGAAATTCAGATCCCTCAGAAGACACCCAACAGTTAACAGTCATGAACACCTCTCCGGTTTTCCCAAACAATGTCTTGGGCCTGGCCTTCACACAGGGATTTCCTGGAAATTGCTGTACTGCTAAACCCAGCATGGGTTAACTCAAACACCAGCATACTGCCTCCTCCTTCTTAATCCGCCTTCAGCTAGTTCTGCTCATTCTGAATCAACAGCGAGCGCAGGCCAAGAACAAATTGTTTCTCAGCCCTCTGCAGCGCATAGAGCTAGTTGCAATTCCCTGGCCATGACATAAGCAGCGGTGTTACTGGATGGTACGAGTGGGATTGGGTTTGATTCTAGCAATTTGGAGGAGCTGGGAGACTCAGCGTGTAAGGAGGAAAGCCCTGCCTGAGGCAGAGTAGAGGTACTAAAAACTGCAAGTCTACAATTTTATTTAGCACAGACTGTCTCACAGCTATCTGCATTGACTCAGCAAACAGACTTCAAAATAAGAAATAGCACAGAGCAGTTACTGGGTGACAGTCTGGGACCACAGTGCATGGTGGATACGCATCCTCTAACAAGCCATGCTATTCCTCTCTACTGCTTGCCTTTCCTGTCCTGTATTTGTTTGAAAGTGTCTTGGGTTAGAAACTGTCACAGTGTGCTTGTGTGTCATCATGCAAAGAAGAAAATATGGAAATGATCACAAATAATCACCATTTCTCTGCTGCCAGGTGGGCAAACACTGCTGTTGAGAGCCTCACAATCCACACAAGAGCCCTGTTAAGAAAAGAAGAGCAGAAAACTTCATCTTCTCAAAAGAACCCCTAGCCCATGCCAAGAATGCTCCAGAGCTACTGTTTCCACTACATATCCAAAACATCACAGCATGTATCAGAAACATTTTTAGGAGGGAGTTCCACACTCTGAAATGGGGTAAGCTTCTCACTTCAATAAAGTGGATCCTTTGTCACGAGATGTTTGTACCTCACTTTAAGACAGGGTCTGCCTCCACCCTGTGAGTCTATCAGCCACTAGAGACACAGCTATGCTAGAAAACACTTTGGGCATCCATGTGGCAGCCTCATTAAATCAATAAGTTATAACAGACCCTCTGGCCAGTTGATATTATTTGCGTTGCTCCAAATCAGGTGCCTTTTGCTTATTCAGAGCCTCATCCTCTTTTCCAGTAACCTACCAGTGATCAAAGTGGGGAACACACACCTAAAATAAGGTATACAAAATTCTTTATGTGAGAATATCATACAGCATTTACAGCTCCTGCTGCTGAATAACTGTTTCCCATCCATACTAACATGAAAACGATGCTGACAGTGATGGGAACAAAGCATTCTCAGCTGAGTTAGTAACTCTGGTGTGAAGAAGGGCATACACAGCCTTACTAAAAGGCAAACATCTTTCTGAAGCAAAGGTAGGATGGATGCAGGAAAGAATAAAGACCCACAAGAAAACAGCTGATTGCCAGCAAAGCAGTGCAAAGTGCTAGCAGAAGCAACAACCACAGTGCTGATGCTGCCTAAGGTCATACTAGGGGATATCTCAGACAGAACACATTTCCCAAATGTAATTTACACAGCTTGCCTTTTTTTCCTCCAGGTGAATTAGGGTCTACAACAATGGCTAGCAAGAGAATGGGAGAAGGTGACTTACTGTCACAATTTTATGTTGTTCTTCATTGCATCTGTGAGGCAAAATGGGAATTATTGAAGGAGGGAGGAAGATGCCGTCCAAGGTATGAATAATACCATTTGATGCCACAATGTTTCTCATGTTTAAGGGGATCCCTGATTCATCCATCAGAATTCTTCCCTAAAGCAGAAACACAAATAATTTATCTGTATTTTATCCCATTAGACTGTATCAACAACATAAAGGCAATACAGGAAACAGATGGTATGCAACATCAAGTGCAACCACACAAATAGTCAAGCCTCTTAGTAGAGTCACAAGTTGGATAAGAAGCAAAAATAATTCAGTGACCCCATTTAAGTCTATTTTTTAAGCACAGGAGGAAGCAGAGATGGGCCGAAACCACGTTGTTCAGAACTATATCCAGACTTCCACTTAGCACAGGACGTTTGCCCAGCTGAGTTTTGATCCATACATACGTCTGCACCGATGTTGATGGTCAGTATCTGGTTGGCCATAGTAACAATGTGTGGCATCATTATCAGTTTGTCTACAGTCACCTGAAATAAACACACGAGGGGACAATGTCATGAAAAAGCAGGGACATTTCAGTACAGCTGACAGAGTCCTTTCATGACTCCCCCCACCTAAAAAACCTTCTAAAGGGGACTTTAACCTTAACATTTACATCTCATGAAATACTTTAAATGCACACAATAGCCCAGAGGGAAATCCAGGACTTTGTGTGAATCATTTGCAATGCTACAAACACAGTAGTGCCTGTGGCGGTGGCCTTCGTTTTCATTCCTTCTGCAAGAAACAGTCTAGAACAGCTGAAATTAAGTCTCATTAATAGTGTCTCTTATTGATACAGCCAATACATGGAATCTTCCAGGACATATTAATTAAACAAGTAATGCTGAGCAAGAAGCATAATAGATAATACATTTTGACCTACTAAATAAGCTTATTTCTAAAGGCAGAAGAAATGTAAACCACAGCTGCTGTATGAGAAATTTAAACATAAGGATTTGACAGGAGAGAAGTTCTGAGAACTAAGAAAATTTTTTCTTTTGTGTTCAACAAGTTATTAAAGTAAGTAGTTTGGCTTGTTGCCATAGTGCTATTCATCAGTTGCAAGAAAAACTATGTTTTGCTGTTTTATCAACGTGCTGCTTATTTTCTCTGTTGGAGTTATGAAAATCATAAGGACTGACATTTTCTCCTTAATGAAGGACTGGAATAATATTGATATTTCTTAGCAAAAGACATGACATTGTACCATAATGCTTGAGTATTCACTTCCCCACAGGTTCTGTGCATAATTTTAAACATCTTTCTTGTTGATTTTATAAGGGAAAAAATCTTGTTAATGTACTGTATTAATTTTATTTACCCTGCCACATAGGGTAAATAAATGTTGGTGCAAGAGTTGGCAGTACCCCACTGATGGAGCCCAAGAAGACAGGAGAAGGAGCAGGAGAGTTTTGACCAATTCTCCACCTGGCTATAACTTTTGTGTTGCTGCTTTCAGTGTTAGGGAAGCTATGGGTTGGAGGATTCATAATTAGGGTACACTCCTAATTAATAGTTCAGCAAATTAAAGTGATGCCAAGAAAGAATTTGCCTGCAGCAAACTCTGCAGGACAATGTTTTCTTTGTAAAGGCCATCTGACCATCTGAGCACCATCACACCCAGAAAACTAAGAGCTTTGTGATGGAAGTCCCTTTTGGCAACAACTTTCATGGTAAATGTTTTGCCTCGTCACATCCTGAATCACATCTCTCCTCTCCTGGGCAGTCCAAGAAACAGCAGCTGAAGTCACTGATACTCCGACCTCTGTGCCAAACAACATAGTTGATTACATTCTGGCCTAAAGGACTCCAATTATCCAGAATTAGAACTGCCTGCCTTACCGCTGAAGTGTAGATATGATGTTTCACAAGTTCCTGAAGCTTATTTATGCCCTAAGGGAAAAAAAAAAAAAAAAAGAACATAATAATTGGATACCCCTTCACTGCTCAGAAGTAAGAAGAGGCAACCACTTTTTCTTTTAACAAATGACTGACTATGCCAATGTATTACAGCAGGGACTTCACTTGGAAAATAAATTACTTCATTTTCCCCACACAAAGCGTGAGGAAAAAGCCAAAAAACAGACTTAAACAATATAGCTAAATGTATTTCTCATTGCAGGTTCCACCAGCATTCACTTCTTTCCCAAAGCCTTATGGAAAGAGAGATGTTTTAGCCAGTTCCAGAAAGAACATCTTTCAGCAATGATCAGATACATTGCACAAACTACTCCAGCAAAGCCTAGTGCAACAGGCTGCACTATCTCAGGACCTCTTAAAGTATTACGAGCTCTCACCTCTGTGAAAAGGTAGATGAGCCTTCCATCTCTCAATTTATCCACACCATCATTGCTGGGTACAAATACAGTAAAGGGGCCGGGTCCATCAAGAATTGCAGGCAGGCCACAGTTCTGCAAAAACAATAAAAGATTTCACCATGCATCTAGCATGAGTTAATGAGGGGGGTCTATTAGAAATGGAGAGGAAACTCCAAGCAACCCACCAAAGGTGCAGCTACTGAAAAGCTTTTGTATTCAAGAGGCGAGGCTTGTAATATTACAGGGATATAATGCCATAAAAACAGGCTGGACAATGAAGCCACTGGTGTAAGTGCAGCTAATGTGAACAAGAGAGCACTGGAATACACAAGTACATATAGAGACTAAACCAATATCTTTTTGCCCCAAGAGAAGAAAAAGAGAATCAAGCCTATAACCACAATTAAACAATGAATTTTGTAAACAACTAAGCCACAAAGCTGAAAACAAGCAGGTCAAGACTGTTGGGTGCAATGCTAGAGCAGATCCAGATGACTCTGGTGGAGGTAAAAGGAAAATCAGTCCCTAGTAAAAAAATTAACTAAATGAAGCCTGGGCAGAAGCCTTTAAGGGTTTATAACCTGAGGACTATTTTATTTAGATACCTATAGCAAAAAAACCCAACAGGTAGCTTAAGCCTAGCTTGGCATGGAAAGGCATGAAACATTCACTCTTGAAAAAGTGTTCAAGAACTAAAAATGCTTTGGAGAACAAACTGTGCCAAGGGAGATGGGTAGGGCAGGTGGGGAAGAAGGTGGGAAAGACATTTGTATGCTTGCTGCTTGTGCTGATCTTTTCATTACGTTTGCTTATAAAATAAACAAAATAAGAAGTGCCTCAGATAAAAGCAACCAGAAAGACAAACAGCTGCATTTAAATATTATTCAAAATTCTCACAAAAAAGAGCAACAGGCTGTGCAAAAGCAGCAATGCTAAACCTTCTGGGGCAGACACAAGCATGCTTACCTCCAGTATAGTTTCAAATCGACTGAAGATCTCATTTGAAGCAAGGATCTCCCCAATGGTTTTCTGCAAGAAGATACAAAGAGGAAAAATACAATGGCTGGGGTTGAAGCAAAGTCTGAGCACAAACTGGCATGCCTTTGATCAGTCAATGTTTGGGGATTGCATGCTCCAGGTCTTTGAAAGCCATCAGCCCCAAAGGACTCAAACCCTTTATTTTGGCCAGTTGACCTAGCAAGGAGGGAGCCTACAGTAGCTTAGGCGCAAGCCTGTTCTCATGTACGACAAACAAGAATTTTTTAGGTTACCATGCACTTAAGCACCCTTCTGTTTTCCTACTCCCATCTTCAGGTTAATCTTGCAGCCATGCAGAACTTGGCTGGTAAACAGTGGAGCTGCTCTATCATCTCAAGTCTCTCTCTGCCTTTGAGGACAAGAGTTCACTCTGCCACCTGCAAATGAGCTCCAATGCTGAAAAAATACAACCCATATGCAGACATCTGAAAACATGTTGGAAGTAGAAGCTTTCCTTTTTGCCATGCTTCCCAGGAGGACAAAGGTAACAAGAGAAATGTCCCCGCAGCCACCACAGTTTCTGAAGGCACTCATCTGACCTTTATTTGCAGGAATGTGCTTGCTTTTTTTTTTTTTTCCCTCTAAATTGCTTCCTGCAGAACATGCAGAGACACAGAACATTACTTCCAAGGGTATAAAGGGATTTGCTGCCAAAAATAGCTCATGTGATCACTAGCTTTCAGTGTAAAGCCAACACCACAAGGGAAGGAAATGGCTGAAGAAGTCCAGAGAAAGGCAAACTCTGCAGGGAGCGCTCTTACTGTCCTGCCATTGCAGAGCAAGCTGCCTCTCTGCCTCACCGGCATAAGGCTTGCTAAGGTCTTGGTGGAGTCTTCACTGCAGTTGGGCCATGTTGGTTCCTACCCAGATCACATCCTGATCCAACACAGCTCCAATATGGATCAAAACAGCTGTACTTTTGTGCCATGCACCCCAACACCATCATCCCTCCTGTACCCTCTTCCAGGTATACCCACTCACCTCCTACTCTTCTGGGACTGTGGATAAAGATCCCTGAGTGTGGTACAAAATTAAAATTTGCAGTTTTCTTACAGATTTTTTTTCTACTGGCACATTTTGAACATGCACACCAGCAGTGCTGTGACAGCCACTGTTGTGCTGAGTATCAAAAGTTTACAGGAAATGGTATAGGAAAGACTGCTGAATCAGCCTCGTGGCCAGAGGAGCTGCAAGCCCTTCCCTGCAGGTACTGACGCACGCAAACTCAGAGCTCAGCCCAGCTTCTGCTCTGGGTCTCAGACACTCCTTTTTGGAAAACATCCTCATGCAAGTCGTAAGACTGAGAGCATCTTAAGTGACATTAGTGATGGGCACATTCAAATCCACATAGACACCCAGAACTTGTACAATTGGCACACCATTCTCTACCACAATATTCCAGCTACTTTTTAAACAAAGTACAATCCAACCGTAAGATTACACAATATGACTGTTTTTATAGATTAATTACAATGGTGCAAAGTAAGTGCAGACTACTATCAAAACCTAACTAAAGCAAACAGCTGGTGTCATTCTATGTGTAATTTTTTTGCAAGGAAGTAGTAGGTAACAGGGTCTGCTTTCTGCATATGGAAACATTATAAAAGTTTTCATGCATACAATGCAGTAGCTATAGCAAAAACTTTTCCCAGTTAACAGGAAAAAGTGTTTAGCAGAGGCAGAGACTAAAGCAAGAACTCTTAAATCTCTGCCCAGTGTCTTAAATACATGACAAGTTCAAATTGCAAAGGTCCATAGTGATTATTTGTCCTCATTTTATATACTTTTAATGCAAAGAGAATCTTTTTAATATAATTTTAAAATGCAGTAGAGACAGATGAAAGCAAGTCTTAGTTTCAATTTTATATGAAAAAAGCTTTTTCAATAAAGCAAATCTTAATTTCAATTTTATACGAAAAATGTTTTTTCAATATTTATCTTATTCTTCTTCTGTAAGATACAACTGAAAAAGAGCTCATTTTCTGTGAAGGGAGTGATCTTAGTCATGAAATTAGAATTCTCTACTTATCCAAACACTGTAAAAGCATCACTGCAAGGTCTGTATCTGACTTGTGCAGAGCTATTAGCTACTTTTAAAGGCATGCTTATCAGGAGCTGAAAACAGAACAAATAGCTTTTTTCCTTTTTAAAAAAGCCTCGCTGTTTTAAGAAGCATAATCATGGAAAAAGATTTCTTTAAAGTATTTATTCTACTGTCTCATAAAACAGAAGAAATAAGAATGCCTGCATACCTGTGGGTTTCCAAGGTTGTCAGTGCTGGTTTTTTTCCTTAGAGTGTTAACAATATGCAGAATGCCATTGGCTGCTGGTAGGTTTGACCGCAAAACACTGTACAGTTCTCCCACCGCATCTTGATATTGAAATGATTTGGTGTATGCCTGGATAATAACACAAGGTTATTTTAATGTATATCCATGGTATCACAATAGATCTATAAACCCTTGTTTCCTTCAGTGCTCTCCATCTATGGGTCAGCAAGGTGAATGCACAACCGGGTCTACTCTGGAAAAAGTAAATTTAAGGGGTGGTCTCACTGTGGAATAAACATCTCGCTTCTAAATGAATTTGGACAATATTTCCATCCTGGGGTACTTTTACGTCTTACTACAGCTTAAAGACCTAGTCTGGGACAGTCAGCTCTAGGTTTAAGTTTGCCTGAATGTGAACAATGCTTGATCCCAGCGTGGATCACAGAAGGCTGCACTGACTGTTAAGCTGCTGCATCAATCTGTCAAGCACTACGAGAAAGACACGCTGCTTCCTGGGCACCAGAATACAGAATTTGGAGACAATCTGGAAACTTCAGCTTTGACTGCAGATTTCATTAGCTCCTAATGCAACTAGGACTCATCACAGCAAAGCCTAAATAGTCAGGCTCACTGAATTATAAGGCATGCATCTGGTCCTTCCATACTGAATACAGCCATGCACTGAAGCGGGGTGTATGGAGGTGTACCAAGTGTAACTTATAAACTAAGCATCAAGGTATTGGTGTTGCAGCCATAATCCAAGTGCAGGCAAGCGCAGCTTCTCTGTGCTTTTCGTTTACCATGCGCATTTTTTTAACTGCTCCTCCCTGCCCTGAACTTCAGCTCACATCACTGAGGAGTCCGGCTGAAACAAAGGAAGGGGAGGGCAGGCGTCCCAGATCAAAAGACTCCTGAGTAAACAAACAGGAAATAAATTTTACAAGAGCATCGATAAACCCAGTTCATAATCCCTGGCTCCAAATAGTGCTTTTTCCTTTTGATGCATGTAGGGTGCATGTAGTATGACCTAGACCTCCAGGCCAAGGCTGGATCCGCAGAGAGGAAACATACAGCTCTCCCTGGGCCAGCTGTGAGAATGCAAGCAGGAAAAGTGCAGGATGGAGAGAGAACAGTGGATGCTGGAAAACGTGTGTCAACTGAAAGAGTGAAAAGGGAAAAACAGCCTTCCATATCATAAAATAATGATGAAAAACTCTTTGCTAGGATAAGAAAAATAAAATAGATAGAGGGGAAAAGGGCAAATGGAAGAGAAAATATTCAGCACGTAGCTGTGTCTGAGAACGTGACCTCCAAGGAGAAGCATTCAGTCTAAAGAGAGACTTTGCTGCCTCTTCCACATCAGCTGCAAGGATACTGCGGTTGCTAACTGCACGGAAAAGGTATCTTCTCCGGCATACACATGCAGACCAAGGAAAGACTATTACCAAGCTTAGGAATAAGATTCTGCCTAATTGGTTGTCTACAGGGCAGGAGAAACAGTTGCTTGGTTGTCTGTCCTTAAATCACTTTGCTTTGGATCCCACAAAGGCTCTTGCCAGGAGACAGCAGCTTTTCTAGTCTGTGCAATGAGCTGATAAAAGAGCAACCTCTAGAACTGGAACAACTGGAAACTACATCAATGCTCAATATATTCTGTTGCTCAGAGAGCACAATTATGACTTTACAGCCTTTTCTTCCCATCTGCCTTTTTCTTTTACCCCAGGACCATTAGGACACATCACAGAATCTGTCTGAGAGCACGGTCCACAACCAACCAAGGAATTTACTGCAATATGGTTGAAGCCAATCTTTCTCTCAGATGTGCCCCACAGTGCCACATCCACCTTAATATAAAAATTATACTTTGCAACTCAAGGCTAAGGAAATGCAAGGAAGAGCAATAAAAAGCAGTTTAATATCATATCTGTATACACCTATCTGTGTACACATCTCAAGTGGATGGTAAGAACCAAGGAGCAGAGAAGTGACTATTTAAAACTAGATAAATCATTGTAGAATATGTAGCAAAAGAACAGTTTTGCACTGGAAAGGAGATTATAACCTAAGAAATCTGCTACATCTCTGTCTCTTAAAACTTCATGATTCTTTTTGAGAAGTGGAAATGAAATCCTGTTCCGGTCACAGGTAGTCTGATAAAAGAAAAACGGTTTTCTCATTAAGAAAGCACATGAAGGAAACTATGCTCAAGCTCTGGTCAGTCCTACATGAAAGCAGCAGTCCACAACTTCAGTTCAGGATATCATCTACCTGGCTGCTGAATGTCAGCTTATGTCCTGACAAGGTCCACATCGTCTTGGCTTTTACCATGTCTTCTATCAAATGCAGACCAGGAACAATGTGCATTCTGCACAAATGCTCGGCAGTGGTATCCTTTGGGGAGTAAAGGCCAAATAAAGAAGATAAATGACATGCTCTTTCAAAAACTTCATTTTATGAAAGATCCACAACATTACCATAACAGAAATTCTAGGTATATAATATTGAGCTTCCCTCTTCATTTTGGTTCACTGCAGAAACACTGTGGCAAATCTTTTGCTTCTGTGTACACACACAAACACAGGGAGACTGATTCATTTGAAAGTGACTTTAGAAGAATCCCCTGAAGATAAACCTATTGGACCTGGACAATTTTAAAACTATCCCTGCATACTTGAGGTAACAAAACTTGCCTAAGCTCCCCATAGACAATCTTTGTTTATGTTTGGCCATGTAGGTGGTGTAAGCTGCTGAATTTACATTTAGTTTCTTCCTTTGTTTTCTGGGTTTTCCATCACTGGTGATTCTTTAAGACAGTCATCTGTCAATACTGATTTAGGTGGAACTGATACAACTGATTGAAAAACTACAGCAAATGAACAGAACTTAATTAAAAAATACATAAAATAAAAATATGACCTGTAGGACATACTTGTTGAAGCCCAGAACTCTCAAACTCTTGACCTAACTCCCATATCAGTTTTCTACAGCCCTGTCATCCTTGCTGCCCCATTAGTAAAATGAGCCCTTCCTAAGAAGTTGACACCATTCCCACATCTAGGGCCATACCAAGGAATAGGCCCAAATCCAGTACTTTAATGCAAATCTCATCCCCTTTTGAAAACCCCACGCTCAAGCAGTGAAAACCACCTAAGGTTTTGAGAATAGTCACACACCGGAGGTTGGATCTTTAAATAAGAACGGCCAGAAGAACTTAAACTTTTTGAAGTTACATAATCTGACATTAAAAACAACAAACGCACTCTGTCAATAGCAGAGAGAGAGGTTTTAAAAATAACACAAGGGACGTAACAACCTCTGTGAGACTGCAACAACCAGACAATGAGCAGTCTTTGCAAGAGATTGCTTCTATAAATATTCTCTCATGTGTCAATCGGTTTTTATAGACCACAGAACTCAGGCAGGAATGAATCATGAGATAGAAAAGATTTGCTAAAAGCAAGCAAACTTACATTAAATTCCATTCTATCATTAATTGGAAGAAGGGACGGTACAAAGATCGTGAAAGGCCCGTATTTCGTCAGCAACACTGAACAACCAGAAGCTGTAAAAAGAGTGACAACATGAAGCAGCTATTTGCCATATGGCTTAACTCCGGCAATAATTATTCTTTGTGTTAACAGCACAATTACATATACACATCTTCAACCTGATGCATGTAACTAGTACTTGTTTATGTTGGACCACAGTGCACGGGATAAAGCCCCTCCATCTCTATAATGGCCACCCACATGCGTGAGCTGGCAAGGAGGCTGTATTTTGGCTTAGCAGACCAATCTGACTGTAGGAGGATCCATGGCACACCAGCCTCAAGCACCACTCCTAGAAAACTCAACTGAGCCTTCAACACCGTGCAGGTGGAGGAACATTGGTATTTTGAGACAGACAGGTTTAAATCACACCCTCAACACATGCTTTCCTTTTTTTGTGGATGTGGCACATCTTTCACCGGGACTGTCAAATACATAATGCTCATCCACACTGTTCTCTGCAACAATGTCCTCAATTCACGAGCCAGAACTGGCAATATGAGTTCAGAGATGTGATGTGTTTGATTTTGAAGGCCACAGTCATACATTGTGAAATGTCTATTATGATGAGAGGCTTTTAGTCTTTTGATGACACACTTTTCTCCCCACCTCTGCTTCATTCCCCAAACAAATTCAAAAGAGAGTTACCAAACATCTTCTTGGCGACGTTCAATTTCCCAGTAAACGTTCCTCGTGAATTATGCTGATTAATCTCACTCAAGAGATCTTTATAGCAATTTCTCTCATCTGCAATCTCCCCTTCTTTACACACACAGCTAGATACAACAATAATAACATAATAAACATAACATTATAAACATTAACACTAAACGTAAGAAATCATTATAAAGCAGTCCTCCACACTTTTGACATGTTTGAGTAGGACAACATCAGTATCTACAGATGAAAGATTAATTGCAACTTTAAGGTGTATTTAAGAGCCTAGTAGCTGCTGCCTAATCTAAATGGCAGGAAAAACATGCACACTTCTGGAGTGCAAGCAACTTTGATCCTAAGCAAAAAGAAGGAAGACACTTTCTCAGATACAGTCAACAAAAGGATTGTCTGCTTTAGAGTTCAGGGTACAGAAAACCACAATACATGTACTGATGCCTAAATAAGTATTCAGCCAGTATCACTCATTAAAGCATCTGAAAATTTGAGGTAATGCATAAAAAAACACAGGTCTCAGTGAAAATATAGCAATCAGCTCCTATGTGAGCCCTCAGCTTCAGTGGGAAGTACCAGCTCCCGCACATCAGTTAGCTACAGTTTGTCTTAGAACTAATGAGGGCCCCAGACATGCTAATGACTTTTGCAGAAAAGCTTATCTACATGTGAAAATCTCCATCGTGATTCACACGGACCTATAGTCATTACTCAGACACTACTTAAGGTCACTGGCTGATAAACACGTTTTTTCCTGTTTGGGTTTTGTCCAAGTATCAGCTCTGCTCTTTCTGGTTCAGGGATGCAAAGACATACGGCACAGGGGAGGTATCTGACATTACTCCAGCCACAGAGGGCTGCGTGCCAGCTGCTGGGGAACAGATATGCTAAAGGCAGGGATTGTGTGGAACACTGAGTCCTGCAATTTGTTGGCATGTCTTCAAAGGGGGAAGCCACTGTGTTTCAGTTCTGGCCTGGAGCACACAATGAGCAGGTGGATGCTAACAATTTTAGCAGCACTGGAGAAGGAACAGCCAAGGAGATGGGACTGCTCTTTTCCTCTTCAGTCTCTCAGAAAAACTCCAGCTTTTTTTGCTATCAAAAAATGCTCAGTGAAGCTTTCTCTGGTGTTTAGGAGACCAAAAATTATCCTAGATCTGGCAATATTTCTCATCTGCAGGGCATCAACTTCTAAATGTTTTGCTCAGGAAAACTAAATGAGGTCTGGTGTTTTTTCCTTCAGCTCCCCCCTTCCCTGTCATTCTGCAACACTAGTTCACCTCTGGCTTACAGGCCTGAGAGGCAGGAGAGCCAAAGACTTAGCCCTCCCAACCAAAGGAATTCCTTAGATAACCAAACAAGAGTCAGACATCTCCGTTTTGGTGATTGATTATAAACTAATAATATCCACTAACTTGGGGAGCTACATCTCCAGTTCACAACACAGAAGACCCTGCTGCTCCAGATTTAAAGCATCTTGTGGCCCACATGATGAGATTTACACTAGCTGATGTAGAACTCCTTACTTTCAATGGACTTGTTAAAAACAGGCTCTTATCAAAAGGGGACTCTAGCCCATTCTTCTCATTTAGTTCCCTGTTTCTTCAAAGTTTACCTTATTCAAAATCAGTTTCCATTCTAGCTGCAGAATAAGCTTTAAAAGCAATCCTTAAAGTGGCTCACCTAGGATTCCCATGGGAGTTAATTTCACATGTGGAGGACACGTCGCAAAAATACCTCTGGCAGTCACTGTGAATCACGTAACACTCTGATGCAGATCTCCTGTTCATCCCAGGCTTGCAAACACAGGATGCCTAGCAGAAGACAAAGCAGTGATTATAGCTGCATTCGTCATATTTTACTCAACAGGTTATCCCACAAAAGAGGTGGCAGGTTGCAAAATCTAAGGTGAGGAGAGCAGACGTGAGCAATCCAATGAATGGTTCATTTGAAGAAGTTCCCACCTGGCCGCTCTCAGACCCTTACAGGTTGCTGATGTGCTGCCGTCACCCTTACCTCTCCTGGACGTTTGTACATGCAAATTGTAGAGTTTTCTGAACAGCCTCCGTTGTTGTCAACACAGGGGTTTATGGGCTGACAAATCTTCCCATCTCCTTGAAATCCTTCTTTGCAGGTACATTGATACTTTTCTGGTCTAAGAACATTACATACAGCAAAGGGGGAGCAAGGAGAAGACGCACAAGGATTCTGAGCTGCAAATAAAGAGATGAGAGGTCGAAGAGTATCCAAATTTCTGTTTTCAGTAGAGCACTTACTGTATCATAGCAGAATGCCAAAGGCCTGAAGAGAATGGAGAATAAGGAATTTATTCTATTAAACTGCTACATTTTCCCAGAAAATAAAATAATTTCAGACAGCAGACAGTTTGTTTTTCTTTGATCCAAGGAATTTAGATGACACATTCTTCCTATTACTTCAGCAACACAAATATAAGGGACAGAAAGAAGATGCTTGTCTTTACTTCTGAATTTCCATCATGTCTGAGGATATCTGAAAGTGGTGTTTGGGCAGCAAGAACTGCAAAAAGCCAGCGAAAATAGAGCTATCCATTGCTAGCTAATCACATGCATCTTATTGACTTTCTTTTAACAAAAGCAATTCAAAACCTTACATCTGAAATCAGTGAAGAAACCCTCTAATTACATACCTTTGCTCAAACCCTCTAATTACATACCTTTACTCATCACTTACACCGGCACAGACTCACTGATATCCCACTGCCACAGTTACTCTGTACATTCATACAGGCAAATACTGGATGGCATCTGCAACTGTAACTCATTTCTTGCTTACAGGACCAAGTGAGAGGAGAACAAACACCTTAGGTATTAATCTTAGAAGGATTCCCAAAAAAAACAGGCTTTTATGCTTCCGCAGTGAGGAAGACACCGTATTCATGGTGATCAAATTCGTCCAGAGATGCCAGAGAAAGATTTCTCTTTGGAAGGTCCTAAACGGAGGACTATTTAGGGCCACAGAGAAATTTCTCACCTAAGCAATGGCTGCCGCTTTTTCTGTATCCCTGCTTGCAGTCACACACCGCTGTCCCATCCTTTACTGTGCATTCACTGTTGGCCTCACACATCACGCCTTTGCAAAGGGGAAGCTCTGGAATCACACAGCAAAGAGAGTTTCCTTTTGAGCAAGAATGGCAGTGCAAGAAGATACAACTTCCCTTACAAAAGGCATGGAAATGAAGGCAAGTGGTGTTTCCAGAGACCCCAGCCAGCACAAAAGCCAGGGAAAGTAAGCATGACAGACTTGCAGGCTAGGTAGTCAGGTCGCACAAGACTTAGAGGGAAGGGAGGATCTACCCTGTTTCCAGAGAAATCCCAGCTGGTTTTGGGACACATGCATCCATATCATAGTTTAGCTCTAACAGCTCCTCTCCAGCTACCAATTTATTTACCTTGATCACACCTGATGCCAGTGTAACCTCCATAGCAAGTGCAGCTTCCATTCCCATTGACGCCGCTGTTGCATTTCCCGTGCACACAGTCACACACTGAAAGGAAAGGCCAGACAAACAAGACCTTCAGCGACAAGGCAGCATGAAGAGCTCCAGACATACACTGGCCAACTGCCCTGGGATTTGGCACCCCGATTGCCCACTAATAATCCACAGCAAGTATGACTCATTTTAAAAATAAGGTCATCCTGGTCAGAGCTCACAGAGAGCTCTGCAAGTCCTGTGCTGAAGAAAGACAAAGTTCTGCCCTGTAAGATTAGCCCCAAATGCAGCATCTGGACCAGCTTTTCAGACTTAACTTCCCGCTCCTCCAAGTCTATTGCAGCCAATGTGGAAGGATGCGGTATTATAAGGCTCTACCACATCTGTGATGCCAGCATCGGTGTCATTCCGTAAGCACAAGCACTGAGATCACACCCATCTCACCTGTGTGGATACAAGGGAACCAGGAGTTGGAAAGAAATGGCTTCTTTATGACCGGGCCGCACTGGTCATAAATTGCTTCAAAATATGACATATGTGAGAAGCAGTATTGTGTGTATTAATGTGTAGGAAGGGCAATAAGGAGGAAGCTGAGAGACTACTGGAGCTGTGACAGGAGTCTTGCAAACAGTTGGGAAATTAGGCTGGGTTGCTTCAGGGCAGGTGGGATGTAGGTAACAGCCTGGCTGAAAAGAGAGAGGAAACTGGGAAAGCCATGGTAATGGGAGAGGGAGACTTTACAAAAGGAAAAATGGATTGATTTGTGTGAAAGACTGAGAATCATTTGTCTGATGGGACAGTGGAGAAGGGCAGAAAGACAAAATGCCCAGATATTTGCTATTAAACGCTGTCAGATGCCACCCCCTCCTCCTCTCCAGCACCCTTCCTCACTCAGCTTTCCCCTCCGCTTTCCTTGCTCTCAGGTATTTTTGTGCAGGTTTCACCTGAAATTACTCTTCCTTACCTGACTGACAGTCTGGGCCAAAACGATTTTCATCTCGACAATTCTGGCAGGCAAAACCACTGTATTGCTCCTAGAAGGGCCCCAAAATGTCCCAGATGTTATTTTTCTATACCATTTCATTGTTCTAAACATTGTCATAGTTCAAAGTATCTCCCCGTCTCTGATTTTCTCTGACAACTGAAGCAATACATTGAAGAAAATTGATCTGCTCAGTGCTCTAGTACTATCACCCAGCCCTCCCAGCAGAGGGGTACACCGACACACGGAGAGCGTGCAAAATGCCAGCAAAACCCAGGTGGGCACTGAGGAAACCATGTCCTGTTTGCAGACAGGAATGTAACAACTGGCTTATGATCTCTCTGAAGAAGGAAGCTGTAATTCACTAGCACCAATGGGGTGTTTGACATTGATCTTATAAGGCTTGGGGACCTTAAACACGTATTTTAATTGATATGGAGTGTCTTGAGTTAAGTCCAAAATCAGCTTTTTTCAAAGATGTGCCCAAGAGGTAGGACTTTAACTTATCCATTAATTAAGGATAACAATGCCATTAATTAAGGATACTGTAAAAACATATCGTTCATAAGAAGAAGTTTCAAATCTGACACTGGTCTGTTAAGCTAAGATAATTTTAGAAACACTGCTTTATATGAGTCACATGCAGCAGTTGTTGGTACTTTTGTTGTATTAAGTCTAGAGCTGTAACGAAAATAATAATTCTGGTTTTAGTCTTTCTTTCTTTTCCTGGGAGAGGGAGGGTCTGACCGCTAAGGTGCAGCAGCAGCTGGGAAGTATGTCTTTCAGGTCTGGTAAAGGTACAGCTCATTAAACGTATCTCAGGGCTTCTTGCAGCCACAGACAGACACTGATTATTTCAACTGATCAGAGGGTTAAATCCATGCAATTCTTTCTTCATTTCTTCCTAGAGATCCTTCCCAACCCCATAGCCCCACCAACAGTGTCTTAGTGCTGCCGCAGACCACACCAATACTCTAGTTAAACCACAGGCACTGATACTGGAATAAAAGACCCTGCTAAGGACCTTCCAGGCAGAAGGCTGGTCTTCATCCAGAGCTTCTACACAGACACTGTACAAAAGCATATCACCCTCTGACAAAAGCATGGCACCCTCAGACCAAATCACACACTGACCTTGCAGATGCAGGTTCCGTTACGCTGTATACCATCCAAGCATGTCCCATGGCCACTGCAGGGATTTTCGGAGCCTCCTGGACATTCTAGCAGGTAAGAGGCCAGGCAAGATTAGGCAGAAAAAACAGCACCGCACCCCTCTTTTTATCACCTCTTCCTACTGGCATTCCAGCTGTGTGAAAGCAATGGCTTCTTAACCAGCAAAGTCCCTGCCTGCTTATCCAGTACAGCTAAAACTGGCCCAGAGCTGGTGAAGATGGCAATGAGTAAGACCAAGGAGAAACATGGCTGCCTTCTAAGGAAAGCCTTTTAATAAAGGTCTAAGGAAAATTCCACTGGCCCATAACTAACCACACTTCAGCAAAGCCACTGAAACATGTTTTGAGATGGAGCCACTCTTGCAATCATCAGCAAGGGGCAGCACCAAACATCTGAGGACGGTTCTGAAGCTCGGGACAGATAGGAGCCTGCTTTTCAAAGACACTGAGCATTTTGGCTTTTTGTGACTTCTTGAAGGGCTGTGAATGTGCTCAAACAAGCATGGTCCACACATCTTTGGAGAGAAGTACCTCCAAATTCAAGGGATTATATCTGAAAATTTTAGGCATAGAATTGCCAATTGATTATTCAAAGCACTTTATGTGAAAACAGGCCCAATTGCTCAAACAACCTCCCATTTTCTGCTGGACTGGATAATGTTTGGCCATATTCCAGTCACTGGTCAATTGTATGAAAAGTGTCCATCTTAGAAGATAAACTTTCTGGATTTTGGATTTTTGGCTTTTGGATTTTTGAGAGAAGACCAAGAAAAACTGAATGTTTTCAAATTCTCATTACTTGGCGTAAAACTAAATGGGAGCTTTGGGAGGGTTATTTGCATGTTGGGTTGGAATTGCTAAGTATTTTCTGTGACTGAACCTCTGACTAACTCCAGACTATATAAAAGCACACATGGCACATGCACTCCAGACCAGAGGGACACCAGAAAGAAGTATCTTCCTCTTCCTTTGGAAACTTTCTCAAAGAGGAACAAAAACATCCCTTTCCAAAAGGTTCTTTTTAAAGAAGAGACTAAAGGAAGTTCCAACAAAGGGGGTTATGTTATGTGTTAAATATAAGAGGATTAAACCCATATGAAGCAAAGAGATTCCTTCCTCATTATCTTCTAAACATCCTGGGCAGATAATGGAGACCTTGTAAATGCTTAAAAAGCAGGAGCAGAAATAACAAAAATCAATCAGCTTAATGCATATTTAATGCTTCATGTTAAAACAGGTTTGATTTACTGAACAGAAGGCATTGTAAACAGATGAAAAACTTACCGTAGCACTCTGTACCCCAGAATCCTGGGCAGCACTTTTTCTCCTCAATTTCCTTCGTACATATGTGATAGCACCCTGGCTGGACAAGGGTATTTTCTCCTAACTTGACAGTGTACCTTAAAAAGAACAATCCAAAATCCATGATCACACCACAAAGATACCACATGCTTGTTGGAGGGGTTCTAAGCAAGCACACTGCAGCGCGCTGAACTCCGAACAGAAGGGCATTCATTCCCTCCCCCATAAGTACACACAAGAGTTTGCACTCTAATTATGTCTTCCCCAAGGATGCCCACTGATCTGTGCTCCTACGGCTGGTTCCAAGAATGATGCCAGGGACTGGATATGAGACAGAGGAGAAGCATCTTTCTCCTTTTCAACCCTTCATCCATCGCCTTACGCAGAGGCTAGGCCCCTGGTGGCAGCGTCTCTTGCTCTGTGTGTACGTTGTACAGAACTATTCTTGGGTCTGTTCAACTACCACTACCACAGAGAGATAACAGGCAGAAAAGCTGCACGCGCTCACATTACTCTTATACTTCATTTTATTTTTGGCACAACATCCTTCCCAAAAGGAACTTGGAAATCGCCTCAATAGCACTGCCCCTTTGAATTCAGTCTGACTCCTCTGTGTGTCTGTAATTACTGTAAAACTGCTACAGCTATTTTTAAAGTATTTATACAGAATAGTGAATTACAGAAAACAGTAGACAATGGAGCTATATATTAACTGTTAACATTCACTACTGAATAGATAGGCAAACAATAATCTATAGTGTTTCATTTTTTTTAAAAAAACTTACTGGTAAATTCAGTTTTCCTTCACCATTTTCCTATTAGAGCCAAGCTATAGAAATGCTCAACAGAATAAGAACAAGGAACACAAGAAAAAGCAACCTTCATAAAGAGAACTAGGAAGGTAAAAAGTTCAGAGGATTATTGTTGGAAGCTGAGAGGATATACAAGGGGAATTATTATATTCTTTCTCTAATAATTCACTAGCAAATTCCAGGTCTGAAACAGGTTCCTACGGAAGACAGAGCTCTGCTTAGTTGCTACAGCAGGATAAGCAAACTCAGTTTGTTCAGGGCAAGGCAGAGGTAATTATCAGGTAACTGGTTGTTTGTATACAGAACCTTATATGCAGCAAGAAGTCCAGGGGATTTGCAAGGAGACAAAATCAACAATAATAAGGACCATACATTCATTTTTATGCATCTGAAAACAAAAGTCCTTGGATCTTTAGGGATCAAAACCCACACGTGTTCTCCTTAAGGCACACACATCACTCCCTGCATAGCAGAGCTAAACCAGATCTGCAACATGGTTAGGAAAGAGGTCTTACCTGCAGTCCCTCACTCCTAAGCCTTGCGTGCTCTTTGACCAACCTCTTGGACACGGTGCTTTAGGCGTCAGAGCACAAGTAGTACATGCTGTACTCATTGTAAACATCATCTTGACATTGCATCTCATTGACTTTAGCTTAAAAAGAAAAAGTAGAACGAAAATAAGTCCATAACTAAACTGTTACCTTAGGCAGTCATCTTGCCAGCCTTTGATATCTTTATCCACACTGCACTGTTCTTTAGGTTCCACGGGGGAGGGCAGTGACCAGTGTGGCTGCTTGGATGTACACCGCACACTCATACATGCTAAAGCACTATGTTACGTTAATGCATGCTGCTCTGCCTCGATCTCAGCTACAAGGCAATAGGGCAAATCACAGCTAACTCATCTTTCCTCTGTTATTCACAGCAAAAATTCTAACCATTTCTAAAGCAATTATAACCATACACTGCTAATTTAAACTGATCTTTTGGAAATGTGTGGTAGTGGTATGTGAGGACAAACTCTAAACCAATAACCCTTGACAGAAGACACTGAATTAAAAGGCAGCACAGCATTTCTGTTTTCCATGCTGATGATACGATCCAGTTGTACTGGTTGTTTCTTCGCTGTTTCATGGGTTTGACAAATTTTATGTGTTGGTTCAGTCTATTTCCCAGAGACCAAGAGCTGCTCACACAAGTGCTTCTCATGGCAATTGCCTTTGAGAAGGTGCAGGGAGGAGATTAAGAGAAGGGTGCTCTGCACTTCTCCAGCTACCTAGAGGTGGCCCTTGATGCTTTGGCCCAGGGTGGGAAGGACCCCATAAGTGCCAGCAAGAAGATCAGGTAGGAGACTTGGATAATTCATATGGCCGGTGATAAGTTCAGCACAAGTACTTCCACCTAACCAGAATAATTTCTCTTTAGGGGTTCAGACTACCTCAAAGTGCTTTTCAATGCCTCTGTACCACCAACCCTGCTTCTCCAAATGAAATGCAACCAGAGCAGATGAGGACTACAGCCTGAGAGAGAATAACCATCACTGTATGCCAGCTTGTCATTAAAGCTCATGATTTTACCACAGATGGGTTTCCTTGAATCCCTAAACTCCTCAGGTCAAGCAACTGTGCAGAAAGACCACTGTTGATTTTAAAAAGAGAAAATGTTTGCTACTGATGATGACAGAGAAAAGCTGGAAGGCAGGAGCTCCGTTTGTCCCAAAAGGTCACCAACTGGAAAAGAAAACTCAACTCACTTCAACTATACCTCTTCAGGCACAGTATTTTCTAAAAATAAAAACACCAGATCGAATTTTGGGAGGAAGCCCTGATCTGGGATTTTTTTAAAGCCAATCCTGAAAAATGCTGTTAATGCAGCAGCTGTCGTGTGCCCAGAACTCCCCGTTCTGTATTCCCATCAGTAATCTCAGCCCAGCTCTGCTTCCTCTGGACCTAAGTAAGCCCAAACACATACGTTTGCTTCAGGGCAAGGGAGGAAGTCCACAGCTTCCCATCTTATCAACAGCTCAGGAAGGCCCTGCCAGAAGATAGCCAGCAGACCCCGTCAGGAAAACCTCATGAGAGATAACCCTCTGGTCCCAGCTCTGCACGGACATCTCCCCGGAACGGTTTCCTGACTCACGCCCAAGTTTCCTCTGCCTGGAGCTGTCAAGCTTTTCCTCTCTTCCTGGATTTGCCTTCTGCAGCCATCCACGCAAAGGCACTGCCCCGCAAGCAAAGTGACTCGTGTCTGTGGTGGTGCCTCATGTGGATATTCATTCCTAGTTCTGCACCAGGGGCTTTCCTTACTGTACTTTAGCATCCACTCCCTTTGGAAGGACTCCCTTGCATTATGAAAAGCTCAAAAACAGTCTGAGATCCACCAGACCCAGCTGTCCATGTCCTGCACGCCCCAGCTTTACTGATTTTATCCAGCAGGACGGAGATCAGCATTGCTGTTCCGTATGTTTTTACCCTACTTACACTCAGTGAAGTCAAAGGAGATTTCACCTCTTTCACAGAGCAAAACTGAGAAGACAGCCAATATGGATGGGTAACTGGGGAGCTACAACTGGAGTACCCTGCCTCAAAAGCCCGGCAGTGCCATTCACGGGACAGGGGAGAAGCAGATCCAACCAGTGGAATTAAGCACAAATGAGGACTCCAGATGAAAACTGGGCTTTTGAAAGGAGCCAGATGAATCCAGGCACATGTTTCTGACAGAATGGCGCATCTTGTTGGTCCCTTGCTGGTCCCATCAAATCCCAACCTTAACCTTCACTGAGACAATGCCTCAGAAAGAGAACGGGAAGATGTTCAAGGAAGAAACACAGGTGGATGTCTTCCCACAGGTTGTGGTATTAAAACTGTCAGAATTTCCCCACAAACCCTTATCAGGTGTCTGAGCCTCCCTATCTGTATAAGAAAAGACCACACAAACAGTAGAGCACAAAACATTAAATTAAAACCCTCCAATATTCTATTTCACCTTCACTTCCAGGCATCGGGAGTTGGCTGTCAGACACAGCTGGGCCGCTAAATGTGTTCTCTGCCGCTGTGCTGAAGGAAGACACTGTTATTCACACATTAATCATTTTTTCTTCTCTTTCCTACATTAATGTGGCCCCATTTCTAAACAGAGATGGACACTGGGAGAGAAGAAAGGCTGTCATTCCTTGCTGTTGGAATCTTTAATTATTTGCAGTTCATTTTCAGGATAAAACAGAGGCCTCTAAGGCAAGATAGCTATTGTGGAATACCCCCTACCCTACCTTCCTAGGACAACATAAAATTTAGGCAACTTCCCAGTAAGATCTTCCCCTTTTTATATGGAAATATGCTTGTGTCAGCAGCAACAGGCAGGAGGAAAGAGGAAGAAAACAGCTGTGTGGAAAATTAAAAAAAAAAAAAAGTCCATTCTTATTTGAGTGACAGAACTGATGAAGCAGTCATTTTCTGGAGTGTTTTGCTTCTTATGAAAGCAGAAGAGAAAATCAAGGGACATAAAAAATGCAATGGTTTGGATTCTCCAACTTTGGAGTGGATGAAAGGAAGACAGAAGTTTGAGCCAGAGGTGACTCCTGGGGCACAGCCTCGCAGAAAACAATGATGCGCTGCTGCCTCGGGCTTATCTGTGACTGCTGTTTCTAAGTCTGGAGATGCTGGAGAGGAAGCAGCAAGAGAGAATATCTGAGCCTGTGTTGCAGCAATATGCAATACCACCCGGTGTGCTGAGAGCTGGCAAGGTCCATCGTGGCTATGCCAGGGAAAGTGGGCAAACAGCCACTGTTCTGCTCAGATGATGTGAGCCTGGACTGCGCCACACTTTGGGTACAAAGCCACAGAAAAGGAAGCCTGGTGTTCTCAGACAGCTCCAAAAATAAAGGAGGATTTTAAAGCAGGAGACATCTAGCTGTAGCCAAAGGCAGTTAGGAACCAGGGTGCCTCTGCCCACGTTGAACTCTGTCTTGCCAGGGCTGGACTGTGCTTTCTCCCTGCACTCTTTAGCATGCATGTGCAGCAGCCGCTGCCTTCTGCACTCAGCTGGGACATTCCTGAGCTTCTGGATGCTGCAGTGTTTCCTTCCCTCCACTCTCTTTGATGTAAACATCCCTTACTTTTCAGGTGCTCATGTTTCTCTTATTCCATTTCAACTTATTCCATTTCAAGAGAATAAGATGGGGGGCCTTTTTTAAGGACTAGCTTCATTCTACTCATTTTCTCCCTTTATCATTTCCTCCCAAACCATAACACAAATTCTTTTGTAAGGCAAGACTTCAGGGATGAAAGAAAAACACGCGTGGACGTCAGTGTTTGGCTCCAACAATCCTGGGAGCCAGTTCTGGAAATAGTCTTTATCTAGTGAATCACCACATTTCCAGAGCTTTTGCCCTTTACAAAACAAGAGCTGTATACACATGCTCGGGTCATTATAGCTATGTACCTCCTCAAGAAGTTCTCAGTGACACTTTAGTTGAACGTTCCTGGACATACTAGCACTTTGCATTTGGCCAAGGAAGACACTGTTCAGCATGAGGATGAACAGTTTGGCTCAGAGATCACATAAGACAAAAGCACTCCTCTCCTTCCCCAGCCACTTCCATTCCTGCTCCATACCACCTGGGACTGGCCTCCTCCCGGCAGAAAATCTCTCATGGTTCTCACATCTGCTGCATCTTCCCCAGTCCATACAAGATGCAGATCAATACACAACCTGGAGATAACATCACAAAAACCAGCTACTACAAAATCTCTTTCTCCCTTAATGCCCCCTGCAAGGCTCCTGCAAGGTAATGGAGTCTTCTTGTGGAATCACTGCACTTCCATCACAACCAAATAAAGTGGCCATCCTAAAAATCGTCAAAGACTTCATTAGACCATTGTTTTTCCTTAACTCCCACTATACATTTTCAAATGTTTCTTCTCATTCCCCAAAAAGAGGGAACCTTTTGGGGACAGAAATCTAAAAGAGGGTTATTTTTCCTAGATTAAATAAGCTGCTCCAGAGGTGATGCAAAACATTTCACGTCTCTGTGAGTGGGTAATCGTTACCTAATATTCTATGAATTATAGCCTACAGAAAGTAGGACGACACAACCATGGAGCCAAGACCACAGATCTACAAATGCATCCTACATTCTTCTAGATGCTAATCACAAGAACGGAGATGCTGGAATCAAAACAAAACCTTCCCACGGAAAGCGATCTGTACTCCTTGCTGGGGAGCTGCTAGGAAATGTACTTGAAAGAAATGCATTCTCCCTGTTGCAAAGCAACAATTTGATAAGATTTAAAAACTCTTTTTAGAAAAGTCTCCTGGGGCACATATGGACCTGTCCTGACAGATGCCAGAGATACTGAAAATAGTGGAAGACAAAGATCCCCAATCCTATCTTATCACTGCCTTTGCAATCAGTGCTGATCAGAAATGCAAACTGAACCTGATCTAAAATTCAAGCAGCTGGCTCCAACCTTAATTTTAGCTTTCCAGTTCAGACGCCACACGTGTCCTTCCACGAGCAGGGAAGATATTTGACAGTCTTAAAGTTTAGCTACGGATGTTATTCTGCACTTAACTATATGTAAATGAAAAGGTGAGGTTTTGGGATAACATACAACCATCCAAATATGAAGAACTGTTCGATGAACATTTAAACAAAGACTCATAGACTTACCTTCTGACTCTGGCAGTCAGCTGTGGGAGTGAAGCATGCTGCTAAGAAGAAAAACAGCAACCCAGGAGGACGCATTTTCATTCTTTTACAAGCAGAACCCTTTCCACAGACAGGGAGGTGATAGAAGCTGCAATTTCTGTAAGATAAGACCGCCTGCTAAGAATCAGATCCAAGACAAACCAGAGGTTAAAAGTAAACAGCGAGAGAACATTTTCGCACTGTGTTCTTTGGATGCGAAGCCTTCATAAGGGGATCTACTAATTCTACTGTTACGTCTGAATCAATACTACCTTTTTCTTTCTATTTTTTTTAAAATACACAAGCATAACTTCTCTGTAAAAGGTTTACTCAAAACAGGAACATCTACGGATTTCCTCTTACATATCAGTTCAAAACAGAAGGAAGGAAATCCTTAGTTTTCAACTAATTGGAACAAAAAGAGGTTAACTGTATGCTTAACTGAAGGCAAATCCAAACGGCAAACTTAAATACCATGAATTCATGAGAGATACGTAATTTCATTTTACTGCTGATTTTAGTATGTCCAGAACACCTCTAACCAAAGGTTCGTCCAATGATTCCTATCCCTATGTATGCATGAACAAAGCAACATGAGTCATGTGCCGCACATCGGAGCAGGAATACAAGAACATCCTATTGATCAGTCAAACCCTTCAGGTAGCGTTTGACATTTATTTGAAATATTTAGGTTACTCATCAAAACCTACATTGCATTTTGTAGGTGCTATATCAGCAGTAGCAAAATATATGATTTTCCAAACGCTCTGCTGACAGTTTGATGAATCCATGGAGCTCTCCGGTAGCACTCAGAATAGGCAAGTCCCAAAATGTGATTAAAAAAAAAGTTACCTGAGTTACAGTCTGTGATTGCATTTCTCCTTTTGAACATTACAAACAACCAAGAATTGATTATTGACAGATTTTTTACATGGACTTTGTTTCCCTGTGCTGCTAACAGAACCCACTGAACAGAGCAGTCTAAGGATTGCTTCTATTTGTAGCAATTCCTACTGAGCAATAAGGTATCTTTTCATTTTGGAGCCATTAATAGTACAGGAAGGTGCATAATGAAACTAGGATAGGAAGCTACTCTTGCATTTAGATAAATAATTGAGAGCATAAGTATTTTTTGTCCCTTGCATAAACACACACATGCGCATGTTAACATATAAAATATGTAAGAACCGCTGTACTTACTAGTGCTGTAAATTGTGCTTTACCTCTTCCTCCATCCTACAGAGAAGCCAGCATGATGAACAGCAAGCACAATTATATATCCTGCATGAACAGGAAGCAGATAAGGCACACAACCATCCAGTGCAACCCATGTGAGAAGTACCAGCCCACAGCTCAACCTGCCAGCTCAGCCCGCTTGTCCCATTAGGGGACCAACAGACAGCCACTCTGGTCAAGGCCAGCGGGTTTGTGCAGCCACAGAAACCATTTGGTACCCCACAGATCTGTGAAAGGAAGCAGAGGCCTCATAACTCACACCAGTTCTGCTGGGGTAGGAAGGTCACAAATGGGCAGTCAGGACATTGTCACAGAGGGGACGTTAGTGTGGAAGCTGCACAGTACTCATGTATTTACAGTCCTGGTACTAGAGTGGCCTCGTAAACTAAGAATGAGACGGGTCCGCTGCTCCATGCTACCTGTTAGGTATATGCAGCTGAAACAGGCAGCCTAGAAGGAAGTTGAGTGCTCATTGATGGTCTTCCAAGAGCTGACAACGACATACGGGTTAAGTTGCAAGTACCGGGCACCCATGGATAGATGAGATTTTAAGGTGAAAATAGCTTACCCTGAAGAACCTGCAGAGGTATGGGCTTCTTTTTCTGAAACTTCAGCCTGTTTTCTAAACGTGTGTTTTCCAAGGGGCTCCACAAATAAAATGTTACAGGGCTGAAAGGACACAGCCGCCTTCTGAGGCTTTCCACTGCTGTTTGTCACCACTGCATCTGGCCTAATGCAAGGGAAAAAAAAAAAAAAAAGGAAAGGAAGGGAAAGAAAAGGCTTGGTGAAATTCCTGTCTGAATTAAATAAGTCAGATTCGCAATAACATCAAAGGGCTCACAATCAGCTTCCTTTATCTGACCATATTTTTATATGGCCATTTATTTAAAGACAACAGAAATATACAGGCTACAGTTGTGAACACTGAGTAGTGCCATTATACAGTAGGTGGGCATAACATGAAAAATCAAAAGCTCATGTGTCACCAGACTAGGTGATCATGCTTTCCTGACCAAGTGGCATAGCCAGTGTGTTCCAGGCACTGTGTATGAATTGCTCTGATCATTGCTGCTGGATCTGCAACACCAAAGCCTGCATCAACTGCATGATTCTGGGAATTAGTGTAGGAAGGTGAGGCACCAACCATCTCCAAACGAACGGGTGGCCCAGAGTTGTTACCAATCACAGTGGAATGATGCCAATATGCTTGTGGTGGCAGTCCAGTCGGCAGAATCACCAGCGATGGCAACAATGGCATAGAAACAGGAAGGGGAACATTGTTAGGCAGAAGAAATGAGTAATGGTGATACAATTAATCTGTTCCTTTTCTCTTCTGGGAAATAGATTTGTCCTGGGCAGATGGATGGACGGATTTTCTCACAAATGATGTATCAATAAAAAGCTTATGCCTTAGAAGCAAAATGCATGGGATCAATTCTTTGATTTCACTATTTTATCCAACACCATTTACAATTGTCAGTAAATAAAAGGCTGTTCACTCATTAATTTCTATGCAAGAACAACTAGAGGAATGATATGCATAAGCATCTGCACAAAGCATTTTAATCAGCTCACAAAAAGTCCCACAAAGCAAAGCTAGCAAGCAGAGATCCTTTTTTTTTTTTCAACATCAAAAGCAAATACATCAGAAAAATACTAGATGTTAAGAAGAACTAACATGAAAAATATCCTGAGATCTGTCAGAGAGCTCAAGAGCTGATGCTTCTAATCTGTCCAGAATTTACAGTGGAAATACCCAGTACGGCATTAAGAATGAAGCCACAGGATTTGCTATGTCACTGACAATTAAAGGAATTTGTGAGACAGCCAAGTGTAAAAAAAGGGGGGAAAATTTGTGTACAAGACTTGTAAGGATCTGATGACACAGCACACAAAGAACAGCCCTGTTGCAGGCAGGGTAGCAGAGCCTCTTTCATGGCCTGCTCAATGTTTGATTGAGAAAAGGATTGTGCATTTAAAAGGTACAGTAGGAGCTGTCAATTGCCTGCAATTGCATTTATCTGTGAGGTTTAGCATGCGAGCATTTGTTTGTTTTGGAAAGCACGGAGGATGACTTACCAGCCAACTGTCTCCTGCTCAGGCTGCACAAAAAGGCTGGCTAGCAGTTGAAGTCACAGACCTGGGGCTCAGAAGCATCACGTTCAACTTCTGGCCCTGACACAGATGACTCCTATAAACTACTAACAATCTACATTGGCCTGACTCACACGGATCAGCAGCAGCTTGTTGGCAAGTAATGGTGCTCAGGATTTTTTCCTCACCCATCCTTTTTGTTTTATGAGTTTATGAAAGGTTGAATCTTCTGAACCAGCTTGTCTAGACCATGACACATGCTTCTTCCATGACCACGTTAACAATCAGAATTGAAAAACTCTGCTGGTCAAAGCTACTCAATCTATTCCAGGGGAAAAAAATCCTGTGGCTGGCTAAAGGCAAAGGATACATACACGAACTTCCAGCCTCCCATGACAGTCACGCTGCATTTTAAAACGCTCAGTCACCAGCCCTCTGCTGTGAAGCATGTGCAGCCCTGGCTAGCTTGGGCAATTTCCTGCTATTGAAATCTTCTGTATAAGCAATCTTTACTGAAACTACAGAACCAAGACAAACGATTTACCATCCAGTCTACCATACCACATAGCTTCTGTGTGGACTAGCTATTTGGTTACTTCAGCAGAGAGAAATGAACTCGTTCCAGTCTTCTGGGAAAGCTAGGAAGGAGCATAAAGTCTCTTCACTCTGAATCACAAGCGTCTGAGAAGCTGCGAGCCTTCAAAGGTACTGGTAAGGGATTAAACAGCCCAAGCCACGAGTGCCTGTGTGTAAGAGCAGGGCCAGCTGTGCCGTACTTACTGGGCGCACCCCTGAGGCTGCTGGTGCAGAGACTAGAACACAGTCCTGCGATTTTTGTTTTTTTTCTCTTGGCAAGTTGGAAGGAACAGGAATTCTAAAGTTTGCTGATAAAAGCGAAAAAACAGAAAGGTCATACAGCAAGTAGGAGCCTGTTTACCTCCCCCTCTCACACACACACTCACGCGATGGCCCATTCCAAGCAGACAGGTAGAGCTGCCTGAGCACAGCGTTGCCTTGTGGTTCAGGAAGAAATTATCACAGCTGCTCACATCCTGTTAGTGCAAAGCCTGGAAGGGTAGTGGCACAAATGTCAGAACATAAATGCTGTAAGTCCTGCCCTACTCACTGCTGTTGACTCCGAGTTCTTTTACACATGCTCCTGCAGGGAAAGCCTGCTAAGTGTTCCCATCTCTCTGTTTTACTTTTATACCTTTCCCATCTATTAAGCAGTGTCCTGGGATTTTGCTGGGAGAGTCAGGTTCTAAACTCCCCACAGATATTACAATATGGATTAGATGCCGCAGTTCAGTAACAAATGTGCTTAAAATTGCTGTGGAAAACTGGGGGTATGAAACTCATCACACCAAGAAGGTGCTGAGGAAGTACAGAGGCCAACACTGAAAAACAACCTCAATAGATCTCTAAGGAGCAATAATATCCAGAGATGGTAAGCTAGCCATAAGGTTGTATTATTTCAGACATTAAAAAAACTCTGAGAGGGGATAAGGAAAATTTGTCCTTGGGACAAGTGACTACTGAATTGCGACCTGTCATCTCGGGAGACAAGGGGCAGCGAGGAGAAAGAAAAATCAAGAAATATCAGGTTAGGATTAACAAGATTTTGAAGAAGTCCTGAAGGATTTATTCTGTCAAAAACAACCAATCTCTTGAACTTCCATTGATTTGGATGGCATTAAAGTGACTAACGCTTTTTAAAAACTTTGTAAATAGTTTCTTGAGCACTCTCTAGGATCTTTAAGGCAAGCAGCAGAGAGAAGTAAGCTTGGCTTTTGGAATCTTGAGGGATTAAAGTCACGCTGTAGTATCAGCACCCTCCTGTTAACCAGAACGAATTGCTGTTTTATCACACTGGTATCACCCACCCTAAAAGCTACTTTTTTTCAGTTGGAAGTACTGCTTTGGTTTTGTCACGAACCAGAGGTAAACCATTATGCAGTGGTTTAGCTTTGGTTTTCAGTACAAACCTTGGCAAACAGTTGGCTAAAACTTTCACCAAACATGTTATAGGCCCTTTTTATCCCTCATACGTAATAGTACATGAAGGTTAAGCAGCAGCACCACGGAAAATACGCTGCCTTTTGGGTCATGCTGATGTGAGCAGGCACTGTTTGAACAGCTCAGCTTCTGAGCTAGTTCTCCTTGTCCCCTGTGAGAGACTTTTAAAGTCTGGACTCATGAGGTCCTGGTGCCCAACTTACCTGGCACTAGGCATTTCTTTAGGCATCCGTTGAGGTCTTTTTCAGAGCGGGCCACAGACATTCCTCAGCACCTTCCTGGTGTTTCATATCCTCCCTTTTTCCACAGCTGGTTTTAGCTCTCCAAGTTACTAAATGCCCCTCCATTATCAGGTAGACAGCAGGAAACAGAAGTTTGTAGTCTGTCTGCTCTAAACCACAACTTCATGATTTTCCTCCTGTTGCCACTTCTCCTAAGATTGCGTATGTTTGAAGATTAATACCATAGAAGTAAACTTTTGAATCAGATGTATGCAAGCTAGAAATGGCATTGTGTTACTCCTTTTTTTTTAATTAAAAATTATCAAAGTTGTCAAGACCAGGAAAACAAATTAAATGGGCTGATGTAAATACATCACCATTTAGCACATCTGCAGCCAACAGATGGCAGGGCTGTAAAAACAGCATGGGAATGGACACGGAGCAGACAGGATGCAGGTCAGGCTGTCATTTCACCTTACAAAGAAAGCATGGCTGAGCTCAGGTCACCACCTCATTCACCCTCCTTCCTAGTGAAATTCACGTACAATTTTTCAATTGTAATACAATGGAAATTTTAAAACCTTTGACCGGATCCTCAGCAGATGACACCGAGCACAAATGCATGGGTCTTCCCTAGGGTTATGTACACCTACAGCAGTTGGAAAGCCAGACTATGAAAGACTAAGATCATTTAGGACATTTTTTCTTGAAAAAAGATCTTCCCACCTGCCTATGCACGCATCCAGTCCCAACTTCAGCAACTTCGATACTGCCTTAACACTGAACAGTTTGAAGCTGTAACAGATTTGAGGGCAACCTAAAGAGAAATGAGTATGCAGGGCTTCATAGCACTCTTGGAAAGAGAGAGGAAGAAATCAAAGCTGTTCTATGTGACCAAAATCGCTTACAAAGCTTCTTCAGTCTGCAGAACATTCTGTACGAGCTAATTGTGGAAAACAGAAAATGACACAATCAGCTAATTTATAGAATCCAAGATGAAGGACTGCATTTTCAAGGAAAACTCAAGTAGTGCCATTTGTTTCTAAAAGGGGGGATTTAATTAAAATATAACAGAGAAAAATGAGAGACTGGTGCCAAGGGACAACAGTGAACAGTTTTTCAGCTGAACATTGAACTTTAACGATCAGAAATGTGCATGCACAAAGCACCATAACTCCATCAGGTTTTAACATGGGCCAAAGAACAGGGGAGCAAACATCTGAATTACTACAATAGAAGAGTGTTTGTTTTTTTTAAATATATATATAAACACCAAAATGAACTGGAGCTAGTGTCAGTGAAGCCAGTTTGCACCTACTTTGTCTAGACCACGCTTCACTTGTCAGAATATAAAAGATAATGGAAAAAAAATGCCCTGAAAATAAACAATTCTCATCACACCATAGGTGAGATACTAAATATAAGAATCAGGAAATACTGTATCATGTAACTAAAAAACTACTGAACATTTCATTCATCTTAATATGATTAGTGCTTACCATGCTTAAAGGGGAATTGTACCCATTTTCTGGATTATATCTGACACAAATGGAAATATTTTAACAGCTTAAAGGAGGTCTTGTTACCTGAAATCTCAAGAATATTTTTGTTTTAAGCTTAAATGCCATGAGGCAGAAAAAACTTGCCATTCCTGGAGACACTCAAGACTTGTTTGGAACACGAACTCAATGTGTTTGAACTCAGCCCTGTTCTGAGCATGACAGTTAGGTATCTCCCAACCTAAGTTTCTTTACCTTTTTTACAGGAGCATCAGTTTTAAGCAGCATCAGCTGGCCATGTATATCAAAACCATCCTTCCCTTCTTAACCCCTGCAGAAGTAGAACAGTTACTCAAAGTCTCAGAATTAGTCTTCACAATAGTGAGTAGTTTAGAGGTTTTTTTTTTCCCTGTCATAGGACGCTAGAACTTGCTGGGCACAATAGTATCTGAAGTTACAGAAGACAATTTGGAAAGCAAATTCCTACTGTCTGATGGAGCAGCAAAAAGACTTGAAGTAAATCCTCTTTAAACTGTGTTTAAAAGCTGCAGACCCTCAGTTTCCACAACTCAGCTTTATTTCTGGACCTGCATGTATTTGCTATACTAAATTTTCTTCTTTATTCTTCCTGCGTATTTCATACTTTACAATATACTCTAGGAACAAAGCGTGCCACTGAACTACCATATAGTATTCTGCAAACACAAAAGGAATACTTGAATAAAGACAAGCCCAAGAGAAAACTGTCAAATTACACTTTATTTGTATTGACAAAATAGGCAAAAGACTTGGTGTTCAGAGATAAATTAATTATTTGCTGACAAAACAGTTGTATAGCCATGTTGTGTACTTCCGTTTTCAAGACTACACTGAACAGACTTTTCTGAGTAGACTTTTACAGGCAATTCTTTTCCCTAGGCTAAGAAAAAAGAATGCTCAAACTAATCTCATGTGAAAGTGTCACCTGCTTGTCACTCAAATTTTACTGTTAAGTTCACAATTGGCAGCAAATAATTACATTTGGCCTCAGAAAGGAAAAAAAATATGTAAAACTAAGGTCATTAAATAATAAGCATTAGCAGCATACCCAAAATACATCTTGTACAAAGAACATTGCACTTGAACTTACACAAGCATTTACCATTATTTACACATTAGAATTTGTATAGAACATCAAGATTGATATATACAGAAAAACAGCAGAAACCTTAACAGCCCTAGAAGACAGCATATCTAGTGTTGACTCCTTATTTTTTCCATACAGTTTCCCAGGATGTCTCATGAGTTTTTTTCACTATATACTGTTGCATAAAAAATACTTTACAAAAAGTTC